>NC_044040.1:105571899-106192100 GCF_901765095.1 Microcaecilia unicolor | reverse complement strand
GTTGGGATCCAATTCATCGAGAAAGGTATCTATGTAGTTGCCATCATGGGGAATTGAGTTACGAAGATTAGTAATTTTATTATAAAAGTGCTTAGCCAATTGGTCTGCAGATGGGCAATTTGAAGGTGAGAAGGTAACTGGATTAGTGTTGAGGAGACTCTTTATTAACTGACATTGTTTCTTTATGTCTGTGCCATTGATTGTGATTTTTTTAGTATAGTAGGTTCTTTTTGCTCTTTTTATGGCGTTCTTATAAATTCACTGTGACTGTTTCCAGGCATTAAAGGTGCAATACTCGTTCTGCAGCTCCTAAATCTTGTAACTTATCAAGCATTAATTCCAAATTAACAGAATCAAACGCACCAGAAACATCCAGGGATACTAGACAATAACACATATTATTATCCATGTTTCACTTTAAATACTCTACAGTAGAAATCAACAATGTCTCAACATTATGACATTATAACAATGTTAACAAATCTATGTAAGCCACATTGAGCCTGCAAATAGGTGGAGGAATGTGGGATACAAATGCAATAAATAAATAAATAAATAAAAACAATGTCTCAACATTATGAGCACCCCTAAATTCATATTGAAAAGGATCTAGTCCATCAATTCTCTCCACAATTCATCCAATCTGGCAAATAGGCAGTGCAACCTCTTGGGACAGTGCATGCAGAACTCCAGTCGAACAAGGATCACACATGGACTGTATTGGAGTAATCGAGCAAATTATTATTTCAATCTCCTTATCATGTACCAATTCAAATTAATTCCATATATCAACCCCATCATCAACAAGGTGCATCTTCCTCCTTCTACACATGTGGCTACATTCACTTTTAAGCTGTCTAACTTAGCAACGAGAAAATGTACAAATAAATCTGCATCTGGCTCCACAGCTGTTTCCTTGATCTTATAACCATACATCAAGAAACGTACAGTTTGGTATAGCTCTTTAGGTCTATGTAATGCTCGTGCTATCTTCTGTTGAAAATACAGATTTTTTACATCCTCACACAAACGCATATATTCACACAACCGAATATGATAACCATCTGCCACTTATGCTCTTCTAGCTGCAGCTCACGCCTTTCCTACAAAACCCCTGACATTTTTCAAGTACATGGATTATAATCAGTTCTCACTTGTACCTCTCTATTGGGGGCAACAACATCTAATGCTTGCTCCAATGTATGCACCCAAGTCCCTACCATATCTTCAAAAGAATCAGAATCAAAAACCTGCAAACTAAGGAAACAACCAGAACTATGTTATGTTTGTCTAGATGTGAGTGTATTTCACTTAAAAGAGCCACAAGAAAGGTTTCACTACTGGCATGAGTCCTAAAGCCAGATTGTCTGGGATGCAGCCCCCAGGCTTTATCAATGAATGATGAAAGTTGAGCGTAGACTATTTTTTCTAAGATTATGGAAATGAAATACAAATTTGACACTGGGAGATAGTTAGCTGGGGTCTCGGGGGTCAAAAGAAGGCTTTTTAAGAATAGGTCGGACAATCGCAGATTTCCAAAAATTAGGAAGTAACTGTAAATCCTCTATTTTTATCCATGCAGATGGCAAAGGGTCTAGTAAAGATGTTGTAATATTCATAGAAGTGTCCTTTGAGAGAGAATGCAAGGTCTGGAGCTGAAACACAGACCAAACAGATGTCCCAGAGACTGGAGGGCTGATGAGTCTGAAGGAGAGGATTTTGAACCAGTCTGATACCCAAAATTTGAATTGGGAGAGGGCAATCCAGTGGCAAAAGAATCAATAAGACTTTGGACCTTGGTGGTAAAATATTGGGAGAGGAATTCAGCCGATGGAGCCGAATGAGATTCAGTGGAACAATTATTTACATTTAGAAGCAAAGACAAATTTCAGAAGATGGAAACAGCTCCCTAGTGAAAAGATATATTGTGTGATTGAGACTGTTTTGACACAGTCAATATAGAATTGAGATTTAGCCTTCTTCAACAAGTAATTAGTAATTAGTCTTTAGCAGTGGCGTAGCAAGGGGGGCTGCCACCCGGGGCGGTTCGCCATTGTGCCTACCCTGAATTCCGTCTAAGCCCCTGCACCCTACCTTTAGAAATGCTGAGAAACCGAGGCGAGGCGCAGCGCCTCGCGCCTGCAAGTAAAAGAAGTATGGATGGATTGTCTCATCATCGATCGGGCCTTCCTTCACTCTGTCTGTCCCGCCCTTGCGGAAATAGGAAGTTGCGTCAGCGGAGGGCTGGACAGACATAGCGAGGGAAGGCCCGATTGACGATGAGACAATCCATCCATCCATCTTTTACTTGCAGGCGCGAGGCGCTGCGCCTCGCCTCGGTTTCTGACCATTTTTGAAGGTAGGGTGCAGGAGCTTAGACAGAGTTCAGGGTAGGCACTGGGTCTGGGGGGGTGTCATCGTGGTGCACCTGGGGGGGGGAGCTGGCAAGAAGCATCCCCCTTGAGCTCACACCCAGGACGGACCGCCCCTCCCGTCCCTCCTTGCTACGCCAGTGGTCTTTAGTTAAGTACATAAGTATTGCCATACTGGGAAAGACCAAAGGTCCATCGAGCCCGGCATCCTGTTTCCAACAGTGACCAATTAAGGTCACAGATACCCGGCAAGATCCCAAAAATGTACAAAACATTTTATACTGCTTATCCCAGAAATAGTGGATTTTCCCCAAATCCATTTAATAACGGTCTATGGACTTTTCCTTAAGGGAGCCGTCCAAACCTTTTTAAAACTCCACTAAGCTAACTGCCTTTACTACATTCTCTGGCAACGAATTCCAGAATTTAATTACACGTTGAGTGAAGAAACATTTTCTCCGATTCGTTTTAAATTTACTACATTGTAGCTTCATCGCATGCCCCCTAGTCCTAGTATTTTTGGAAAGTGTGAACAGACGCTTCACATCTACCCGTTCAACTCCACTCATTATTTTATAGACCTCTATCATATCTCCTCTCAGCCGCCTTTTCTCCAAGCTGAAGAGCCCTAGCCGCTTTAGCCTTTCCTCATAGGGAAGTCGTCCCATCCGCTTTATCATTTTCGTCGCCCTTCTCTGCACCTTTTCTAATTCCACTATATCTTTTTTGAGATGCGGCGACCAGAATTGAACACAATATTCGAGGTGCGGTCGAATACTGAGCAGAAGGTTTCAACATATCGTCAACGACGACACCTAGATCCCTTTCTTGGTCAGTGACTCCTAACGTGGAACCTTGCATGACATAGCTATAATTCAGGTTCCTCTTTTTTACGTGCATCACTTTGCAGTTGCTCACATTAAACGTCATCTGCCATTTAGACGCCCAGTCTCCTAGTCTTGTAAGGTCCGCTTGTAATTTTTCACAACTTCCGCGATTTACGACTTTGAATAACTTTGTGTCATCAGCAAATTTAATTACCTCACTAGTTACTCCCATCTCTAGGTCATTTATAAATATGTTAAAAAAGCAGCGTCCCAGCACAGAGCCCTAGGGAACCCCACTAACTACCCTTCTCCATTGAGAATACTGACCAGCATAACCCCACTCTCTTTTCTATCTTTTAACCAGTTTTTAATCCACAATAGAACACTACCTCCTATCCCATGACTCTCCAATTTCCTCTGGAGTCTTTCATGAGGTACTTTGTCAAACGCCTTCTGAAAATCCAAATACATAATATCAACCGGCTCCCTTTATCCACATGTTTGTTCACCCCTTCAAAGAAATGTGTCAGGTTCTCAGGTTCAGAGCCCGCGGGGCCGGGCTCGGAGCAAACGTGAGCCCTTGGGCTGCTGATGAGGAGCGACAGCAGCAGGCAAAACCCACAACCAACACTGGGCAAGCACACCTGCACAGCAGGACTGCAAGGCACCGCCCAGTGAGCCGGAACACATGGACTGGAATCCCCTGGACTGGAGGACACCGGATTGGTCCGCACTGGACCGGAAACACACTGGACTGGAACATACTGGACTGGTCCGCACAGCTTCACCTGCACTTAGCCATTGCCCACAAGGGTTTAGCCTTGGGTTCGAGTGGCCAGCAGGACTTACCGGATACCGGATGACACAGGGACCAGATACTCGAACAAGCCTTGAACCGGAGTGCTCCTAAATCCTAAACTGACATAAGTGCTCCCAAGCCCTAAACCAACAGAAGTGTTCCTAACAGTAAACTAACAGACCTAAGCACTAAACTAACAGGAGTGCCCCTAGGCACTAAACTAACAGGAGTGCCCCTAGGCACTAAACTAACAGGAGTGCTTCTCACAGCACCAAAAGGGAAAGCAGGGGAGCCACAAGGAAAAAAGCAGGGAAGCTAAACACAGAAGTCAGAAGTTCTTCCAAAGCACCAAACACAGCAGTGCTCCCAAAGCACTAAACACAACAGAGCTACTAAAGCCTACACACAGCAGTGCTTCCAAAGCACCAAACCCAACAGAGCTACTAAAGCCCTACACCCAGCAATGCTTCCAAAGCACCACAGACAACAGAGCTTCTAAAGCCTTACACACAGCAGTGCTTCCAAAGCACTAAGAGGGAAAAGCAGGGGAACCACCAGGAAAAAGCAGGAAAGCTAAACACACAAGTCACACGTGCACACTTGCACTAAAACTAACCTGGACCTAAAGCAAGAGTAGCAAAAGGAAACGTTGCAAAGGCCCTGAAGGAAAGAATACCACTTCCTTATCAACTGATGATGTCACAACTACCAGGCCCAGGCAGGCCAGCATGCTGAAACACAGAGAGGCTTACCCCACACAGCTGCAGTATAGTGAAGCAATTAGAGCTGTGCTGGGAACAGCCAGCACACAGAGACAGAGCTAACTCAGGCAACCCACCCAGGTGCAGTATAGTGAAGCAATTAGAGTCATGCTGCTGGAAGCAGCCAGCACAGAGAGACAGAGCTAGCTCAGAAAGGACAGACAGAAGAAACAGAAGCCAGCACAGAGCTGACCACCAGAAATAGGTACGTCTGGGAGAGGTCACGGCCACAATCATGACAAAATGTAGTAGATTTGTGAGTCAAGATTTCCCTTCACTAAATCCATGTTGACTTTGTCTCATTAATCCATGCTTTTGAATATGCTCTGTAATTTTGTTCTTAATAATAGTCTCTACCATTTTGCCTGGCACCGACGTCAGACTCATCGGTCTATAATTTCCCGGATCTCCTCTGGAACCTTTTTTAAAATCGATGTTACCATTGGCCACCCTCAATCTTCCAGTACCACGCTCGATTTTAAGGATAAATTACATATTTCTAACAATAGCTCCGCAAGCTCATTTTTCAGTTCTATCAGTACTCTGGGATGAATACCATCCGGTCCAGAAGATTTGCTACTCTTCAGTTTGTAGAACTGCCCAATTACATCCTCCAAGTTTACAGAGAATTCATTAAGTTTCTCCGACTCGTCAGCTTCGAATACCATTCCTGGCCACTGGTATCCCACCCAAATCTTCCTCGGTGAAGACCGAAGCAAAGAATTCATTTAATCTCTCCACTACGGCTTTGTCTTCCCTGATCGCCCCTTTTACTCCTCAGTCATCTAGCGGTCCAACCAATTCTTTTGGCCGGCTTCCTGCTTTTAATATACCTAAAAAAAAAAACACTATGTGTTTTTGCCTCCAACGCAATCTTTTTTCAAAGTCCCTCTTCGCTTTCCCTTATCAGCGCTTTGCATTTGACTTGACATTCCTTATGCTGTTTCTTATTATTTCAGTCGGTTCCATCTTCCATTTTCTGAAGGATTTCTTTTAAGCTCTAATAGCTTCCTTCACCTCACTTTTTAAACCACGCCAGCTGTCGTTTGGTCTTCCATCCGGCTTTTTTAATACGCGGAATATATTTGGCCTGGGCTTCCAGGATGGTGTTTTGAACAGCATCCATGCCTGATGTAAATTTTTTGACCCTCGCAGTCCACTCCTCTAAGTTTTCTTTTCACCGTTCCTTCTCATTTTATATAGTCCCTTTTTTAAAGTTAAATGCTAATGAATTTGATTTTCTATGTATACTTACTTCTGTTATGACCCAGTAGTAGTGAGCCCCTGTGCCCCTACTGAGCACCGCAGAGATGGAGTGACGCCGCACTCGGTCAGGCAGCCAGACAACCCATAGCTTCAATTGGGAAGTGACCACCGTTCACCAAGAGTTGAGCTCCCAGCTGCAGGTGGCCACCAGGACTTCTGGAACTGGCGCGGTTGCACAGCCACTGACCAGGCTGACAGGCAAGCAGACACAGTCCAATAACCAAGTAATCCGTAGGGCAAAGAATAGTCAAATCAGCCAAGGTCTAGGCAGGCAGCAAACAATCGTGGTCAGGTACACCAGGAAAACAGAACGGAGGAAAGCCGGTGAACAGAACTCCAGCGTGGACCTCTGAGACAATTGAGGCCGAAGCAACGAAGGACTGAAGGCAGGGCCTTAAGTAGTGGAGGAATTAGGCTCAAGCATGTGCAGCTGATTCAAGATGGCTGCCCCCATCAGCAGAGGTGCCTACGTCCAATATGGGCTTCCTTCCTGACCTCGTTACTCCAAGATGACTGCCCCCCTCCTGAGCTAGCCAAGATGGCTGCTGTCCTTGATCCAACCAAGATGACGGCTGCCAGAAATAGGAAACAGAAACAGACCCATCCTGAGAAACCACATCCAAAATAGCCGGCTATCTCAGCCGGACCGCACCTCGCCAGCGAATCGGCCGCGCAGGCCTGGAACCAGGTGAGGAACGTAAACACTTCAAAGCTAATATCAAATCCGATCATATTATGATCACTGCTATCAAGCGGCCCCAGCACCATTACCCTCCCGCACCAGATCATGTGCTCCACTAAGGACTAGGTCTAGAAATGTTTCTTCTCTCGTTGGTTCCTGTACCAGCTGCTCCATAAAGCTGTCCTTGATTTCATCGAAGAATTTTACCCTCCCTAGTGTGTCCCGATGTTACATTTACCCAGTCAATATCAGGGTAATTGAAATCACCCATTATTATTGTGTTGCCCTGTTTGTTTGTGTCCCTAATTCCTTCAACATTTCTGCATCCGTCTGTTCATCCTGGCCAGGCAGACGGTAGTACACTCCTATCATTATCCTTTCCCCCTTTACACATGGAATTTCAATCCACAGTGATTCCAAGAAGTGTTTTGCTTCCTGCAGAATTTTCAATCTATTTGATTCAAGGCTCTCGTTAATATACAATGCTACCCCTCCACCAAGTCGATCCACCCTATCACTATGATATAATTTAGTGTCCCACTGGTTATCCTCCTTCACCAGGTCTCAGAGATGCCATATCTAATTTTTCATTTAGTGCAATATATTCTAACTCTCCCATCTTATTTCTTAGGCTCCTGGCATTCACATATAGACATTTCAAACTGTATTTGTTGCTCCTATTTACATCATGCTTAGTACTTGACAGTATTAATTTGCAATCTTTTATCTGATTTTTATTTTTTATTTAGGGACACCTGATCTACTATGGTCTCTTTTGCAACCTCACTATCAGGATACCCTGTCTTCCCTGTTTTGGTGATATCTTTGAAAGATACCTCATCCCGAACCATGCGCTTTTGAGTGACTGTCAGCCTTCCCCCCATTTCTAGTTTAAATCTGCTGTATCTCCTTTTTAAATGCCGATGCCAGCAGCCTGGTCCCACCTGGTTAAGGTGGAGCCCATCCTTCGGAATATGCTCCCCCTTCCCCAGAATGTTGCCTAGTTCCTAACAAATCTAAAACCCTCCTCCCAGCACCATCGTCTCATCCACGCATTGAGACTCCGGAGCTCTGACTGTCTCTTGGGCCCTGCGCGTGGAACAGGTAGCATTTCAGAAAATGCTACCCTAGAGGATCTGGATTTGAGCTTTCTACCTAAGAGCCTAATTGGCTTCCAGACCTTTCTCCCACATTTTCCTTGACATTGGTACCAACATGTCCCAAGACAGCCACCTTCGCACCAGGCAGGCAAGTCACCAGGCGATCCTCACGTTCACCAGCCACCAGCTACCTATATGCCTAATTGATCGAATCACCAGCTACAACAGCTGTCCTAACCTTTCCCTCCCGGCAGCACTTGGAGACATAACCTCAGTGCGAGAGGATAGTACATCCCCTGGTGGCAGGTCCTGGCTACAGAAGTACTTCCTACTTCACCAGGGTGATGCTCTCCTTCTAGGAGACCTCCCTCCTCCAAGGTAGCACAAGGGCTACCAGACTGGAGGTGGGACTTCTCTACAACATCCCTGTAGGTTCCTCTGTGTACCTCTCTGTCTGTCTCCCTCAGCTCCACCAAGTCTGCTACTCTAGCCTCAAGAGAACGGACACGTTCCCTGAGAGCTAGGAGCTCTTTGCATCGGGCAAATACATATGACATCCACCACTGGGAGATAATCATACATGTGACACTCAGTGCAAAAGACTGGATTGTACCCCTCTCGCTGCTGGACTGCTGACTCCATCTTAGTGTTTTTGAGTTTTTCAATAATTTAAAACAGTATTAAGGATATTAGCCTAATATAAAAGTGTCTTTTAGTTTATATAGTATATGTGCTTTGAAAATATGCCTCTGTATGATTTAGTTAGTGTTTCCTTCTTAGATGGTAATTAAATGTATTTAAAACTCTGTAAGAGCACTCCTTGCTTGTTACCCTAATTACAATAACTGACTATATATGAAGAGTTGTCCTAGGGTTGGGTGGAAGACTAAACTAGATCTGCATTGCCTGTTAGATCTATCTGTTAATGCTGTGGTACAAAGTTTTAAAACTAAGTGGAAAAGATTGTGGAGATTAGTTGATAAAATTTGCTTTTTATATTTTTATTTTGCCTAACACTAATCTACAATTCCTCCTTTAAACCTCAATCCTTAAGTTCCCAAAGCACAGGCAAAATAGCGTTCACTTACCAGAGAAATGTTCTCTTCTCTCAGTCATAAAAAAGGACAGAGCAGAAGCTGATCTAGTTTTTTTTCCATTTACGTTCAGCTTTATGCAGCCGACATTTCTGTTCCTATAAGCCTTCATTATACCATGGTTTCTGTTAGAAGAGTTGGAAATTGTAGGCAAAGATGTGCGGAGCGATTTGATCCAGAGCTGAGGAAAGCACCGAATGGAAGGTGCTTACTTGAGCATCTAAGTTTAATGATTCAAAATCATGTGGGAAAAAGGAAAGTAGATGCGATAGTGTGGAAAGATTGCCCTGAGACGGATGTCTTGACCACCACTGAAGGTACTGAAGGAAGCAAAGGTAAAGGAATAGAGACTTGGATAAGCTTGTGATCTGACCAGGGAATCACTGTAGAGAAAATGGACGAAGGTTTAAACATTTAGTCAGAGGAGGACAGAATTAGATCAAGCATATGCCCACTGAGATGCATGGGAAAAGAAACTCATTGCGAAAGGTTCAGACCTGAGAAGAGGTTTAGAATGGGGGAGGAATGGAATATCTACCTGGACATTAAAATCCCCTAAGATAAATATCAGAAAAATTAACAGTAGCATCTATAATTGTCTGAGCACAGGAATTCCATTGAGCCTGAGACAACGAAGGAGCACAACAAAACAGCAAAAAGATGTTCTCACAGCCAGCACTTCTGGAAACAAGATGAAAGAGTTAGCTGAGTGAGTTCTAGTTTGTACTCAGAAATTATTGCCAATCCTCCACCACGTCTAGAGGATCTAGACACAGAAATGGCATTAAAGCTATCCAGAAGACATTCAGCTAAGAGACCTTCCTCGCCAGTTGTTAGCCAAGTTTCAGTTAAAAAAGGATATCTAAGTTAGTCGGTAATATAAGATCATGAATTAATGTTGTCTTGGTCGCAGGGACCTACAATTTAAGAGGCCAATATTAATGTGTGCATGATGTTTTAAAGTAGAATTCTTAACAGGAGGTATAGAAGACAGGTAACATACCTGAGACAGTGAACACAGTTTTGGAGCAGAATTTCACCAACTGTTGATTAAGACCGGGGATAGGAAATTTCTGAGCTGCCAGTGAAAAAACATTCACTCATTGTGAAGAATATAACTGCAGAGCAACATGAAGCAGAAGCAAGACGACCAAATCCCGTCCATGATGAAGGAAGTAAGATGCTAAACAAAAAGGAGAAAATGATCCTAACCCCCCAAAATGGAGGTACAATAAATAGGAAGCAGGAAGAAGAATTTCTGTGGGATGTGCTTATGACTCTAGCAGTCATGTGACTTGGGCTGACAGGAGCGCAAACACTCAGTTGCAATTCTCAAAAAGTTTGCTATCAGCAGCCACAACTGATTGACTCTTGCAATCATGTGACTTGGGCTGACAGGGCGCACCACATCCACTTGTGTTTGGCATAGGTGACTATCTGCCTGCTACATGTGGGCTCCAAGTAGTCCCCAAGCATGAGTAGCAACATATTTGCCCTCCTCCATACCAGATTGGACAATCTCAGTGGCTCTGGGGGTGATCATGTGGACAACGGTTGACAACTGGATGCTGTTTTGGTCAACAGTTGTGGTTTTGGTCAACAGTTGTGATTGAGTTGTGGCCTTACCCCTTAGCCGGCTGGGACTGATAAAGCAGTATTTCCAATTGGATTCACATCAAACACATGGATGCACTTTCCTCATGCAATGGGGTAATTCCTGTGCTGGCTGGACTATATTTGGCAAGTCTGGATCTAGTGAACCACACTCATTTGCACAGGCCTGCAGAGGTCTGTGTTTAGAGTGCAGCAAGCAGTGACGACCCCATGCAGGCCATGATACAGCATACACGGCAAAGGTTAGGCATTGTAAATGTGGCAGTGAGTTAGATAGGGCCAAGTGACTCCTGGAGGATCTGTGACCTCCCCTGGCATGCAGGAGAGGTCAGCAAGTCAGCAATAACCTCAGGCAGAGACATTAAAGTGGAAAAAGGTGAAGTGTTATTATGGTGCCAAAATTATATGTTTACATGTGCCCCCTCCCTTGCATTACAATTCTTCAACAATGCCCTCCCTCTCCTGCCCCCCAGTGCTTTACAAATCTTCAACAGTGCTCTCCCCACCTCCTACCCCCAGTGCTTTACAACTCTTCAACAGTGCCCTCTCCCTCCCCGCACCACAGTGCTTTATAATTCTTCAACAGTGCCCTCCCCCTTTTGCCCACCAGTACTTTACAATTCTTCAACAGTGCCCTCCCACCTGCCACCCCCCAGTGCTTTACAATTCTTCAACAGTGTTCTCCCCCTACTGCCCCTCCAGTGCTTTACAATTCTTCAACAGTGCTCGCCCCCTTCTCAATCCCCAGTGCCCCTCCCCTCCCCGTCCAACTTCAGTGTCCTGTATGGGCCTGCAGCATCTGTAATCAAGGCCAATGTCCAACCTGGGATCCAGGTATTGGATTATTGTCCAGTGACACATCGCCCTGCACCTCAACTGGCATCTAATCGCCATGGAGGGATGGGCAGTCTAAGACCCAGACATTTGGACCTGAAAGCAACAGGCCCAGTAACATGATGCACAAAGTCCTGGGGAGAAAGGTAGCGCCATCCTCACCCATGGGAGTGGGGGGGGCTAAGGGCTAGAACAGGGGGGTGGGATGAGGACCTGGGGTGTGGTACTGGTCCTAATGGGTGGTGGCTCAGGTGAGAGGCTCACTTGGGACACAGGGGTGAAGCACTAGATGTGATTAGGAAAGTATTATGCAATAGGTGTGGGTTTAAAAGGATACCTACTGAGTTTATCATGGAACTTATCGCTATAGCATTGAAAGAAAACTATTTCTTTTTTGAAGGTACTTTTTATAAACAAATAAAAGATACCGCCATAGGCGCAATGGTAGCACCTTCACTAGCTAATCTTTTTATGGCATAATTTGAAGAGAAATGTTTGCAAAATAATAATTTCACAGAGATTATGCTTTGGCGAAGATACATTGATGATGTTTTTATGGTCTGGACTAGTAGTGAATCATGGTTGATGGATTTTTCCAAATGGCTTAATACAAGAGATAGCAATTTGAAATTTCAGATTAATTTCCGTAGAAAGGAAATTTCATTTTTAGATATTAAAATTCAGTTAGAATTTGGTAGATTTATAACTTCACTATATAGAAAACCTGCTGATAAGAACAAATTCCTACATTTTGATAGCTGTCATAGTCGTGCTTTAAAATGTAATCTTCCTTACAGCCAATTTTTAAGAGTAAAAGAATTATGTTCAGAGGATTGTGATTGTAAAGGGCAAATAGGAGAAATGGCTTATAGATTTACGCAAAGAGGCTATCCTGTAAAATATATTGAAAAAGGTATAGTAAGAGCAAAACAGGTACAAAGAAAAGACCATTTGCAGAATAAGGAAAATAAAAATGATGACCAAAAAGTTATTTGCACTTTATATTATGATTATCAGTCTTCTGATATCATTAAAATATTAAGATCACATTGGCCGTTGATCCAGAACAATCCATTTTTTGCAAATAAAGAATTGTTAATAGCATACAAAAGAAATAAGACTTTGACGGATTTTTTTGTCACCATCAGCATTACCAGTCCCATCTTGTAAGGATAGAATAAGGGGTCATTACCCATGCTTAAATTGTTCAGTTTGTCTGGTCAATCTAAAACAAAATGTTTTGAACACTCTGTTACAGGAGCAGTGCTTTTTTTGTGCCGGTACGCGCCGGTACAGCGTACCGGCACCTTTTTTTGTAGGTCCCCTCCCCAACCCAGTCCCCACCTGCCTACCAGCTCCATGCCGACGACCCTCTTCTCCTGCCACCCGGCACCGTTACCCAGCCTTTATAAAATCTACGAAGCGGCGGAGCGGTGCCTCGGGTCTGCCTGTAAAAGAAGAAAAATTGCCTCGTCGGCCCGGCCTTCCCTCACTGTGTCCTGTCCTCTGACGTAACTTCCTATTTCTGCAAGGGCAGAACACAGTGAGGGGAAGGCCGGCCAACCAGGGATTTTTTCTTCTTTTACAGGCAGACGCGATGGCACCGCTCCGCCACTTCATAGATTTTTTTTAAAGGCTGGGTCACGGTGCCGGGTGGCAGGAGAAGAGGGTCTTCAGCTCGGAGCTGGTAGGCAGGTGAGGACTGGGTCGGGGAGAGGGACTCAGATAGGTATGGGTGGCTGGAGGGAGGGAAAGCAGGGAAACGAGGAGAGTCGCTGGAGGGGGGACAGGGGAGGTTGCTGGACATGAGTGAATGGCAGGGGAGGGCAGGGGGGGCAGGAGGGTCGCTGGACATGGGTGCATGGCAGGGGGAACAGAGAATCGCTGGACATGGGTGGATGGCAGGGGGACGGGGGGGTCGCTGGACATGGGTGGATGGCAGGGGGGACAGGGGGGTGCTGGACATGGGTGGATGGCAGGGGAGGGCAGGGGGGAGAGGAGGGTCGCTGGACATGGGTGAATGGCAGGGGGGAGAGAGAATTGCTGCATATGGGTGGATGGCAGGGGGACAGGGGGGGACAGGGGGGTCGCTGGACATGGGTGGATGGCAGGGGGACAGGGGGGGTTGCTGGACATGGGTGGAGGGCAGGGGGGACAGAGAATCGCTGGACATGGGTGGATGGCAGGGGAGACAGGGGGGGTTGCTGGACATGGGTGGAGGGCAGGAGGGACAGGGGGGTTGCTGGACATAGGTGGAGGGCAGGAGGGACAGGGGGTTGCTGGACATGGGTGGAGGGCAGGAGGGACAGGGGGGTTGCTGGACATGGGTGGGTGGCAGGGGGGATGGGGGGTCGCTGGACATGGGTGGATGGAGGGCATGGGAGAGGAGGGCTGCTGGACATGGGTGGATGGAGGAGAGGGAAGGGATATAGAAGAAATGCTGGACATGGATGGAGGCCAGGGAAGAGTGAGGAAGGAGATGAGATGAGGGAAAAGGAAGAGAGGAGAAAAACTGTACATGGATGTAGAAAATAGGCAGAAGCTGGATCCACTGGACAGTCAAGTCTGCGGAGGACCAAGCTTTTACTTACGGATGTAGGGCAAGAAATGAAGAAGAATGGAGGAAAGTAAAGAAATAAATGGAAAGGAAGCCCTGGAAACGGAGTTAAGAGGACAGATAGCAGCAGAATCAGATACTGAGCCAGCATGATCAGAAAAAACAAAGTCACCAGACAACAAAGGTAGAAAAAAATCATTTTATTTTCATTTTAGTGTCTGGATATGTCCAATTTGAGAATTTACATCTGCTGTCTTATTTTGCACTGGGTATACTGGAGCTGTAACAGCTTACAGAAATGATTTATAATGAAAAAAAATCACGTTATTTTTTTCTCCTATACTAGTATAATATTTTCAATGATGTCTGCTTATATGCGCTATGGCTGGTATAAGGGGTGTGGCAAATGTGGGTGTGGCTATAATAGGGGTAGAGTCATATGTGGTGATTCCACCCATAACGAGGACCGGCACCTTTTTTTCTACAAAAAAGCACTGTACAGGAGAAAAATATCAGTTAAAACATTACTCAGATTGTAAGACTTCACAAGTAATATATGCAGCAATCTGCACATGCGGGCTTATCTACATGGTAAAATTATAAGAGCATTTAATAAGCGCATTTTAGAACATAAAAGTGCAATAAAAGAGAGGTATATGAAAAACCTTTAGTGGCACACGTGTGAATTTAAACATGATTTTAACCAGTTAAGATTTTTAGTTCTTTTAAGAATATATTCAAATTGGAGAGGTGGAGATGTGAACAAATTGCTATTGCAAGATGAACAACGTTTGATTTATAGATTTAAGACTGTTAAACCCTTGAGGTTGAATCAAGAAACTGATCTCTCAGTATTTTTATAGTACAACCTACCTTTTTACCACTGCTTTTGGCTCCTAACCACTACTCAATTCCCCTATCCTTGTTCCTTCTCACCCAGTACTTTCCTCGCCCTTTAATTGTCTTGTCTGTCTGTATTTTAGATTGTAAGCTCTATCGAGCAGGGACTGTCTCTCTATGTCAGGTGTTCAGCGCTGCATTCGTCTGGTAGCGCTATACAAATGTTAATAATAATAATAATACAACCCTCTCTCTGACCTCATGTGCAACTTTCTTCAAATCAGTCACCTTACTTTCTAATTCTTCCTACTTTCTCACTCATCTATATGTTACAACTTTGCCTTACACAAACAAAAAAAGCAACACTGGGCCTTCAAGACTGAGACAACAGGAGTAATTTATTGATAAACTAGTAAATAACATAGTAACATAGTAGATGACGGCAGAAAAAGACCACATGGTCCATCCAGTCTGCCCAACAAGATAAATCATGTGTATACCTTACCTTGATTTGTACCTGTCTTTTTCAGGGCACAGACCATATAAGTCTGGCCAGCCACTATCCCCTCCTCCCAACCACCAGCCCCTCCTCCCACCACCGGTTCTGGCACAGACCGTATAAGTCTGCCCAGCACTATTCCCCGCCTCCCAACCACCAGTCCTGCCTCCCACCACCGGATCTGGCACAGACCGTATAAGTCTGCCCACCATTATCTTCGCTTCCCCACCACCAACCCCTTTTCCCCCCACCGGCTCTACCGCCCAATTTCAGCTAAGCTTCTGAGGATCCATTCCTTCTGCACAGGATTCCTTTATGTATATCCCACGCATGTTTGAATTCTGTTATCGTTTTCTTCTCCACCACCTCCCGCGGGAGGGCATTCCAAGCATCCCGTTTCTGACACAAATGAAACGGGCGCTAGCAAGGTTTTCCTCGGAGTGTGTATGTTTGAGAGTGTGTGTGAGAGTGAGTGTATGAGAGAGTGAATGTGTGAGTGTGTGTGTGTGACAGAGAGAGAGTGAGTCGGTGCGAGTGTGTGTGAGAGAGAGAGTGAGTGTGTGTGAGAATGCGAGTGTGTGTGTGAGAATTAGAGTTTGTGTGTGAGAATGAGAGTGTGTGCGAGTGCATATGTGAGACACAGTGACTGTGAGAGAGTGTGTTTCACACAGATGCACTGTGTGAGAGAGAGAGAGTGTGTGTGACACAGAGTGTGAGAGACTATGTGTGCGATACACAGACTGTCTGTGAGACCGAATGTATGAGACAGAGTGTGTGAGACCGAGAGTGTGTGACAGTGACTGTGTGACAGATAGAGAGTGAATGTGATACAGTGTGAGACATGGTGTGAGAGACTGTATGAGAGTGAGAGAGAGAAAGACAGTGACTGTGAGAGAGTGTGTGTGTGTGACAGAGATACCTCCCCCCTCCCTCTGTGGTCTCAGCCCCCCCTCCTCCCCCCCCCCCTCTGGTCTCAGGATCCCCTCCCTCTGGTCTCAGGATCAACTCCCCCCCTATCAGGTCTGAGGACCCCCTCCCGCCTGTGCGTTCCCCTCCCCTGTTGTGTGAGGACCCCCTGCCTCTCTCCCCCTCTGCGTGGTTGGCAGCCACCGTGCGGAGGTGTTGTGTGTGTGACAGAGAGAGAGAGTGAGACTGGGTGCTAGTGTGTCTGTGAGAGAGAGAGTTTGTGTGATTGTCCTCTGTCCCCTGCCCCCCTCCCAGCAATTCTCCTCTCTCCCCTGGGCCCCCCTCCAGCCACCCAGCGATTCTCGTCTCCCCTGCCCCCCCCTCCAGGCCACCCAGCTATTCTTCTGTCTCCCCTGCCCCCCCAGCCACCCGCGATTCTCCTGTCTCCCCTGCCCCCTCCAGCCACGCAGCGATTGTGCTCTGTCCCCTGCCCCCCTTCAGCCACCCAGCGATTGTGCTGTCTGCGCTGCCCCCCTCCAGCCACCCTGCTATTCTCCCTCTCCCATGCCAGCCCTCAGACAGTCCAGCGATTGTCCTGTATCCCTGCCCCCCCCCTCCAGCCACCCAGTCAAAGCGGCGGCGTTATTGTAAGCCCTGGCTGTACACGGAGTAGATCTGAATGGAGCGAGGTGAGTTTGTTCGTTCCCGCAGTCCTCCTGCGTTGTTACCCGCCCTTGACGTCATCATGTTTTGACGCATGAGGGCGGGGCATAAGATGTTACACCCTTACAGACTTATGAAACCTGAGCCACGGAGTCAGCTTCAGAACATTGGGGTGCGTTTTCTATTAGTAGATGTCTCAGTCTTGAAGGCCAGTGTTGCTTTTTTTGTTTATGTAATTTTCTATGTATGCTGGTTACCCTCTCTGTTTGGCTTGTACAACTTTGCCTTTACCCTTCACTATCAATTATCCTGTTTATTACGTATTGTGTAGTCATTGCAAGTAGTATACCATGCCCCTACTTTGCATGTGTAGAGAAGGCCAGACGAATTTCCTATTTAATATAAAAAGTTTATTCACTTTTTTAGTTTACAAACTGAATACTATCAATTGGGTATTCAGGAAGCATTTCTGTACTCAAACAAGCAATATACAGCAAAGATATTAGAATGCTTAAGGCAAATCAAAATGCTTACTACTTCTTTGTTCTACCTTGCTTATATACTGTTTTATGAATAATCTTCTCCTGTTTACCTTCCTCTTCCACCTCTTCTTCCAAAATCACGTTTTATTTTGTGGAACCAATGATCCCAGAATTCCAATCCCTCCTTACAAATGTTCCATTCCCTATACCCGGGCAAGATTGTTGACAACCTCTAATAATTCCTTGAATGTCCTCATGGTATAGGACCATTTTCATCGCACGGCAAGGGGAGCCTGTTTTTACATTTAACCACGTGTCTAGTAGCCCCCCACCATTCCTCACCATATTTAGTACTATTCAGTCTCATAAGCTCTGCAGCACATGCGTGCCTCGAAAAATTGGGCCTGGGGGGCCCTGGGTTAAAGATGTTGGCATAGTTTTTGTTCGCTTATGAGTTGGGGTGACTATGGTCATGGGAGGCTCGGAGTACATCCGCAGTCGTCCCTCAATTTCAAATTGTGTTGCCAGGTCATATTGTTCTGATGTAATTAGGGTTTTCAATCAGGGTACGTGCCCTGATTCTGCCCTAGAATTTTCCTTTTTCTTTCTGTCTCACCACGTTTTTTATCCTTTTTCTGTTCCCTAGTCCCCACATCAACTGTCCTCATTATCCCCTCCCTTTTCACTTTCTGAATCACTGGGGGGGGTCATCAAGAGCCGATATACCCAGCGCATGGCACAGAGCGCTTTGGCTTTGATTCCTTCATTTTTATCAGTCGCCCTTAGGGGGCAACGTGTCCCTGCTAGATTCATACGACGGGGGATTATTCTTTTATACATTTCTGCCTCTTGTTGTATCCTATCTACATCGGCATGAAAAAGATCTGCTGCTACAGAAAATAAATTCCAAATTGTAAGATGCTTCTCTAAACTTTTCTTCTTTTTCTTATTCTCTTGTATATATTTCAGGAGAGATAATAATTTTGGACGATCAAACGATCCATACTGAGACCAGCTCAAAAAAGAATCTTTTGCATCATATTTGACCCATTTCTCATGTATTTTTTCAATCTGTTTTTTTTCTAACGGGAATAATTCTATGACATGCTGCAAAGGGGTGCATTTTTTTGAACTATCTAAATCTAAATACAAAGCATATACAGGGGGCTTTTCTTTCTTATCTGCCCCTTTCCCTTCCATTTTATTCTGACTATTACAATTTCTCCTATAGAGCCACAACCTACAAAAATATACTAATGCACCTAAACAAAGAAAATATACAAAAAAGAAAACTACAAAGCTAAACAAATATACCACTAATAAGTCCACAATGTAAGCTTACTCACGCGTCTTCTTATTTCTCTTTAGCAAGCCCAGGAGTCGTCACCCGTATGTCCACGTCAGTAGGTTGATCACTCCCAAATCAGTGGTACACAGAAATCAGGCTTAAAACAACGCTTGCTCTCAAAATCCAATCCTGTAAAACTTTTCATTACAACAAACACTTAATTGTCATTCGTCTCGCCTTCTCTTTTTCCGTGTGCGGCATAAATCTTCGCTCCTGCTGGCTCGACACTTTGAAGAAAGACTAGACGAATTTATATTTAATATAAAAAGTTTATTTACAATGTACTGGATACCTTTTATGAGGTATTCAGGAAGCATTCTACTTTGTCTAGATATGCTTCCTGAATACCTCATAAAGGTATCCAGTACAATTGTAAATAAACTTTTATATTAATATGAAATTCGTCTAGTCTTTTCTTCAATTGTTAATTGAATGTTTTTACTGCTGTAATTGCCTATTGCTCATGTTTGATCTATTTTTACTGTACACCGCCTTGAGTGAATTCCTTCAAAAAGGTGGTAAATAAATCCTAATCTATTACAATAAAACTCACCCTCAACGTTCTGAAGACAACGTTCTGAAGTCACTCAGTCACTCCCTGAAGGGTTCGTGGATTCATGGTGGTGAAGCCACTCCACTGACCCGTGCCCCACCCTCGCGTCAAACGTCATGACGATGAGGGCGGAAAACATACAGTAAACTAAAGGAAGGGATCGCAACCAAGCAGGCACGTGTTTCCCTACTCCTCCCCCTGCCTAGGAAACGCAGGCTACCAACCTCCCGACCCACCCGCGGAAAAAATCTGGAGGGAAACCACCTCCAAAGCTCCGGAGTCCAAATGACTCCAGAGACCAGTGTTTGAGGTCCAACACCCCCCACCAAGCCACCCCCCAAAGCTCCGGAGTAGAAGCCCCGCCCACAGAATGCTGGAGGTCCAACACCCATCCCCCCGCGCCGCCTCCCCCAAAGCTGCAGTTCAAAAGAAGCCCCACCCACAGAATGCAGGAGGTGCAACACCTCCCCGCAACACCCCCCCGTTCCTGAACCCCCCCCCCACACACACACTTACTCAGTCTCATTTGGCCCCGCTTCTTGAACCCTCCCCCCCCCACACACACACTCTCACTCTTCTGCCAGTGCTTCCTGAACCCACGCCCCAAACACACACACTAACTCTCATCTGGCAATGCTTAATAAACCGCCCCCCCCCCCCACACACAGACACTCACTCACTCATCTGGCAGCACTTCCTGAACCCCCACACCCCTCTTCTTCCAAGCTGAACCCCCCCCCCCAACATACCCACACAACACACACACACTCTCTCTCATCTGGCAGCGCTTTCTGAAACCCCATACACACACACACTCTCACTCTTTCTCTCTCTCATCTGGCAGCGCTTCCTGAACCCCCTGCCCTCCCCCCCCACACACACTCACTCACTCTGTCATCTGGCATCGCTTCCTGAACCCCCCCCCCCCCACAGACACACACTCACTCTCTCACTCGCATCTGGTAGCGCTTCCTGAACCCCCCGCACCCCTCTTCTTCAAGCTCGAACCCCCCCAACACATCCCCCCCCCCCACACACATTCTCTCTCTCCCCTTCCTCCGGCACACCAATGGCTTGGGTGCAGTGGCGGGAATCTCAGACAACAGAGAGAGGGGGGGGGGGGGGCCTCTGACACCAGAGAGAGAGGAAAGGAGGTATCTCTGTCACACACATACTCTCTCTCTCTCTCTCACATACAATGTCTTTCTGACTCTCACTCTCACACACTCTGTCTCACACTGTATCACGTTCACTCTCTATGTGTCACACAGTCACTCACACACTCGCTTGGTCTCATACACTCACTCTCACAGAGAATCTGTGTCTCACACACACTCTGTCTCTCGCACACATACACACTCTCTCTCACACTGTGTCTCACATACGCACTTGCACACACTCTCATCTCACACACACACACTCTCACAGACACCACTCACACCCAGACTCACTCTCTCTCTCACACACCCACACTCACACTTTCACTCTCTCCTCTCACCCACAGTCACTCTCACATACACTCTCCCCAAACATACACACTCCGAGAAAAACCTTGCTAGCGCCCGTTTCATGTTCAGAAACGGGCCTTTTTTACTAGTAAATAATATAAAATAAATAAACCAGCAAATTGTCAATATGTGCTGCTCAATCCAATGTTTGTTGAAATCAGTATATGTCACTGCATGTATCCAATGCTAGTTCTAAATCGTCTGCCTGGAAAGTACCACGCCAGGATTCTTATTATTGATCTTTTTTTACAAGATTATCCCTGCTTTTCAGGGTTTTTATTTTTATTTTCATTCATCTGTTTTTTGAGATGAACATAATATTTAGTTTACACTTTAGATTTGATTAGTGGGTTTCTGTTCTGGAGTTCTGTTTGACCTTTGAACTCTCAAAGGGGCTATTTAAAGGACCAATAGAGCATCTGTTATAATGCTGCCAGTCAACCATAGCATTGCGAAGTCTGCTGAGTAAGCTTGGGAAACCACTTATGTAAAGTAGCATATAAGATACTCCATATGGAATTTAGGCTGTGGTATGTATTGTTTAAACAGCCTGGCTTCAGAAGCATAGCTAGGTGGGGCGCAGGGGGAGCGGTCGCTCCGCCAACTGGATTTCTAAAAATGAATGGCGCCTATGCGCATGCGCTGTGCCTTCCCGCGTGGAGTCCGATGAAAAAACAGCTGATTCTGAGCCTGCCCTGCAGCTGACCGACGCCGTGACTGCCTTGCTGCTGCCATACCGCCGTAACGGGCTGGTCCGCCGTGAGCGCCGTCGCCGTCGCTGGGAAGGGAAAGGCCAGGGAACATCACAGAGCTGCTGGGCCCTCAGCTGTCACTCACACAACACTTGGCGTTAGCCGCTCTCGACGTCGTTCCTCCTCCTCAGCCCCAGGTCGTCCCCCCTCGCGCACACACAGTGTAGGTCAGCACCAGAGAGTGCACAGCACTGCAGCATAGAGTGAGCCCAGCTGTCGACGACGCTGGGAGGACGCGGAGCCTCTGGCCTCACTCAGCTTCAGCTCAGCTGAGCTCTTCTTGTCTGACGATAAAGGTAAGGGGACCACCGCCGTGTGCCTGTGCTGTGGTGTGGTGCGTGGGAATCTGGACTGGGCCTCTGCCTGGGGATGGAAATGGTTCTTCCTCTTGCGGCACTAGCTTGTTAAAGCTAAAAATTATATTCTCAGGGAGGAGACATTGGACAGGAGGGAGTGGGGTTACACACACTAGAGGGAGGACAGGAGGCTCGGTCTAGAATTTTTGGAAGATACAAATAAGAAAATAAAAAAGTTTGGGATGTACTCTGTAGAAGTTGTTTTGCAGTGTGTGTATTGGATGCTGTTCTGGTGTGTGCATGTGATATTTGAATAACTGGCTATATTTATGGCTATGATTTCTTGAACATGCGGCATCACTAAGGACAGACTTAAAATCCCAGTTGGTATATATGCTACTCTCAACTTTGTCAAATGTTTCAGGCATGTCTATGTATTTGCTGCCATGATATAACTGTTCTGTGGTGATGGCACAAGGAAAGCAAGTTTGGTTCAGTGAAGACTAACCTGTTCCTTAGTTGGGCTCTAGTATTACCATAGTGAAAATGCGACCATACCATGCCTCTGTGGTTATGTTCCACTAATAAGTTAAACGATTAACTGACTTTCTTGAAAGGACTACTTAAACTTTGGATACATGACTAGGGATACAGTATACTTATTTATTCAATATCACAATTCCTCATGTACAGCAACAAAACAACCTTTTAAGGTTGATAGTGTTTGCAATGAGCTCCTTTTATTACTGACCAGACAGAGAGAAGAGTTTTCATTTTGGGCACAGCATATGTCATCACAGGAACAAAATATAAGAAAACCAATGGACTGCATTAGTGGCTTATATCCTGTTTAGTTATGTTTAAACAGAAGAAATCTGCATGAAACAAAATATTTATTTTTATTTTGACTTATAAAACCAGTTGTCCCTGAAACATGCCTCAAAACGGAATAATCCATTTGTGTATCTACAATGTAAACTTCTACAAAATAGATGAAGTTAAGATGTGATTCCACATGCCCCAATGAAAGGAGAGTTTAATTTAATTTTACTTCCATTTAAATTCAGTATATTCCATCTTTATAACACCAGCTCTGGAACTCTTTGCCGGAGGATGTGGTAACAGCAGTTAGCGTAAAGACCGACTCATAGAACATGGAAAAAAAAGACGGGGACCAGCCCAATTAGAAAATTAAATTCCCAGACAACAAAGGTAGAAAAGAAAAAAAAATATTTTTATGTAATACTTTGTAAGGACTGAGATGTGCCTGCTTTGTAAATGTACATTTTTTTTTCATTCTGTTTTTCTTTTACCAGTATGTACTGAATCTGGATTTCTTGAGCAGAGTGGAGGAGGTCTCTATTTCAACTTTGTATGTTTTTTTTTTTGTGTCTCCCTAATCTGTATTAGATGAGATGAGGGTCTGTCCATGTTCTGCATGTGTGACTGAGATGAAGGATTCTGCTAGCATGTAGCATGTAGTGTCTATGTAGGAATGTGTATATTGGTGCTCTAGTAAGTATATTGGTGCTCTGAGTCCAGTGTAATATATATAGCACTGTCTTTACATTGGTGGGTTAGAGCTGTTATGGTGTGGTAAGCTTGGTATTCTAGGGCAGTGTTTCATAAATTGGACCTAGAGTACCCCCTTGCCAGTCAGGTTTTCAGACAATCCACAATAAATATGCATGGAAATTGATTTGCATAAACTGCCTCCCATTACATGCAGATTCATTGTGGATAGCCTGAAACCTGAATGGCAAGGGGGTAATCCAGGACCACCTAGGGAAACACTGCTCTAGGGCCAGTGTATATTTGTAGCACTGTGTTTTCATAGGTAGTTTAGGGGCTATTATGGTGTTGTAAGTTTTCAGTATAGGTTTTGGGTGTCATTTTGCAGAGTTTGTTTTATTTCACAGGTGTCTGGCCCTATTTGAAAGTAGGCTATGGGGCAAGGGGTGCCTTTGGTGGCCCTTGTTACATGAAACAAAATGCTCAAGGCTAGTGGTCTCCACATCCTGTAGAGCCCATCTGATTTAAACAAAGTGTCCAGCACTGGAAGAAGTGTATGTGCTGTTCCTGAGGTGATGGTCACAATTTTAATATTTTTACTTGTAGTTAAGAAGACAGGTTGCCTGGTCTGGACAGTCCAAGGATCTCTTCTGCGTCCTATCTCCTGATGTAACTTCCTGTTTCCTTGTAGGTAGGACGCAATAGAGACAGCCTGTATTAATCATTACCCACCACAGCCACTACACCTGAAAACAACATAGGCACTGCTGTCTAGCTGACACCAACCAGCGCCTATTTTATAAAAGTCTGCTCCCCCTGATGTCAAAACCTGGCTACGCCTCTGCCTGGCTTGCTTTAAACATATGTTTTATCAGTACAATTTGTAAGTCAGTTACTTTTTTCAAGGCCAGTTGCTCTATTTCTCTGTGTGATTGAAATTTGTGTTAATCTGATCAGTCTAATGTTGTTACCTTTAATATCTAAGCGTGTGTGGTATGCTGCAACAGTTTATGATGAAATAGATGATTGTATATTGTGATAAGTAAGAGGGTGTCCTATCCGGGGTAGTGCCACTAGAAGGCGCTAGTAGGAGAATAGGTGGAGGTTGCTAGGACCGGGGAGAGCCCTGGGATGTCCACAGGTGGTAGGAGGTTGGGGGCTGGGTCCTGGTGTAGCTAATTAACCACTTATACCCCACCTGAGTATGAAAGGAAGAGAAGAGAGCTAGCAGTAGAAGAAGAGAGATTCCCCCTGGAAGATACTGGCTAACCCTATGGACTGGGGGTGGAATGTGGGTCCAAAGGAGATCAGCAGGCTGAAAAATCCTGGGGTAAGAAGTCCCTACAGCATTAGTGGTTGACTGTGTGTCCTCAGTACTTATAGGAACTGTGTGTTCAGTGAAAGGACTGTGTGTCCAAAGAAGAAAGGACTGTGTGTCCAGAACTGTGTGTTCAAAGAGGGGACTGTGTGTCCAGGACTGTGTGTCCAAAGAAGGAAGGACTGTGTGTCCAAAGAAGGGGGCTGTGTGCCCCATTACTGAGAGAAGCCGGCTGCAAAGCCTGGGGTTAGAAGTCCCCAAAGTATTGAAGCTAGTACTGAACCCATGTATCTGTGTGGGGAGGCTCAGTGTGAAGACCTATGAAGCATAAAGTATTAAGCTAGAAGGAGTGTGCCCAGGGGCTGGAATAAAGAGTTGCCTGAGAAATATGCAGTTGGTGAGACCTGTTTAATTTGCTTGGTGGGAACCAGGTCACCCTGAGCGAGAAGGGGTAGCACACTAATTTGCATATGATCTGCATATTGAGAACCAGGTCACCCTGAGTGAAGAGCGGGATATCACAATATCTACCTATTCAAGTATCAGTAAATAGCCCTGGATTATATGTTAGTTGTGCTGAGTGTATCTCAAATGGGATTGCTACAATCATCAGGGTATATGTGGTTGCAACAGTAATGATTTAAATAGATATATGTATATCCACCCATTCAAACAGCAGCAAAGAGCGCTGGATTGCTTGTGACTTTGGCTGTGTGTTTTTTGCTGAGTGCTTCTGAATCAGTATTGTTAAGTTCTTTCTAATGACACAATCATTAGGTAAATATGTTGGTCACAGAACCAGTCAGCCATGTTTGGTACGTTGCAACATTAGTATTTTAATAGATGTTTGTATATCCACCATTCAAACAGTAGTAAAGAGTGGCTGGATTGCCTGTGAGTTGTGCTGAGTGCTTCTGAATCTGTTTTTTTCACGTTCACTGCGTAGTTCTTTTTAATGATACAATCATCAGGGTAAATGTGATTGTCATTCAACAGTATGATGTTTTTTAGGTAGTGTTCACGCTAAAGTTAATTTCTATTAATTTCTATTGATCCGAGTTGCTATTTTTCATTAGAACATGGGAACCCATCTAATAGGTTTATTACACTGATTCCTATTTGTAAACAAAAATCACTAAATAAAAAATTATTAAATATGAAGTTTATATCAATTCCATGTTTTCATATCTTTTAATAAGTACATAAGTAATGCCACACTGGGAAAAGACCAAGGGTCCATCGAGCCCAGCATCCTGTCCACGACAGCGGCCAATCCAGGCCAAGGGCACCTGGCAAGCTTCCCAAACGTACAAACATTCTATACATGTTATTCCTGGAATTGTGGATTTTTCCCAAGTCCATTTAGTAGTGGTTTATGGACTTGTCCTTTAGGAAACCATCTAACCCCTTTTTAAACTCTGCCTTCACCACGTTCTCTGGCAACGAATTCCAGAGTTTAATTATGCATTTGGTGAAGAAAAATTTTCTCCGATTTGTTTTAAATTTACTACACTGTAGTTTCATCGCATGCCCCCTAGTCCTAGTATTTTTGGAAAGCGTGAACAGACGCTTCACATCCACCTGTTCCACTCCACTCATTATTTTATATACCTCTATCATGTCTCCCCTCAGCCTTCTCTTCTCCAAGCTGAAAAGCTCTAGCCTCCTTAGTCTTTCTTCATAGGGAAGTCATCCCATCCCTGCTATCATTTTAGTTGCTCTTTGCTGCACCTTTTCCAATTCTACTATATCTTTCTTGAGATGCGGTGACCAGAATTGAACACAATACTCAAGGTGTGGTCACACCATGGAGCGATACAACGGCATTATAACATCCTCACACCTGTTTCCATACTTTCCTAATAATAAGGTCCATAGAAGATGTCGATTGAGACCAAGCATTGTGAGATTTTTACATTTATTTTATTTTGTATTTTGTAGGTAGTTGTATGACTACTTTTAGGGGTTCACTTTGCTTTTTACCCCTATTAGGTAAGTGATATTTAACATGTATGGTCATTCAGTTATTTTGGTGTTGTATATCTCCAAGTGTCTGTTCGGATGTAATTCTGTTGATATATCTTATGTCTTGTATTAAAATTATTATCTTATTGCATACATATTTAATTTGAATATTTTTAACTGATATTGATTTAATATTATATTTTATTGTATTATGCTTTTAGATATGATTTGTTTTTATCTTATATAATTTGATTGTAATTTTAGATATGTTTTATTATAAAATATACTATGTGATGTTTATGTTTTATTTATTATTTATTATGTGTTTTTATTTTGTAGTTTTTTTGTACCCCTGACGCAGCCTGAGGGCGAAATGTGGCCACGTTGGGTAACCTTGTAATAAACCACTTCTTCTGTTACCCTCTTGTTCTACTTTTTTTTTTTTAATTTGAAAAATATTTTTATTTAGTCACATTGTTCCTAAATACATACACATAATCAGCTAACAGCTGTACAACGGATACAAATAGAGTGAACTGCAATATAACCAATTGAGAACATAAAGAATTTTCTCCCCTCCCTCCCCCCCTCCCTCACTTTAAGGCTGAATACTCTGTACATTAGTAGCAGCAGTCCATAAACGTTCTAAGTGTTTCCACTCCTCCGCACCAGGGTCAAATCTACCCCTCCGTCTGTCCGTCAGTTGCTCAAGTCCCATTATATTTCGGAGCCTCGTTTTCCAATCTACAATCGTAGGGCCCACTCTCTGTTTCCAGTGGGCTGCTATTTCCAGCTTCGCGGCTGACAAACATAGTCTTTTTAGCCGCTTCTGCCATTTCTTGCCCCTTTTATTTCCCCACCCCAGCAAACACCACTTCGGTTCTGCAGGAAACTGTGTATCCAAAATAGAGGTCAAGCATATAATTATTTCTTCCCAAAAAGAGCGTACAAGAGTACAAGACCACCACACATGTAAAAAACTACCGAGGTCATTTTCACATCGCCAACACCGGTCTGAAGCAGTAGCATACATTCGTTTTAACCTATCTGGCGTGTAGTACCATCTGCTTAAAACTTTGTAGGCATTTTCCTTTATTAATACACATACAGATGCCTTTTTTACCTCTAGGCATACCCTTTCCCATTCCTTCACACTCATTTCACAATTCAAATCGCGCTCCCATGCTTTCATATAAGGTAGTTTAATCAATATGCTGCCTCTAATATAATTATATAGTCTGGAAATGCCTCTCCTCCCCACCTCCAGTGTAACCCAGATGTTTTCTAAGGGCTCCTGTTCCCTTGGGTCAGCTTGTAACACACCCCTGTTTGCTCATATAGTGTTTTGACCTGCAAATATGCATAATTATCAGACTCCCGCAGGGCAAACTTTCCTCCTTAGTGTCTCAAATGTTCTTAGTGTACCATCTGACAACAAGTCACGGAATCTCCGCAGGCCCTTTCTATACCATTCATGAAACTACCGCCCCACTTCTCCAGCCGGGAATTCGACCCATAATATCATGAGCCATTGTTGAGGTTTTAACTCCCTCTTAATTTGCGTTTCAGCACATCCCATGTAGTAACAAATGCCCTATAAAAGGATTTCAGTTTCCCCTACGGGAGGCGCACATCCTTCCAATCCCCACAATCCCCATTCAAATTACACCTAGGCTCCAAATGTTGCTCTAATACAGCTACTGGTACCCTTTCCCCCTTACTCCATTCCGCCACCTGCTTTAATTGTGCTGCCTGGTAATACATGTAATGTTGGGCATCCCCCTCCCTCCTTTCCTCCACTCCACTCCACATAATTCGCTTGGATAACCTCGCCCTTTTCTCTCCCAAGCAAGTTGACATATCAGACTGTAATCTGTTCAGGGTACCTGAAGGAACTTCCAATGGCAGCGTCTAGAAGAGGAACAACAACCTAGGAAGTAAGTTCATCTTGATAACCGCTATTCTGCCCCACCATGAAAGCAACCCATTTTTCCATCTACTTAAGTCTGCTCGAAGTTCTCTAAATAAGGGGACATAATTAATCCCATATAAAGATGCAAGGTCCCGAGGAAGTCTTACACCAAGATATCGAAAGCTCTCTCTGGCATGCTTAAAAGAAAATCTGTTAACAGATTCTCAAGATCTAAAGTGGGACCCGTAATGCCCAACACCTCAGACTTATCATAATTAACTTTAAAGCCAGATATAGCTCCAAACGCCCTAAGCTCCATACATACAGAGTGTAGGGTCTCTTCCGGGTGATTTACATAAAAAAGAATATCATCTGCAAATAACGCCACTTTGTGCTCTCGATCGCCCACCAAAATCCCCTCAATGCTGACTGTCTCCCTAATCCTCTGCGCCAGCGGCTCAATCGCCAGAGCAAAGAGCAAGGGCGACAGGGGGCAGCCCTGGTGCGTACCACGCTGTATCCGAAACTGATCGGAGTATCCCCCATTAACTTTTATACGAGCTATTGGTGTCGCATATAGCCCCTTAAGCCATGTCAATACCCCTGGGCCAAACCCCATAGACTCCAACACCTCCCACAAGTAATGCCACTCCACCCGATCAAAGGCCTTTTCTGCATCCGTTGTTAAGAGTACAAAATCCCCACCTCGACGTTGGGCCTCCCATATTATGTTTAGAGATCTCCTAATATTATCTGCTACTTGCCTGTGTGGGACAAAGCCTGATTGATCCTCATGAATTAATTGGGGCAGAAATTTATTAATCCGCTCCGCCATAGCCTTGGCCAATATCTTAATATCTATATTTATAAGGGATATAGGCCTATAGGATGCACACAGTGTGGGATCTCTCCCCGGCTTGGGAATCACCGAGATTCCCGCTTCATACATACTCCTCGACAAAGTCCCTGATGTGAAGCACTCATTCCCTACCCGTACTAACAACGGCCCTACCTCCTTGCTCATTAACTTGTAGAATTTAGCCGTGTACCCATCGAGACCCGGCGCTTTCCCTCCCTTTAAACCTCTAATAACTCTTTCTATCTCATCCAATGATATGGGCTTGTCCAGTGTATCTCTTTGCATCTCGGTTAATTTCCGCAATCCCAACCCGCTTAAATATTCTTTAATCTTTTCCCCGGATTCCCCATTTTCCTTAGTATACAAAGCTGCATAAAATGGGCAAAACGGCCTCTAAGTTATTTGTCTTGATATAGCAATACATCCCCCTCCCCCTTGATTTCATTATAGTATTGCCCCACCCGTCGCCGGCGAAGGCAATGTGCCAATATCCTCCCAGACTTATTACTATATTCAAAAAACTTTTGCTGAACTAACTTCCTTTGAAAATCCATCTGTTTTATTTGAATTTGAGGCAAAACTGCCCTATACTCCCTCAGTTCTGTAAGTACTTCAGGGCATTGTCCACCTTGATGTTGGGCCTCTAGGGTCACTAATCTTTGTCTTACCTCTAATTCCCGCCTTTGACCCTCCCTCTTCCTTTGACTGCCTTTTTTGATCAGATGTCCTCTCACCACAACTTTAAGAGCGTCCCAAAGCGTCCCCTCTGCCACTTCACCCGTGTCATTGTAGGCTAAATACTCTTGTACCACCCTCCGAACTTCCTCACATTCCTCCACTGAGTCAAGTAGAGATTCGTTCAATCTCCAAAAGTGTGACCCCTTTCTCTCCCCAAACCCCTCCCAGAAAGCCCAGATAGGGGCGTGATCGGACACATGGATTCTTCCTATTACTAGAGTCTCCAACCTCCCCCCAGATATTACGGGAGCCCCAAATTGCATCAATCCTTGTATATGTTTGTTGTGCATGCGAACTAGAGGTGTATGTCCTCTGCCCAGGGTGGTTGCAATCTCCAAACATCTATCAATCCAGATCCCTGACCAGACTCAGTAATTTAGTCGTATTTGCCGAAACACTCCACCCTTTTTTTTTGCCTTTAGAGTGGTCTAGGTCCGCTAGAGCCCAATTGAAATCCCCTCCAAGAATCACTTCCCCTCTCACAAAATTTGTCAACTCTAATCTTAATTTTTCAAAGAATGCACCTTGTCCCTCATTGGGTGCATAGATATTAACTAATGTGATCTGTTGTTCATTGATCTTTCCCGTGACCGCAATACATCTTCCTTGGCTCTCCAGAAAAGTTTGCTCATGAACAAAGGGTACCCTGTCTTTAATATAAATTGCCAGACCTCCCTTTTCCCCCCTCTGGGGTCTGTCAGTATATAGTTCTGACCCAGGTTTTTATATTGGATAAGCCGTACATCTTTCTTTTGGATATGTGTTTCCTGTAGCATGATAATGTCCCACTGCATTTTATGAATTTCCCTGCATACAATGCTTCTTTTCTCAGGTGTATTCAAGCCATTTACATTCCATGAGCTCACTGTGATCCCACCTTCTCTCCCCCCTCCCCTCCCCTCCTCCCCCCTCCCCCCAACCCTTCCCCTCAACTGGCCGCTACAACACGCTGCCAGATTTTCCCTAAGAAAGTGTCGTCCCCAGGGGGTCCAGGCCCCACTTATATCCCCCACACATTCAAACCTGCAACCACCTTCATTCATTCCAGATATATTCTATCCGAATCATACACATATGATCAATTAAACATTACCAACATGGTATCACTTACTACAAATGATCAAATGACCAAACTTTGCATCCGGGCTCTAGCCCCTCTACATTTGTCCATTCAAGTGTCCCCTTGCTGCTCCAGACCACGCTCCTTCCTCACTCTGTTTGTGCTGTTGCCCCTTTTCCTCTGCTGAAGCCATCTGCCTGGACTAGGATTGTTCTCTTCATTGCCATCCTTAGGGGGAACTCGTAACTCCTCTGGTAGATCCGTGCACCCCATGTTCTCCAGGATTTTCCTTGCTGCAACTGGCTGTTGTATTTTCCTTGTCTGATTCCCCACCGTGACCATAAGACCACTGGGGAAAATCCATCTATAACGCAGTCCAGTCTTTTGTAGATATCTCGTCACTTCACGGAATTCCCGCTGCTTTTGTAAAGTAGATTTCGCCAGGTCTTGAAAAATCTGTATTTTAATGCTCTGCCATTGTATGTCTCCCAAAGCACGAGCTTTCCTCCAAACAGTCTCCTTCACCTGAAAGTCATGAAAGCCGGCAATGATAGATCCCTGGGGTTATCCCCCCGCTGTGGTCCCAGACTCCGGTGTGCTCGATCAATTTTAATTTCAGTCCTATCTGTACTCTCCTGGGGGTCTCCTCCCTTGACTTAGAATAAGAATGCAAATCTCTTGCACCACTTTCGCAGCATCCATATATTGGGCCTCCTCAGGCACTCCTTTAAAGCGCAGATTGCCCCTTCGAGAGCGATTCTCTAGATCTTCCATCCTAATCTCCATTTCTTTGCGCTGCTGTTTCTCCTCTTTAACTCTTTTTGCCAGGCCCTGCACCCCCGCCTCCATCTCCTCCAGGCGTTCCTCAGTCTCACCCATGCGGTTACCAATGTCCTTTACTTCTTCACGAAGTTCTTTGACAGCAGCGTGTATACTATTTCTAGTATTAATCATCTCCGATTTCAGCTCCTGGAACCATTTGATAATTTCGCTCCTCTCGAGTTCCACCTCTCTGCCGCTTCGTTCCTCAAGTTCGTTATCCGACTCGGGGTCCTCTGGCGCCATTTTGTTTTCGCGCGAAGGCAGCCCCGCCGACACTCTGCTTCCCGCTTTCGCCGATTCAGCCGCAAACTTGAATTTTGAAAGTTTCTTTCTGGCTGCCATATAGTCTGGTAAGTTCAACCGATCGTCTACGGAAATGAATATCAATCTAATGTGGGGGTTTAACAACTGATTTCTTCGCGTCCCTGCAGAGCTCCGAATTTGAGCTACCGATCACATCGGTGACGTCACTTCCCCCTCTTGTTCTACTTTTTGTCTTTTTTGATCTGCTTTTTTTCTTTTGGTTTGCTATTTCTGTGGCAATTCTTTGCCTTTTTTTGTTTTTGTCAAAATTTGGACAGTCCAAGATATAGCCACAGCAAACAGGGATAAGACATGAGCAGTCTGACCTCCAAAGGGAAAAGTAAGCAGGTGTATAAAGTGCCCTTTTGACAACACCTAGACACACATATTTGGAGCTAAAGTACTTGGAGTGTGTTGGCAGTTACAATGGAAACAAGAAGTATTCACAATTTTCCATGTAATGTGGGGTAGTCCCATGTCTAGGACCTGGTTTTACATCCTGGGATATTACATGTTGTAATGCCTTCCTGTCCCTTGCCCCCTAGGAGGGGAGGACACTTTATCCCTCAGAGATAAACTCCTAGGCTGAAATAAGAGAGACTATTCAGACTTAGATTTGGCGCAACCAGTAAAAATTTTTATTGGTATTTCTTTAAGCCAATACAAAATAATTGTTACCTCTGGAGTAGGTTGTCAATCAGAAAGCCAGGTGCAAAGACTGAATAACAAAATCTGCTCAGCAAAACTTTCTCAGTTTTCATTTATATACTGTTACAAGTTTCATTTCTTCTAAATCATGTGATTTCTTTTATTCTTACTTTTGTACCTAAAAAGGAATTTCCTGTTCCTGTTTTCTTCATTATACAAAAATGGTCATTTCTTTATTCTACCATCCTCTCCTGCTTGTGGTCACATGCACACTTAGTGGCCATTGGGCTAATCCCTTATCAGTAATGCGTGATCCCAGCGTGAAACACAAACTAACAAACAGTAGTATGAAACACATGCCAGCTCATTTTCGAAAGTGATCACTGGCCATCTTCTGACACAAATCGGGAGATGGCCAGCAATCTCCTGAACCCCGGCCAATCGGTATAATCGGAAAGCCGATTTTGGCCAGGTTCAACTGGTTTCTGTCACGGAGCTGGGGAAACATCAAGGGGGCGTGTCAGTAGGTAGTGAAGGCAGGACGGGGACGTGCTCACGAGATGTCTGGCTTCACCCGATAATGGAAAAAAAAGTCAGGCTTGACGAGCATTTCACTGGCTTTACTTGGTCCCTTTTTTTCACGACCAAGCTTCAAGAAGGAGCCACAACTGACCAAATGACCATCGGAGGGAATCGGGGATGACCTCCCTTACTCCCTCAGTGGTCATCAACCCCCTCCCACCCAACCCCCCCCCCCAAAAAAAAAACCTTTTTGCCAGCCTCTATGCCAGCCTCAAATGTAGTACCCAGCTCCTGATAGCAGTATGGCAAGTCCCTGGAGCAGTTTTTAGTGGGTGCAGTGGACTCGGGCCCATCCCCCCACACCTGTTACACTTGTGGTGTGAAATGGGAGCCCTCCAAAACCCACCCAAAACCCACTGTACCCACATATAGGTGCCCCCCTTCACCCTTAGGGCTATGGTAATGTGTAGAGTTGTGGGGAGTGGTTTTGGGGGGGGGATTTGGGGGATTAAACAACCAAGGGAAGGGAGCTATGCACCTGGGAGCTATTTTTATTTTTAATTTTTAGAAGTGCCCCCTAGGGTGCCCGGTTGGTGTCCTGGCATGTGAGGGGGGCCAGTGCACTACAAATGCTGGCTCGTCCCACGACCAAATGCTTGGATTTGGCCGGGTTTGAAATGGCCGGCATTATTTCCATTATGGCCAAAACCGATGCCGGCCATCTCAAACCCGGTGAGCTCTGACATTTGGCCGGGCCCAACCGTATTAGCGAAGAAAAAGATGGCCAGCCATCTTTTTCGCAAATACGGTTGGCTTCACCCACTTACGGCAACGGCCCCGAAGGTGGCCGGCCAGCTATTTGGCTGGCGCTGTTCGATTATGCCCCTCCTGGTGTCCTTCTATCTGACCACATATTTTTAGAGGAACAACTCCTTCTTTCGAGGGTCCTCAATCTCTCTTCACCATCAAGGTTATATCCATTTGTATCTGCCATATATGGGCCGCATGGAGGGGCATAATCGAAAGGGACGCCCAAGTTATGCTGAGGATGTCCTTGCAAAACGTCCCGGTGGAGGGGCGGGGAAACCCGTATTATTGAAACAAGATGGACATTAAGGTCGTCCTTAGATATGGTCGTCCCTAGACTTGGTCGTTTCTGATTTTCGGTGATAATGGAAGCCAAGGACGCCCATCTCAGAAACGACCAAATGCAAGCCCTTTGGTCATGGGAGGAGCCAGCATTCGTAGTGCACTGGTCTCCCTCACATGCCAGGACACCAACTGGACACCCTAGGGGGCACTGCAGTGGACTTCAGAAATTGCTCCTAGGTACATAGCTCCCTTACCTTGTGTGATGAGCCCCCCAACCCCCCAAAACCCACTACCCACAACTGTACACCACTACCATAGCCCTTACGGGTGAAGGGGGCACCTAGATGTGGGTACAGTGGGTTTTGGGTGGGTTTTGGAGGGCTCATATTTACCACCACAAGTGTAACAGGTAGGGAGTGATGGGTCTGGGTCCACCTGCCTGTAAGTGCACTGCACCCACTAAAACTGCTCCAGGGACCTGCCTACTGCTGTATGGACCTACATAAGCATCGCCATGCTGGGATAGACCAAGGGTCCATCAAGCCCAGCACCCTGTCACTGACAGCGGCCAAAAGAACAAGCAATTTGTCCCGCCCATCCTAGAAATACTGTATTATTCCCTCGTCCATTCAATAACATTCTATGGCTTTTTCCTCCAGGAAGCCGTCCAACCCTTTTTTGAAGTCCACTAAGTTAACCGCCTTAACCACCTTTTCCGGCAGCGAATTCCAGTTTAACTATGCGTTGAGTGAAGAAACATTTCCTCCGATTCGTTTTAAATTTACCACACTGCAGCTTCATCGCATGCCCCCCTTGTCCTAGTATTTTTAGAAAGCATAAACAGACGCTCCACATTGACCCGTTCCATTCCACTCATTATCTTATAGACCTCTATCATATCTCCCCTCAGTCGCCTTTTCTCCAAGCTGAAGAGCCCCAGCCTCTTCAGCCTATCCTGATAGGGAAGTCGTCCTATCCCATGTATCATCTTTGTCGCCCTTCTCTGCAGCTTTTCCAATTCCACTATGTCTTTTTTGAGGTGTGACGACCAGAATTGAACACAATACTTGAGGTGCGGTCGCACCATGGAGCGATACAATGGCATAATAATATCCTCATTTTTGTTTTCCATCCCTTTCCTAATAATACCCAAAATACTATTTGCTTTCCTAGCCGCAGCAGCACCTTGAGCAGAAGTTTTCAATGTATCATCAACGATGACACCTAGATCCCTTTCTCGGTCCATGACTCCCAACGCTGAACCTTGCATGACGTAGTTGTAGTTTGGGTTCCTCTTTCCCATATGCATCACTTTGCACTTGTTCACATTAAACGTCATCTGCCATTTAGACACCCAGTCTCCCAGTCTCGTAAGGTCCTCTTGTAGTTTTTCACAATCTTCCCGCGATTTGAGTACTTTGAATAACTTTGTGTCGTCGGCAAATTTGATTACCTCACTAGTTACCCCGATCTCTAGGTCATTCATGAATATGTTAAAAGCAGAGGTCCCAGCACCGATCCTTGAGGGACCCCACTAACTACCCTTCTCAATTGCGAATATTGACCTTTTAATCCCACTCTCTGTTTCCTATCTTTCAACCAGTTTTTAATCCACAGTAAGACACTACCTCCGATCCCATGCCCCTCTAATTTCCTCTGTAGTCTTTCATGAGGGACCTATCAAATGCCTTCTGAAAATCTAGATACACAATATCAACCTGAGTATTGTCAGCCATCGGTTGTCTAGGGTGGTCCCGGAGTCCACTTCACAGAGGCAGTGGTTCCCAAAGATACGCAATCCACACAGATTTGTATATATAAAGTATATTATTTGCATATAGTATTGGCTCACTGCACTTAGTACAGGAAAAAAGGGTACAAGCTGTCTTGGGGTGTGTGTTTAGAGGGAGGGAGAAAGAAAGGATAGGGTGTTTGTTCATAGGAAGAAAAGAAACCTTGGACTAGGGCGGTCTGGAGAAGGGGGGGAGCAGAGCCAGGTGCTCTGGTGGCTAAAGATGGAGGTGTGCAGAGAAAGAAGAAGAAGAAACAAAGACAGCCCAGCAGAGTCCTGTGCCCTCTGCTGCAGGGAGAAAGAAAGAGGGAGAGCTAGTGCCCTGGACACAGAGAAGTGCCCGGGACAGAGGGGGGGGGGGGGGCACAGTCACAACACAACACCCAAGCTGAGCTCTGTGCTCGCTGCATAGAGAAAGACAGAGCCAGAGAGAGAGAGCCCTAGTGAGCTCTGCTTTATACCTAATAAGAACTGAGAGGGAACAGGAGCAGAGAGAGATCAAAAACTTCTCTTTCCCAGTTATTTCCTTTACAGAACTCCAGATACTTTCTGAAGTCAGGAAAGGTGACAACTTTCACAGGTTGTCCTGTTTGAAATCCCTAGTGATAGAGCCTCACTGTCTAGCTTGGTTGCTCTGAAGCCCTGTTCCCAGATGGAACAAAAGGTATGTTAATCAAGAGTAATTGAGAAACCAAAGGGCTATCAGGCCTCTCTGAGCACCATTTGGCCCATTTCATCCTCAATGGTTCCTGCAGGAGAGGGGGAGAGTTTATCAGAGGTCAGAAGGTGGTTTAATATTGTCAAACTGATTTCATATTAATATAATTCTCGAGGAGAGCAGGCTGCTTGTTCTCACGACTGGGTATGACGTCCACGGCAGCCCCCACCAAACAGAACAAAACTTCGTGGGCGGTCCCGCACGCAGGGCACGCCCACCGCGCATGCGCGGCCGTCTTCCCGCCCGTGCGTGACCGTTCCCGCTCAGTCTTTTCTTTTCCGCGCTGGAGAGAGCCGTGTTCGTCTCTCTCTCTGTGAGCCCCAGAAACCGGATCGCGTTTTCGCGCGAATCTTCTTATTTTTTCGTTGTTCGCATTTCTCTTTAGTTTCTTTTACAAAAAAAAAACAAAAAAAAACGCTGAACTTGATTTTCCCTCGTCTCTTAGCGGGAGCGTCACGTTGTAGCCTTGTGGCCGCGCGGTCGATTTATTTTCGAGGTGTGATTTTTACCGCCACCATCGACGACTTTGATTTCGCCAACGCGATTTTTCCGTCGATGTCCTCGAAGGTCCCGAGTGGATTTAAAAAGTGTGGTCGGTGCGGCCGGCATATCTCGCAGACCGACACTCACGCTTGGTGCCTCCAGTGCCTCGGGCCGGAGCACGATACCAAGACGTGTACTTTGTGTCTCGGTCTCCGGAAACGGACACAAGTAGCGAGGCAAGTTCTTCGGGACCGTCTTTTTGGAACTTGCGCCGGCCCCTCGACGTCGACTTCGACAGCATCGGTATCGACGGCCGGTTCTTCGGTACCGGTATCGATGTCCACGAAATCGGCACCGATGGCATCGACCCCAGGAGCACAGGTCCCGTCGGCCCGCCGGTCCTCCGGTGAAGGCAGGGGTGAGAGGCCGCGTGGGCAATCGGCCCCAGTCACTCCCTCTACCCAGGGCCCTCGGGACCGAACCCTGTCGGACCCGGTCCCTCAAGGCCGAGGGGGATCGACCTCCTCCTCCTCATTCCACCAAGCGCCGATGACGGGCACCGCAAGAAGACGAAGAAACACCGTCATCGGTCGCCCTCGATGCATCCGGCTCCCGGCGCCGGAGTTGAGTCGACGCCGAGGAAGCGGCAGCGTCGAGAGGAGAGGTCCCCCTCTGTAGTAGAGGTACCGCCCGCGTCAGGGGTCCCAGCACTTCGGTGCAGTCTCCTGGACCCGAACAGCTTCCGGGACCGACGCCTCTACCGGCCCCCTCGCCTTTCCCGACAGCGGGCCTGGACGAGTGCCTCCGAGCCATCCTTCCTGGGATTCTGGAAGGGCTGATGCACCAGACTGTGCCGGCGCCGGGGGTGCTTGCGCCCTCGGCGCCATTGACTGTGGCGCCGGCGTGCTCTAGCCCGGTGCCAAGACCTTCGACGCCGACGCCACTTGCGGTGCCGGTCTCGACCGCCACGCAGGTGTAGTCCCCGTTGACGTCGATGGAGGGAGCTTCATCCCCGCCGGCGCGGGAGTCCACCACCTCGACGACGCCACCGAGGCCTCGGTGCCTCGACGTCGAGCCGGGCCGGTTGAGGACTGAGCTGCACGAGCTCATGTCCGACACCGAGGAAGAGACCTCGTGGGGGGAGGAGGAGGACCCCAGATATTTCTCCTCAGAGGAGTCTGTGGGCCTTCCCTCCGACCCCACTCCTTCACCAGAGAGAAAGCTCTCGCCACCTGAGAGCCTCTCCTTTGCCTCCTTTGTCAGGGATATGTCTATTTGCATTCCCTTTCCCGTGGTCTCTGTGGATGAGCCGAGGGCTGAGATGCTCGAGGTCCTCGACTATCCATCACCACCTAGAGAGTCCTCCACGGTACCGTTGCACAATGTCCTCAAAGAGACACTGCTTCAGAACTGGTTGAGACCACTATCTAATCCCACCATCCCCAAGAAAGCAGAGTCCCAATACAGAATCCACTCGGACCCAGAGTTAATGCGGCCCCAATTACCTCATGACTCGGCGGTCGTGGACTCTGCTCTCAAGAGGGCACGGAGTTCGAGGGATACCGCCTCGGTGCCCCCGGGGCGGGAGTCTCGCACTCTGGACTCGTTTGGGAGGAAGGCCTACCAATCTTCCATGCTCGTGACCCGCATCCAGTCTTACCAGCTCTACACGAGCATCCACATGCGGAATAATGTGAAGCAACTGGCGGACCTGGTTGACAAGCTCCCGCCGGAGCAGTCCAGGCCTTTTCAGGAGGTGGTCAGGCAGCTGAAGGCGTGCAGAAAGTTCCTGTCCAGGGGTATTTATGACACCTGTGACGTGGCATCTCGTGCTGCGGCCCAAGGTATAGTGATGCGCAGGCTCTCATGGCTGCGTGCCTCTGACCTGGACAACCGCACCCAGCAGAGACTGGCCGACGTCCCTTGCCAGGGGGATAACATTTTTGGTGAGAAGGTCGAGCAGCTGGTGGACCAACTGCATCAGCGGGAAACCGCTCTCGACAAGCTCTCCCACCGGGTGCCTTCAGCATCCACCTCAGCAGGTGGACGTTTTTTCCCGGGCCCGCAGGCTGCGCCCTATGCCTTTACCAAGCGGTAGGTACACCCAGCCGGCCCGAAGGCCTCGTCAGGCACAGGGACAGTCCCAGCGCACTCGTTCTCGTCAACAGCGTGCGCCTAAGCAGCCCCTGCGCCTCCACAGCAAAATCCGGGGACGGGCTTTTGACTGGATCCATGGGAACATAGCCGCCCTCAAGTGTCCGTACCGGACGATCTGCCAGTTGGAGGGAGGTTAACATTTTTCACCAAAGGTGGCCTCTCATAACCTCCGACCAGTGGGTTCTCCAAATAGTGCGGTGCGGATACCCCTAAATTTGGCCTCCCCTCCACCAAATTGTCCTCCTGGAGCTCAATCCTTCAGCTCCCATCACAGCAGGTACTTGCAGAGGAACTCTCCGCCCTTCTCAGCGCCAATGCGGTCGAGCCCGTACCACCCGGGCAGGAAGGGCAGGGATTCTATTCCAGGTACTTCCTTGTGGAAAAGAAAACAGGGGGGGATGCGCCCCATCCTAGACCTGAGAGGCCTGAACAAATTCCTGGTCAAAGAAAAGTTCAGATGCTTTCCTTGGGCACCCTCTGCCAATGATTCAGAAAAACGATTGGCTATGTTCCCTGGATTTAAAGGACGCATACACTCACATCCCGATACTGCCAGCTCACAGACAGTATCTCAGATTCCGCCTGGGCACACGGCACTTTCAGTATTGTGTGCTGCCCTTTGGGCTCGCCTCTGCCCCACGGGTGTTTACAAAGTGCCCTCGTGGTGTAGCGGCGTATCTACACAAGCTGGGAGTGCACGTATTCCCATATCTCGACGATTGCTGGTCAAGAACACCTCGGAGGCAGGAGCTCTCCGGTCCATGCAGTGCACTATTCACCTCCTGGAGCTGCTGGGGTTTGTGATAAATTACCCAAAGTCCCATCTCCAGCCAGCCCAGTCTCTGGAATTCATAGGAGCTCTGCTGAATACTCAGACGGCTCAGGCCTTCCTTCCCGAAGCGAGGGCCAACAACCTCCTGGCCCTGGCTTCCCAGACCAGAGCGTCTCAGCAGGTCACAGCTCGGCAGATGTTGAGACTTCTGGGTCATATGGCCTCCAGAGTTCATGTGACTCCCATGGCTCGTCTTCACATGAGATCTGCTCAATGGACCCTAGCTTCCCAGTGGTTTCAAGCCACCGGGAATCTAGAAGATGTCATCCGCCTCTCCACCAGTTGCCGCACTTCACTGCACTGGTGGACCATTCGGACCAATTTGACCCTGGGACGTCCATTCCAAATTCCACAGCCCATGAAAGTGCTGACGACGGATGCATCTCGCCTGGGGTGGGGAGCTCATGTCGATGGGCTTCACACCCAGGGACTGTGGTCCCTCCAGGAAAAGGATCTTCAGATCAACCTCCTGGAGCTCCGAGTGATCTGGAACGCACTGAAGGCTTTCAGAGATTGGCTGTCCTGTCAAATTATCCAAATCCGGACAGACAATCAGGTTGCAATGTATTACATCAACAAGCAGGGGGGCACCGGATCTCGCCCCCTGTGTCAGGAAGCCGTCGGGATGTGGCGTTGGGCTTGCCAGTTGGGCATGCTCCTCCAAGCCACATACCTGGCAGGCGTAAACAACAGTCTGGCCGACAGACTGAGCAGAGTCATGCAACCGCACGAGTGGTCACTCCATTCCAGAGTGGTACGCAAGATCTTCCAAGAGTGGGGCACCCCCTCGGTGAACCTTTTCGCCTCTCGGACCAACCACAAGCTGCCTCTGTTCTGTTCCAGACTTCAGACACACGGCAGGCTAGCGTTGGATGCCTTTCTCCTTCATTGGGGGACTGGCCTCCTGTATGCTTATCCTCCCATAACCTTTGGGTGGGGAAGACCTTACTGAAGCTCAAGCAAGACCGCGGCCCAGGATTCTGATCGCAGCCCTTTTGGCCCCGTCAGATCTGGTTCCCTCTTCTTCTGGAGTTGTCCTCCGAAGAACCGTGGAGATTGGAGTGTTTTCCGACTCTCATTTCGCAGAACAACGGAGCGTTGCTGCACCCCAACCTTCAGTCTCTGGCTCTCACGGCCTGGATGTTGAGGGCGTAGACTTCACTGCGTTGGGTCTGTCTGAGGGTGTCTCCGTGTCTTGCTTGCCTCTAGGAGGATTCCACTAAAAAGAGTTACTTTTTCAAGTGGAGGAGGTTTGTCGTTTGGTGTGAGAGCAAGGCCCTAGAACCTCGTTCTTGTCCTGCACAGAACCTGCTTGAATACCTTCTGCACTTATCAGAGTCTGGCCTCAAGACCAACTCAGTAAGGAATCACCTTAGTGCGATTAGTGCTTACCATTATCGTGTGGAAGGTAAAGCCATCTCTGGAGAGCCTTTAGTTGTTCGATTCATGAGAGGCTTGCTTTTGTCAAAGCCCCCTATCAAGCCTCCTGCAGTGTCATGGGATCTCAACGTCGTCCTCACCCAGCTGATGAAACCTCCTTTTGAGCCACTGAATACCTGCCATCTGAAGTACTTGACCTGGAAGGTCATTTTCTTGGTGGCAGTTACTTCAGCTCGTAGGGTCAGTGAGCTTCAAGCCCTGGTAGCTCATGCTCCGTATACCAAATTTCATCACAACAGAGTAGTGCTCCGCACCCACCCAAAGTTCCTGCCGAAGGTGGTGTCGGAGTTCCATCTTAACCAGTCAATTGTCTTGCCAACATTCTTTCCCAGACCGCAATACCCGCCCTGCTGAACGTCAGTTGCACACATTGGACTGCAAGAGAGCATTGGCCTTCTACTTGGAGCGGACACAGCCCCACAGACAGTCCGCCAATTGTTTGTTTCTTTCGACCCTAACAGGATAGGGTCGCTGTCAGGAAATGCACCATCTCCAATTGGCTAGCAGATTGCATTTCCTTCACTTATGCCCAGGCTGAGCTGACTCTAGAGGGTCATGTCACGGCTGATAGTGTCAGAGCCATGGCAGCGTCGGTGGCTCACTTGAAGTCAGACACTATTGAAGAGATTTGCAAGGCTGCGATGTGTCATCTGTCCACACATTCACATCACTTTACTGCCTCCAGCAGGATACCCTACGCGACAGTCGGTTCGGGGCAGTCGGTGCTGCAGAATCTGTTTGGGTGTAAATCCAACTCCACCCTCCAGGACCCGAATTTATTCTGGTCAGCTGCACTCTCAGTTAGTTGTTCTTCGTAGGTCAATTTCTGTTATGCCCTCGCCGTTGCGAGGTTCAATTGCCCTGGGTTCTTGTTTTGAGTGAGCCTGAGAGCCAGGGATACCCCAGTCGTGAGAACAAGCAGCCTGCTTGTCCTCGGAGAAAGTGAATGATACATACCTGTAGCAGGTGTTCTCCGAGGACAGCAGGCTGATTGTTCTCACCTACCCTCCCTCCTCCTCTTTGGAGTTGCGTTTGATCATTTTTGCTTGTCATTCAACTGAGCGGGAACGGTCACGCACGGGCGGGAAGACGGCCACGCATGCGCGGTGGGCGTGCCCTGCGTGCGGGACCGCCCGCAAAGTTTTGTTCTGGTTGGTGGGGGCTGCCGTGGACGTCAACCCAGTCGTGAGAACAATCAGCCTGCTGTCCTCGGAGAACACCTGCTACAGGTATGTATCATTCACTGTATGTCCAGCAATAATTTTGACCTCCTGCAATCCTGACAAGTATGACATTTGAAGCTGGCATAGAAGCTGGCACAAAATATTTTTAAAGATGTTTTTTGAGGGTTGGAGGGGGTTAGTGACCACTAAGGGAGTAACGGGAGGTTATCCCCGATTCTCTCTAGTGGTCATTTGGTCAGTTCGGGCACCTTTTTGTGGCTTGGTCGTAAGAAAAACAGGACCAGATAAAGTCGTCCAAGTGCTCATCAGGGACGCCCTTTTTTTTTCCATTACGGGTTGAGGATGCCCATGTGTTAGGCACACCCAAGTCCCGCCTTCGCTGCGCCTCTGACACGCCCCCATGAACTTTGGTCGTCCCCATGACGGAAAGCAGTTGGGGATGGCCAAAATCTTCTTTCGATTATGCCGATTTGGGTGACCCTGTGAGAAGGACGCCCATCTTCTGATTTGTGTCGAAAGATGGGCGTCCTTTCGAAAATGAGCCTGATAGCCTCAGTTCCTCCTGTGTTTCTCCTTGACATGTGACATGTACTGATCAAGCACTCTGCTTACATGCAGCTGCAGGGAGAAAATAAATTTATGCTGATGACAGCAAATCTGAGGGCTAGCAGGCCCATCTTACAGGCCTAGTATAGGGAGGAATATACAATGTGCAGACTCATAGGGATGCTCTACCCACCAAATATCACCTGTCCTTGGCCACAGTCCATGGTGTGTTTCAATATTGGAGTGGTCAAGCACCCACTGAGCTGTCCATTACATTCCCCATAGTCTGATGTGGCACAACACAACATATTCTAACACGTTACTTGCTTCCTTTTGCTGGTAGAGTCCAGAGCTAAGTCTAATGTTTGACAGGAGAGGATGGCTTACATGAAGAGCAATACAAAACAACTGTCACCAAAGAGAGTGGAGAATGGTTTAATCCATTGTTTCCCAGGTCTGGTCCTGGAGTACTCCTGGGCAGTCAAGTTTTCAGGATATGCTTAGGAGTGGCCTAGTGGTTAGGGTGGTGGACTTTGGTCCTGAGGAACTGAGTTCAATTCCCACTTCAGGCACAGGCAGCTCCTTGTGACTCTGGGCAAGTCACTTAACCCTCCATTGCTCCATGTAAGCCGCATTGAGCCTGCCATGAGTGGGAAAGTGTGGGGTAAAAATGTAACAAAAAAAAAAAATATATATATATGCATGAAAGAGATTTGCACATAATAGAGGCCAATCATGTTCATTATGCTGAAAACCTGACTGCCCAGGACTGGACTTGAAAAACACTAGTTTTGTATAGCAACAAAGAATGGGGTCTCAGTGCAAAAGTGGCATAAAAGTGTGGGACACTGTATTTGGAGAACATTAAGTATCGAGACTCAAGTGGAACAAAGGCTCATGCAGTACCATATGACCTAGCTTAGCTGTACTTGAAAGGTGGATGTGTTTGACATCAGAATGGTTCAAGTTCAAGCATTGGTGGGCCACAAATGAAGAAAATCACATTGCAGACAGGTATTGGATTATTGTTTCTTTTCTCACAGACCCATAAAGGCTTGGTCAAAGAACTGTTTTGAAAACTGGAGATTCTCCAATGACAAGCAGGCTGCTTGTTCTCACTGATGGGTGACGTCCACGGCAGCCCCCTCCAACCGGAAACTTCACTAGCAAAAGCCTTTGCTAGTCCTCGCGCGCCCATGAGCACCGCGCATGCGCGGCCGTCTTCCCGCCCGAACCGGCTCGTGTTCGTCAGTCTTCTTTTGTCCGCGCTCGGGACGGTCGTGTTTTGCCGCCATTTTGTGCCTCTCAAGTTGACCTCGCGCGTATTCACGATTTTCGCTAAAAAAAAAAAAAAAAAAGACCGTCGGTCTTTACCCCTTTCCCGTGTTTCCAGCTTTTCCCCGCGTAAGTTTCCTTTCGCTTTTGGGACCGGCCTATTTGACCTCGGTACGGGTTTTTTCTCCCTTCTTTTTGGTGCCTTTCGTCATCATCGCAAATTTTGATTTCGCCGGCGTGATTTTTCCGCCCATGTCATCGAAGTCTTCCAGCGGCTTCAAGAAGTGCACCCAGTGCGCCCGGGTAATCTCGCTCACTGATAGGCACGCATCGTGTCTTCAGTGTCTGGGGGCTGGGCACCGCCCGCAGGCCTGCAGTCTTTGTGCTCTTTTGAAAAAGAGGACTCAGGTAGCGAAATTGGCCTAGTGGAACGCGTTGTTCTCGGGCTCTTCGACGACAACAGCAGGAGAATCGAGTGCATCGACATCGACAGCATCGAAGTCTTCGACCTCGGCATCGGCATCGACTGCATCGAGGCTTCTACCTCCTGCATCGTCGGTACCGAGACATCGAAAGGCTGCGTCGACGCCGGTGGTACCGGGACCTCCGCTATTGCTGATGTCGTCGGACGGTGGTGTTTCGTCTGGAGTGCAGGTAAGGGCTGTCCATTCCCCTGCTGGTGGCGGTGAGCCTTCGGGTGGGTCTCCCCCTATCCTGAGGGCTCCTGTGGTACAGCCCCCCCGAGATCGACCTTCTTCGGCCTCGGCCCCGAGGAAGCGACGGTTGGATTCTACGTCCTCCTCATCGGTACCGGGAAGCTCTGGTGACATGCTTCGCTTGAAGAAGTCAAAGAAGCATCGTCACCGGTCTCCTTCCCGTCTCGGTACCGAGAGCTCTGGGTCGCCGAGGCAGTCGGCACCCAGTAGGCATCGGCACCGGGAGGACCGCTCACCCTCTGTTCAGGAGGTGTCGATGCGCTCCCCCTTGGACAGCCCAGAACCGCCTCCACGCCCGGAACAGACTCTGACCTCGACGCCTGCATCGGCTTCTCAGTCTTTCTCCACAGCCGCTCTGCATGAGAGTCTCCGGGCCGTTCTTCCAGAGATTCTGGGAGAGCTGTTGCGACCTTCTCCTCCGGTACCAGGGGTGCTTGCGCCACCGGTACCGTTGAGTGAGGCGACGGCTGGCCCCTTGCCCGAAGTGAAGTCTCCGGTACGGCTACGGCCGCCTCCCAGGCAGACTCCTCGACGACGTCGACGGAGGGAGCTTCCGCGGTGCTGGCGAGGGAGTCCACCTCTCGACGCTCCTACCATGGCCGTGTTTCCATGGAGTCGAGTCGGGCACGGCTTCAGATGCAAGTTCGTGAACTTGTGTCTGATACTGATGGTGAGGCCTCGTGGGAGGAGGAGGAGGACATCAGATATTTCTCTGACAAGGAGTCTGATGGCCTTCCTTCTGACCCCACTCCCTCCCCTGAAAGGCAGCTTTCTCCTCCCTAGAGTCTGTCTTTCGCGGCCTTTGTCCGGGAGATGTCTACGGCCATCCCCTTTCCAGTGGTTGTGGAGGATGAGCCCAGGGCTGAAATGTTTGAGCTCTTGGACTATCCTTCTCCACCTAAGGAAGCGTCCACAGTACCCATGCATCATGTCCTAAAAAAGACATTGCTGGCGAACTGGACCAAGCCATTAACTAATCCCCACATTCCCAAGAAGATCGAGTCCCAGTATCGGATCCATGGGGACCCAGAGCTGATGCGCACTCAGTTGCCTCACAACTCTGGTGTGGTGGATCTGGCCCTAAAGAAGGCTAAGAGTTCTAGAGAGCATGCTTCGGCGCCCCCCGGGCAAAGACTCCAGAACCTTAGACTCCTTTGGGAGGAAGGCCTATCATTCCTCTATGCTCGTGGCCAAGATTCAGTCCTACCAGTTCTACACGAGCATCCATATGCGGAACAATGTACGACAGTTGGCGGGCTTGGTGGACAAGCTCCCTCCTGAGTAAGCCAAGCCGTTTCAGGAGGTGGTCAGGCAGCTGAAGGCGTGCAGAAAATTCCTGGCCAGAGGGGTATATGATACCTTTGATGTTGCATCCAGGGCCGCTGCTCAAGGTGTGGTGATGCGCAGACTCTCATGGCTGCGTGCCTCCGACCTGGAGAATAGGATCCAGCAGCGGATTGCGGACTCCCCTTGCCGAGCGGACAACATTTTTGGAGAGAAAGTCGAACAGGTGGTAGAACAACTCCACCAGTGGGATACCGCTTTCGACAAGTTCTCCCGCCGGCAGCCTTCAGCATCTACCTCTTCAGGTAGACGTTTTTAGGGGGAAGGAGGGCTGTTCCCTACTCTTCTGGTAAGCGTAGGTACAATCCTCCCTCTCGCCAGCCTGCGGCCCAGGCTAAGCCCAGCGCGCGCGCTCTCGTCAGCAGCGTGCGCCTCAGCAAGGCCCCACGGCTCCCCAGCAAAAGCAGGGGGCGAGCTTTTGACTGGCTCCAGCAGAGCATAGCCGACATCAACATGTCCGTGCCGGGCGATCTGCCGGTCAGGGGAGGTTGAAAGTTTTTTTCACCAAAGGTGGCCTCTTATAACCTCTGACTGTTGGGTTCTTCAAATAGTCCGGCAAGGATACACCCTCAATTTGGCCTCGAAGCCTCCAAATAGCCACCGGGAGCTCAGTCCTACAGCTTCCAGCACAAGCAGGTACTTGCAGAGGAACTCTCCGCCCTTCTCAGCACCAATGCGGTTGAGCCCGTGCCATCCGGGCAAGAAGGGCTGGGATTCTATTCCAGGTACTTCCTTGTGGAAAAGAAAACAGGGGGGATGCGTCCCATCCTAGACCTAAGGGCCCTGAACAAATATCTGGTCAAGGAAAAGTTCAGGATGCTTTCCCTGGGCATCCTTCTTCCCATGATTCAGGAAAACGATTGGCTATGCTCTCTGGACTTGAAGGACACCTACACACACATCCCGATACTGCCAGCTCACAGGCAGTATCTGCGATTTCAGCTGAGCACACGTCACTTCCAGTACTGTGTGCTACCCTTTGGGCTCGCCTCTGCGCCCAGGGTGTTCACGAAGTGCCTGGCTGTGGTAGCAGCAGCGCTTCACAGGCTGGGAGTGCACGTGTTCCCTTATCTCGACGATTGGCTGGTGAAGAACACATCCAAGGCGGGAGCTCAGCAGTCCATGCAGATGACTATTCAACTCCTGGAGCTACTGGGGTTTGTGATAAATTATCCAAAGTCCCATCTTCTCCCAGTACAGAGACTTGAATTCATAGGAGCTCTGCTGGATTCTCGGACGGCTCGTGCCTATCTTCCGGAGACAAGGGCCAACAACCTGCTGTCCCTCATCTCCCGGGTACGAGCGTCCCAGCAGATCACAGCTCGGCAGATGTTGAGATTGCTAGGCCACATGACCTCCACAGTTCATGTGACTCCCATGGCTCGTCTTCACATGCGATCTGGTCAATGGACCCTAGCTTCCCAGTGGTTTCAGGCTGCTGGGGATCTAGAGGACATGATCCACCTGTCCATGAGTTTTCTCAAATCCCTGTACTGGTGGACGATTTGGTCCAATTTGACTCTGGGACGCCCTTTCCAAATTCCTCAGCCACAAAACGTGCTGACTACAGATGCGTCTCTCCTGGGGTGGGGAGCTCATGTTGATGGGCTTCACACCCAGGGAAGCTGGTCACCTCCAGGAACAAGGTCTACAGATCAATCTCCTGGAATGCTCTGAAGGCTTTCAGAGATCAGCTGTCCCACCAAATTATCCAAATTCAGACAGACAACCAGGTTGCCATGTATTACATCAACAAGCAGGGGGGCACCGGATCTCGCCCCCTGTGTCAGGAAGCCGTCAGGATGTGGCTGTGGCCGTTACGGCATGTTGCTCCAAGCCACATACCTGGCAGGCGTAAACAACAGTCTGGCCGACAGGTGGAGCAGGATTATGCAACCTCACGAGTGGTCGCTCAACTCCAGAGTAGTGCGCCGGATCTTCCAGGTGTGGGGCACCCCCTTGGTAGATCTCTTTGCATCTCGAGCCAACCACAAAGTCCCTCAGTTCTGTTCCAGGCTTCAGGCCCACAGCAGATTGGCATCGGATGCCTTCCTCCTGGATTGGGGGGAAGGCCTGCTGTATGCTTATCCTCCCATACCTCTGGTGGGGAAGACTTTGTTGAAACTCAAGCAAGACCGAGGCACCATGATTCTGATCGCTCCCTTTTGGCCGCGTCAGATCTGGTTCCCTCTCCTTCTGGAGTTATCCTCCGAAGAACCGTGGAGATTGGAGTGTTTTCCGACCCTCATCACCCAGAACGAAGGGGCGCTTCTGCATCCCAACCTCCAGTCTCTGGCTCTCACGGCCCTGGATGTTGAGAGCGTAGACTTTGCCTCTTTGGGTCTGTCGGAGGGTGTCTCCCGTGTCTGCTTGCTTCCAGAAAGATTCCAATAAGAGGAGTTACTTCTTTTTATGGAGGAGGTTTGCCATCTGGTGTGACTGCAAGGCCTTAGATCCTCGCTCCTGTCCTACACAGACCCTGCTTGAATACCTTCTGCACTTGTCTGAGTCTGGTCTCAAGACCAACTCTGTAAGGGTTCACCTTAGCGCAATCAGTGCATACCATTACCGTGTGGAAGGTAAGCCGATCTCAGGACAGCCTTTAGTTGTTCGCTTCATGAGAGGTTTGCTTTTGTCAAAGCCCCCCATCAAACCTCCTACAGTGTCATGGGATCTCAATGTCGTTCTCACCCAGCTGATGAAACCTCCTTTTGAGCCACTGAACTCCTGCCATCTGAACTACTTGACCTGGAAGTTCATTTTCTTGGTGGCAGTTACTTCAGCTCGTAGAGTCAGTGAGCTTCAGGCCCTGGTAGCCCAGGCCCCTTACACCAGATTTCATCATAATAGAGTAGTCCTCCACACTCACCCTAAGTTCTTGCCGAAGGTAGTGTCGGAGTTCCATCTGAACCAGTCAATTGTCTTGCCAACATTCTTTCCCCGTCCGCATTCCTGCCCTGCTGAACATCAGCTGCACACATTGGACTGCAAAGAGCATTGGCCTTCTATCTGGAGTGGACACAGCCCAACAGACAGTCCGCCCAATTGTTTGTTTCTTTTGATCCCAACAGGAGGGGAGTGGCTGTGGGGAAACGCACCATTTCAAATTGGCTAGCAGATTGCATTTCCTTCACTTACTCCCAGGCTGGGCTGGCTCTTGAGGGTCATGTCACGGCTCATAGTGTTAGAGCCATGGCAGCGTCAGTGGCCCACTTGAAGTCAGCCACTATTGAAGAGATTTGCAAGGCTGCGACGTGGTCATCCGTCCACACATTCACATCTCATTACTGCCTGCAGCAGGATACCCGACGCGACAGTCGGTTCGGGCAGTCAGTGCTTCAGAATCTGTTCGGGGTTTAGAATCCAACTCCACCCCCCTAGGCCCATGTTTATTCTGTTCCAGGCTACACTCTCAGTTAGTTGGATAAGTTGTTAGGTCAATCTCAGTTATGTCCTCGCCGTTGCGAGGCCCAATTGACCATGTTTGTTGTTTTGAGTGAGCCTGGGGGCTAGGGATACCCCATCAGTGAGAACAAGCAGCCTGCTTGTCCTCGGAGAAAGCGAATGCTACATACCTGTAGAAGGTATTCTCCGAGGACAGCAGGCTGATTGTTCTCACAAACCCGCCCGCCTCCCCTTTGGAGTTGTGTCTTCCCTTGTTTTTGTCTTGCTACATACGGGACTGATGAACACGAGCCGGTTCGGGCGGGAAGACGGCTGCGCATGCGCGGTGCAAGGACTAGCAAAGGCCTTTGCTAGTGAAGTTTCCGGTTGGAGGGGGCTGCCGTGGACGTCACCCATCAGTGAGAACAATCAGCCTGCTGTCCTCGGAGAATACCTTCTACAGGTATGTAGCATTTGCTAAAGGTGGCTGTGGGTATCACTAGTGGTTATGGCATAAATAGTAACCCTGCTATTGGCAGGGTTCTATACAACCTAGACAACCTGGGATGTGATAGGGTGCATGTTCTTACCCGCACGTCTCGGCCACAAATCCCTGCCACAGTTGCAGGCCCAACTGTTGCTAGCACCTTTCTCTCCAGAGCTGTGAGGATCACACAGCTGCCAGGTCTCTGTTGCCTACACTTCAGGTCCTTTGCCTGAGCCTTACACCGCTGATCCCTCCACTTTTTTTCAGATCCTCCACATCCTGATTGCTGTTATAGATGCTGTTGAGGTGCTGAGTGATGCGGCACCAGATAGCCAGTTTGGCATTGGCTGTTGATGTAGCGGCTGCAGCCCCATACAGGACATCATAGTTGGCAATGACTTCCTGTACAAGAAGGCGCAGTTCAGCTGCCCAAAGTTATGCTTGCACATAGCACTACGTCCTGACATGCTGACTGTTCTTCAAATACTTGTGCAATAAGATGGTATTTATAGGGAAGCTTCACATTAGCCACTTCTCCATGTCAATGATGACACACACAACGAACGCCTATATAAAGCATACATATATCTGTGCCAATCGATCGGCGTGGATCTGCGATGCCATGGTTAACAACGCTGATGGGGAAGTTTCCAGACATTACCAGTAAGTGCATATCTTTCTGTGTTTATGTGCAGTGCTGAGGCTCCTTTGTGTATTTGCTCTCTTTAGAGTACTGAATAAACTAGATCCTGCAGTGCCTGCTAGATTCTATCTGTTAATGCTGTGGTACAAAGTTTTTAAAACTAAGTGGAAAAGACTATGGAGATTAATTGATAAAATTTGCTTTTTATATTTTTATTCTGCCTAACACTAACCTACAATTCCTCCTTTAAACCCCAATCTTTAAGTTCCCAAAGCACAAAGCAAAATAGCGTTCACTTACCAGAGAAATGTCCTCTTCTTTCGGAACTTCTCAGAAAGAAAGTTCAGTGGGACCTTTCCTCTTTATATAGTTTTGAATCTAAGGGGCCTTTTTTAAACAGGCTTTTTGAAGCTGACTCAGCAACCTATGCAAGTATTCCACTTCCCCACACCTTAATTAGCACTTAATTGAGGTCGCTGGATGAGCTACCTCTCGAGCAGCCAAGGAACAGAAAATAACTGCCTTTTAGAAAAAGTGTTTGACTGTTTAGCTTCTACCTCTAGAAAAGGTTTCAGTTTAAAACTATGGGAAAAATGCCTATTTCTAGAGAAAATTTCAGTTTAAAACTATGGGAAAAGGGTTTGTACACTATCCTGCTTATTTTCGAACGAGAAGATCGGCCACCTTCCGACACAAATTGGGAGATGGCCGGCGATCTCCTGAACCCGGCCAAATCAGTATAATCGAAAGCCGATTTTGGCGAGGTTCAACTGGTTTCCGTCTCGGAGCTGGCGAAACATCAAGGGGGCGTGTCAGTAGGATAGTGAAGGCAGGATGGGGGAGGGACTGGGGCGTGCTCAGGAGATGGTCGGCTTCGCCCGATAATGGGAAAAAAAAAGCGAGGCTTGACGAGCATTCGCTGGCTTTACTTTGTCCTTTTTTTTCACGACCAAGCTTCAAAAAGGAGTCCCAACTGACCAAATGACCACAGGAGGGAATTGGGGATGACCTCCCCTTACTCCTCCAGTGGTCAGCAACCACCCCCCACCCAACCCCCCCCCCCCCAAAAAAAAACCCTTTTTTGCCAGCCTCTATGCCAACCTCAAATGTCATACCCAGCTCCCTGATAGCAGTATGCAAGTCCCTGGAGCAGTTTTTAGTGGGTGCAATGCACTTCAGACAGGTGGACCCAGGCCCATCCCCCCGTATCTGTTACACTTGTGGTGGTAAATGGGAGCCCTCCAAAACCCACTGTACCCACACGTAGGTGCGCCCCTTCACCCCTTAGGGCTATGGTAATGGTGTAGAGTTGTGGGGAGTGGATTTTGGGGGGGGATTTACAGGGCTAAACAACCAGGGGAAGGGAGCTATGCATCTGGGAGCGATATTTATTATTTTTTTAAATTTTTAGAAGTGCCCCCTAGGGTGCCCGGTTGGTGTCCTGGCATGTGAGGGGGGCCAGTGCACTACAAATGCTGGCTCCTCCTACGACCAAATGCCTTGGATTTGACCTGGTTTGAGATTGCCGGCATTATTTTCCATTATGGCCGAAAATCGATGCCGGCCATCTCAAACCCGGTGAGCTCTATTTGGCCGGGCCCAACCGTATTAGCGAAGAAAAAGATGGCCGGCTTCTCAAGCAGCCATGGAACAGAAAATAACTGCCTTTTAGAACAACAGTTTTTGGCTGTTTAATTTCTACCTCTAGAAAAGGTTTCAGTTTAAAACTATGGGAAAAATGCCTATTTCTAGAGAAAATATCAGTTTAAAATTATGGGAAAAGGGTTTGTACACTATTATTCAGTTCTCTTAAGACTTGAAACTAACAAAATCTTAATATCCTGAAGCATAAACCTTGGCACACCAGCACACCCTGAAGCCTCTTTCTTTTTCTGATATTTTCTTTATTGCATAAACACATCAATGTACTCACAGTCAGAAGGGATGCTTCATAGCACAGGGACTTCGTTATTCTGGTCTGATCAATGCTTGGAGGTAGAAGTCTGAGGAAAAACAATTCTACTGTTGAGGTGGAAAACAGATGAACAGGCAGAGACAGCTCAGAAATGAATGCCTAGAACGTGCTATATCTTATTGACAAGATATATTTTACAAGGTAAAATACCAAGTTTTCTTCAGGGAGTTTATCAGGCCAAGTACTGACAGAAAACAAGATGGAGAACGTTTCAAAACTAGAACAAGGGGAAAAGCAGGGGGGCTCCCAAGCCCAAAGAACAAAAGCATAAAGACCAATGAGACAGAGCCTTCAGGTAGCAAGGCAGTCAAGCTAGGCTGAGAAGGAAAAGAGGTTCAGGCAACATTACATTAATGATAACAGTTTTTAAAACAAACAGACAAGTGTGTCTGCACTAGCTGTGAACTATATTACACATAATGCATTGCTCCTCTAACTTACAGACAGATCTGCAGTAACACATTAAACACATTTCAGGAACCTACTATAATTAAGACAAAGCTGTCAAAGGACAGAACACTCCCTGCCTGGTATCGGAAGATACCACTATCAATATTATCACAATTTAACAGCTTAATAACATTCAAAGTCCATTATCTGTATTCAGGCTATCCGTCAGCTGTAGGGTCATCTTCTTCACCACTTAGGACCTGCAACGAGAGACAGACAACAGTAACAACACTAAGCACAAAAAAGAGAGAGATTCTTTAAATCTCTGAATTCATGGATGGATGCTGGCTCTTTGGGCTTGAGTTTCTTCATGCGGTATGAGAAGCACAACTTCAGTGATGGGTCTGCAGAAGTTCTTTGCTGTTCCTTTGTTCACAGTTCTGACTTCAATCTTTCTGATGTTTCCATCTTTACTGGGAATAGTTTTTATGACTAATGCCAAAGGCCAATCATCGCGTTGAGTCTGGTTGTCCTTGAGTAAGACAATGTCGCCTTCATGAATGTTGGCCTTACTGGTCTGCCATTTGTTATGGATCTGTAGGGTCGGGAGGTACTCTCGTCTCCAGCAGTTCCAGAAGGTGTTGGCAAGTCTGCCATTCTTTGGTCTTGATATTTGCCACGCAGTTTACAGCACTTGATGCATCTGTGGATAATTGCAGTAATGCAATGCTTAGCCCGATGATCCACACTCCTGTGGTCCTAATTGCTCCTTCGGTAAAGTGTCGACCTTGGTGTTTGACTCGCTCATGGTAATGGTGCACGAGTAGGGCGGATACAGGATGTCGACCTGGAATGATCAGAGGATTCCTTTCGCTATTGTCTATCTTGGCATGGGTAAGACGGCCGCCTACTCTTAACAAACCATCCTCATCCTTGAAGGTGTTTAGCTTCCAGAGTGGGCTGCCTTTCAAAATGTTCTTTCCTTTGCTGAGGCATTGGAACTCTGTAGCAAACATTTCTTGCTGCACACAACGCAGAACCACCTTTTCTGCTTGGACGAACTCTTCTGCTGACACAGTCTTGAAGCAGAGATGCCAGTGATGACACTTACTCGATTTCCTATCAGGTCTTTGTTGGAAAGAACGCGTGGTATGGATAAGGTGGGCTATGGCTCTCCTCAGTGTCACCCACCGCGAAAATCGGTTAAAGTGGTGCATCCCCAAGTTATTTTTAGTTGAGATACTTGTGGTGAGGGTCGTCACTATTGAGCAAACTTCGACATCGTCTTCTGGGTTAACCAATTCAAAGGAGTTTGCAATAGTTAAAGGTTTGCTTATTGGCTGCATAAGAAATTTTGGCCTGGTTAACCAAGTAGTTTGCGTTAAGTGCTTTGCTGAGACAGCTCTTGTGGCATGATCTGCTGGGTTCTGGTCAGTTGACATTTAGTGCCATTGGACAGGTCTGGTAGATTTCCAGATGCGGTTCTACCTCGGTTGCTCTCCTATACAGTACGTAGAATCTTCTACTCTGGTTGTATATGTAACAGAATACGACTTTGCTGTCTGTGTAGAACTTAACTGAATCCTAAATGGCTGTCCATTCGCTTACAATCAGTTCGGCTATTTCTACTGCCAGGACTGCTCCACATATCCTGTTTCCCCGAAAGTAAGACATCCCCCCAAAATAAGACCTAGTAGAGGTTTCTGAATTGGTAGATATAAGGCCTCCCCCGAAAGTAAGACCTAGCAAATTTTTGTTTGAAAGCAGGGCCGCCGAGAGCCGGACAAGGCCCCCCCCCCACCCGAGGTCGCTGGGCCCCCCTCCACCCAACCCTCCATCGCTCCGGAACTAACCTTAAAAGCCTACTTTTCACCTTCGCAGCAAGCAGCAGCAGGGCAGACCTCTCCTTCCTTCCGTGCCCTGCCCTCCCCTCGCGGACATTACGTCAGGCGAGGGCGGGGACACGGAAGGAAGGAGTGGCCTGCCCTGCTGCTGCTTGCTGCGAAGGTGAAAGGAGGTGGTTTAAGGTTAGTTCCGGGAGCGATGGAAGGGCATGCGGGCCAACCCCGATCCAACCCCGATGTTTTCCCGAAAAATAAGACAGCCCCTGAAAATAAGACCTAGCGCATTTTTGGGGGCAAAAATTAATATAAGACAATGTCTTATTTTCGGGGAAACACGGTAGTTCCAGGTGTGGCACAGTCTGACTGGGCCATGGGGCTAGCTTTGCTTTGCCGAAGATGAATCCTATATGTACACTGTTGTAGGCATGTATGGTTTTCAGGTATGCTACTGCAGCAATAGCTTTCTCTGATGCATCAGAGAAGACGCAAACCTCCTTGTGGCATGCGTTCGTGAGGGACATGGAGACTTATGTACGTGGGATATGGATTTTTTCTAGTGATTTTAGAGAGTTTCTCCATGTATTCCACACTTGTTTTTCTTCTTGCAGCAATGAGGCATCCCATTCATTTGAACTTGAAGACAGCTCATGAAGCAACGATCTCCCTTGGATAGTGATTTGCGCCACAAATCCTAGTGGGTCATACAGGCTGTTCACTGTAGACAAGAAGACTTGTCGGGTGTATGGTTTCTGCATGCAGACCCGAAAGGTGAAGGTGTCCCTTTTCAAATCCCAATTTAAACCAAGGCTGCGTTGAAGTGAGAGGATATCCACTTCTAAGTCTAGATTCTTCAAGTTTGTAGCATGGTCTACTGGAGAGAATGCTCTCATTACATTGGCGCTGTTGAATGTGATTTTGTGAAGCCTCAAATTAGCTTCCGCTAACATCATCTGCGTTCTCTTCAGCAGGTCGATAGCTTCTGTTTCAGTGGGCAAAGATTTCAACCCATCATCCACATAGAAATCTCTTTCTATGAACTGTTTGGCATCTGTACCATATTTCTTCTCTCCTTTTTTGTGCAGTTTGTCTAAGCCCGTAAGTGGCTACTGCTGGTGATGGGCTGTTTCCAAAGACATGAACTCGCATTCTGTATTCAATCACCTCCCCATTGGTGTCATCATCGTGGAGCCACAGGAACCTCAAATAATTTATGTGTTCTTCGTGAACAGTGAAGCAGTAGAACATTGTTGAATGCCAGGCATTATGGCAATGGGCTCTTTCCTAAAGGGGATTAGGATCCCCAGTAAGCTGTTGGTTAAGTCTGGCCCAGTGAGCAGCACATTGTTCAGTGAGTTTCCTTGAAACTGGGTGCTAGACTCAAACACAATTCGGATTTGTTGTGGCTTCTGTGGGTGGTATACTCCGAAGATAGGTAGGTACCAACACTTCATTTTTTTTTTCAATGGTGGGGCCAGCTCTGCATGGCTGTTGGTGAACATGTTCTGTATGAAAGTTATAAACTGCTGCTTCATCTCTTGTTTTTTCCTCAAGGATTTCTGCAACGAGGCAAGACGAGAAAGGGCTTGACTACTATTGTTTGAGAGTTGAGACCTTGGCTTATGGAATGGAAGGGGTGCTACCCAACTATTTGACTCGTCTTTCTTGAACTCTTTATCCATAATGCTCAGGAACTCTTTATCCTCAATGGAGAAGGCAAGTTTGTCATCATCTTTGGTGGTCTGGAACACTGAGCTTCCCAGGTATTCTCCTAAACCTGCTGTGGAGCTGGTTTTATTCAGTGCTGAGACAGCATTCTGTTCTTTGTAAGCAGGATTCTCTTTGGTGGTTAGGTGATTGGCACATGACTCAAATAGTGAAGTGCACCGCCTTCTAAGACATTGGTAATGAGTACTCTGACATTCGCCCTTCTCCTTCGATTGGGGCAGACATCGCCTACTATAGTCCAACCCAGGTCTAGACAGTAAGCATAGGGAGTACCCTATGGGCCCTTACAAGATTTGTGGATATCCAAGAGTTCTGGTGCGTCTTGGCCCAGCGACAGTCTCTGCGGAGTACCTCAAGGATCACCATTATCACCAATACTCTTCAACATGATGATGATTCCACTGGCACAGTCCTTATCCAACCGAGGCCTTAACCCATTCATTTACGCAGATGATATTACAATATACATCCCCTTCAGACATGATCTGACAGAAATAACCAACAAAATCAACGATAGTCTGAACATCATGGACTCCTGGGCAAACTCATTCCAACTGAAACTGAACACCAAAAAAACACATTGCCTCATCCTCTCCTCTCCTCTCCATATAACAAATACAAACCCACAACCATAAATACTCCAGGACATACCCTCCCTACCTCGGACAGTTTGAAAATACTCGGTGTCACACTCGATCGCAACCTTACCCTCGAGAGCCAAGTAAACTCTGTAAGAAAGAAAATGTTCTATTCAATGTGGAAGCTCAAATGATTAAAACCTTTCTTCCCAAGAGCAACTTTTTGATACCTAATACAATCAATGGCCCTAAGCCATGCAGATTATTGCAACGGAATCTATGCGGGCTACAAAGAACAATAATGAAAAAACTCCAGACCGCCCAAAATAAAGAAGCCAGGCTGATATTCAGCAAAACACGCTTCGAAAGTGCCAAACCCCTCCAAGAAAAGTTGCATTGGCTCCCAATCAAAGAATGGATCATCTTCAAAATCTGCACCTTAGTCCACAAAATCATGTATGGCATAGTCCCAGGATACATGACAGACCTTATAGACTTACAAATAAGAAACAAAGTCAGATCGTCAAGATCCTACCTAAACCTATACTACCCAAATTGCAAATGACTGAAATACAAAACAACTTACGCAGCCTGCTTCTCCTACATAAGCGCACAACTATATGTTACTCCCACCCCGCTCGTGATTCCTTGAGCCCAGGCCACAGACAGAAAGGAAGTCTAGGAGAAGCCTGAGGTAGACCAAACCACAATTAATGAAAGAAATAGCCCACAGGGTACTCACCCCGGACTCCAGCTCCCGAGGAGAGGTGCAGAACTCCTCACGGGTAGAGAACTTCAGGACACGGATGGTCTACGCTAACAGACTAGGTTGCACCCAGATGGTGGAAGCGGGGCCACAGGAACCGACTGGCAACAACAGGTACTCTACTACTACTACTACTACTACTTAACATTTCTAGAGCACTACTAGGGTTACGCAGCACTGTACAAATTAACAAAGAAGGACGGTCCCTGCTCAAAAGAGCTTACAATCTAATGGACAAAATGTCAAGTTGGGGTAGTCTAGATTTCCTGAGTACAGGTGTAGTGGTTAGGTGCCGAAGGCGACATTGAAGAGGTGGGCTTTGAGCAATGATTTGAAGATGGGCAGGGAGGGGGTCTGGCGTATGGGCTCAGGGAGTTTGTTCCAAGCATGGGGTGAGGCGAGGCAGAAAGGGCAGAGCCTAGAGTTGGCGGTGGTGGAGAAGGGTACTGAAAGGAGGGATTTGTCTTGAGAGCAGAGGTTATGGGTAGGAACGTAAGGGAGATGAGGGTAGAGAGGTAAGGAGGGGCTGCAGATCGAGTGCATTTGTAGGTTAGTAGGAGAAGCTTGAACTGTATGCGGTATCTGATCGGAAGCCAGTGAAGTGACTTGAGGAGAGGGGTGATATGAGTATATCGGTCAAGGCGGAAGATAAGACGTGCAGCAGAGTTCTGAACGGACTGAAGGGGGGATAGATGGCTAAGTGGGAGGCCAGTGAGGAGTAGGTTGCAGTAGTCAAGGCGAGAGGTAATGAGAGAGTGGATGAGAGTTCGGGTGGTGTGCTCAGAGAGGAAGAGGTGAATTTTGCTAATGTTATAGAGGAAGAAGTGACAGGTCTTGGCTATTTGCTGGATATTCGCAGAGAAGGAGAGGGAGGAGTCGAAGATGACACCGAGGTTGCAGGCAGATGAGACGGGGACGATGAGGGTGTTATCAACTGAGATAGAGAGTGAAGGGAGAGGAGAAGTGGGCTTGGGTGGGAAGACAATAATTTCGGTCTTGGCCATGTTCAGTTTCAGGTGGCGGTTGGACATCCAGGCAGCAATGTTGGATAAGCAGGCCGATACTTTGGCCTGGGTTTCCGCAGTGATGTCTGGTGTGGAGAGATAAAGCTGGGTGTCGTCAGCATAAAGATGATAGTGGAAACCATGAGATGAGATCAGGGAGCCCAGGGAAGAGGTGTAGATTGAAAAAAGAAGGGGTCCAAGGATAAATCCCTGAGGAACTCCCCAGGGAACAGCAGGAACAATGATACTGGAACAACTACCAGACTTCACCTGCACTTGGCTGCCGTTCACCAAGAGTTGAGCCCCTGGCTGCAGGCAGCCAGTAGGACTTAGGGCCACCAGAAGCAGCAACAGGAACAGGTAAAGCTGAACCAAACTGACAAGCAGGTCAGGGCAGACAGCACTCAGCACACTAATTAGAAGGAAAACTAGCCAGAGAAAGGCTTCTGGCCACAAAACCCACACAGTCAGACACAGAGACCAAAGGGTTAACACAGCACTCTAAACTCAGAGAAGGGGGTGGAACTACAACAGACAGAACTAAGACGGACAAGTTGACAGTACACAGCAGACACACACTGCCCCGTCAACCCGAGAACACAGCCCAGCTGCAGAGGGAAGCTAATTAACCACACACTGAGAAAACAAACAAAGAAGAAAACGAAACACAGAAAAAGTGCTGACAACCAGCGCTAGGGAACACAAAGAGAGAGAGAGGCAACAGATATCTACCCCTCCCCCACAGAGCCACAGCTCTCCAAGCAGAGATAAGATAAAAGGCTTTCAGCAGGCAGAAACCTATAACGCCAAAGCAACGTTTACCAGGAACTGCAGGTAAAAATAGATCCTGGCTCCTGATGTCTGAGCTGCCGACGTCAGCTACTACTCAGCTGACAAATAGTAAGCAAGTCCCTCCCAGCTACCCTAGCAGAGAGGTTCCCAACCCCTCCCCAGCCTGCTAGCAGAAACGTAACATCACCTCCCCCTCAAGGGCTCCCCCCTCCCTCGGGATTGTGGTCTAGGCTCATGAGGATAGAGATGATGGAAACGATTTACCAGCACCGGGGCATGTACATGAACAGCATCTTCCCAGGAATTCTCTGCAGTACTAAAGTCCTTCCAAGCAAGCACTGGAGATGTCCCCTGACGCGCCTGACATCCAGAATCTTTCGGACCTCATATTCATCCTGAGAAAGGGAGACCGCAGGGGGGGAGTGTAGAGTGGGCAAAGATCCTTTCCGAAGAACCAACGTTTTCGGCAAGGAAACATGAAATGAGTTGTGCACTTGAAGAGTGGAGGGTAGTTTCAGCTGGTAGCACACTGGATTAATTCGCCTTAGAATGGGGTAAGGACCCACAAATCGAGGCGCAAATCGGGACGAAGGGGTCTTCAAGCGAAGATTGCGAGTGGACAACCAAACCAGATCGCCTGGCTGGAACTGGGGTCCCACTCTCCGATGCTTGTCCGCTTGATGTTTCATACGCGTAGATGTTACCTGAAGGGTTCTCCGGGCATCCGACCAAATAGCCTGGAAGGAAGCAACTGCCGTGGTAGCGGCGGGAACATCGGTGTTAATCTTCAACGGAAGAGGTATGCGAAGAGTTTGTCCATAAACTACATAGAATGGAGAAGTCCCGGTGGTAGAGCTCTCCCTATAGTTATGAGCAAATTCCGCCCAGGGAAGCAATTGACTCCAGTCATCCTGATGATCAGAAACATACAGTCTAAGAAATTGCTTCAGACATTGGTTGGTGCACTCAGTCTGGCCGTTGGATTGAGGGTGATAACCAGACGAGAAATTCAGTTTTACTCCTAGAGCCAGATTCAGTGCTCGCCAAAATTTGGACACAAATTGCACTCCACAATCGGACATGATGGACTCTGGTAGGCCGTGCAGCCGAAAAATGCACTGGATAAAATACTGAGCCAGTTTCACAGCTGAGGGAAGCCCAGACAAGGGCACAAAGTGAACCATCTTAGAAAAATGATCTGCCACCACCCAAATGGCAGTATGCCCCTCCGAATCAGGGAGATCAATGATGAAATCCATGGTTATATGAGTTCAGGGTTTCTTGGGAATTGGTAATGGCATGAGGAGACCCTGGGGTTTCTGACGATCAGCTTTATGCTGGGCGCATTCCAGACAGGCCACAACAAATTCCTGTACATCATGGTCCAGCGTAGGCCACCAATACTTCTGCGCAATAAAGCGCTTAGTTCCTAGGACACCTGGATACCCAGCCAGACGAGAAGCATGGCCCCACTGAAGCATCCTTTCCCTCCACCGGGAGGATACAAAGGTCCTACCCGGCGGTATGGCAAGCGTCATGTCTGACAGGATAACAGCAGGCTCGATTACATGTTGCAGGGGTTCCTCCTCTAGATCAGACTCCATTGACCTGGAGAGCACGTCTGCCTTAGTATTTTTTGTGGCTGGGCAATAGGTCAAGGTGAAATTGAAGTGGGAGAAGAATAGTGCCCAGCGAGCCTGTCAGGGATTCAATCTCCTCGCCTCCTGCAAATAAACCAGATTCTTGTGGTCAGTGAAAACTGTGAAGGGCTCTTGCGCCCCTTCCAAGAGATGCCGCCACTCCTCCAGAGCAAGTTTAATGGCCAACAACTCCTGGTCCCCTATAGCATAATACTTCTCAGCCGGGGTGTACTTCTTCGAGAAGAAGGCACAGGGAAGGAGTTTTCCACCACAGTGGGCTTACGACAACACAGCCCCAGTGCCCACCGATGAGGCATCCACCTCCACAAAGAATTTCTTAGTCGGATCGGGGTGTTGTAACACAGGTGCCCTGACAAAGGCCCGCTTCAGGTTCTCGAATGCATTGCCCGCTTCCGGTGACCAGTTACGAGCATCTGCACTTTTCTTAGTCAAGGCAGTAAGAGGGGCAGTCAGGGATGAGTAGTTTAGAATGAACTGCCTATAATAATTCGCGAATCCCAAAAATCGTTGCAGTGCCTTATGCCCCAAAGGCTGTTGCCATCGCAAGATTGCGGTTACTTTACTGGGATCCATCCGCAGTCCTTGGTTGGAGATGATATACCCCAGGAAGGGTAGTTCAGGCTGATGGAACACACACTTCTCCAGCTTTACTTATAGCTGATTCTTCCTCAAATGTTGTAACACGATCTTAACATGTTCGTGATGATCTTCCTCCGACCTGGAGAATATAAGGATGTCATCCAGATATACCATCATGAACCTATATAGAAGGTCTCTAAAGATGTCATTCATGAACAACTGGAAAACTGCTGGAGCATTAGCAAGGCTGAAGGGCATTACTAGATATTCATAGTGTCCATCACGAGTATTAAATGCGGTCTTCCATTCGTCGCCCTCTCGGATCCGCACCAGATTGTAAGTCCCTCTGAGGTCCAGTTTGGTAAATATCTGGGCTCCTTGAAGGTGATCGAACATCTCTGAGATCAGGGGTAAGGGGTATTTGTCCTTCCGAGTCTTCGAGTTGAGACCCCTATAATCGATACACGGGCGCAAGCCCCCATCTTTCTTTTCCACAAAAAAAAATCCAGCCCCCACTGGGGACTTAGATGGGCGAATGAACCCTCGGGCAAGGTTATCTTGGATATAGTGGGTCATGGCTTCGGTCTCGGGACAAGACAAAGGATACACGCGACCCCGTGGGACTTCAGCTCCAGGCACTAACTCTATGACACAGTCATAGGGGCGATGAGGTGGTAATGTCGCTGCTCGCCATTTGGAGAAGACATTCTTAAACGGCTGGTACATAATGGGAGGCATTATCTTGGCTTGAGCCAGGGAAAGTAGTGTAGACACTGGGACGACTTTGTCTAGACAGATTTTATGTCAAGCTGGGCCCCAAGCCTCCAACTGACCCCGCTCCCAGTCGATGCGGGGATTATGCAGACTAAGCCATGACATTCCGAGAATAATAGACTCAGTGGCAGATGGGAGGACAAAAAAGGAAATCATTTCCTTATGAAGAACTCCAACCCGCTGTCTTGTCCGCAAGGAAGGTGAGCCCTTAGGTCCCGCAAGGCCCCGAAGGACCTCAAAGGACAGCCGTGCAACCCCAAGACTTCACCCGCGGCGACCGCCGTTCACCAAGGGTTGAGCCCCCAGCTGCAGGCGGTCAACGGGACTTCAGGAACCGCGGGGTTGATGAACTGACCTGGACTGGGACCAGGAGTGAAGAGGGCAGATGGAAAATGGAGACGTCCAATAACAGGCAACAGTTCAGGGCAGGCAGCAAACAGCGTAGTCAGAATCAGGCAAGAGGTCAAGGCAGGCGGCTAGCAGAGTAAACCAGGAACAGTCCAAAAGTCAAAACCAGAAGTACAAGGAAACCAACTGAGCACAGGAACAACGGAGACTGGCCTCGGGAATCAGAACCTGAAGCAATTTCCTAACTCAGGCCCGCTCCTTAAATACTGTTCAGCATCACCCGCCCAGTCCCCGTAGACATAGCCGGCCAATCAGAACCTGGTTATCAACAGAACCCTTCTGATTGGCTCTGTCCGACCTCCCAGGCGGGAATACCGTACTGGCCTCCCAATCTAACTCCTCTGAGGCGGAGCTTCGGGTTCCCGTGCCCAAGAGTGAAGGAGACGCCGGCCATTGCGCCTCGGCGCCATCTTCCCTATTGGCGCAAACACAGCCACCATAGCTGGCGATCGGAAGTCCGGCAGTCGTGATTGCCGGCCTCCGGCCTCGGCCCCGGACTGGGCGGCCATCACCACGGCGAGCCCCGGCTCCCCGGCGTGGCCTCAAGAAAGCCGGCCTTCGTCGTGGCGAACGCCGGTTCCTGCTTCCCGTGGAGGAGCAGCCGGAGGGAGCGACCGATGTGACACCTGCATCATCGTAGGCACGGTCCGAAGCTGCAGTGCTCCCTGGATTAGTCCCACCGCTGCAGACATGGAGATAGGGTGAGGTAACTCTTCAGTAGGGATCCGATGGGTCTGAACCAGGTTCTGACTAATAAAATTGCCACCAGCCCCAGAATCAACTAATGCTTCAAGACAAGGGGTTCCTTGAATAGAAAACAGAACTGGAACCAAAACTTGCATCCCGGGAGAACCAGATCTCACCCCCGATACCGTCTCCCTGGCCGGAATCAGGGCTGCTGGTTTCCCGGCTTCCTGCAAATAGGGCTTTCACGGACAAAGTGTCCCTTGGCTCCACAGTATAAACATAGACCTTCAGAGCGCCTTTGCTGTTTTTCTTGTGCGGATGTGAACCCTGCAGGTGGCCTGAAGGGCTCTTAGAAGAAGTCTTCGAGTCACTCTTTCCATACTGGTGATTGGCGCGACGCTCACAGGCACGCTTCCTGAAGCGGATGTCCACTTGGGTACAAAGACGAATAAGATCATCCAAATTAGAGGGGAGCTCCCTACCCGTGAGCTCATCTTTAATAACAGGGGATACTCCTTGCCAAAACACAACTGTGAGGCTCTGATTCTCCCATCCTAATTCTGCTGATAGGGTCCGGAATTGGATGGCATACTCGCCCAGGGAGAGCCGACCCTGGTGTAAATTCAGGAGTTGAGTTGCTGCTCAAGAGGCCTTCCCGGGTTCCTCAAAGATGAGACGGAACTGCTTCAGGAACTGTTAGGTTATCCAGTATGGGATCTTTCTTCTCCCATAGCGGGGAGACCCAGGCGAGAGCTGATCCCGAGAGCAGGGAGATGAGGTACACTACCTTTACCCAGTCTGTGGGAAAGTCCCTGGCTTGCAACTCAAACACAATCTGACACTGATTTATAAAGCCCCAGCAAGTCCTGCTATTACTATCATAGCGTGGGGGCTGGGCTACCCAAACACCTAGACCCCTTCCCAGGGCTCCCTGGGGGCTAGGGGCTACAGAATCCAAACCAGTCCCAGGGCCAGTAAGGTGGTCCACCCGTTGATTTAATGCAGCCACAGCTCCCACGACTTGCTGTACCTGTGCATGCAGTTGTTGTAGTAGCTGCATGGCAGAGGGTTCGGTCAAGCTCATGGCTTTGGCATTCTGTTACTCTCACCCCGCTCGTGAGCCCTTGAGGCCAGGTCACAGACAGAAAGAAAGTCTAGGAGAGGCCTGAGGTAGACCGAACCATAATTAATGAAAAAAATAGCCCACAGGGTACTCACCCCGGACTCCAGCTCCCGAGGAGAGGTGCAGAACTCCTAGAGAACTTCAGGACACAGATGGTCTGCACTAAGAGACTAGGTTGCACCCAGATGGCGGAAGCGGGGCCACAGGAACCGACTGGCAACAACAGGTACTCCCCGGGGAACAGCAGGAACATGATACTGGAACAACTACCAGACTTCACCTGCACTTGGCTGCCGTTCACCAGGAGTTGAGCCCCTGGCTGCAGGCAGCCAGCAGGACTTAGGGCCACCAGAAGCAGCAACAAGAACAGGTAAAGCTGAACCAAACTGACAAGCAGATCAGGGCAGACAGCACTCAGCACACTAATCAGAAGGAAAACTAGCCAGAGAAAGGCTTCTGGCCACAAAACCCACACAGTCAGACACAGAGACCAAAGGGTTAACACAGCACTCTAAACTCAGAGAAAGGGTGGAACTACAACAGACAGAACTAAGATGGACAAGCTGACAGTACACAGGTTACAGCAGACACACACTGCCCCGACAACCCGAGAACACAGCCCAGCTGCAGAGGGAAGCTAATTAACCACACACTGAGAAAACAAACAAAGAAGAAAACGAAACACAGAAAAAGTGCTGACAACCAGTGCTAGGGAACACAAAGAGAGAGAGAGAGAGAGGCAACAGATATCTACCCCTCCCCCACAGAGCAACAGCTCTCCAAGCAGATATAAGGTAAGAGGCTTCCAGCAGGCACAAACCTATAACGCCAAAGCAACGTTTACCAGGAACTGCAGGTAAAAATAGATCCTGGCTCCTGACGTCTGAGCTGCCGACGTCAGCTACTACTCAGCTGACCAATAGCAAGCAAGTCCCTCCCAGCTACCCTAGCAGAGAGGTTCCCAACCCCTCCCCAGCCTGCTAGCAGAAACGTAACTATGGGTTTCCAAAAGCTGTGAAAACAATCCACAACCACTTTAACTTCAGGAAATCACTAAAAACCAAGCTCTTCAAAAAGGCCTACCCCAACGACCCCACATAACCCTTTTCACTTACCAACACAGCATGACTATGATTGAACAGGACATCATGCAATCTTTATCCATTCCGACCCTCCACTTATACCTCATACGATCACTATACAACTTTGTATTTGTTATCCACCGACTGGGCAAACGCCTTTGACGGTACTATGTAAGCCACATTGAGCCTGCAAATAGGTGGGAAAATGTGGGGTACAAATGCAACAAATAAATAAATAAATAAATCTCAGCGTCTGGATCCAAAGGTGTGAGTTGGTTGGCTATTGGCCTTAGGTGGGGGTGATTCCACACCACCGCTGGTGTAGGAATCTCATCCTTGTCATCTGGTATGTGGTCACATTCAATTATCGTAGGCAGTCGTGACTTGGTACTTCCATCTATTGCCTCTATTACACAGCCGCTTGCTACTCTCCCGACACTTGTACAACTCCTGCACAAGTTTTGATGGTACATGAAGAGAAGCCTTGCTGAATTTCAAACAGGTCGTAAAACTCTGCAAGGGACCGGTTGCTCTGCTCATCTATGATGACGTACATTTTGACTTCCTTCTCAGGCCGTCCTTCAGGATACACCTTGGTCAAACATATCTTGGTGCAGGATCTCTCATTGTGGCTATTTCCACACACCTTTGTGCATTTCGGAGTGACTTGGTGTACTTCCCTCTTCCGTCTCCCCGCCATGATTCACCTCGGAATTGGGATACAGCTTTACGTCATATGGGTGTAGAGCAGAGACGTGTTGGTCGCTACCACACTTTGTACATAGGATAGGCACTTGGCAATCTTTAGCCAGACGTTTTGAGGAAGAACAGCACCTGTTGCAAAATCTGAATCTTCTGAGCAACACTTTGCGCTCCCTCAAAGGCTTCCCTATGAACCCTCGACACTTACTGAGAGGGTGAGGTGCCCTGTGTATGGGACACTGTTCATTGGGATCCTTTTCGTTCTTTGTGATGGAAGAAGGGTCGGATGATGCAGATATTGAGGATGACACCTCTGTCTTATGTACAGTTATAGATTTCTTGTACGGTTTAGCTGTTTTCCCCTCCAGGACTTGGCTCGATTCAGGTCGCTCAACCATGAACCAGGGATCATTCCTTCTCTTGGCTATGTCTCTTATGAACCTTGTGAAGATACTGAAAGGGGGATATTTCCCTTGATTCTCTTCCTTGTATTGTGTGCCAACCACCGACCATCTTTCCCTTATTTCGTATGGTAGCTTTCCTAAGATGCTCTTGGTGCCTTGAGGTGTGTCTAGATGGCTGAGGTTTGGAAAGCGGGTATTACATCGGCCGTTAGACTGCTTGCACGAAGTGCGCGTGAAGGAGGTTCCACTAGCTCTTGCAGCTTGTATGTGTCTTTACCGGATAGCGTGGGAATCTATCCAAACCTGGGATTGAACATGAGAAATTTCTCAGTGGCTTCTGGACTACCGTAGTACTCCTGCGAGGTCTTTGCCCACAATCTCTTTTAACACCTTTAGAAGGTCCTTAGCAAAATGAAGTAAGCTGTCAGCTCCTCAAATATACTATTAATAAAATTGGGTTTGAGCTTTACTGGTGATCCAGTCTCGGGACTCCTGGTTTTGTGCCCAGCGTTGTTCCTGTTGGGGGTTGACTTCAGCTCCTTCTACAGGTACAGCTATTTCCTTTCCCAGCCAGTGAAGCATGTCGTATTCATGCTCCGGTCTGGGAGTACGCCTCATGTTCTGCAATGAGGGGTCTTTGAAGTCTGATTTCCATGCACGAGTAACGCTCAGGACCGAGCGTTGAACTGGTAGAAAGGCCCTGAACCCACCCCAGGTCCTTGCATACCAGATACCTCACTAGCTCGTCTCTTATTGAGATTTCAGGTTGAACAGTTGCCGCCACTGCAGGCTGACTGGCCTTGACCTCTTCTGGGACAGATGTAAAATATGACCACCCTGCTGTTTCTGGTTGACATGAAGAGTGTAAAGCTGGTACTCCTCTGGGAGGCGGTGATTGAGACTCTCCTTGCCTCTGGGCACTATGTGGCACTAAGGCCTGTTGTTGAAGTGAAACATCTACTTCATTAGTCGCTCTCAGGTCATGAACAGGTGGTATTGCATCAGAGCGCATACGAGACTATAAGTTGGTGTAGTGCTAGTTGGGTCCCATGGCATACTGTGCCTTGGGTTTTCTTTCTGTAGGTGACATTCTCACCGCTGAGGTTGGGTTTGGTTCCTCCGGATCAGAGGACTCCTCTGAATCATCCTGTTTCCACGCCCTGGAAAGTGATGGGGCGTATGTCATCACATAAGCTTTGGTTCTTAGAACAGGGTCTTCAGAGACAAAGTGGCTAAGTTGCTTGTTTCTATCATTCTGTCCCGCAGCGTCTTCAAGGACAGTAGCCTTCGCCTCAAGTTCAGCAATTTCTTTGTCTCGCTGGATCGCCTCTATCATAATGTCCAATTCAGCCTTTCTGCGTGCTGCCTCAGCCTTCTTACATGCAGCCTCAGCCTCTACCTCAGCCTTTCGGCGTGCTGCCTCAGCTTCTACCTCAGCCCTTCGGTGTGCTGCCTCAGTCTCTACTTCAGCCCTTTGTAGCTTCAGGGTGGTTTCCTGCTCACTGTGGCAACGACGAACCTTGGCCATCTCCTCCATAGCCCGCGCCTGCAGGGCTGCCGAACTGGATGACGATTGGCTGGAGCGGATTGTTGCCCGTGATCAGGAGGATCTTGAGCTTTTGGATGTATGCTTAGAGTGAGAGCACAGGGAGACACTGTCCTGTGGATCTACAATTACAGTCTCTGACTTCTTTATAGCCTCAGCTACTTCCGCCTTACGCTATTGATCTGTGGTTTCTTGGTGTTCTTTTTCTACAAGACTCTGGTCTGTATTTGTCTCACCTAAGAACTGGCAATACTCTTCTGTTTTCTGCTGATAGTGTGTATAGCTAATCTGAATTGATGACAAACAGGCTTCCTTGTCTATCCCTGCCCTTGACGCATTCAACATAATTTTCTCCACTTCTACCCAGAGCTTGCTTAAATTCTGGCTATATTTTTCCTGTGTTGCTTCATAAATGTCCAGGAATTTCTTGGTTAATTTGTGAGTTCTTCTATTCTGAACCCCTTGTTGAGACTGGAGGGGGAGGGTATCTGCCATGGCTGCATTGCCCTCTAACTGCTCCTGAGTATCAGAGGCAGGGATCACTTTATATGGTCGGATTGTGTTGCCTTAAAATCTGTCATCCTGTACTTGCTTATTAGTCTGTATTAGGTGAGGAGTCAGCTTTTGTGTGAGAGAAGGGTAGAGGGATAGAGATTACTCTGTGAAAAAGCTGTGCTGAGACTTGCTTGCTTGCAGCTGCTTCTATCTCTCTTCACTGACTTAAAGAAAGAGTCTGCCTCTCTGGCTGCTGAGATTAAAAGTGGATCAGGATTCAATGGTAAGATATGAACAGAGGAAGGGAGGGGGAAGAGTAGCTCTCAGTAAGGGTCCTCCCTTAATCTGCTTCTTAGCAACTAACATTTCTCACCCTTCACGCCCAGAGACCAAACAATGTTGCAATTCTTGGCTGTGGCTGTAGGCAGAGGGAGGGGCAGAGTAACTCTCAAGGTGCTTCTTTCTCTGATGCTTCACAGATTCAGAAAAATTCTATAACAGTCTCTTAAGCACTGGTTTCAAGCTACCATAAAATCCTCTGCTTTTTCATAAGCTTAACTTTTCTGATAACTGCATTTAAACAGTCTCAAACAATGCTCTTCTTAGCTAAAGATTTACTTGTATGCAGATCAGTTAACATCCAGAATGATCACTTTGCTCACTGGTAAATTAACTTACACAAATCTGTGCAGAAGGAATGGATCCTCAGAAGCTTAGCTACAATTGGGTGGCAGAGCAGGTGGGGGGAAGAGGGGTTGGTGGTTGGGAGGCGAGGATAGGGGAGGGCAGACTTATATGGTCTGTGCCAGAGCCGGTGATGGAAGGTGAGACAGGTGGTTGGGAGGCAGGAAAAACTGCTGGGCAGACCTATACGGTCTGTGCCCTGAGAAAGACAGGTACAAATCAAGGTAAGGTATACACATGAGTTTATCTTGGGCAGACTGGATGGACCGTGCAGGTCTTTTTCTGCCGTCATCTACTATGTTACTATATGTTACTATGTTACTATGTAAATCTGCTTCTTCACAAACTTAACTTCTTCTGACTAAAGGAAGTACAGAGGCTCTTTGAAGACAGCACTTGTCCTATTGAAACTTTTTTCTCAGTTCCTTCAAAACTATCTAATTCCACTTTGAATTTCTTGGGTGGCTGGGTCTTTTATTTGGTATTTTCTTTTACTGTCCACCTCCCAGAGGAATTTGCTTTTTTTTTTACTATTATTCACCTCCCAGAGGAATTGGGTTTTTACTATTCAGTTCTCTTAAGACTTGAAACTAACAAAATCTTAATATTCTGAAGCATAAACCTTGGCACACCAGCACACCCTGAAGCCTCTTTCTTTTTCTGATATTTTCTTTATTGCATAAATACATCAATGTACTCACAGTCAGAAGAGATGCTTCATAGCACAGGGACTTCGTTATTCTGGGCTGAACAATGCTTGGAGGTAGAAGTCTGAGGAAAAACAATTCTACTGCTGAGGTGGAAAACAGACGAACAGGCAGAGACAGCTCAGAAATGGATGCCTGGAACGTGCTATATCTTATTGACTAGATATACTTTACAAGGTAAAATACCAAGTTCTCTTCAGGGAGTTTATCAGGCCAAGTACTGACAGAAAACAAGATGGAGAAAGTTTCAAAGCTAGAACAAGGGGAAAAGCACCCCCGCTCCCATGCCCAAAGAACAAGAGCATAAAGACCAATGAGACAGAGCCATCAGGTAGCAAGGCAGTCAAGCTAGGCTGAGAAGGAGAAGAGGTTCAGGCAACATTACATCAATGATAACAGTTTTTAAACAAACAGACAAGTGTGTCTGCCCTAGCTGAGAACTATATTACACATAATGCATTGCTCCTCTAACTTACAGAGAGATCTGCAGTAACGCATTAAACACATTTCAGGAACCTACTATAACTAAGGCAAGGCTGTCAAAGGACAGAACAGCTATGGCAACTAGTTAATGATGCTTGCTTTTCTCTCTCTCTCTCTCTCTCTCTCTCTTTCTCTCTTTATTCCCCCCTTAATACTAAACTAGGTCCTGCTTGCTTGTCCCTCCCTCTCTCTCTCTTTATTCCCCCTTAATACTAAACTAGATCCTGCAGTGCCTGCTAGATTCTATCTGTTAATGCTGTGGTACAAATTTTTTATAACTAAGTGGAAAAGACTATGGAGATTAGTTGATAAAATTAGCTTTTTATATTTTTATTCTGCCTAACACTAACCTACAATTCCTCCTTTAAACCCCAATCTTTAAGTTTCCAAAGCACGGATCACGTGATGCACTGCTAGAGAGAGGCTGTCGTCGTGCTGAGCTCCTGCCTCCCCTGCTACTATTATTACCCAAACGTCCCTATTTTTAGTTTTTGGGGGGAGCAGAAAGAGTACTGTTGGATTACTCACAGGTTGGAGAATAGAAAGGTGGACTTGGAGTGGTTGGGACACGAGCGATGACAGCCAAATCGTCAAAAAGGAAGGGACCCAAAGTCGGCTGCAGACTCCAAGATGGCGGACAGAGAGGGAGAGAGCCCAAAATCCGTGAGCTCCACACACTATTCTCTACAACACAAGCAGCACTCAAATTATGGAATTAACTGTCTCTTTTAAGTCCAATCTTTTCCCAGATGGTATAGAAGGAAACTCAGCCGGAATAGACAAGTTTTTAAGTGATGCCCAATCTGCTGAAGTGGAGACAATCCGCCAGTACACTGTATCCTCATCTATCTTATTGGACATTCCAGATTCCAATCCTGAACTCTTCATTCCTATAAGTCCTGCAGGCCTCTGAAGCTGTGGGCTCAACCCATGGTGAAATTTCATACTTATATACACCTACAGGTGAAATTTCCATACTTATATACACCTACAATACCATTCTGCCACATTTGCGTCCAATTACTTCCGCAAGTGAAAGATAAATGCTCCGGGCCACAATGACCACACCAATGAATCTTCAGCCGTCCGCTTGATATCCTTAATTTCAGCCCACCATGTGTCCCATATATCTGCCTTGCTTCATCCAGATTATGCAAGCAAGAAGTGGGGATATATTCTGCAACCCCAGTTCCTTGAACATAAGAGACTTTGCCTATTGAAATTTTTATCCCCTTTCAATGTTGAAGCTGTGACCTCTACCAATCAGGAGATTAATAATTTCATATTACTATGCTATTTATGTAAATTGTTTTTCATTACTGACCTTCATGGTTTCCTTTTGGTTTTAACATTTAGATGCTATAGACACTTAGCTCCCTATTTGGGTATCATTCAGGCATACAATTATTATTATTTTTTTTTTTTTGTTACATTTGTACCCGCGCTTTCCCACTCATGGCAGGCTCAATGCGGCTTACATGGGGCAATGGAGGGTTAAGTGGCTTGCCCAGAGTCACAAGGCGCTGCCTGTGCCTGAAGTGGGAATCGAACTCAGTTCCCCAGGACAAAGTCCACCACCCTAACCACTAGGCCACCTCCTCCACTATAGCTATTGTATAACCAAACTTATCTTATTCAACCATAGAATGCCTTGAGACTAACTTGTTCCTCTGCCAAACCTCTGCTCCTGATGGGACTAATTAGATTGTGCATGCTAGGATAAAGACAAGGAAAGACCCAATTTTGTACGCCGCAAGTATTACATCCTCAAGATCTGTCCAGGCCCAATTATGTTAGACCCTTCAGGTCATGACAATATCCTTTATGACTTGCAAGCTGAAGGACCACAGGTCTTGGGTCCATTTGAAAGATATACGGGTTTATCCAGCCACAGAACCAGATGTACCCAGCCCAACCATCTCAGAACCAGCCACTTTCCCCATCAGACCAGTAGCAACTGTCATTTCTACTGATTCCTCTCCCAGGTCATTGTGAAAATCTAGGTTCTTCAGAGCTTCCATTTACTCCAAGTCCGTCATCACCACCATTTCAATTGCAAGCGGCAACAGCAGTTTAAAAGTCGTTACCTCTGCCTTACCAACTTCCACATCCACCTACCGAGCGACGTGCCTGTATTGAAAGTATACGGGTTGCGATTGGACAATTGATGTCTCCTGAATCTCCAGATTTCTTTGTCCTCCAGAACATACACATTGAAGTTTCCGACATGCTCGACAGTTGGCATCTTTTCTTTCCCCCACAAGATTAACTAAATGCAACAAGATCCAGTCACAAGAGATCATCAGTACAGCACCTACCCATACATCTGGGTTCACCTGAAGAAGTATTGACAGCCTCAGTAAAGTTCAGAACTTAGATTCACAGCGGTAGACATCTCAGCACCAGGACCTCCAGCAAAATACAGTCAAGCAAAATCAAGAAATAATTTATTTAGGTTCACAGTTGCTATCTATTGACATTAGGACTCATGTTTGTTTAATTTAGAGTTAGCAATAATCCTGCTTATATATTGGAAAGGTTTAATTTTATTTTTATTTTCTTATTATTTCCTTAGCTAATGGACACTGGTTAAACCACTATGCACCAGATACAATAGAAGCCATAGAAAGACCTGCAAAATATTTAGTAGTATGATAAACCTGGATGCTACTATTTGCAAAGTAATGCTGAACATTAAACAATGTCAACTAATGCTAATCCATGTATAACCTGCGAAAATATGTACAATTTGCTCATGTTGATACCTGTACTTATTTCATGAAATTATGCTTGGCAAATCAATAGGTCTAAGCCTAATGGATTTTGTAGATGTACCCATAAATCTGTTCTCACCCATAAAACCTTTCTTACCATAGGTTTGAGCAAGTCTCAAGAGGGGTGACATCAGGATTAGGGCCCAAGGGTGTGGGTAATGTAAAGGGAATTCCATATGCCCCAAATAATATGTCCAGTACCTGAGATGAAGTTTCCTAATTATCAGTACCTGGAATGAGTTTCCTATCTGGCACCGACGATTCCTAAGGCCAAAACACGCCCTCTCATTTGATAGTTTGGCACCTTCTGGAAACAGATGGTGACAAACCTGGTGTCACCCCAGCTGATGGGGTGACAAGAGGGGAATGCTAGAAATATGGTACAGCTAGAAAGCCCCCACTAGAAGGGTGGAAAGCCAAACCTTAGAGCTTTAGGCTATTAGAAACTCTGGCCAAGTGCAAATCTGATGGCTAGTATGACTAGGAGCTTGCTGGAAAAGCATGGCCTAGTTTTAGCCCAGATTGAGGCCTAATAATCTGAATTGGAAAAGTTTGGTCAAGGAATTTGAAAAACAAAATGGAACCCAGCCACAAAATGGATTCCCTTAGTTCTGTATCTGATTTAGGAAAAAAACTTGTTTTTTGTGACGATAATGCCAGGTGCAAGTAAAATAGGAATTATAAAAAGGGGAAGTAGCTGTCCAAGAGGGGAGGGAGTCTTTCCGTGGAGCATCCTTGCGGTCAAGCAAGTTTTGGGTAAACAATCTTTAACATTGAAGTCAATGGAAAGCCATTGGTTTGAATACAGCCAAGAGAGTATAAAAAGGGCAGTAAATCTGGGTGTGGCAGGAGAAGTTTCCAGATGCCATCCAGAGATGCTGCCAGTCAGATCTGAAGTCAGATTGGTTGCCTTGTATTGCCTTGGGTAAGAATAAAATCTTATATCTTTGAAACCTAGCTTCTCTTCTTATCATTTAATACCTAGAGGTTTAGTTAACGTATTAGGATGGAGTGGGTATTAGTGGCAATTACCCTTTGCACACACAAAGATAGGTAATAGGTATTAACCCACAAGGAGATGATGAAGGACAGCCTTCTGAGAGGAACTTTCTCTGGTATGTAGGCCTATATATCACCCATAAATTCAGTGGATACAAAGCTACAGAGGATTGCAGATCAGTTGGTGGGCATTGATGAAAAGCTAGGAAATATACACTCGGAGTTTTCCCTCTAAAAGCAGCGGCTCTCAGATGTGGAAGATCAGGTTCAGAAACACGAAGAAGTACAGCAATCTTTGAAATGCAAAGTGGAACGGCTGGAGACTAAGCTGGAGGACTTAGAGAACCAGGCCAGAAGAAGTAACATCAGAATGGTAGGCCTGCCTGAAATAAAGATTCAGAGCTGAGGGAGTTCCTGGAAAGCTGGCTACCTAAAGTGTTAAAGTTACAATCGTTGGCGGGGCCACTGAGAGTGGAACGTGCTCACCGGTTGGGGCCTAGGAATACGAGAGACCCTCGACCCATAGTGGTAATCTTTAAAGTTCTCAACTTTGCCCACAAACAATATATTTTTCGAGCCTTTAGGAGGGCTGGAACAGTATGATGCTTCCAGGATTTTTCGGCTGGAGTGTCTATGCAGCAGAGGGCGTTTAGAGAAGTATGTCAGCTGTTATTCTCTAAGAAAGTGCAATTTGCCCTGTTGTACCCAGCCCGCTTAAAGATCTGGCATAATGGGAAACTGAATATGTTTACTTTCGGCCGAGGAGGTACTGCAATTTGTGAATCGGGACTTGGCAGCTGAGGGACCAGCGTAAGTTGGTGTGTGTTGGGCAGAAGACAAAGTGGTGATGGCGACGGTTTGTACGTGCTGAAATGGAGACCAGACATCCAGGACGCTTCTGAAATGGACATGTAATAGTTAATTTACCTGGGAGGGGTAGGGTCCTAGGGAAATGTGGGAGTTATTTGGGGGTCTGTAGTTTGGCTGCTTGTAATGTTTAAATTTTGGATTTGGGAGATAATATTAATTTACCACTATTCATGGGGTGGTAGGGGGTTTAGGTGGACTATTGGATTCAACAGATTTTTCTATTTCTCTGCTTCTGTTTATTTCAGCATGGGTTGCCTGGTTTGGTTTAATAAGCATATGTGTGGGATAAACAGAAGGCGATGTTTTCTGCCATACTAGATCCTATGGTGGTATTATACTGTAAAATGATGTATTAAGCACATGAGTGGGATAAAAAGAAGGAAATGTTTTATGCTACACTAGGTTCTATGGTGGTATTACACTGTTAAATGATGAGAGAAGAGGTTTTAAAAAAAATAAATAAATATATGGGTATGTATCTCTTACCATTATGACATATATACATAATGGTAAGAGATTTTAGAAGGCACATGTGGTTAAAGATTTTTCCTATTGTATATTCTGGGAGTTGAGGTTTGGTATGTGTGGGATAATGGGGATGGTTGGGGAGAGTGTAAGAAATATTATTTGAGATGCATGAGATTGAGGGAATACAGAGTGTTCTCCCACAACATAAGGCTAGTTCTGTGGGGATTTTTCAAGGGGGGGAGGGGGGGGGGGGGGGGGAAGGGGTGAGAAGGAGGTGCCTGAAGGGGTTGGGTGCAAGAGGGAAGAATCTTTGGGGATTACGGGGAGGAGACCCAGGGGCTGGGCAGTGTCCTTCCTTCGTTTTTGAGCATATAAGCTTTGTTTTGATAATATGGGACTTTTCGTGTTCTGGGGTCACTTAAAATTGTTTCTTGGAATGTAGGGGGAGTTTCTTCTCCGATAAAGAGGACTAAGGTGATACAGGCTTTACAGAAACAAAAAGCGGATATCGCTTTGTTACAAGAGACGCAACTTTCTTCAGGGGAACACATCAAATTTAAGACAGGGTGGGTGGGATCTTTATTAGAGGCTTCAGCGGTAGGTCGGAAGGCTGGGGTGCTGATTCTTTTTAGAAAAGGTTTACAAATTAAGATTGCATCTACAATAGTGAGCCCGGATAGTCATTATATTTTGGCCTCGATGGAGATCGAGGGTCGAAGTCCAGTGATTTGCAATGTATATGCCCCAAATGTCTTTGATAAAGGGTTTTTTCAGGGGTTGATCTCTAAGTTGTCTGCGTTTAAGGGTGGAAATATCATTTTGGGAGGGGATTTTAATCTGGTGTTTGACCCTTTGCTTGATAGGTCAAGCTCTGGTGCCGGGAGTCTGGGGGGGAGTTCGTGGGGCCTTGTCATTGCTCTGTTAGGCTTTGGACTTGGTGGATGCGTTACATCAGCGAGGGTTAAGACCCAGTTCTATTATAAGTATAAATTGTTTCGTTATGGTAATAAGGCTGGGCAATTGTTGGCGAATATGGTGAGGAAAAGAGGAGGCTCTTCTAGAGGTTTTGCAGTGAAGGCGCTGGATGCAAAGATGTTGAGATTGGATAAGGAAATAGCGGATCGGTTTTTGGTCAGGTTTTATGCGGCCTTATATGCTAAGCCAGGATGAGGAGGAGTTGACGAGTGAATTGTTTCTAGATCCCTTGGATTTACTAGGCTTTCTCCTCGACAGTTGGAGATGTTAAATAGCCCAATTATAGAAGGAGATCTTATGTTGGCATTACAGCAAAGCGCTTCTCATAAGACGCCAGGTCCGGATGGCTATCGTATAGAATTTTATAAGCAGTTCTATGAACATATTAAGGGGCCACTGTTGTCATTGTTTAACTCGATGGTGTTGGAGCAGACTATTCCAGAGACGATGAAGGTAGCTCAGATTGTAGTAATAGCCAAGGAAGGAAAGAACATGGTGGACCCGGGGTCGTATAGGCCCATATCTCTCCTTAATGTGGATGCCAAGCTATATGCGAAAATTCTGGCAAACAGATTGGCTAGGGTGCTTCCTGGCTTGGTAGATGAGGCTCAAGTAGAGTTTGTGAGAGGGCAGACAGCGGTTAGGAATATACGTGCTATATTGACATCCTTGGAGGTGGTACAGTATAAACGTTTATCTTCTCTTTTAGTCAGCTTTGATGCTGAGAAAGCTTTAGACCTGGTGCGATGGCCTATTTGTTTGATACTCTGCAGAAATAAGGTTTCCAGGGATTTTTTCTTGATGCACTTTGGGTCTTATATTATGTTTGGGTAAATGGGGTGTCTTCACATTCATTTAACATCTTTAGAGGCACAAGACAGGGGTGTCCCTTGTCTCCTCTACTGTTTGTGCTGTCTCTGGATCCCCTGATTTGAGCGATACAGTCCCATCCAAAGATCAGGGGAGTACCGATAGGTGTTTCGCAGTTTTTGTTGTCGGCCTTTGCGGATGAGCTGCTGGTGCATCTTATGCAACCTTTTTGGTCACTTCCTGCTTTGTTGGAGCTCTTTCGGGAATTTGGAGATTTTGCGGGGTTTAAGCTTAACTATACTAAATCTTTAGCATTGGCTTCTGGAGAGGATCAGAGAGGTGAATGGGGAGAGACCTTTCCGCTTCAGTGGGCAAAGGGTTCTTTTTCTTATTTGGGGCTTTAGTTGTCTATGAACTTATCTGATATATATCATCTGAATGTCCAGAGACTATTAAGAGCAATGGAGGAACGGTTGCGCAGTTGGGTGGCTTTACCCCTCACATTATATGGGCGTATACAGCTGTTTCAGATGGTAGAATTTCCCAGATGGTTATCAGCAAACTTTGCCCCTTCCTGTCTGAGCACACCACCCGAACTCTCATCCATTCTCTCATACCTCTCGCCTTGACTACTGCAACCTACTCCTCACTGGCCTCCCACTTTGCCATCTATCCCCCCTTCAGTCCATTCAAAACTCTGCTGCACGTCTTATCTTCCGCCTGAACTGGTACACTCATATCACCCCTCTCCTCAAGTCACTTCACTGGCTTCCGATTAGGTACCACATACAGTTTAAGCTTCTCCTTTTAACCTACAAATGCACTCGATCTACAGCCCCTCCCTACCTCTCTACCCTCATCTCCCCTTACATTCCTACCCGTAACCTCCGTTCTCAAGACAAATCCCTCCTGTCAGTACCCTTCTCCACCACCGCCAACTCCAGGCTCCGCCCTTTCTGCCTCGCCTCACCCACTGCCTGGAATAAACTCCCTGAGCCCATACGCCAGGCCCCCTCCCTGCCCATCTTCAAAGCCTTGCTCAAAGCCCACCTCTTCAATGTCGCCTTCGGCACCTAACCATCTCTATTCAGGAAATCTGGACTGCCCCTACTTGACTTTTCGCCCATTAGATTGTAAGCTCCTTGGAGCAGGGACTGTCCTTTTTTGTTAATCTGTACAGCGCTGCGTAATCCTAGTAGCGCTCTAGAAATGTTAAGTAGTAGTAGTAGTAGATGGTTATACTGCTTACGGTTATTACCTGTCTTTATATTTCAACGAGACCTTAAATTGCTATATCATTTAGTTAGGCTTTATTGTTGGGGGGGGGGGGGGGGGGGGGGAAGGCTAAACTTCCACTGTCCTTTCTGATGGGCCATTGGAGAGAAGGAGGTCTGGGTTTACCAGACTTGAAGCGCTATAACCGCACATGTTTGTTGCGGCATTTGGGGGACTGGTTTTTTGACCGAGAAGATTATACGCCTCAGGTTAGAGGGTCAATACTTTGCCCCTTGTCATTTTTATTTTTTGATACAGGCACCCAGAGATAGTATCCCGGAATATCTTCAGAATAGTTTGCTGTTGTCCTCCTTGCATATTCTTTGGAGAGACTTGATGTGTATTTGGGGCTTGACCCTTGGTACGTCGGATTTGTTACCAATATGTGGGGATTTGTTATTTAAGCCTGGGATGGATTATGGGACATTCCAAACTTGGGGGCGGATGGGTATTAGTCGATTAGAACACCATTTGAGTGTGCAAGGGGTACTGTTAAATTTGGGGGCTCTGGGTATTGGTTATGATATGAATAATATCTTTGCATATAATCAAATAGGGCATTATGTGAAGGCTTTGGATGTGAAAGCCCTGAGGTCTAGGCATTGTCATCAGGTGAGGCAATTTTTTCAATGGGAGGGAGAAGATCAGCTTTCGGTTTCGAGACTTTATAAAATGTTGGGGAAATTGCCACTTACTAAAGATAGGGAGTTGATAAGAGAGTGTTGGGCTCGAGATATGGTTAGGCCTAGCCTGTCTTTGGACTTTGATATATTGACTTCTCGGATTCCGGAGTTGACTGGAAATGCAGGTCTCTGGGAGTGTCAATTTCTCACTCTGCATAGAGCGTATCTTACGAAGACCCAGATTTTTAAGATGGGCGGAGTTCATAATCCTTTGTGTGAGAAGTGTGGGAGGTTGCCGGGGTCATTGTTTCATTGTTTATGGGAGTGTTTTCAGGTGCAGAAATTTTGGACCGCCATCCTGAGCTATTTGACCTCTTTGTTGGGTTCTAGAATTGTGTACTCCCCGGTTGGAAAACTGTTGGATAAATATGAGGTCTTTGCCTTGCAGAGCAAATCGGATAAGCACTTGATTCATAAAGCTTGTCTGGTTGGTAAAAGGTTGCTTTGAGTCAATGGGTGGGCGGCTCTCTCCCGGACTTCTGGCACTGGAGAAATAGATTTCACGAGCTGATGCTATTTAAGCAAAGGGCGGTAAGAGGATCCCCCAAAAGGAGAAGGGGTTTTCTGGACATTTGGGGTCTGTATATTCAGTCGCTACATACTCGGGGCAGAAGTATGGTAGTTAATTCCCTCTGATTTTGGGTAGGATAGGTATTAAGATTGCATGTAGATAATGAATATGGATGGCACCTCCACAGGGGATGTGGTGGGGGGAGGGAGGGGGATATTGGGAGATTCAAGGGTGGGAAGAGGAATGTGTAATGTTTGGCTTTAAGTATGAGCAGTATCAGGGGGGGAGAAAATGAGTGAAAAATATAAGATGGTATATGGCGTACCTTGATATTTATCAGTTTGTTGGACTCTTTACCGGTTATATATTGTGAATGTCAACTATCAACTGTGCTGTACCATCAATAAATATGTTGAAAGATAATAAGTTCCCAAAGCACAAAGCAAAATAGCGTTCACTTACCAGAGAAATGTCCTCTTCTCTTGGAACTTCTCAGAAAGAAAGTTCAGTGGGACTTTTCCTCTTTATATAGTTTTGAATCTAAGGGGCCTTTTTTAAGCAGGCTCTTTGAAGCTGACTCAGCAACCTATGCAAGTATTCTACTTCCTCACACCTTAATTAACATTTAATTGAGGTCGCTGGATGAGCTACCTCTCCAGCAGCCAAGGAACAGAAAATAACTGCCTTTTAGACAAAGAGTTTTTGGCTGTTTAGTTTCTACCTCTAGAAAAGGTTTCAGTTTAAAACTATGGGAAAAATGCCTATTTCTAGAGAAAATTTCAGTTTAAAACTATGGGAAAAGGGTTTGTACACTATCCTGCTCATTTTCGAAAGAGAAGGGCAGCCAAAAAGCGGCACAAAAGGCACATGGGCGCCCCCGTGAAAGACGGTTGGCCAAATTCAATAATCAAAACCGGGCCGTAAGGGCGTTCTCAGTGCGAGGACGCCCATCTATGGTTGCCCCCACAGGGGGCGTGATAAGGACATGTTATGGGCGGTGTTACATGATGTGTGCCCCCAGTATATAAAGGCTTGCGAAATGGTTTCGCATGGGTCGGAACATGGGCGTTTTTAATTAGACCTGAAATAAAAGTGACCAGAGTAAGGGGGAAGTCATCTTTAGACCCATTAGTGATTTTGTGGAGTTGGAGCGTGGCGAGATTGTTGTTGGGAGAGAAAGCTGAGTTGTTGTTTGCAGAGAAAGCTGAGAGTTTGTTGAATACCTGTTACCTTTGTCTGTGTGCTGTGGTTGGAACATTTTCACCCTCACCTGCCTCATTTGTGTTTTACCTTTTCACCTTTACCTACCTATTCCTTCTAGCCCCCAAATCCAGACACCACTACTCCTTCCTCTATCTCCCCCATCCCCTCCCCCTATCCCTCTCCATTCACTGTCCCCCAGTTCATATTTCATTCCCTTACCTGTTTGTAGTCTCTGTTTGTCTCTTTGTCCTGTGTACTGCTGCACCATGTTTCTGAAAACTGCTTGGAGAGTGATTGGCTAGAGGGTGTGGCAGGAGTGCTTGCAGTGTGGCTCTGCTGTGTGTGACTACATTGCTTGTCGGTGGTGGGAGAGTGAGTGTCAGCTTCTGTTTGTTCCTGCTGTGTTTCACCAAGTTGGTAGGGAGAGGTGAGCACTGGTGTCACTGCATTGCACCTGTAGTGTGGGGAAATGGAGGCACTAAATGCACAGGTGGTTTACATGTTGGAGGAAGAGGGGAGGCACCGCAGGAGGTATGCACGCCCCAGAGTTTTCAGGCCCCGTAGCAGTTTCCTAGACCTCACTGACCTGCAGTGTCTCACTAGGTACCGGTTTGATAGGGCTGCCATTCAGGACCTTTGCGACCATCTCCAACCTCTCCTGCAGCCCGGGACCCGTAGGAACATCCCCATCCCTGTGCACCTAAAGATCACTGCTTCTGTCTGTTTTCTGGCCACTGGGAGTTTCCAGTCTGTCCTAGCTGTGAACACGGGTCTCACCCAGCCTTCCATTTCTAACTGCCTCACCCAGTTCCTTGATGCCTCTGAGTACATCGCCTTCCCAACCACCCCCCAGGCCCTGCAGAATAACATGGCTGACTTCTACGCCGTAGCTTGCTTCCCCTCGGTCATGGGTGCCATTGACTGCACACATGTTGCACTCAGAACCCCCCTGGGCACGAGAGGCCACTTATAGGAACAGGAAAGCATTCCATTGACTCATTATGCAAGTTGTGTGTGACGCCCAGGGGGAGATTCTAGACGTGTGTGCCAGATACCTAGGTTCCACCCATGATGCCTATATATTGCAGCACTCAGGAACCAAGTTTGACTGAGGGGAGATCACCGGCGGATGGCTCCTAGGTAAGTGCAGCATGGATCTGCCCAAACTATACCTCCTCCAACAGGTAGCCCTCAGCACAGTCTCCCTCCAGCTCACTCCACAACCCACTATTCCCCCCCCCCCCCCCCCCACCTCGATCAGGTACCCGCTTCAAACAATACACACTCATCTTTCTCATCCTGCTTCTCTCCAAAGTTGACAGAGGCTACCCACGGCGGAGTTGGCTCATGACCCCCTTAGTGCACCCACAAAGAAGGTCAGAGGAGAACTACAACAGTAGACATCGGACCGCCTGTGACATCATCGAGCGCACCTTTGGACAACTTAAGAACAGGTTCCGATGTCTGGACCATTTTGGAGGGGAGCTCCTGTACAGCCCCCAAAAGGTGGCAAAGATATTCCTGGCCTGCTGCATGCTACATAATTTGGCAATGCGCAGAGGACAGGCCCTCCCAAAAGAGCCACAGCCACCAGATCAGCAGGCCCCAGATGAACAGGATGAGGAGCCCCCTCCACCTCCCGCCCACAGAGCACAGCAGAGTGCACACCAGCTAGGAGTCAGAGCCAGGCAAAGACTGATTGAGACAAGTTTTCTGTGAGAGTAAGTTGACATTTATTTATATCACACAGTATTTATGTTGCAGGAATTGAGATAGGAATTTGTGATACTTCAGGAGTCAGACAGCACACACCAGAATGAGGGAGAAATCTTCTTTATTTGCCAGCAAACAAGCAGGACATCAGTTCTAGCTCTCTTCTCTCTCTCTGAGCTCTCTGGATGTTATGGCTTTTGGTCTGTCCTCTTCAGCTCTCTTCTCTTCTGTCTGTTCCTTCTGCTCTCTTTCTCTCCTGTGTCTTCCAGCTTTCTTTCAGCTCTCCTTCCTTTCTTCTGACGTAAACTGCTTCTGCTCCTACTTAAATACTGTTCTATCCCCCTCCTAGCCTTGCCCCCCCTTACTCTCCAATTGGTTAAGGAATAGATTGGTTACCTGGCCTCAACCAATCATTACTTTAAAATATCAGTTACATAGGTTCCAGACATCCTAAACTGACCTGTGACCTGGGGCCCCTTACACCAGACATTTGGTCTCCAGAACTCTTACATTTCTCATTATGATTGATTTCTCATCTATAGCTTAAACTGGGTTCCCTTAGAGACTAAGAGGCCCAATCTGACATTGGTTATTCTCATATTCCTAGTCAGCTTCATACTACCTGCTAGCTGAACTCTGGCATTCATTAAAGAGGTCAAAAGCCAATCTTACTTAATGGCATTCAGGACCATTTCTACATTTACCTACAATTAATCAAGGAGAAGAGAGCTGACTAGTCCTGACCTCGTTCACCTATCAGCTTATACATTGAACCAGCCAGAACTGCAGATAAGTCAAAACACATGTTTGACCTCTTCACTGCAGTCCTTGCTTGACCTCTTAAACAGCAGACAAAGAGTAATACAGAATTTAACAGACATTCTACACAGACACAAAACTTATTAATTTACACAGAATACAGCATATTCTAAAATAAGCATCCTTATAAGACATATTCTAAATATCAAAAACTTGTAAATACTAATCTATTGCCTCTCTCTCTAAATAGTATTTTCTTCTAAGCATTTTAAACTAATCCTAAACAAACTGCCTGCAATATGCCGGCTCATAATAGAATACATATGTGTTTGCTTAGCAATCCATCAATCACAAGGGTCTTTCTGACCTTTCTAACCCAGCCCGGCAAACGCTAGACTTCTAGTAATTAATTCCAGCCTGCATTCCTTTATCTTGCTTGCAAGGTAAAAAGCTAGAATTCAAACACCACTTTTAAACCCCAGATTTTAACAGAATTAACCCTTAATATGATTTCTCAGAATTATTCTTTGCCCATGGCTGCCTCATTCCCCCCTTTGAGACTAAAATCAGCTTATGCAGAGATAAGTCTCACAACTCAAACTCTGGAGATTATAGTGATCCTAATTAGGAATAGACTTGTGAATCACCATTACCCTACTTGTTAAGGTCCGACGGCATACTGCCGAAGCACATGAGGCCAGGAAACAAAACAAAAACCCTGCTAAAACTAAGACTATTAGGGAAATGAACAAAGGACGTATCCAGGAGGTCAATGACCACCACCAGGAGGTAAGGTCTAATCCTCCTCGGTAATCCTCCACATTAAGGCTAGCCAACTGTAGGACTTTATCCATGGCATGCCTAACTACATGCGTCCTATTTATGACAATAGTACAGCACTCTGAAGAATTTAACACTGTGCAGAGACCACCCTGGGCTGCAAAGAGGTAGTCAAGACCCATACGGTTATACCGAGAAACTATACTTAATTCATTAATTTGATCCTGCAATGCATTGACTACCACGTTCAGCTCATGAACTAAAACATGAAGTAGGGACTGAAGTCTCCGGGTAGCCATACCTAGTTCAGTAATACCCGCTACCGGGCCTCCAATTGGAATCCAGGCCGTGGCAGAAAGGGCTACAAGTCTCTTTTTAGTCAGAGGATAAGTAGAATTGATATACTGGAGGGCTAATTCAATCGCCTCATCCTCTGTGGCAACAGAGGAGGGTAAGGACAAAGCCTCTCGCTTAGAACGGTGCGGGGATAGTGGCTTAAGAGGAATAACTTTAGGAAAATAATTCAAGGTTACCAATACACAAAAATCATATGTGGAGGGAAGAATCATGTGGAGGACATTATCACAGAGCCAGTAATGACCAAGGAGAGGGTGAGGAAAGTTCCCAATAAATGTTGGCTCAGGCTGGACAGGGTACTTAGGGTGCCCATAATGCGAGCCCCTATCCCAGGGGGAACGAAGACGAAATGGAGACTTTGCACACCATAGGCGCCAATCCCCAATTGTGACAGGCTGCTCATTTGTTAGTAACTCTTCATACCCCGGGGACTTATGAAAGTAGAAAATAAGCTTGGACACTATAGTCTTCTCAGTGGTACGCTTAGGAGCCAGATAATCACCTGGGTCATAATCTGCAGGTACGGTAGCAGGGCACATAGGAGTACCTGGAGAAACTACCCACACAGATTCTCCTTTTTCTGGGAGAACATTAGTATAGTTACAGGGAATGGGAAGAACAGTTGAGATGCTTCTTGTTAAACAAAACACTCCAGAGGCTGGATAGGGAGACGTAAAAACTGGCCTTAGAGAAGAGTCAGAGGGGGAAGTAGCATTATAAAAGGACCACCAAGTATAATCCTGGCTCCAAGGACCTGAACTCGAAAAATAGGGAGGTATAAGAGCTGGGAGTTGCACAGGGACAGGAACAGCTGGGACATCTGTGGTATAAGGAGAAATCGGGAACACACAATACAAGGGGAAGTAATCTTTGCCTGGCTAATTAGTTCCTGGACTGAGTGTAACCAAAGGTTGGAGCGAGTTGGGGTATTAGGAACAAGGAGGCAAGGAGTAGAAAACAACAAAAGCATCCAAACTACTAACATTTTCTTTCTTCCTAATCTAAAACAAATACAGCAAACTAATTAAGCAATAATATTTCAACAGTCTGTGCTAATCACAGATTACTCTCATATAGTGTTCTCAGTCTTTGAGTTCTTATACCAGTTGGGATAGACCCTCAACTGACAAGGATCAAGCTTTCAAATTCCAAGAAAGCCAGAATCAGGCAAGAAAGAGTCTCAGTGTGAAGCCGAAGTTCAGCCGCTCCTGCAGTATACAGTTGACCCTTCTTTTCAGCTAGTAGATTCTTTGGTTCGGGTCAAGCGCAACTTCAATGGCTCCGCTGGATCTCTTTCTGCTCTCCACTGTCTAGGCTCCGTCTGATCCGTGCTGGGCTCAGTCTGGTCAGCAGACTTAATTCGAGACCAATGGACCCATGGAGTAATCCCTGCGACCTTCACAGCTGCAGGGGTAGAAAGCAAAACAGTAAAAGGTCCTTTCCATCGGGGCCCCAGAGGCTGAAGCCTCCAATCTTTCACCCAAACTCTATCCCCTGGCAGGAAGGAATGTACCTGAGCCTGGAAGGGGACAGGGTTTATTTCTCTCACATAAGACTGAAGCTCAGAAATTATCTTTCCCAAGAGGGCTACCTGCTCCTGCACCTGGGCAGACCCTAAAATCCCTATGTCTCCCTTAATTCCCTGTAAAATGGCTGGGGGCTTCCCATACACAATTTCAAAGGGAGAGAGGGCTGTTCCTTTAGTTGGGGTGCATCGGAGGCGGAAGAGGGCTAGTGGCAATGCCTGTGGCCATTTCAATTGGGTTTCCTGACAAATCTTTGCTAGGCTATTTTTCAAGGATCTGTTTGCTCGCTCAACCTGCCCTGAACTCTGGGGACGATAGGCACAATGCAATTTCCAGGTAATGCGCAATGCGCGGGACAGGGCCTGAAGTGTAGCTTCAACAAAGGCGGGACCATTATCTGAACCTATGGCAAGGGGCAATCCATACCTGGGGATGACATCCCTAAGGAGAGCTCGAGCTACTTCTGTGGCTTTCTCAGTGACTGTAGGATATGCTTCCACCCACCCAGAGAAGGTACAGACCATGACCAAGAGATATCGGAGCCTACCGCTCCTGGGCATTTCTGTGAAGTCTATAACTAGGGACTCAAAGGGTGTTAGTCCTCTAGACTGAACTCCTGGTGGAATACGGGGTCCCTGATGAGCATTATTCTGGGCACAGAGAGTACATCGGGCAGAGGCAGTGGCAACCAGACTATCCAATCCTTCCAGCACCACTACTCGATTGAGTAGACGGGCTAGTGCTGTTTTCCCTAAGTGTGATAGGTCATGAGCTTGAGACACTACAGGCCAAGCTAGGTGGCGTGGCACCAGAACTCTGGTATCAGGGAGATGTAACCAGCCATCAGGTCTCCTTACTGCACCTTCCTCTTGAGCCCATCTCTCTTCCATTTGGGTATAGGTGTCCATTCTTGCAATCGAATTTGGAACAGGGGAGTCACAGTACTTGCTGGGGGTCCTCGAGCAGCTTCCTTGGCCACCCGATCAGCATGGCGATTCCCTCGGGCCACTGGAGTATCTATTCTTTGGTGTCCCCTACAGTGAATGACAGCTACCTTCTTGGGGGCCCAAACAGCCTCTAGCAGCTGAAGTATTTCAGGTCCATACTTAACAGGTTGGCCTGCAGCATTTATGAGTCCCTTTTCCTTATACAAAGCTCCATGAGCATGTAGGGTTGTGAAGGCATACTTAGAATCAGTATAAATGTTGGTTACCAGTCCTGCTGCTAGCTCCAGAGCTCGTATGAGGGCCACAAGTTCTGCTTTCTGGGCTGAAGTTCCTTGGGGCAGGGCTCTTGCTTCTATCACCTTGTCCTCTGTCACCACAGCATAGCCTGCCAGTCGCTTAGAGTTCTCCACATAACTGCTTCCATCTGTAAAATAAATTACATCTGGGTCCCTCCAAGGCACATCTTTAAGATCTGGTCGACTGGAGTACACTTCATCCATAGTTTGGATACAGTCATGATCTGGTGGTCCCTCAGATGCTGGCAAAAGAGTGGCAGGATTAAATGTAGCCACTGTTTCCAGGTGTATCCGTGGATTCTCACACAAGCTAGCTTGGTACTTAACCATACGGTTATTTGTAAACCAGTGGTTGCCCTTATACTCCATGAGGGTGAGAACTGCATGGGGGACTTTAACAACCAGTTCTTGCCCCAAAGTCAACTTATCAGCTTCCTGGACCAGTAAGGCTGTTGCTGCAATGGCCCTCATGCAGGCTGGCATCCTTTAGCCACTCCATCCAGCTGTTTAGACAGGTATGCAACAGGCCTCTGCCAGGATCCCATCATCTGGGTCAACACACCCAGAGCAACCCCCTGTCGCTCGTGGACATACAATGAGAAAGGTTTCTCCACATCAGGAAGGCCTAACGCAGGGGCTTGGAGTAGGGCTTTCTTTATAGCAATGAAGGATTGTTGAGCTGTAGGTCCCCATTCAAATGGTTCCTTTTCACCCCCCTTTGTGGCTTGGTAAAGGTGTTTCGCCATCAATGCAAAATTTGGAATCCAAATTCTGCAAAATCCGGCTGCTCCCAGAAATTCCCTAACTTCTCTTCTGGACTTGGGTTGGGGAATTGCAGCAACTGCTTGCTTCCTACTAGCATCCAGTCTCCGACTTCCCTGGGAAATACAGAAGCCCAGATACTTCACTTCTGACTGACAAAGTTGGGCCTTTGAGCGTGAGACCTTATAGCCTGCATCCAAGAGTAGCTCCAGCAATTCTCTAGTAGCCTCAAAACACTCTTCCTGGGTCACTGCTGCAATCAGGAGGTCATCTACATACTGGAGTAAAACTCGCCTGGAAGGCTCAGATTTAAAAGTCTTAAGGTCTTGCCCTAGGGCTGTCCCAAAATAGTGGGGGAATTCTTGAACCCCTGTGGCAGGCGGGTCCATGTATACTGAAGCTTCCTTCCTGTTACTGGGTTTTCCCATTGAAAGGCAAAAAGCAATTGACTGGCGGGGGCCACCCGAATACAAAAGAAGGCATCTTTTAGGTCTAGTGTCGTGAAATGGGTAGCTCCAGAAGGTATCAATCCTAGCAGGACATATGGATTAGGCACTACAGGTGTAATGAGATAGTGGATTTGTTGACCACTCGTAAGTCTTGGACTGGCCGGTAGTCCTCAGTCCCTGGCTTCTGAACTGGCAATAGTGGCGTATTCCATGGAGACTGGCAAGGACGAATAATTCCATGGGATAACAAACGATTCAGATGTGCTTGAATCCCTTCCAGAGCCTTTCGGGGAATTGGGTATTGGCGAAGATGGATTGGCCGGGCACTTGGGAGTAAATCTACATGAACAGGAGGAATATTTCGGGCCAACCCTGGGGGATTATCTTCTGCCCATACCCCACTGACCTGAAAGCTGTCTGCCAGGGGTAGGTCAACTTGGCCATGCGACTGATGCAGCCGCCATTCTTCTTCAAGAGGGCAGCAGAAACTCAATATACCCTTAGGGCTGGATATCGGGGGCCGAAAGGAGACTGAAGTCTGGCCATCAGAATCAAAGGAAATTTGGGCCCTAAGCTTGGACAGCAGGTCTCGGCCTAACAAAGGGATTGGACAGTCTGGCATATACAGGAATTCATGAGTGACTGTGTGTGAGCCTAATTGGCATCTACGGGTCGTCAGGAAAGGCCTCCGGTTCTGCACCCCCGTGGCACCCACCACTCGGACAGTTTTTCCAGACACAGGCGCTAATCGCTCCGTTACAACAGAATGTTCAGCTCCTGTATCAATCATGAATGGAATTGAGCGGCTCCCTATAGTTAACTTGACCATAGGTTCCTGGGAGCCCAGTTTGTAGGAACCCGGTCTGTCCTATTCGTCCCATTCTGCCATCTCAGCTATCCCGATGATGTCAGATTCAGGAGGCTCATATCTTCCCTCTCGAACTCGGCCTCGGCTTCCTCGATCTCCTGGTCCCCTTCTCAGTCCCTGGCGCCTCTGGGGCATTCATCTTTCCAGTGCCCTCTTTCCTTACAATAGGCACACTGATCCCTCTCCAATCTTGGTCTGGGATTCTCCCCCCTTGGCCGGGATTGATTGAAGGAATCTCGGGGCCTGGCTGGTGGTCCGGGGTCCACTTTGGCTTCCCATTAGCTAGAGGTCGACCTCGGTTAAGGGTGGAATTAGTAATGGCTGCCGCTAAAAGGTCGGCCTTCTTCTGCATCTTCCGGTCAGCCTCTCGGCGCACCTCCTGATCTCTATTAATGAAAACCTTGGTTGCGATCTCAATTAGCTGGGTGGTATTCATCCCTGCGAATCCCTCCTGACGCTGCAACTTCTTCCGGATATCTGGCATACTCTGGGCCACCAATGCGCTATTCACCATTCTCTGGTTTTCTAGGGCTTCAGGGTCAAATGGGGTGTATGTTCTGTAGGCTTCAATTAGTCGCTCTAGAAAGGCCCCAGGGGATTCAGTTGCCCCTTGGAGAATTTCAGAGACCTTTGCTAGATTAATGGGCCTCTTTATGCCTTTCCTCATACCTTCCAGCAAGTCCCGGCAATAGCCAGACAACAGTTCATAGTGCTGCCCATCATTTGGATCCCAATCTGGAGCTGCGCGAGGAAACCGAGCTCTAACCCATCCCTCTGGGTCCTGTGTCCCCCCGGGGACACGCTCTCGCGTGATGGCCTCAGCATTTTGCAAAATCTTCCGCCTCTCCTCAGTTGTGAAGAGGGTCAGGAGAAGTTGTTGACAATCAGTCCAGGTTGGGTTATGGGTGGCCATAATGCTAGGTCACTAGGTCCACCACTGCCTGAGGCTTTTCAGTATAAGAGGGGTAATGCGTCTTCCAATTCAGGAGATCGGTGGTTGTGAAGGGTACATACTGATAGGCCTGTGCCTGTATAACCTGACCCTCATTATTAGGATCCGGTCGAGTGATGGTTACCTGTCGGAGTGGCAGAACTCTCGAGGAGGTGGGAATGGAACCTGAGGTAGAGCTAGGAGCTACCCTCCTATCATGCTCAAAAGTAATTGCAGCGGGTCTAACCCATTCAGTGGAGGTAGGTTGAACCCCTGAGGGTTGGGAAGGGGTACTCATAGACTGAGAGGTGGTCACAGGTGATTCAGTCCATTGAAAGGGATGCCGGGCCCCTAATGAATGGGTAGGGGTATTAGAGGGAGAGGCTGGGCTGTCAGGAGTTGAGGAGTCAGGGAGTGGAACCCAAAGCGGGTCTTCAGAGGTTAACAGGAGAGGATGTGGCAGAGAAGGGTAGAGGCCAGGTGAAAAGTCCAACCTAGGGTGTGGCAGGTTTTGCACAGGAGGGGAAGAACTATCCGGAGAAGCCTGTGCTGGAGAAGCTTGGGCTGGGCGGCGTGGATCTCTAGGGGTGGCACGGAACCCCAACAATGGGCCATAAGGTGGTGGCTCAAGGTCTGAGGGGTCATCAGAGAGTATGGGTTTCTCGGACAGGGTAGGGGCGGAAGCCACCGATTGGGTGGTAGGCTTCCTGGGGCTCTTTCCCTCTTCTAGTTTAGATTTTCTAATCTTTCTTTGAACTTGGCCTAACATGAATTTTACTGGGGATCCCATATAAGTTTTTCAACCACGAGGGAGGGTCAGTCACAAGGCTGTCCCAGGAATCTATATAAGGGAGTTGTTCAGAATATTCTGGTTCTCCTACAACTATGCTGTAGACCTTCCGGATTACTTCAATATCTAAGCTGCCACTAGGGGGCCACCCCACTCCCATAGATGGCCACTCAACTTCACACAAGGTTCTTAGAGTACTTGAGCTTAAAGTCTGTCCATAGTCATTAATTAAAAATCCTTTTTTAAAGTTCTTAAGCATACAATCTAGGGGGGTAGCAATTTGTCTAGATGATGTCCCACCCATAATGCTTACAGTTACAACACACAAAAGGGAGGGAATTTTTGGATTTGCGGTAAGGGGTCCGCAGATCCGGAAACAAAAGGGTAGAACAAAACAACAATCGCTTCCTTCCGTTGCTGGTCAATTGAACTCGCGTTAATTGAAAACGCAGCTATAAGAAGTCCGCACTCAGTAATCATTCACGCACCACACATTCCATACAGAAAATCCCACCCAACAATTTCAGATTCTCAGATACAGATAAGCTCAAGCGTTTTCGCTTCTAGTCCCCGCGACTAGGGCCTTCGCTGAGAGTTGATCAGGCTCTCCTTCCTCAATTTTTGAGGGGCTGATTTACAATTTTCTAGCTAGAATTACAATACAAAATACAGAATACATACCCGGCGAATGTTCTCCAGTCAGTTGGGTGCTGGGATTAATGCAGGATTCAGGATCCCACCGCTGCCACCAAGAATTGTTGCAGGAATTGAGATAGGAATTTGTGATACTTCAGGAAGTCAGACAGCACACACCAGAATGAGGGAGAAATCTTCTTTATTTGCCAGCAAACAAAGCAGGACATCAGTTCTAGCTCTCTTCTCTCTCTCTCTCAGCTCTCTGGATGTTATGGCTTTGTCTGTCCTCTTCAGCTCTCTTCTCTTCTGTCTGTTCCTTCTGCTCTCTTTCTCTCCTGTTGTCTTCCAGCTTTCTTCAGCTCTCCTTCCTTTCTTCTGACGTAAACTGCTTCTGCTCCTACTTAAATACTGTTCTATCCCCCTCCTAGCCTTGCCCCCCCTTACTCTCCAATTGGTTAAGGAATAGATTGGTTACCTGGCCTCAACCAATCATTACTTTAAAATATCAGTTACATAGGTTCCAGACATCCTAAACTGACCTGTGACCTGGGGCCCCTTACACCAGAAATTGGTCTCCAGAACTCTTACATTTCTCATTATGATTGATTTCTCATCTATAGCTTAAACTGGTGTTCCCTTAGAGACTAAGAGGCCCAATCTGACATTGGTTATTCTCATATTCCTAGTCAGCTTCATACTACCTGCTAGCTGAACTCTGGCATTCATTAAAGAGGTCAAAAGCCAATCTTACTTAATGGCATTCAGGACCATTTCTACATTTACCTACAATTAATCAAGGAGAAGAGAGCTGACTAGTCCTGACCTCGTTCACCTATCAGCTTATACATTGAACCAGCCAGAACTGCAGATAAGTCAAAACACATGTTTGACCTCTTCACTGCAGTCCTTGCTTGACCTCTTAAACAGCAGACAAAGAGTAATACAGAATTTAACAGACATTCTACACAGACACAAACTTATTAATTTACACAGAATACAGCATATTCTAAAATAAGCATCCTTATAAGACATATTCTAAATATCAAAAACTTGTAAATACTAATCTATTGCCTCTCTCTCTAAATAGTATTTTCTTCTAAGCATTTAAACTAATCCTAAACAAACTGCCTGCAATAGCCGGCTCATAATAGAATACATATGTGTTTGCTTAGCAATCCATCAATCACAAGGGTCTTTCTGACCTTTCTAACCCAGCCCGGCAAACGCTAGACTTCTAGTAATTAATTCCAGCCTGCATTCCTTTATCTTGCTTGCAAGGTAAAAAGCTAGAATTCAAACACCACTTTTAAACCCCAGATTTTAACAGAATTAACCCTTAATATGATTTCTCAGAATTATTCTTTGCCCATGGCTGCCTCATTTACACACCAACACCACCACCACCCCCCTCCCACCACCATCACCTGCTCTGTGCATATCCCCTCCCTCCAACCCTCACCCCCCCCCCCCAGCATTCCCATCACTTTCCCCGCCCCCTCCCCTGGCCCCATCTCCTCATACCCCTCCCACTGTGTTCCTTTGCAGCTGGTGCTGCAGGGGAACTCTGTTGAGAGTCCTCTGATGAGCTCCCGCTCTCCTTCTCTGTGTTCACAAGGCACCCTGTGGAAGTCCAGCCACTTAGCGCTCTGTGGCTTGCCCTGCAACCTGGGCACAGGACCCAGAAGGGGAGCTGGTGTGGTGGCTGCTAGACCAGTGGCTGGGGAGGCTGAGGATCTCAAGCTCCACTTCTTAGCAGGTGGTTCATGTGCAGTGGTGGAAGTAAACTCCAATTGTTGTTGTTGCTGCTGCATCAGGGCTGTAATAGGTGCTCTCAGGTCAGGGTGTAGGCCCTCAATGCTGTGCTCCAGCCATTGGAGCTGCTGTAACTCATCATGTTGGGCCTGGAGCACTTCCCGTTGCATCTGAATCGCTTCCTGTTGGGCCTGGAGCACTTCCCGGTGCACCTGGATCGCTTCCTTTTGGGCCTGGAGCGCTTCCTGGTGCAGCTTCAATTTCTGGCGCTAGTAGTCTTCCATCTGCACATTGTGGCCCAGCAATTGTGTGGCGAGGCGCAGTAGCTGCCTCCTCTGGCTGGATGGCCTCTGCTGAAGAAGAAGCTGAAGATGCAGAAGGGGGGGGGCCCTTCTGCATCTTCAGCTTCTTCTTCAGTGCCACCATCAGCAAATGCTGTGGGTGGAGGAGGGGAGCCTCTGCTGCAGGTGGTCGAGGGAGAGCCTTTGCTGCTGGGTCCTGTGGTTCCACCCCATGGTCCTGTGTGGTTTCTTGTGCAGGCCCACTGGTTTGCTGCTCTGTGTTCTGGGGCTGGTGGCACAAGGGCCAGCTTCTTCCTCCGACTGGCTGTCGTCACTGTATAGCAAAGGGGAGGAAGTGTGTTGGTCAAAATAACCCACTTTTGTTTTTCAGCATTCATATACATAGCCCCACAAACAAAGACCCAGCAAAGAGATGGTGAGGAATGGGATTGGCAGGCAAGCCACAGATGTCATTGTACATGGTACAGAGTGCAGTGTACTACAGAGACTGATGTGCAATGAGAGCCACACAGGCAGCTGGGTAGACATAGAACTGTGGAAGGAGTGCAGAGGACACAGTGGCTACAGCACAGAGGTGTGGAAGGAGATATGCAGAGTTTGGTGACGGGGAAGGCCCCCAAAGCTGTGAAACAGTGCTAACCTACACACAGTTTATTTATTTTATTTAGATTTTATATTTTATACATTGCTGAAAACCCTTCCCCCTCCCCCCCTGCTACTCCGTGTGTCATGGTCTGTAATGAATAGTGATTTGCATTGCATGTGGTGTTCTCCCCCCTTTCCCTACTAAGGAGCACCACACTGTCCCCCACTTGTGTAAAACAGACTGTAGTCCAGCACAACAGATACCCCAGCTTCCTAATGGTGAACCTACCTGAGCCCTCAGGCTGTGCTGATGTGTCAAGGGACCCAATGCCATGGATCCACTCCTGGGGGCAAGATCCCATGAATGATGCACTCAATGGGGGTGAAGTTAGTGGTGTCATCTGCTGGGGGGTTGGCACCAGCCTTCCTCCTGACATCTGCCTCAGCCGGTGCCACTTTCATTTGCAGTCTTCCACATCCCTGCCACAGTGGAAGACCGGTTGAGCCGGTCTCTTACTGCTTCCCATTCTCACTGCTTTGTTGTAGCAGCTAGCCTCTGGATTTTTGAACCAGCAGTTCAACTTCTGCGTCGGTGAAATTACCCTTGCGGGTGGGTGGTTGCTTTGGTGCCATTGTACCAATGCGATGCAAAACAATCGAAAATACAGAGAAGGGCGCTTAAATACGCTCTCAGGGACGCCCATGTGAGAATGAGATGGCCGTTTCTGAGATGGTAGGCCTAATTCGATTATTGACAAATCCCTAAACATCCTCAGCTGCTTCGCTGAGATGGTCGGCCTAATTTCGATTGTAGGTAGGGACTATGGGCATCCCCAGCTGCTCTGTGTTTGGGTGTCCTCATTTCTATTAAGGGTGATAATGATAATATCCGCAGCTGCTCTTCCCATTTGGAAGCTTGCATTTCGTTTATTGGTATCTCTTTAAAATGGCTTTCTCTGTGCTTTCACTTTAGAGGTATTTCTTTACATTATGGGGTGGTATTTGAAAGCGTTTTAGCTCCAGTTATAGTAAACATTGCTTTTCCCACTGTATGCTTTTCTACACCTGTTTGTTTGTGGGGGGGGGGGGGGGGGGGGGGGTGGGGGGGGGACTTTTTTTGCCAATTTTTGAAAGATAACTGGTGTGTGGGTTTGTTTCAGAGTGGGTTTTAGCTGGTAGCTTAGCATATACTCTGCATTTTCTACATGTGACCAACTCTCCATTCTCTACCCTCCAGGAGTTCCTTGCTGTGTATGATGTGCTCCCTCACTGCCCCCCATTCTCTCTCTCTCCTTTGTTGAAGCAGGCAGCCTCTGGTCCCTTGGAGCCAACAGATTCTTGCAGCACAAGTTCAAGGTAAGCTCATACCTCTCAGCCACCTCTTCCCTTTCTGCTATGTAGGTGCTAAACAAACACTTCTTGCATCTTGCAGGACAGCTGGTCAAGAGGATTGCAACAGACAGCAGTGGTCAGTAATACAGTGGACTCTGAGAAACATGATTGTTTCTATCCAATTCATTGTACAGATGTCTTGTTCTCTATTGGACACACTCGGTTGTGCCTGTGGGGTGGGGGTGGGGTGGGGGGGGAGGGGAAGAGGCCCTGAGAATGGATGTGTGCATCCCTCATGGTCAACGGTTCCACATTCTCTCTATGTCTCTGTATTCAAATCTTACCTCTATTTCACCAGGTTCACGGGTATCCACAGCTGGTAGTTTTTCTCCCGCTTTGCACCTCATGTGTCTCCCCGTTAGGTTCCATCCTTCTTTATGTGATGAACCCCAGTCCCCTTTTATGAAGTGCCCACCCATTCTGAAGGTTGTTGGGGGTGGGGAGGGGGGGAAGCATATATGCACTGAATGTCTTTTCCACGTTATTCAACACAGTCCTACAATCCTCCATAGTTATGGAACAACATTTCTATATTCTATCCTGCAAACTGTTTTCAAGTTGGCCACAGGTGCATGCCTACCATGGCCTTGAGCCCTTATGTCATGGTGAGGGAGAGGGGTTCTGGTTACAGTTCCTATTCTAAATTGCCTGCAGGTGGCTACAGCCTGGTGCCTATATAATTCCCCTAGCCTGTGCCCTTCTGTACCTGATGTATTATATTGCAATTGTGATGAAGTAAACATCCATCTAATGCTTTTACCTTTGGTTTCCCTTTTCTCTTCAGCATAGGAGCCAACTTTTCAAAATTATTGGGGGTGCTAAGCCCAATGGAAATAATCCCTCTCTGGAAACATACAAGGAATTTTTCCAATATTGGGGGTGCTCAAGCACCCACAGCACCCACAGAGTCGGCTCCAATGCTCTTCAGCACTATATACCATTGCTGATACATTCAATGTGAAAGATGACCCAGCTGTTTGTAGCTCCTTCCTGGCCCTCACCAATGAGGTTTGGTTGTGGGGTAAGGGTGTCTGGTGATCAGAGAGCAAACATCGTCTATGCGCTACATATGGTTATCTGCAAGTTTCTACTTGGCAGATCACTAGTGCTAGACAACATACCTATTATTTACACAACTCTGTGCTGTGGGGCTCTATGGTAAGGGGAGGAGAGGTTCACAAGATTAAACTTGAATTCTCAACCAGGTCACCTCCACCTCTCCTTCCCTTAGTCCATTCTCTCAACCCTCCAACCCCTGCCTCCTTTTCTTCCCTTTCCCGAAATCACTGAGGAGGAAACTACACATCTTATTTCCTCCTCGAAACCAACTACCTGTTCCTCTGATCCTATTCCCACCCATCTACTTAACACTATCTCTCCTACTGTCATCCCTTTTATAAGTCATATCCTCAATCTTTCACTGTCCACTGCGACTGTCCTGATGCCTTCAAACATGCCGTAGTCACACCACTCCTTAAAAAACCTTCATTGGACCCTACCTGTCCTTCTAACTATCGCCCCCATCTCCCTCCTCCCTTTCCTATCCAAGATACTTGAACGTGCTGTTCACCGCCCGTTGCCTTGACTTTCTTTCATCTCAAGCTACTCTTGATCTACTTCAATCTGGCTTTCGCCCCCTTCATTCAACTGAAACAGCACTTGCTAAAGTCTCCAATGATCTGTTCCTAGCCAGATCCAAAGGGCTCTATCTATCCTCATCCTTCTCGATCTATCTGCTGCTTTTGACACTGTTGATCACAGCCTACTCCTTGATATGCTGTCCTCACTTGGATTTCAGGACTCTGTTCTTTCCTGGTTTTCTTCTTATCTATCCCAGCGTACCTTTAGCGTATACTCTAGTGTATCCTCCTCTACTTCTATCCCACTGTCAGTTGGTGTACCTCAGGGATCTGTCCTGGGACCTCTTCTTTTCTCCATCTATACTTCTTCCCTTGGCACTCTGATCTCATCCCATGGTTTTCAGTATCATCTTTACGCTGATGATTCCCAGATCTACCTCTCCACACCAGAAATCTCAGCAGGAATCCAGGCCAAAGTATCAGCTTGCCTGTCTGACATTGCTGCCTGGATGTCTCAGCACCATCTGAAACTAAACATGACCAAGACTGAGCTTCTCATCTTTCCCCCTAAACCAACCTCTCCTCCTCCCCCATTCTCTGTTTCTGTGGATAACACTCTCATCCTTCCTGTCTCATCAGCTCGTAACCTTGGGTCATCTTCGACTCCTCCCTCTCCTTCTCTGCACATATTCAGCAGACTGCTAAAACCTGTCGTTTCTTTCTCTATAATATCAGCAAAATTCGCCCTTTCCTTTCTGAGCACCATTACCAGAACCCTCATCCACACTCTTATCACCTCTCGCTTAGACTATTGCAACTTGCTTCTTACAGGTCTCCCACTTAGCCATCTCTCTCCTCTTCAATCTGTTCAAAATTCTGCTGCATGACTAATATTCTGCCTGTGTCGTTATGCTCATATTACCCTCTCCTCAAGTCACTTCACTGGCTTCCTATCCATTTCCGCATCCAGTTCAAACTCCTCTTATTGACTTATAAGTGCATTCACTCTGCAGCTCCTCTGTACCTCTCCACTCTCATCTCTCCCTACATTCCTCCCCGGAACTCCATTCACTGGGTAAATCTCTCTTATCTGCACCCTTCTCCTCCACTGCTAACTCCAGACTCCGTTCCTTTATCTTGCTGCACCATATGCCTGGAATAGACTTCCTGAGCCGGTACGTCAGGCTCCATCTCTGGCCGTCTTCAAATCTAAGCTAAAAGCCCACCTTTTGATGCTGCTTTAACTTCTAACCCTTATTCACTTTGTTCAGAACCCTTATTTTATCATCCTCACTTTAATGTTCCCCTATCTCTTGTTTGTTCTGTCTGTCCTAATTAGATTGTAAGCTCTGTCGAGCAGGGGCTGTCTCTTCATGTTCAAGTGTACAGCGCTGCGTACGTCTAGTAGCGCTTTAGAAATGAAGACTTGGGCTTGTTTAGATTCATTTGTCAGGCTCCTCATAGCTCTAACTGACCACTGTATAATTGTTGATTTTTACGGGTATTGTCATGAATGCTGATGATGTTCTGTCTTTTCATTTTTGTTTCTTTATTTGCCATGGATTGTTGTTATTGTTTGATTTTTTCCTTTCTGTTTTGTGCTTGGAAACCTTAATAAAAATATGAAGCAAAAAAAAAAAAAAAGAAATGATAAGTAGTAGTAGTAAGTAGTAGTAGAGGCTGGATGGGCATTTGTGTCCTCAACAGAAATGCCAACCCAGCCTCCCCCACCCCTCCTTACCATACAGCCATGCAGTTTGGAAGGAACAGGTGGCCTTCTGTATGGCCACACTTATCACACCTATATACCAAAGTTTTCTCTGTCACAGGTCACCTGTCATGCAATCCAGATTTCTGCCTCCTCTCAAATCAACCCCAGCATTTGATAATATGTAGTGCACAAAATAGAGACACACACCCTGTTATATAGAAAAATATCAAATGTGTATTTAACAAAACAAATTGAACTATTTACAATTTTGGGTTTGTATTTAAAGTCTCTCAAGGGAGGCGTTATTCTCCCCCCTGAATGGCCCTCTGCAGCAGGTTAACGAGCAGCACCAGGAGCAGCCTCTGCACCCTGAAGTGCTGCTCGTTAGCCTGCTGCATCGCTGACACCTCCTGCAGCAACTGGTTTTCGCTATTCACCAGTTGCTGCAGGAGGCACAGAGCTGGGGCTGGGGGTGGGGCTGTGGCTGGGGATGGGGTGGAGAGGGCGGGCGGTGTTGGGCCCTCATTATCATCCCCCTCAAGGGGAGGCATCTCTTGCCATGGATCCTCCTCCTTCTCCTCCTCCTCCTTCTCGGCCTCCACCGCCTCGGCCTTTTCTTCCTCAGCCTCCACCTCCTCGGCCTCCTCCTCCTCGGCCTCCACCTCCTCGGCCTCCTCCTGCCGCTGCTGCTGCCCTTTGTATGTAACAGGATTGTCTTTGAGATCAGCACATCCAACATAGCTTGCATAGTGCAGGAGCTGGATGGCCTGGGGCTGGGGATGGGGAAAGGTATGGTGAGCCCTGGGCTATACCCATGGGGTGTGAGATGCATGAGATGACATGACAGGGAACCCTGGACGCTGGTCTGACACAGAATACACAGACAGACCACACTCATTGGTCAGCAGCATGTTTGCATTATGATTTGTGACTATAGTTGGCTGACCATTTGAGATTTTTGTTTTTTTTTTGGGGGGGAAGCACATAACTTTAATATGAGGCAATGACATCCACTAAGAGTAGGACGTCAGGCAGGAATACCATGAAACAGTATCCACCCCAGAAAGGGGGATACAGAAGTGAGGCATGTCATCTCATTCATCTCAGAGGAGGTTAGTTGGAAGTTGCAGCCACACTCATGGGAGGGTAGCTGCATCCTCAGGCCTTTATCTGGGACAGAGGTGTTATGACTTACTAGTTGCCTATTAGCCACATGGAAACTGATATTGTACAGGACATTTGCATTATTAAATAAATATATTTACAAATGAGTACAGGTGCCCTGTTTATAATACTTATGTCGAGCCCTGAGGCGCTGTCTCACTGCCCTGATCATGTCAGGGCTATCCCACTTCATTCTGCGGAACCTCCGAGTCCCTCCGAATGCCAAATCTTCTGCAAGATATAAGTTTGTACACCCGGAGTCAGGGAATGGCCCTTCTTGCCTTCAGCACACAAATTCATTTGGAAATCAAAAAGGAGAGACCCACAACACTGATTGGGGAGGGGGGGGGACTTTACATTGGTACAGATGATGTCATTGAGGTGGACATGAGGACAGAGAGTACCATTTGTGTGCAGTATTGTAGGGATGTGGGAATGTTTTTCCTTTCTAGTACATAGATTATATTAATGAATGTGCATGTGAACATATCACTAATTACCCTTGAATGCAGACTCCAGTTTGTGCTTACATTGCTGAGCGAGCTCATATATGTGTAGCTACAGGAGGGGTCCCTGATAGGCCAGGAGGGGGGGGGGGGCAAGCAAACACTTACCTCTCCAACCTGTCCCTATCTCACCCCAGGCTTCAATGGAAAGAGTCCTGGGGGCAGGTGGTGGTGGTGGTGGCGAAATAAAATGCGCCTGTGCATCAAGCACAGGTGCAGTAGGTACATGGTTTCAGCTTGGCTAAAATTAGGCTCTCTACCCTGCGCTATGTTTCTCAGTGAACAAGCGGTTGGAAAGCATGCATCACCTTATATGGACACCCATGCGTGATGGACGTCCTTACATGCACAGCTCCATATATGGACGACCATCCCATATATGGACAGGTCAGTAAGTGCATATCTTGGCATCTATAATGGCTCCACACATGGATGGCCAAGATGCATAAACGTTCATGGACTGTCGTCACGCGTGCGGGGCCTGTGTGCGGAGTTTTCCTTATATGGATCATTATCAAGTGTGTGAATTTCATATATACTCAATAAAATAAGCATGTTCCTTATATTTCCTATAGCTGCATGTTCCGCAAGTACAGTGCATGTAGTTGCGGACATCCAGGTAAGGTGAAAATATAAGGAACATTGAGAAGTATAAAGTACAGTAACAAGGACACGTTTCTCACATAACTGCCGTATTTTTCATATACTTTGGGCATCCCTGATTTGGGCATTTTCAACTGCGATAATGGAATGTCTAAGGGCATCCTTTTTCCTATACTTTGGGCGTCCCTGATTTGGGCGTTTTCAACCGCGATAATGGAATGTCTAAGGGTGTCCATACTATTTTTCAATTATACCTACCTGATTTTGGCAGACTTCGTGAGGGCGCCCAAATTCAGATTTGGACGACCTTTCGATTATGCCCCTCTACGTCAAGTAGTTAATGATGCTTGCTTTTCTCTCTCTCTCGCTCTCTTTTTATTCCCCCTTAATACTAAACTAGATCCTGCAGTGCCTGCTAGATTCTATCTGTTAATGCTGTGGTACAAAGTTTTTAAAACTAAGTGGAAAAGACTATGGAGATTAGTTGATAAAATTTGCTTTTATATTTTTATTTTACTTAACACTAACCTAGAATTCCTCCTTTAAACCCCAATCTTTAATTTCCCAAAGCACAAGCAAAATAGCGTTTACTTACCAGAGAAATTGTCCTCTTCTCTAGGAACTTTTCACCTATATGTTTAATTTTATTTTAATTTTATGTAAGCCACCTTGGCCTGAGCTCAGATTTGGCAGGATATCAAATTTGTAATAAACATAAATATACAGACATAGGTAATTCACCAAAATTCCTTATAGGAGATGGAAGACCCAATCATTACCGAAATTTCTTTACCTAATTTTGCAGCTTGAAAAGCAAGAGGATACTCAAATACTCTTACCCTTTTTATACCCTTAGGAAATGGATAGTAAGAAAAAGTTCTATTCTCTTTCCTACAATTCCTGGCACCTAGGCTAAATGAACAGAACAGAGATGACACACACATACACACACACAAAAGAAAAATGAGGACTCCATTCTTTAAATGGTATAACATTTATTTAATAATGCAATTTTTGTTCAGTGAATGCATATTCATTGGTAATAAGGATTATTGTATTTTCCTGGCTATAGCTAGCTTCCTAAAGGCCCCTTTTACTAAGCCGCGTAGGTGCCTACGCGCACCAAATTGGAGTTACCGCCCAGTTACCATGTGGCCCTTGCAGTAATTTCAATTTTGGCGTGCGTCTGCTATGTGTGTCTGAAAAATAATTTTTATTTTCTGGTGCACGTAGGTCATTACTGCACAAATTCTTTACTGCTAGGTCTATGGCTGGCGGTAAGGTCTCAGATCCAAAATGGATGTGCAGGAGTCTGGAGGCCTGAGAAGAGGCCATGGGGTGGAGGTGCATGGATGGCACTTGACACCAAGGATTTTTTTTCAAGAATTCAAGGTTGGAAGTAAGGCTTGGTGGGTGTATCTAGACACCAGGGACACTACTGGGGGGGGGGGGGGGGGGGAAGTGTTTTTTTTTTTATATCATGGGGAATGGGGTTGTAGCAGATGACCATCAGCAATTTTTTTTAAATGTCACCCTTTTGTCATTTACCTGACCCAATCTCTACTTAAGAAATGACAGGAACAAAAAAAACATTTCACAATAAGTTGGATATTACTGCCATGATTTTAACACAGCAGCAATTTGAATGCTTACTTCTTATAGCATGCCATGGTTGTTTTTCCTTGACAGTTTTGTGGTAGAGTTGATTTCTGTGTAAGCTCCTCAGTGAGGTAGAAATGGAAAGAGGAAACTTTTTTTTTTTTATGAAGTGTCCCTTTTTATTGGCCTGACTTTAATACAGCTTTCAGAAGATTACACTCCCTTCCTCAGATCAAAACACCATCCATGAGTCAGAACAATAGAAGACAGTGCCATTGTAATATAATCTATGATTTTCTTATATCTTCAGTATCGAGGATACTGCCATTGTAAAGCAATCTATGATTTTCTTGTATATCCAGGATCAAGAATACTGCCATTGTAATGTAATTATTTACTTTCTTGTATGCTCAAGATTGGGGATACTGCCATTGTATTGTAACTGATTACTTTCTTACATATTTAGGACAGTGGATACCTCTGTTGCAATATAATCTCTGATTTTCTTGTATTTTCAGTACGGGGGTCATTGGGTTTTTTTTTCCATGATATTTTATTGGTTTTAATATAGTGTTAACAACACAGAACAGTAAAGAAAAAGGCAAAATATGGTATTGCATAACAAAGAGAGTGTGCCAGGGAGATGTACAAAGATATCTCCAAAACCAAATTACCCTTAGTTGTAATTATCATCTAATTTGTCTCAGCAGCAATTGAAGCTAAATATGAAGCACTGAGACCATAAAACATTTGTCTTAATTATTGAGCCTGTAGATCTAGCTGAGGCCAATTCAAGTTTATGATATGACAAAACAGATTGCCACCAAAAGTGTTCGTTTAGTAACAAAGAATTTTTCCAATTAGTAAGGATCATACGCTGTGCTACTGTAATTAGAATATCAAATAGTCTACTATTATGAGGAGAGAAATTGAAATCTGGAGAGCAGGATTTAAAGATTACTAATGATGGAGTTAATGGAATGTTGGATTCAAATATTTTACAGATGACACACCAAATTGCTTTCCAAAATACTTGTATGAGAGGACTTTCGAATATCATGTGCATTAATGTTCCAGAGGATAGAGTACAGTGCACGCAGGTACTTGTGGGTGATAAATGTGCAGAATGTAGCTTTCATGGAGTCCATACAGATCTGTGATAAAAAAAAATACATAGATTGCATAAAACTAGCAGCTGGTAAGGGTTTAATAAGGGAAAACCATAATTTATCTTTGTGCTCTTTGGGAAGGATTAGTCTCAGATCATTTTCCCATGTTTGTAAAAGAGTATTGTAATTTTTATAGATTGAAGACAAAAAACGTTTATACAAGGCAGATGCTACATGTCCATTTGTCAGTAAAGTTTCAGAAAGTTGATAAATAGTGGGGTCTAGGCAGAGGCGTAGCTAGGTTTTGGGGAGCAGACTTTGTAAAATAGGCACCAGACATGGGCATAGTTTGACTGTTTCATTTTTTTTTGGGGGGGGGGGGGCAAAGGGTGTGGCTTGGCACATTTGCATATTCATTTGCATATGTACATCTCATACATATTCGTTAAGGCCATTTTAAAAAATACACACACGCACCAGACTAAAATGCTGAATATGAAGCCAGCATATCAAAAACAATAGGGCCAGACACTTTATGAAATAACACAAAACCCTACAAAAAGACACTCAAAATCTATACAGAAAACTTAACACACAAGAGCCCTAACTCACCTATGAAAATACCCTGGACCCTAGAGCACCAATATACCTGCTACTGGAAAATGGAACAAGCTGGACTATTATACATTCCTACACAAAACACTACATGCTATCAGAATCAGCCACCTCAGTCACATATGCAGAACACGGACAGACCCTCATGTGATACAAAATAGGGAACCACAAAAAACATGCCCACAAAAACTGAAATATAGATCTCTTCAAGAAAGCCAGACTCTGTAAGCAGTGCAAATACTGGTAAAAGAGAAACAGAAATGTATTTTCTCCTGTACTCTGCAAATTACAACAATACGAAAAAAAAAGTACATTTCACAAAGCAGGCACTTCTTAGTCCTTAAAAAGCATTAAATAAAAAGAATGTTTTGTTTTCTACCTTTGTTGTCTTAGCATTCTATTTTTCTAGTTGGGCTGGTCCCAGTCTCTTTTCCACTTTCATGTGTCAGTCTTCTCCTAAATTCTTTTCCAGGTTGGCTTTTCCATTTCTTTGCTCTTCTCTTGTCTTCTTCCTGTCCTTCTCTGCATCTGTCTGGCACTGATCTTTCATTTTATGTTTTCCCCCCCACTTTTCTCTCACTCTTTAGTCCTTAGTATTCATCTACCTACTAGCTTTGACCATCTCCCTCTCATCCCTTTCCAGCACTCCCATTCCCCCCTCTATCTCTCCCTTACCCAGTCTCCTAAGTTCTTCTCCCATCTTTCACCCACTTCATAAGTGTTTTTCTGATCATGCTGGCCCAGTATCTGATTCTACTGCTATCTACTACTACTACTACTACTACTTAACATTTCTAAAGCGCTATTAGGGTTACGCAGTGCTGTACAATTTAACATAGAGGGACAGACCCTGCTCAAGGAGCTTACAATCTAAAAGACAAGTGAACAGTCAGTCCGAAAGGGGCAGACAAATTGGGGCAGTCTGGATTACTGAACGGTAAGAGTTAGGTGCCGAATGCAGCATTGAAGAGGTGGGCTTTAAGCAAAGACTTGAAGATGGGCAGGGAGGGGGCTTGGCGTAAGGGCTCGGGAAGGTTGTTCCAAGCATGGGGTGAGGCGAGGCAGAATGAGCGGAGCCTGGAGTTGGCAGTGTACTGAGAGGGTACTGAGAGGAGGGATTTGTCCTGTGAATGGAGGTTTCGGGTGGGAACGTAAGGGGAGATGAGGGTAGAAAGGTAGTGAGGGGCAGCAGACTGAGTGCATTTGTAGGTAGAAGGAGAAGCTTGAATTGAATGCGGTATCTGATTGGAAGCCAGTGAAGTGACCTGAGGAGAGGGGTGATATGAGTATATCGGTTCTGGCGGAATATAAGACGTGCAGCAGAGTTCTGAACAGATTAAAGGGGGGATAGATGGCTAGTGGGAGGCAGTGAGGAGTAGTTGCAGTAGTCAAGGCGAGAGGTAATGAGAGCGTGGACGAGAGTTCGGGTGGTGTGTTCAGAGAGGAAAGGGCGAATTTTGCTGATATTAAAGAGGAAGAAGCGACAGGTCTTGGCTATCTGCTGGATATGCGCAGAGAAGGAGAGGGAGGAATCAAAGATGACTCCAAGGTTGCGGGCAGATGAGACGGGGAGGATGAGGGTGTTATCAACTGAGATAGAAAGTGGAGAAAGAGGGGAAGTAGGTTTTGGTGGAAAGACGATGAGCTCGGTCTTGGACATGTTCAGTTTCAGGTGGCGGTTGGACATCCAGGCAGCAATGTCGGATAAGCAGGCTGATACCTTTGCCTGGGTCTCAGCGGTGATGTCTGGTGTGGAGAGATACAGCTGGGTGTCATCAGCATAGAGATGATACTGGAAACCATGAGATGAGATCAGGGAGCCCAGGGAAGAGGTGTAGATTGAGAAGAGAAGGGGTCCAAGGACAGATCCCTGAGGAACGCCAACAGATAGCGGGATGGGGGAGGAGGAAGATCCATGAGAGTGAACTCTGAAGGTGAGGTGGGAGAGATAAGAGGAGAACCAGGAGAGGACAGCGCCCTGGAACCCAAATGAGGACAGTGTGGCAAGAAGTAAGTCATGATTGACCGTGTCAAAAGCGACGGATAGATCGAGGAGGATGACGATGGAGTAGTGGCCTCTGGATTTGGCAAGGAACAGGTCATTACAGACTTTAGAGAGTGCTGTTCCTGTCGAGTGTAGAGGGCGAAAACCGGATTGAAGTGGATCGAGGATGGCATGAGAGGAGAGAAAATCAAGGCAGCGGCTGTGAACAGCACGCTCAAGTATTTTGGAGAGGAAGGGTAGGAGGGAGATGGGGCGGTAGTTGGAGGGACAGGTAGGATCGTGATGGTTTTTTGATGGTTATCTGTCCTCTTAACTCCGTTTCCAGGGCTTCCTTTCCATTTATTTCTTTACTTTCCTCCTTTCTTCTTCATTTCTTGCTCTATATCCATAAGCTGGGTCCTCCGCAGACTTGACTGTCCAGTGGATCCAACTTCTGCCTATTTTCTCCATCCATGTGCAGTTTTTCTCCTCTCTTCCTTTTCCCTCATCTCATCTCCTTCCTCTCTCTTCCCTCCCCCCCATCCTTGTCCAGCAGGGCCGGTCCAACCCAGTAAGCGAGGTAAGCATGGCAGGAGGGCGCCGAACTCTGGAGGGCGCCACCATGCCATGTTTACCCTCGCCGCTTACCTCAGCTCCTGGACCCCGACAGCAGCCCTGCCTTCGGTTTCCTGCTCCAGTACCCGCGCCTCCCTGGGCATTTAAATCTTGTATTTAAATTTACCTCCGACGTTGCAGCAGCTGCACAGCATCAGTGAAAGCGCTGCTGCCCGACGTCTCTAGCTTTCCCTTCGCTCATTCGTTCCCTCTCAGTGTCCCACCCTTGCAAGGAAATGACATCAGAAGAAGGCGGGACTCTGAGGGAACAAACGAGTGAAGGGAAGGCTGGGAGACGTCGGCAGCAGTGCTTTCACTGATGCTGCGCAGCTGCTACGACATCGGAGGCAAATTTAAACACAAGATTTAAACCAGAGAAGAGGGCGGGCAGGTGGACATGGGAGCGGGAGGGCAGGGGAGAGAGGAGCATTGCTCGATGGACATGGATGGGAGGGTAGGCCCAGGGAGAGAGGAGAAATTGCTGGACATGGAGGGGAGGGAGGAGAATTGCTGGATATGGATGGATGGAGGAGGGAAGGGGAGAGAGGAGCATTGATGGACAAGGATGGACATGGATGGGAGGGCAGGGCCCAGGGAGAGAGGAGAAATTGCTGGACATGGAGGGGAGGGAAGGGGAGAGAGAGGAGAATTGCTGGATATGGATGGATGGAGGGGGGAAGCCGGGGAGAGGAGAATTGCTGGATATGGATGGATAGATGGATGGAGGGCAGGGGAGTTGCTGGACATGGGTGGATGGAGGGGAGGGCAGGGAGAGAATTGTTGGACATAGATGGAGAGGAGGGAAGGGAAGACAGGTGTAATATTTTCAATGATGCCATGGCTAGTAAAAGGGGTGTGACTACTGTAGGGGCGGAGCCATAATGATCCCGCCCCTAGATGGGTAGGGGTGCTGACTAATAAGCTGCAGGAGGGTGCCAGAAACCCTAGGACCGGCCCTGATGTCCAGCATTTCTTCTCTCTCCCTTCCCCTCCATCCATGTGCATCTCCTTCCTCTGTCTTCCCTCCCCTCCATCCATGTCCAGCATTTCTTCTCTCTCCCCTCCATCCATGTGCATCTCCTTCCTGTCTTCCCTTCCCTCTCCTCCATCCATGTCCAACAATTCTTTCCTTGCCCTCCCCTCCATCCACCCATGTCCAGCAACCCTCCTCTCTCCATTGCCCTCCCCTCCATTCGTGTCCAGCAACTTTCCTCTCCCCTCCATCCACCCATGTCCAGCAACTCCCCATCCATATCCAGCAATTCTCCTCTCTCCCTTGCTGTCCCCTCCATCCATCCATATCCAGCAATTTCTCCTCTCTCCCTGGGCCCTGTCCTCCCATCCATGTCCATCCATGCTCCTCTCTCCCCTGCCCCCCTCCATCCATCTATATCCAGCAATTTCTCCTCTCTCCCTGGGCCCTGTCCTCCCATCCATGTCCATCCATGCTCCTCTCTCCCCTGCCCCCCTCCATCCATCCATATCCAGCAATTTCTCCTCCTCTCCCCTCCATCCATGTGCATCTCCTTCCTGTCTTTCATCCATATGCAGCATTTCTCCTGCCCTCCCCTGCATCCATGTTCAGTGATTTCTCCCCTCTTCCCTGCCCCCTGCATCCATGTTCAGCAATTTCTCCCCTCTTCTCTGCCCCCTCCCCTGCATCCATGTTCAGCAATTCCTCCCCCTCTTCCCTGCCGTCCCCTGCATCCATGTTCAGCAATTCCTCCCCGCTTCCCTGCCCTCCCCTGCATTCATGTTCAGCGATTTCTCCCCTCTTCTCTGCCACCTACATCCATGTTCAGCGATTTCTCCCCTCTTCACTGCCCCCTCCCCTGCATCCATGTTCAGCAATTTCTCCCCTCTTCTCTGCCCCCTACATCCATGTTCAGCAATTTCTCCCCTCTTCCCTGCCCCCTCCCCTGCATCCATGTTCAGCAATTCCTCCCCCTTTTCCCTGCCCCCTGCGTCCATGTTCAGCGATTTCTCCCCTCTTCCCTGCCCCCTCCCCTGCATCCATGTTCAGCAATTCCTCCCCTCTTCATTGCCCCCTCCCCTGCATCCATGTTCAGCAATTTCTCCCCTCTTCCCTGCCCCCTACATCCATGTTCAGCAATTCCTCCCCTCTTCCCTGCCCTCCCCTGCATCCATGTTCAGCGATTTCACCCCTCTTCCCTGCCCCCTGCATCCATGTTCAGCAATTTCTCCCCTCTTCCCTGCCCCCTCCCCTGCATCCATGTTCAGCAATTCCTCCCCTCTTCCCTGCCCTCCCCTGCATCCATGTCAGCGGTTTCTCCCCTCTTCCCTGCCCCCTGCATCCATGTTCAGCGATTTCTCCCCTCTTCCCTGCCCCCCTGCATCCATATTCAGAGATTTCTCCCCTCTTCCCTGCCCCCTCCCCTGCATCCATGTTCAGAGATTCCTCCCCTCTTCCCTGCCCTCTCCTGCATCCACGTTCAGCGATTTCTCCCCTCTTCCCTGCCCCCTGCATCCATGTTCAGCGATTTCTCCCCTCTTCCCTGCCCCCTGCGTCCATGTTCAGCGATTTTTCCCTCTTCCCTGTCTCCTGCCTACCTCTTAAAACTCATTTTACCTGACTGAACGGCAGTAAAAGAAGCAGAGAACAGCCAGCTCGTCTTCAGCTTTCTCCTTCCCTCTCAGCGTCCCGCCCTTGCGTAAACAGGAAATGAGGGCGGGACCACAGCTCAGCTGAGAGGGAAGGAGAAAGCTGAAGACGAGCCATCTGTCCTCTGCTTCTTTTACTGCCATTCAGTCAGGTAAAATGAGTTTTAAGCACTGGCTGGGCGGCAGGAAAGCAGGAGGGCAGGTTTCAAAATATTGGGTCGGCACCTATGGCTGCATAGGCGCCGTTTTTTTAAAAAATCGATTTAGGGGAGCAACCGCTCCCCCTGTGCCCCACCTAGCTACACTTCTGGGTCTAGGCAGGTAAGAGATTTCTTTTTTTGTGATGAATTTATGCAGTGAGATAATTGAAGCCATCTATAATATTGAGAGGAAGGAATATCAAATTTAGATTGTAAGTCTGAAAAAGTGTAGAGGGATTGCTCTTTACAGTTATATACGTCTTTAAAACACCCAATATTACAATCTGACCATATTTTCCAGAAAAAAGGCTTATTGTTAATACGAAAATCAGGATTATACCATAGAGAAGAATGGTTTGACTTACATATCGGATGTTCAAGAATATTGTCTAGGAACAAGAGATTTGTTTTAGTATTAATAAGGACGAGGTTTTCATTTTGTGCCGAGCTTAAAGAAGATGTAAGGAATGATGAGAGGAGAAAAGGTTTAGCTATACTTTGTTCCAAAGAGAGCCAAACTGGTGTATAGTCAGGATCAGAATAAAACCAGTGACAGCCCTGCTGAACTATGAAAGCTTTATGATAGAGAAGAAAATCTGGAAAGAGTATACCAAACTTTTCTTTAGGTGCTCTAAGCTTTTTAAGTGATATTTTGATTTGTTTGGATTTCCATAGGAAAGAGATTAGGAGTGCATCTATTTGTTTATAAAAAGAAATGTGAAATATTATTGGTATCATGCTCAGTATAAAATTTATTTTGGGCGTGACCATCATTTTAATAGTTTCTACTCTTCCCCACCAAGATATATTTAAAGGATGCCATGAAAGAAGGAGATGCTTGAGAAAAGTCATTATGTTATCACAGTTATGTTTAATAGTGTCTTGGATTGTGGAGTGTAGATCACTACCCAAGTATTTGATGGCTTTGGAAGACCAGGATAAGTTGAAGGAACTTATCAATCCATGATTCATGTGAACATTGAGAGGCAGAACTTCAGATTTGGAATGGTTCACTTTGTAACCTGAGAAAATGGAGAAATTATCTGTAAGAGAAAATAATGCTGAAAGGGAAGAAGTGGGATTGGTAATGTAAAGAAGAATGCCGTCAGCGTATACTGATAATTTGTACTGTTTATCTTTATATGGGAAACCGGTGATGTCATTATTTAATTGTATAGCAATTAAGAGAGGTTCTAAAACCAAATTGAATAGGAAAGGTGAGAGAGGACAACCTTGTCGAGTACCTCTGCATAGTATAAAGGATTCTGATAGGGAATTATTTCTATAATTCTGGCAGTAGGATTAGCATATAATACTCTTATTTTATCAACATAGTTTTCAGGCGCTCCAAACCATTTAAGCACTGAGAATAAATATTGCCATTCTACCCTGTCGAAGGCCTTCTCTGCATCCAGAGACATGGCCATGACAGGGAGAGGGTATTGTTTAGCAAGATGAGAAATATGGAAAAATAGCCTGGAATTGTCAGTGATGAATCTGTTTGGCATAAAACCTACTTGTGAAGGGGATATAACTTTGCCAATAATTTTTTTAAAGTCTATTTGAAAGAATTTTAGCGACTAATTTGTAATCAGAATTGAGAAGTGAGATAGGCCTATAATTTTGAACAAGCTGAGAATCCTTGTTAGGCTTAGGGAGAACAGTAATTAGTGCTTCAGAAAAACGGTTGAAACTGGATTCATTGGGAGAGATTTTGTTAAATAAATCCAGTAAGATTGTGAGGAAACTGATTTTGAAGTGCCTCGCATTGGAGTTGGTAGCAGTAAATATGGGGTGGGAAGTTCCCTTTCACATGCTAACTTGCTCATTCACATTGGAAGATACTACAAGTCCATGGATGTTTTGATACTCACCCTATGTGTGCATATAGATGTAATAAAAACCATAGGTGAATTATTATCTTACAAACATCTTGACTACTTGCCTTCTGATTCTGATAAACTGGGACATTTTAAATGTGGGGCTTGTCAGTGATGCTCCACTACTATAGAGGGCATTGACTGGAAACATCTGGGCACATCTAGAAGCATTACATCTAGTACATACACTAACTGTCAAATAAGTAATATTGTGTATGTGATTGTATGCCCTTGCCAGATTTTATATGTTGGTCGTTCCAGCCGTCCTATTAGAACACATTTTACAGGGCATAAATCATGAATTAAAACTAAAGTGCTGTCAGCCCCTTTAGTGCAGCACTGGTATGATTTTCAACATCAGTTGAGCAACATTAGATGGCAGATTATAGATAGTGTGCACATGGGGTGGGAGGGTGGTAACATCAAACAATTACTGAATTATAAACAACATTGGATATATGTTCTTAAAACACATCAACCTTTGGGGTTGAAGTCAGAACTGCAATGGTGGTCATTGGTCTGATTAGCCACTGGTTTTTCTTGTATATCCAATCGGGTGCTCTGAATTTCAATCATCTGATGGACATTTAAACTCTGGCAGCGGCAGAAAAAAGCCTTAACCATTTTCTTTCTATGTGAGACACTATCAGGCTTATTTTCAAAAGAGAAGGACGCTCATCTTTTGACACAAATCGAGAGATGGGCGTCTTTCTCTCAGGGTCGCCCAAATCGGCATAATTGAAAGCCGATTTTGGGCATCCCCAACTGCTTCCTGTCGCGGGGATGACCAAAGTTCCCAGGGGCGTGTTGGAGGTGGAGCATGCCTAACAGATGGGCGTCCTTGAGCGATAATGGAAAAAAGAAGGGCGTCCCTGACGAGCACTTGGCCGACTTTACTTGGTCCATTTTGTCTTACGACCAAGCCTCAAAAAGGTGCCCGAACTGACCAGATGACCACCGGAGGGAATCGGGGATGACCTCCCCTGACTCCCCCAGTGGTGACTAACCCCCTCCCACCCTGAAAAAAAACAACTTTACAAACTTTTTTTGCCAGCCTCAAATATCCTCAGGTCCATCGCAGCAGTATGCAGGTCCCTGGGTGGGGGGGGGGGGGGGGGGGGGGGGGAGGTGTGTGTGTGTCAGCGGAGGCATAGCAAAGCTGTGGACGTCCTTCTTTCAAACATTTTGGACGTCCTGAACTGCCGCCTCCCCCCCCACAGGGACGGCCAAATTTCAAATGTAGTGAAGTGGCCTAGTGGTTACAGCACTGGTCTTGCAATCCAGAGGTGGCTGGATCAAATCCCACTGCTGCTACTTGTGATCCAAAATCCAAATAAATAACAAAAGGGGTATCAGAAGCATAGTAAAGGCATGGACATCCTTCTCACAGAAACATCCACATTTTGGACATCCTCAACTGCCCACATCACAGGGACGGAGGCATAGCGAAAGCACCTAACACTCGGACATCCTTCACCCATACTCAAAAAAAAAAAAAGACATCCCTGATGAGCACTTGGACATTTTCACCTGGACTTGTGTTTTTTAAGGTTGTAGATGGCAATTTATTTAAGGTTGTAGACGTCTATTATACACGCAGCTTGTCTGCGTGTATGAAGCCACCCTTGGCATGCGCAGAGCAGCCACGCATAACGCATGACTGCTCTGCATTGGCTTCCCCCGCCCTTAGGAAGGAAATCTTATGCAAATGAGCTAACAGCAAGCAGCTCATTTGCATGCGATTTCTTTCATGCATGTCCGTTCCTTTCTGAATTGCTAAGTGATCGGTAAGGAAGGGCTTTTTTTCCGTTCAGTTAGTGAATCAGTTAGTCCAGTGCAGTGCCCCCTAGGGTGCCCGGTTGGTGTCCTGGCATGTCAGGGGGACCAGTGCACTACGAATGCTGGCTCCTCCCACGACCAAATGAGTTGGATTTGGTTGTTTTTGAGATGGGTGTCCAGTTTCCATTATCGCCGAAAACTGGGGACGACCATCTCTAAGGTCGACCATCTCAACATTTATGTCGACCATCTCTAAGGTTGACCTAAATGTTGAGATTTGGGCGGTCTCCGACCATATTACTGAACGAAAGATGGCCGCCCATCTTGTTTCAATAGTACGGGTTTCCCCGCCCCTTCACGGAACGTCCTGCGAGGACGCCCTCAGGAAAACTTGGGCGCCCCGTTCGATTATGCCCCTCTATGCAAGCTATGATATTGTAAGTAGATATACTGCATTTTTTAATATTATAGTTTTTTGATATACTTATGCTACTTAAGAGTTCACAATCTATTTTGAGCCTGTTTTGAGTGCTATGTGTTTTTTTCCAGTGAACCGCTGCCCTGAGGAAGTACTGAAAGCTGGCCATGTCAGTGGAGGTTTTCACGGATATGAAAACAGCTCTGAGTTAAATGGCACTATTGTATTTTTGATTAAGTGCTGAAAGTTTTTGGACTACTCATAAGTAAAATCTACTAAATTAAAAAAATATATATTCAAAAGTTTATCAGAAGGTTGAATGATCAAGTTGAAGGATGATTTAAAAAGTATAATAAGGGAAAATCCAGTTAAACCGACACTGATGCTGTGAACTCTGATGATCATTTTAGGAATATTATTCATATGTTGAAAAGATTCTATTACAGTATGCAAAACAATTGGAGAAATGTATGAAGGAAATTTAATATGGGAAATTTTATTATGTTTGCTATTGTATTGTGTATAAGGATATAGATGCTTGGGACAATTACCAATATATTTTATATGTCCCTGCACATTAAGTAATTTGGTCCCACTTATTAGATCTGAGAAGCATTTTGCTGTGTCTATGCCGGCTGTGATTTTCTGGTGCAGTTTCTAGAATGTTATACATTCCTTTTCTGTGTTTTGGTTTCTGCCACCTTTCACACAGAGTGAGAGGTTGCTCAGCAATAATGGTTCTTTTTTTTTTCTCTCTTTTGCTATTGCAACAAAGAAAGTATTGGAAAATTGATTCCACTTTGTTCTTGTTTTTCTCAGGGGCCCTTTACTAAACCACATCCGAGGCTTGTAAAATGCGACTCCAGCTACCTGTTCACCTGTCTGTCGAGGTTGCTTGGAAGAGTGAAAGAGCCCACCTGCCGAGAGAGAGAGAGAGAGAGACCATCTGCTTACTGGTACCTTCTTATTGGCTTAAGAACATAGAACATAAGCACCGCCATACTGGGAAAAGACCAAGGGTCTATCAAGCCCAGCATCCTGTCTCCGACAGCGGCCAATCCAGGCTTCAAGAACCCGGCAACCCCCCCCCCCCCCCCAAAAAAAAAATATATATATATTTTTAATAATGTTCAATGGACTTTTCCCTCAGGAATCTGTCCAAACCCCCTTTAAACTCTGTAAGGCCAGCTGTTGTCAGTACTTTTTCCGGCAACGAGTTCCAGAGTCCAACTGGAGGAGGAGTGGCCTAGTGGTTAGGGTGGTGGACTTCAGTCCTGAGAAACTGAGTTCAATTCCCACTTCAGGCACCAGCAGCTCCTTGTGACTCTAGGCAAATCACTTAACCCTCCATTGCCACATTGAGCCTGCCATGAGCAGTGGCGTAGCCAGACCTGACATTTTGGGTGGGCCCAGAGCTAATATGGGTGGGCATTGTGTAAATAGGTATATAGGTAAGTAGCAGAAGCATAATAAAGTGGCCCTTTTACTAAAGCTTAGCACCCCTACTTTCACAATCTACATCAGCTATTCTCAACTATAATGTTCATGTAGGCAAAACACTGAACGCTGCAGTCTGTAGCACAACAAAAAAAGAGCCCAAATATCATTTATGTTGTTAAAAATAAGACAGGAGGGAAATATAAAGTCCTCTTAACAGAATTTACTTTTATTTCAACATCAATTAATTTACCCCAGTTAATAAACTTACATTTTTCAGAATGGTTAACCTTTGTCAACTCTTCAACACATCAAAAACTGCATGAAACAAAGCCCCAGATTTCTAACTAATGAAATAAGAAAAATCGCTGTCAACATCAAGATTTGTTTGTACCTACTGTGGAATCTGTTGCATACAGAACATAGCTAGAATGTTTCCCCTTACAGCTTTCTGTAGGAACAATGTCTTCAAATTCTGGTAGCACCTCATTAATAGCAACAAAAAATCCCTTCACTGCGAGGTACATAAGCATCGCCATGCTGGGACAGACCAAGGGTCCATCGAGCCCAGCACCCTGTCACCGACAGCAGCCAAAAGAACAATTTCTCCCACCCATCGTAGAAATACTGTATTCCCTCATCCATTCAATAACATTCTATGGCTTTTTCCTCCAGGAAGCCGTCCAACCCTTTTTTGAAGTCTGCTAAGTTAACTGCCTTAACCACCTTTTCCGGCAGCAAATTCCAGAGTCTAACTACGCGTTGAGTGAAGAAAAATGTCCTCCAATTCATTTTAAATTTACCACACTGCAGCTTCATGACATGCCCCCTTGTCCTAGTTTTTTTGGAAAGCGTAAACAGACGCTCCACATTGACCCGTTCCATTCCACTCATTATCTTATAGACCTCTATCATATCTCCCCTCAGCCGCCTTTTCTCCAAGCTGAAGAGCTCCAGCCCCTTCAGCCTATCCTGATAGGGATGCCATCCCATCCCCTGTATCATTTTTGTCGCCTTTCTCTGCACCTTTTCCAATTCCACTATGTCTTATTTGAGGTGCGGCGACCAGAATTGAACACAATACTCGAGGTGCAGTCGCACCATGGAGCGATACAATGGCAGAATAATATCCTTATTTTTGTTTTCCATCCCTTTCCTAATGATACCCAACATTCTATTTGTTTTCCTAGCCACAGCAGCACATTGAGCAGAAGTTTTCAACGTATCATCAACGACGACACCTATATCCCTTTCTCAGTCTGTGACTCCCAATGCTGAACCTTGCACGACGCAGTTATAGTTTGGGTTCCTCTTTCCCACATGCATCACTTTGCACTTGTTCACATTAAACGTCATCTGCCATTTAGACGCCCAGTCTCCCAGTCTGCAAAGAGACTTCTCAGAGCCTATGTTGCAAGCCTTAACACTAATTCCAACAACAAAGGCACAAACCTCATCAATTACAGAATAAAGGACCAAATTAGAAATTGTCCTGTAACCTGGCATCAGCCCTTCCCTTCTCACCCATCTATCCCCGTAGCCTGGTATCAGCTTTACCCATACCAATCCATCTCCATAGCCTGGCATCTGCCCTTCCTTTCCTTCCCTACCCAACCCCGTAGCCCAGCATCAGACCTTCCCTTATCTATCTTACCCCCCATCCATCCCTGTAGCCCTTCCCTACCCCACCATCCATCCCATAGCTAGGCATCAGCCCTACCCTAACCCCCTCCAACCCTGTAGCCTAACGTCAGCCCTGTCCTACCCCCTATCCATCGCCCCATTGTCTGGCATCTCCTCCCTCCCCACCCTGAAGAGCATCAGCATTAAATATACTGTTTTTTAAAAATATATGCTGGGCACTGCAGAGCCCACCTCAACCCAGAAACCCACCTACATTAAATTTAAAACTTTTAACAAAAAGCGAATGCTACATACCTGTAGAAGGTATTCTCCGAGGACAGCAGGCTGATTGTTCTCACTGATGGGTGACGTCCACGGCAGCCCCTCCAATCGGAACACTTTACTAGCAAAGGCCTTTGCTAGTCCTCGCGCAACGATGCGCACCGCGCATGCGCGGCTGTCTTCCCGCCCGAACCGGCTCGTGTTCGTCAGTCCCGTATATAGCAAGACAAAGACAAGGGAAGACACAACTCCAAAGGGGAGGCGGGCGGGTTTGTGAGAACAATCAGCCTGCTGTCCTTGGAGAATACCTTCTACAGGTATGTAGCATTCGCTTTCTCTGAGGACAAGCAGGCTGCTTGTTCTCACTGATGGGGTATCCCTAGCCCCCAGGCTCACTCAAAACAACAAACATGGTCAATTGGGCCTCGCAACGGCGAGGACATAACTGAGATTGACCTAACAATTTATCCAACTAACTGAGAGTGTAGCCTGGAACAGAATAAACATGGGCCTAGGGTGTGGAGTTGGATTCTAAACCCCGAACAGATTCTGAAGCACTGACTGCCCGAACCGACTGTCGCGTCGGGTATCCTGCTGCAGGCAGTAATGAGATGTGAATGTGTGGACAGATGACCACGTCGCAGCTTTGCAAATCTCTTCAATAGTGGCTGACTTCAAGTGGGCTACCGACGCTGCCATGGCTCTAACATTATGAGCCGTGACATGACCCTCAAGAGCCAGCCCAGCCTGGGAGTAAGTGAAGGAAATGCAATCTGCTAGCTAATTGGATATGGTGCATTTCCCCACAGCCACTCCCCTCCTGTTGGGATCAAAAGAAACAAACAATTGGGCGGACTGTCTGTTGGGCTGTGTCCGCTCCAGATAGAAGGCCAATGCTCTCTTGCAGTCCAATGTGTGCAGCTGACGTTCAGCAGGGCAGGAATGAGGACGGGGAAAGAATGTTGGCAAGACAATTGACTGGTTCAGATGGAACTCCGACACAACCTTTGGCAAGAACTTAGGGTGAGTGCGGAGGACTATTCTGTTATGATGAAATTTGGTGTAAGGAGCCTGGGCTACCAGGGCCTGAAGCTCACTGACTCTACGAGCTGAAGTAACTGCCACCAAGAAAATGACCTTCCAGGTCAAGTACTTCAGATGGCAGGGGTTCAGTGGCTCAAAAGGAGGTTTCATCAGCTGGGTGAGAACGACATTGAGATCCCATGACACGGTAGGAGGCTTGACGGGGGGGCTTTGACAAAAGCAAACCTCTCATGAAGCGAACAACTAAAGGCTGTCCTGAGATCGGCTTACCTTCCACAAGGTAATGGTATGCACTAATTGCGCTAAGGTGAACCCTTACAGAGTTGGTCTTGAGACCAGACTCAGACAAGTGCAGAAGGTATTCAAGCAGGGTCTGTGTAGGACAAGAGCGAGGATCTAGGGCCTTGCTGTCACACCAGACGGCAAACCTCCTCCATAGAAAGAAGTAAATCCTCTTAGTGGAATCTTTCCTGGACGCAAGCAAGATGCGGGAGACACCCTCTGACAGACCCAAAGAGGCAAAGTCTACGCTCTCAACATCCAGGCCGTGAGAGCCAGAGACTGGAGGTTGGGATGCAGAAGCGCCCCTTCGTCCTGTGTGATGAGGGTCGGAAAACACTCCAATCTCCACGGTTCTTCGGAGGACAACTCCAGAAGAAGAGGGAACCAGATCTGACGCGGCCAAAAAGGAGCAATCAGAATCATGGTGCCTCGGTCTTGCTTGAGTTTCAACAAAGTCTTCCCCACCAGAGGTATGGGAGGATAAGCATACAGCAGACCCTCCCCCCAGTCCAGGAGGAAGGCATCCGATGCCAGTCTGCCGTGGGCCTGAAGCCTGGAACAGAACTGAGGGACTTTGTGGTTGGCTCGAGATGCGAAGAGATCTACCAAGGGGGTGCCCCACACCTGGAAGATCTGTTGCACTACACGGGAATTGAGCGACCACTCGTGAGGTTGCATAATCCTGCTCAACCTGTCGGCCAGACTGTTGTTTACGCCTGCCAGATACATATGTGGCTTGGAGCACCATGCCATGACGGCGAGCCCAGAGCCACATGCTGACGGCTTCCTGACACAGGGGGCGAGATCCGGTGCCCCCCTGTTTGTTGATGTAATACATGGCAACCTGGTTGTCTGTCTGAATTTGGATAATTTGGTGGGACAGCCGATCTCTGAAAGCCTTCAGAGTGTTCCAAACCGCTCGTAACTCCAGGAGATTGATCTGCAGTTCGCGTTCCTGGAGGGACCAGCTTCCCTGGGTGTGAAGCCCATCAACATGAGCTCCCCACCCCAGGAGAGACGCATCCGTCCAAATCTTCCACCAATACAGGGATTTGAGAAAACTCGTGGACAGGTGGATCACGTCTTCTAGATCCCCAGCAGCCTGAAACCACTGGGAAGCTAGGGTCCATTGAGCTGATCTCATGTGAAGGCGGGCCATGGGAGTCACATGAACTGTGGAGGCCATGTGGCCCAGCAATCTCAACATCTGCTGAGCTGTGATCTGCTGGGACGCTCGCACCCGCGAGACGAGGGACAACAAGTTGTTGGCTCTCGCCTCTGGGAGATAGGCACGAATCCAGCAGAGCTCCTATGAATTCGAGTCTCTGCACTGGGAGAAGATGGGACTTTGGGTAATTTATCACAAACCCCAGTAGCTCCAGGAGGCGAATAGTCATCTGCATGGACTGTAGAGCTCCTGCCTCGGATGTGTTCTGCACCAGCCAATCGTCGAGATATGGGAACACGTGCACCCCCAGCCTGCGAAGTGCCGCTGCTACTACAGCCAAGCACTTCGTGAACACTCTGGGCACAGAGGCGAGCCCAAAGGGTAGCACACAGTACTGGAAGTGACGTGTGCCCAGCTGAAATCGCAGATACTGCCTGTGAGCTCGCAGTATCGGGATGTGTGTGTAGGCGTCCTTCAAGTCCAGAGAGCATAGCCAATCGTTTTCCTGAATCATGGGAAGAAGGGTGCCCAGGGAAAGCATCCTGAACTTTTCCTTGACCAGATATTTGTTCAGGGCCCTTAGGTCTAGGATGGGACGCATCCCCCCTGTTTTCTTTTCCACAAGGAAGTACCTGGAATAGAATCCCAGCCCTTCCTGCCCGGATGGCACGGGCTCGACCGCATTGGCGCTGAGAACGGCGGAGAGTTCCTCTGCAAGTACCTGCTTGTGTTGGAAGCTGTAAGACTGAGCTCCCGGTGGACAATTTGGAGGTTTGGAAGCCAAATTGAGGGTGTATCCTTGCCGGACTATTTGAAGAACCCACTGATCGGAGGTTATGAGAGGCCACCTTTGGTGAAAAACTTTCAACCTCCCTGCGACCGGCACTGACACTTGGATGTCGGCTATGCTCTGCTGGAGCCAGTCAAAAGCTCATCCCTTGCTTTTGCTGGGGAGCCGAGGGGCCTTGCTGAGGCGCACGCTGCTGATGAGAACGAGCGCGCTGGGGCTTAGCCTGGGCCGCAGGCTGTCGAGAAGGAGGATTGTACCTACGCTTACCAGAAGAGTAGGGAACAGTTTTGCTTCCCCCCAAAAAACGTCTACCTGTAGAGGTAGAAGCTGAAGGCTGCCGGCGGGAGAACTTGTCGAAAGCGGTATCCCGCTGGTGGAGCTGCTCTACCACCTGTTCGACCTTCTCTCCAAAAATATTATCCGCACGGCAAGGTGAGTCCGCAATTCGCTGCTGGATCCTATTCTCCAGGTCGGAGGCACGCAGCCATGAGAGTCTGCGCATCACCACACCTTGAGCAGCGGCCCTGGACGCAACATCAAAGGTGTCATACACCCCTCTGGCCAGGAATTTTCTGCACGCCTTCAGCTACCTGACCACCTCCTGAAAAGGCTTGGCTTGCTCAGGGGGGAGCTTGTCCACCAAGCCCGCCAACTGCCGCACATTGTTCCGCATGTGTATTGTTTTAATTTTAGGGGTCCAGAGACCCCCAAGAAGGCTGGAGTGACCTTAAATCTGACTCCATCTCTAAATAGCACTAGTACTGGGGTAATCAAGGAGTTGTGAAGTTCTAAAAGGAATTGCCACTAAGAGAGATGTTAGGTCTAAGGAAAAGATACCAGCCTTATGACAAACTGGATTTAGATTACAAGTTATACAATGCAGCGAAAGATAGCCTGATACAGCAAAAGCATTTATACTTACAGCCTTTCATCATTAAGTGGCGCCCACAGATCATCATTTGGAATGAGGAGTTTATTTGCCAAGATACAAGTCAAATCAGTGATTTACAACAGGCACGTACAATCAATTAGTTATAGGAATATAATAATCTAGCTGCAAACAGGTGTTAATTGGTTCCTAATCTTTTATAATTTCTTTTACCAATTAAAGGTTTTACAAGGGAAAGCAATTAGGTAATTTGTCAATTCTGCTGGACACATTGGTTTCCCTTGGAGAGAGAGAGTGGCAACCCTTCTCTCTAGCTTAAACCAGGAAATACTCTGATTTTTATAGGTGCCCTCAGGATATGGATAATATGACAATAGATATACCTGATTGGATCTATGCTAATATCATGGTTGTCACTGATTGGCTCATGCTAATGAGTAGCTTTTATCTTGCTAACATGGTTTTGTCTCTAGCTCGCTTGACCACAAATCTTAAGCAAGACCCTGCATCCAGCTACACCTTTCCTTTCTCACACCATGGCTGACCACAATCCTGCTCACAGGAAAGTCTCCCTCCCCTCTTGGACAGCTAGTTCCCTATTTTCTTTGCACCTGGCATGACTCACTCATTTCTCAACTTGTTTTCCTAACTTACATTAGAGAAAATTCCACTTTGTAACAGATACGGCTTCCATTTTGTGCTGAAATCCTCCATTTTGTTTCCATATCTATTGACCTAAGTTTTCCTAATTTAGCTTATTTAGGCCTCAATCCAGGCTACAAACTAGGCCATACTTTTCCAGTAAGCTCCCAGTTATGTCAGCCATCAGATTTCTGACTCAGCCAAGGTCTGTAATAGCCTGAGCTCTATGACTGGGCCCGCCACCATTCCAGTGGGGGGGTCTCTGGCTGTACCATAATTATACATTCCCCACTTGTCACCCCATCTGGGGGGGGGAGTGACACAAAGCTCATCAAGCTTGTCATCATCCATTCCAGAAGGTGGCAAGCTATCAAACGAGAGGGCGAGTTTTGGTCTTACAAATTGCTAGAAGGTATGGTGCAAGATAGGAAACTTCATTCTCAGGTGATATATTATTTGGGGCGTATGGAATTCCCGTTATATTACCCAATCCCTTGGGCCTCAATCATGATGTCACCTCTCTTGAGACTTACTCAAACCTGTAGTGAGAAATGTTTTATGAATGGGACAATTCCATGAGTTCATCTACAAAATCCCATGAAGTATAGGTATGTGGGTAATAGCAATTTCAGGTGGATCATACTAATAAACACTTTCAGGTCTTTCTATGGCTTCTATTGTATCTGCTGCATAGCATGGGGAGATAATCTAATGTATCTGTCTCAGTGGTCCTCGGAAGGAATAGTGGTTTTGATTAAGCATTGTTATGGGCTCAACAAATATATGGTTAGTACTCTGATTGCAGGCTGTTTTAGGTTGTAGGTATTCAGAATCCTTAAACAGGTCGGAATTCCTGGACCTTACTATTACTCATCATTGGCATCCAATCATGAGCACTAAAAAGTGGATAGCAAGTATGAGGTTGCCTCATACAGCAAAAATGGTCAATCCTAGGAAAATTTATATTAACAAAGGTCATGCATGGATCTTGACATATGCATAATGACCTGGAAGTATGGGAAGCATTTTATACTGTATATCCGTTACCCCACTTGGAGCTTAGTCAAACCTACAGAAAGACATGCAGCTTAAGTAAGCCTACACCAAAGTTAAACAAATGCATAACTGGTTGATACTAACAGGGTTTACACCTACATTATGATATCTTAGCCAGTATTAGGGTTTGATGTTACCCCTGTGTCTGAGCAATATCAACTTCAATTTAAATTACATAAACAGAAATGGCAGAAAATAGTTTCAAAACCAATACAACAAGAGAAAATAAAGACAATTATAGTCCAATTCTGACTGTCCATTCATAATAGAGAGTGTGTCATTAGCTAGAAAGGGAATAACAAAAAAAACAAAATAAAATTGAACTTTTCAATTAGGATTATTGCTAAACTGGAAATAAAACAAAATATGAGTCTATAATGTCAATTAATAGCAACTGTAGATCTCAAATTAATTATCTCTTGATCTTGCTTGACGGTATTTGTTGGAGGTTCTAGTTCTGAGATGTTTTCAACCGGTATCAGGGAATTGCACGACAGTATCCTCATGGATGATGGAACTTTTCTGTATCCCTAGTGAGCTGGTCTGATCATCAAGGTGTAGTTGCCTTGAAGTGGGTCGAGGGAGAGTTACACTGTCCAACTTGACGTGGTTATACCATGCTGAGGATCTCTTGCTAAGGAATGTCCTGGAGTGGATGGAAGCTCTGAGGAATTAGGAAGAGCTGAAAACTCAGAAGGGTTTAACAGAGCAGGATTTCCACAATGACCTTGAATTGGTTGGCCAAAGTCTTTTATGTTCAGAAAACAGGCATCACCAAAATGTATCCCCACTTCTGGCTTGCACAACGGGCAAGACAGATTGGTGATGGGTAATTATATGTAGGGGCAAGGAACAGTAGAGGTTAAGTATATGGAACAAAAGGGAAAAAGGTACCAAAACAATAACGAAAATGACTAATGTATGCAGGTTAAGAAATATATAAAGCATAAAATCGAAGAGGCCTAGGGAAAGTCAACGTATGCACATGAAACAAGGCAAGTAATGTGGATATTAATGTGAGGCCTGGAAATTCTTCACCTGCAAAGACTACCATCCACCAAGGGTTGGGCCCCCAGCTTCAGGAGGCCTGTAGGATTTACGAGTTAGATGATTCAGAAAGAAGGGTAGCTTAGGAAATAGTCATAGTCAAAGCAGAAGACTAATGTGCAGAAATTTAAAACTCATAACTAGTCCAGGTGATGGAAGTATCTTTTGAAATCATGGTCACTGTCTGTTGTAATAGAGAGCTCATACGTAAAGTGCCATGTAGGTTCTGAAAAAGATGAGCCTGCAAAAATATTTAATACAGTAGAATATTTAAGAGCATAACCAAGAAGGTCTAAATTAATGACATCATTTGGACAAAAGAAAATTCTCATTGGAAAAGTTGGCGCTTCTTTTTCTTGCCAGAGGTCAGTGGTAGCAGAAGTACCAAACTGGAATGGAGGCGGTAGATCAGGAATTGGATTAGCAGTCTTCAGTCAACCTACAGTACTTAATAAATAGAGCTGATATACAAGTAATGCCTAGTAGTCAAATCTTAGCACAGTATCATTAAATTGAAAACACATATTTCTTGTGGATAACAATGATCAAGATTCAGTGTACTGCCTGAACCTTCCCAAACTCAGTATGTTTAGCATTAAAATAATCAGCAATAACAGTAGACAGAGAAACATAGATGTGAGTAGCTCTTTGGGGCACCAGTAGGTGGAGCATAGTCTCAATATATATAAAATCACAAGTTACAAGTAGAAAACAATTTTTTCTCTGAAGATTTTGCTGGCACAGGAAGTCAGCAGAGTCTGAGGAAACATTGTGGTCAGAGACTGCTCCAGGAAAATACAGCTTTTAATATGATATTTAGAGAGATAGAGAAAAGCCAATATCAGAAATGTAAAAACTATATATTTCTATGAGGCCTCCTCACGTGACCCTTACAAGATTTAAATAGGTCAAATGAGAAGGACGATAACCTATAGTCCTCTGTAATAGTTCAGAGCCAATTTGGAAAATGAAATTTATATTAAATTCTAAACTGATCCTTTCTATGCTGTCACAATTTGGGCCTTAAATTATGATAGCATATCAGGATTCACATTCAGAGGGATAGCTAAAAATAAGCTTATATATTCCCAGGAATCAATTTACAATTTAGAGTATATTTTAAATTACGGAGGAGGAGCAGCTTTATAAGCAGGAAACAAGTAAAAACATTTCTTAAAACATTTTAGTAAAATTCAAAAATCAAGGATATAATAACAATTTTTATTAATGCAATAAATGCACAAATTGACAAGTAGGATATGTTCATATAGACCAGTATGATAAATGGAACAGCTTGTAAGCCTACATTGTAAAATGAATTCTAAACAAAGAGTAGCAAGGATAACACAGAATCGTAGAATAACCCATCTAGTTATTAAAAATCTGAAACACGTAATGAATTCCTGTATCATATACTGAGTTCAAAGCTTTTGTAAAAATGAACTTTAGAGAAAATAAGAACTACAAGGGTTAATCTCTGTCATTGGGCCCTAAGGAAATCACGAAATAACGGTGTTTCCTGTGTCTAATTTGAGTTTACTGCTCACTGCAAGCATCGAATATTATGGTGACTGAAAATAGGACTATATATCAAATAAAAACTGTAAGTTCAAGTTTTCATATTAAAACTTCATGCTGGTGGAATTGGTCTTCATAGAATTAATACTTCAGGAGAGGAAAAGGAGGAAAAGAAGGTTATTACTTCATCTGTTTCCAGAGGTACGGTTCTCAATAAAAAGGAAGTTGGCAATTGTAGCTAGTACTGCAGCTTCTGTAATGGAAAAAAGTCTTATCTGAACATTGCTCTGAAATAATAGCAACCTGAATTTCTTTAGTTCTGATTTACCAGTTAGTTATGTTATGCAAGGGTTAATCTCTAATCCCTATTGCATAGGTAATAAGGCAGGCACTGTAGTATTATGGAATCCGGAAATGAAATTTAACTGCGCCATTTGGGGTTTGAGAACCAAAAATGCTCGAATTCTATACAATAATATATCTTAAAACTATAAATCTTTAAGAGGCAGGGAAGGAAGTTTGAAAGTAGTAGATAAGACGTGAAAAGGAAAATTAAAACAGTTAATTCATTCTTACTGAGCACATCCCCAATAGAGAACCAGGAAGTGAACATCAGCACTAGTTATTTTAAACAACGTCAGAAATAAACAGTGTTTTAGATGGCATATAATATAGAACCTTTCATAGTAAATATCTGGAATAATTATGCAATTTTCAAAGAACACATACACGGACGCACACCTATAAAATTAAAACTGTAAGTGGATCTCTTTTACTACGAAGTCTGTCATATGATACCTGAATAAGAATGACAAGTATATCCGGTATATCTGTCTTATCCAGATTTAGAATCCGGATGTGAGTACCGGAGTTAACAAAGATAAATTATCGAAAACCCTTAATCTATTTATAGCTACTATAACTAAAAAGTGCTTGCATTTCTAGTGAAAGCAATTTACCGGAAGTAAATAACAACAATCTATTTAATATCATGTCACAAATTAAACAAACATTGCTTAAATGAAATAATATACAATCCTGGAAAAAAAACACTCCTTTGAGATTTACTACCACTGCAGTTGATAGGCAATCTCGCGGGGTAACCTTAGAGCACTAATTAAAACCTAAAGAGATGATTCCTTAATAACTAGCTGGTTTAATTTATGCCATTTACCACAGGACACACAGGAACATACAGACATAAAATTAAAACAGTAACCTAATCCTGATAAGTAGAAAACTTAAAGCTTAGAAGAGGAAGCGAGATATTTCTAAATGTAGTTCAAAACCAATCATTGGAATTGTGCACGGAATTGTTTAGAGTTTCAGAATAAAAGATCCCAAAAATAAATATTCCAGTAGCCAATCACAAGTCACAGCACACAGACAGAATAGAAAAGGAAAACCACACTCATACACCTACACAGTTATTGTCCCACATACAGAGGTGTCCCTGTGTATTGAGGACAAAATCTTAATCCTAAATTTGGTAAAATAAAACATTTAAATTAGAACTAATCCAACAGGCCATGAAAGTATACAATGGCAAGCTTATTAGTAACACATGCAGTAAATGAAAGTATACTCACGATTCATGCAACTTAATCTCCAGCGCAGAAAGCCAATTGAGAAAAAGGACAGTTGGCGGGATCACCACGCCCTTCCGAACACTCGGTGGCGTAGGGGGATCAACCACAAAATAGAAAGGTTTGTTTCGCAAAGCCCTTACCAGAGCTCTAAATAGATGTCAGATCACCAGTATCGGGTGTTGGAGGCGGAGGAGAAGACATGATATGACGGGTAGTGAACGATATTACCCAATATGTATAATTACCTAATATGTATAATAACGGGACCTAGTGAGCAAGTGGTCTACAAATAAGCTTCAGACCTGTAATCTGCTATAGAAAAATGAACTAGAGTAGTAATATATATATATTAACCAGACCTAGAACCTGGTACAAGGTCAGTGGTTCAAAAGGCAGCTTCAGGGATAGCAGGGAGACCTAGAAATGAAAATGTGCTAACAGGTTACAAAAACATGCAATGATTATCCTGATAGTAAAACATGCAGAGACATAACACAATCATACTTACGCATCTGCTAATGTGCTCCTACATAGGGACCTAAAATAAAAATTACTAATTGGCGGAAAGCTCCACGCTTTAACCGCAGGTGACATTAACAGAGAAACAAAAGCTACAAAACAGAGATGTGTACTCGAGGAATTAGTGAGCAAATATTTAGTGTCAGCTAATATATGTACCCTACTCTATATAAAATAATTGTCCCCCAGGGTAGGCTTCTAAGGACAGGAGCATACAGCAGCTTCTACAGTCCACCAAGAGCGTTCAGCAGCTTCTATTGGCCACGAGCATTTCAGCACTCAAATGATAGAACCCCTAAAATGGGGGTTGCTACTACCCCTAAAAGAATACAGGAAACGCGGAAGAAAATCTCCCATAGTCTGAGGACAACGGTCCAATGGGTCTCCGCTGGTTAGGAGTCTTCAGCATCTACTACTAACCCCCAATGGATCCACCCCTGGTTAGGAGTCTTCAACATCTACAACTAACCTTCTAAAAATTTAGACAACCTGGTTAGGAGTCTTCAGCGTCTACGACTAACCTTCCTAAAATTTAGAATGCCCTAGTCAACTAGTCCACAATGGCAACTTAAGGCTTCAGACGTCTCTGTATATCCCCAGCGCGCATCTGTACTAGATAACTCCTATGTGGGCAATAATCCAGAATAGTGAAAGCAGGCCATTCCGAAAATGGAATGGAATTTCTGCTCAAAATCTAGTAATTGAGATACCGTCATCCAACGAAGGGTCTCTGACCCTCAGATGGGTGTAAGCCCCAGGCATCGATATCAAAGCCAATGGTTATAGCGTGACACTGGTACAAAAGAAAATAATAAAGGTATAGCATATCCCAGGGAAGAGCCCCTGGAACATACTTCAGAGGTGGTAAAATAAAAGAGGATAAAAAGGAAATAAATATTTTAAAGCAAAACAAAACACATGTAAGCTCATGGGGGAAGGTACAACCATAAAGGAGCCATTAGTTGGAATACATTAGCCAGAACAAAAAATGTGAAAAATTCCACGTTCATCATTCACTAGACAATATATTTTCCATTCAACAAACCACGAGAAGGAAACTCAAAAGCATTAGAACGGAACAGCTGACAGTAAGGAAGCCTGCAATGCAAGGGCAAACACTACAAATAAATTCATTCATGCAGTTATACCTGTAGTAAAAGAAGAAAACTATTTAGGATAAATAAGGAAAGAAAAAAAGTCTTGCAGCTTGGCAACAAATCTAAAGACAAAAGTGAGTACTGCTATTCTAGCACTGAAGTCTCAAAGAGAAATGACACACTGTAAAAGAGGAAGTGGGCGGGATATAAAAGTAGACAGACAACCATAGCGAACCAATGAGTAAGCAGTTGTATAAGGCTGAGCTAAACTTAACGATGGGTGAAAAGCTGGCAGCTCAGAGAAATGGATTTTAACATACTAATCAATAAGCAGTACATGAGAGACACAAAAAAAATTTGAAAGCCCTGTAACAGCATGGTGAGCAAGTCTTATTTAAGCTGAATTAAGGGATAGCAAGGGAAAAAAAAGTGTAAAACCACTAGAGTGGGAGTTGTGAGACAGAGCAACCATCAAGGAAGGGAGGGGCAATGCTGGAGGAGAGTAAGTAAGAGAAGAAAAGCCCCAGGTAGAAACAAATTGAAATCTCTAATCTTAAGAAACAACTTCAGAAGTTCAGGCTGACAGACTGCCAATAGATTCAGTGAAACAGGAAACAAGTAGCGGAAACTGTTGCCAAGCAATAATGAGCATCTTAGAAACAGTTTCTACAGGAGTGCAACAACAAAAAAAAAGTTTAGAAATTAAGTTAGGCAACATAGGGCTGCAGAAAAGCTTCCCAGACTAGCAGCAGTGACAGGCTCACTGAAAAAGTCACGGAGATGCCTACTAGATATGGGGAGGGAACCGCCCAAGCCAGAAAAGGGGAAGTGAAAAAATGTTGCAGCAAAAAAAAACCTTGTAGCAGCTACCAGCAAGTTTAATATACCCAAATAGTGTTTAGACAAAAATTCTGGTGGCGTGCTTAAATCGAACGCTGGGTCACCAATGTAGAGCTGGTAAGACTGGATTTTGGCCACGAGCATAGAAGAATGGTAGGCCTTCCTCCCAAAGGAGTCCAAGGTTCTAGAGTCCTTGCCCGGGGGCGCCGAAGCATGCTCCCTAGAACAGCCTTCTTTAGGGCCAAATCCACAACTCCAGAGTCATAAGGCAACTGAGTGCGCATCAGCTCCGGGTCCCCATGGATCCGGTACTGGGACTCGATCTTCTTGGGAATGTGGGGATTACTTAGTGGCTTGGTCCAGTTCGCCAGCAATGACTTTTTTAGGACATGATGCATGGGTACTGTGGACGCTTCCTTAGGTGGAGAAGGATAGTCCAGGAGCTCAAACATTTCAGCCCTGGGCTCATCCTCCACAACCACCGGGAAGGGGATGGCCGTAGACATCTCCCGGACAAAGGCCGCAAAAGACAGACTCTCGGGAGGAGAAAGCTGCCTTTCAGGGGAGGGAGTGGGATCAGAAGGAAGGCCATCAGACTCCTCGTCAGAGAAATATCTGATGTCCTCCTCCTTCTCCCACGAGGCCTCACCATCAGTATCAGACACAAGTTCACGGACCTGTGTCTGAAGCCGTGCCCGGCTCAACTCCGTGGAACCACGGCCACGGTGTGAGCGTCGAGAGGTAGACTCCCTCGCCCACACTGGCGAAGCTCCCTCCGCCGACGTCGTCGGGGAGCCTTCCTGGTAGGCGACCGCAGTTGGTACCGCAAGCGGCACCGATGTCGGAGACCTCACCCCGGGCAAGGGGCCAGCCGGCGCCTCACTCGACGGTACCGGTGGCGCAAGCACCCCCGGTACCGGAGGGGAAGGGCGCAACAGCTCTCCCAGGATCTCTGGGAGAACGGCCCGGAGACTCTCGTGCAGAGCGGCTGTGGAGAAAGACATGGAAGCCAATGCAGGTGTCGATGTCAGAGTCTGTTCCGGGCGTGGAGGCTGTTCCGGGCTGTCCAAGGTGGAGCGCATCGACACCTCCTGAACAGAGGGTGAGCGGTGCTCCCGGTGCCGATGCCTACTGGGTGCCGACTCCCTCGGCGACCCAGAGCTCTCGGTACCGACACGGGAAGGGGACCGGTGTCGATGCTTCTTTGACTTTTTCAAATGAAGCATGTCACCGGAGCTTCCCGGTACCGACGAGGAGGACGTAGAATCCAGCCGTCGCTTCCTCGGGGCCGAAGCCGAAGAAGGTCGATCTCGGGGGGGCTGTACCGCAGGAGCCCTCAGGGTAGGGGGAGACCCACCCGAAGGCTCACCGCCACCAGCAGGGGAATGGACAGCCCTCTCCTGCACTCCAGTCGAAGCACCACCGTCCGACGACATCAGCACTAGTGGAGGACCCGGTACCACCGACGCCGACGCAGCCTTCCGATGTCTTGGCCCCGACGCAGAGGGTCGATGCCTCGATGCAGTCGCGGCCGAGGACGAAGGTCTTGACACCGTCGACGTCGACGCACTCGATACTCCCGGTGCCGATGCCGACGAAGAGCCCGAGAACAAAACGTTCCACTGGGCCAATCTCGCTACCTGAGTCCTTTTCTGTAAAAGGGCGCAAAGACTACAGGCCTGCGGGCGGTGCCCAGCCCCCAGACACTGAAGACACGACGCATGCCTGTCAGTGAGCGAGATTACCCGGGCGCACTGGGTGCACTTCTTGAAGCCGCTGGGAGACTACGATGACATGGGCGGAAAAATCACGCCAGCGAAATCAAAACTCGTAATTGCGGTAAGGCACCAAAAAGAGGGGGAGAAAAAAATTCGACCCGAGGCCTCAAAGGGGCCTACCCCGAAAACGAAAGAAAACTTAACGGGGCAAAAACTGGAAATAGAGGAAGGGGAAAAAGACCGAACAGGCCTTCTTCCGAAATCCTTTTTTTTTTTTTTTTTATTAGCGAAAAGTCAAAAAAGACGCGCGAGGTCAACTTAAGGGGCGCGAACGGCGTAAACACGACCGTACCGAACGCGGACAAAAGAAGACTGACGAACACGAGCCGGTTCGGGCGGGAAGACGGCCGCGCATGCGCGGTGCGCATCGGCGCGCGAGGACTAGCAAAGGCCTTTGCTTGTAAAGTGTTCCGATTGGAGGGGCTGCCGTGGACGTCACCCATCAGTGAGAACAAGCAGCCTGCTTGTCCTCGGAGAAAAATGTTTTAACCTGGGCACTGCAGACTATCCCCAACCAGAAACCCACCAACATTAATTAAATTTTATTAGTGTGCAGGTTAAAATTTTTAAAAGATTGTATATTTGTCATGGTGGTTCCTTGGTGGGTTTTTGGGTGAAGGGTGGGCTGTTCACTGCCTAGCGAAAAAAGGTATATTTAGTGCCCTAGGCAGTGAAGAGCCCACCCTACCCAGAAGCCCACCGGCACCACCAGCTAGCAGCATTACACTAACTTTACATTTTAAGTAAAAATTAATTATTATTTTTTTTTTACCTGGGCAGCTGGGCTTCGGTAAAGGTGCAGCCTCAGAGAGCCCAGCATATTGTTCTCCCCTCCATGTGTGCTGTTGTTGTGGTGCCACCGAGGAGTTCTGAGGCCTGGGGGGGGGGGGGGTTGGGGAAGGCTCAAGGCTGATCTTTCCAGCTGCAGCGAGAACTGCGTGACACTGACGGCAGACGGCAAATTTCGCCATGCAGCACTGCAGCACCGTCGGCTGCACAGTGGGGGGGGGGGGGGGGGGAGAGTAAGAGTATGGCAAAACGCAGGAACAGAGATCACACCGGAACTCTGCAACAGTAGCGGTACCAGCAGTGAGGAACAGTAGCGGCACCGGCGTCCAGCAGCAGTGCTATGTCCTACAACTTCCGGGTCAATTCAGGACCCATTCGACCCGCTCGGCGCCCGCACTAAAAAAAACAAAACGAAACAAAAAAAAATGTAGGGACAATCACAGCAGGACTGGAGAGCTGCCAGATGTCTGGGTGGGCCTGAGCTGAGATTGGATGGGCCTGGGCCCACCCAGGCCCACCCGTAGCTACGCCCCTGGCCATGAGTGGGAAAAGCACGGGGTACAAATGTAAAAAAAAAAAAAAAAAAAAAAAACTACACAGTGAGTAAAGAAAAACTTTCTCCTGTTTGTTTTAAATCTACCATATTCTAGCTTCATCTTGTGTCCCCTGGTTCTATTGTTGTTTGAAAGTGCAAACAAACGCTTCACATCTGTCCGCTCTACTCCGCTCATTATCTTGTAGACTTCTATCATATCACCCCTCAGCCACCTTTTCTCCAAGCTGAAGAGCCCTAACCTTCTCAGCCTTTCCTCATAGGGAAGTCGTTCCATCCCTTTTATCATTTTTGTCGCCCTTCTCTGCACCTTCTCCAATTCCTTTATATCTTTTTAAAGATGCGGCGACCAGAATTGGACACAATATTCGAGGTGCGGTCAGGGCCGGTCTTAGCAAGTGTGGGGCCCTATGCAGACCAATTTGGTGGGGTCCCATCCTAGCCCCACCCCCACCCTAGCTCCACCCCATTGATAAGATTATTCCATTTTTAGAAAATGTTATTTATTTATGAAATTTCAAATAAAGACTTTATTTTAAGTCGCACTTGCACCAGCGATGATTCACCTCCTGCACAAATGAACCACCAGATCATCACTTTAATGTAAGGTTCCATTCGCAAATCAACAAGAGTAAGACCACTTTAATTTAACAAGGTTCATAATTCCTTATAAGAAAAGCTATCATGCCTTGCCTTTGAATGGCAGGCTTAGAGGCTGGAGGAGGGGCTATTGTCAGAAATCAGGATGAAGGGAGAACACAGCTCAGGCGAGAATCATGACTGTAGCCCGCCTGCGGCCTTGCTGCCTGAGACAGACTAGTTCTCTTGGAGCTGGCTTCTCCTTTGCTGCAACACTGCACTGCATGAGCTGATGTGCTTTTTAAGTGCCATGGTTACCCTACCTGAACTTGTGCCACCCTAGGTAACTGGCAACTGCCTAGCTCACTTAGTGGTTGGGCTAGCCCGCCCTGTTCAGGTGCAGGTAAAGATTTTTTTTCCCTAAACCACAGAATTTCTGCCTTACATTACATACATTCAGTTTTAGTATGTTAACCAATCACTGATCACCTGAAGGCAAACTTGTTTTTCTTTAAATTTCGTACCCGAAGTACAACAAAGCTCATTCTCAATATCATCAGCTATCAATCAATACCTTGCCTTTGATGAATGGCACTGGCACTAGTGGCACAAACTTGCTCCAGGCTGAGGCGGCAGGCACTCCACGACCACTTGACTTTCTTTATTTTAAGTCGCACGGCACTGCTGCTGGCACCAGCGGTGGCTGCTCTCCTCCGACCACGCTCCAGCTCCTTTTCCCTTCCCGCTCAATGACTCCCGCCCACCCTCGCGGAAACAGGAAGTACCTCATCATCAGAAGGCGGGACATTGAGCGGGAAGGCGGAAGGGAAAAGCTGGGGTGAGCGGAGCCATCGTGCCTGGCTGCAACTGTCTGTCGGGTCGGGGCCGGGCTGTCGCTACTCGCTGCAAGTTGCAACTGTCATTGTCATTGTCCTGGGACTGGGAGGTGGGAGCAGTCGGTGGGCTCAGCGGGAGGGGGGTGACGGGAGGCAGGAGCGGAGTGAGCGATCACGATGCGGTCCGGAGCGACGAGCGAGCAGTGGGATCATGATGCGGTTGCGGTCTGAGCAAGCAGGGGTTGGAGAGGTAGAGTTGAGGTGCGCCACGCGGGGCCCTATGCGGCCGCCTCGGTCGCCTCTGTCTAAGACCGGCCCTGGGTGCGGTCGCATCATGGAGCGATACAATGGCATTATAACATCCTTGTGTTTGTTTTCCATCCCTTTTCTAATAATACCCAACATTCTGTGCGCTTTCTTAGCCGCCGCAGCACACTGAGCAGAAGCTTTAAACGTCTTATCCACGATAACTCCCAGATTCCTTTCTAGGTCTGTGACTCCTAACGCGGAACCTTGCATGACATAGCTGTAATTCGGGTTCCTCTTACCCACATGCATCACTTTGCACTTGTCAACATTGAACTTCATCTGCCACTTGGACGCCCAATCCCCCAGTCTGGCGAGGTCCTCCTGCGACTTGATGACCCTGAATAATTTTGTGTCATCTGCGAATTTAATTACCTCACTAGTTACTCCCATCTCTAGGTCATTTATAAATATGTTAAAAAGCAGCGGCCCCAGCACAGACCCCTGCGGGACCTTACTAACTACCCTTTTTCACTGAGAATACTGACCATTCAACCCTACTCTTTGCTTCCTATCTTTCAACCAGCTCTTAATCCATAGTAATACCCTACCTCCGATCCCATGACTCTCCAGTTTCCTCTGTAGTCTTTCATGAGGCACTTTGTCAAACGCCTTCTGAAAATCCAGATACACAATATCCACCGGCTCCCCATTGTCCACATGTTTGTTCACCACCTCAAAAAATGCAGTAGATTGGTGAGACAAGACTTCGCTTCACTAAATCCGTGTTGACTTGGTCTCATCAGCCCATGTTTTTGTATGTGCTCTGTAATTTTATTCTTAATAATAGCCTCTACCATTTTGCCCGGTACCGACGTCAGACTCACTGGTCTATAATTTCCCGGATCTCCTCTGGAACCTTTTTTAAAAAACGGTTTAACATTGGCTACCCTCCATTCTTCCGGTACCACACTCGATTTTAGGGATAGATTGCATATTACTAACAGTAGCTCTACAAGTTCATTTTTCAGTTCTATTAATACTCTGGGATGAATACCATCCGGTCCAGGTGATTTACTACTCTTCAGTTTGTAGAACTGACCCATTACATCCTCCAAGTTTACAGAGAACTCATTTAGTTTCTCTGACTTGCCCGCTTCAAATACCCTTTCCGGCACCGGTGTCCCACCCAAATCCTCCTCGGTGAAGACCGAAGCAAAGAATTAATTTAAATTCTCCACTATGGCTTTGTCTTCCCTGATCACCCCTTTAACACCATTTTTGTCCAACGGCCCAACCGATTCTTTAGCCGGCTTCCTGCTTTTAATGTATCTAAAAAATGTTTTACTATGTATTTTCACTTCTAACGCTAACTTTTTTTCAGTCCTTTTTGCCCTACTTATCTCTGCTTTACATTTGGCTTGGCATTCCTTATGTTTTATCTTGTTATTTTCAGTTGGTTCTCTTCCCCACTTTCTGAAGGATTGTTTTTTGGCTCTAATGGCTTCCTTTACCTTACTGTTTAGCCACGCCGGCTCACGTTTGGTCTTTTTTCCTCTTTTTCTAATTCGCGGAATATATTTCTCCTGTACCTACCTCTAGGATGGTGTTTTTGAACAGCATCCATGCCTGATGCAAGTTTTTTACCCTGTGAGCTGCTCCTTTCAGTCTTTTTTTCACTGTTTTTCTCATTTTATTGTAATCACCTTCTCTAAAGTTAAACACTAGTGTATTTGCTTTCCTAAGTTCACTTACTTCAAAGCCAATATCAAAACTGATCATATTATGATCACTGTTATCAAGTGGCCCTCGCACCGTTACCCCCTGCACTAGATCATGAGCTCCACTAAGGACTAAGGCTAGTATTTTTCCTTCTCTTGTCGGCTCCTGAACCAGCTGTTCCATGAAGCTGTCCTTGATTTCATCAAGAAATTTTATCTTCCTGGCGTGTACCGATGTTACATTAACCCAGTCTATATCCGGATAATTGAAATCACCCATTATTATTACATTGACCATTTTATTTGCTTCCCTAATTTCCTTTGACATTGCTGTGTCCGTTTGCTCGTCCTGGCCAGGCAGACGGTAGTACACTCCTATCACCATTTTTTTCCCTTTTCACGTGGAATTTTGATCCACAAAGATTCTAATAGTGGTTTTGTATCCTCCAATATTTGCAGCCTATCAGAGTCAAGGTTCTCATTGTTGGAATGTAATTGTATTTTACATGCATTGCCTGTCACCTATTATTTCTCTGTGATTACTCTGTGACCTCTGATGTGAATTACTTAGAGAGGTCACACAGCTATGTAACTTCCTGTGGGGGTTAGACACAGCAGATGCAGCACATGGAGCACATGGAGCTCATGATCTCTCCTAACCTGAGAGGATCTATGGTGGTGTGAGCATCCATTGCCATCTAAGCACATGGAAGGAGCTGATAATACAAATGTATAGTAATATGTATATATAAGCCTGTCTGATTATAATCTAACTACAAACTGTGAGTAAACAGATGTTTTGTTACTTCAACTTTAAAGTGACTCAGCAGTGAATTATTCTGGGGTGAATGAGAGAGAGATGAAGAAAGAAATTAACATTTCTAAAGCTGAAGCTGTGTGTACTAAAATCTGCTAATTATTTACTACAAATAATCCAACAAAAGGGTTATGGGCCCAGGGCCAGGAATTGAAAAAGAAGAGAAATATTACCAGGCAGAAAAAAAGGCCACATTTTTCTCTTAAGTTTTAAAGGAAAGATTCAGTCTGTCTCTCTCTCCCCCCACACAGCAGACAGAAGGCTAAGAAAATGGCTGAGGGAAGAAATTCACCATTGTTCTATTCTCTCAAGGTGCCTAAATTAACTGAGTTTAATTATCAGCAGTGGGAATTAAGATTCATATGTCTCCTTCGAGCAAAAAGATTAAATATATGCTTAGATCAAGACAGAACAGCTGAAAATATGGCTGAATGGGACAATGCAAACTATTATGTGAAGTGCATGCTTTTGGAAGCTCTCTCAGAAAAACAAGCCATATTAGTGGAGGGAAAAGATACACCAAAGGACATTTTATATAAACTGAGAACTATGTATGCAACTACATATGCAAAGCAGCAACCAATTTGGTTGGCAGAGTTGAATGAAACCAAATTAAGGGATAAAAGTAAATGTAATGATCACATTATGCATCTTATGTCTTCATTTCAAAAGTTAGAACTTTCTGGAATTCCCATGTGTGATGCATTGAAAAGAGCATTTCTTTTTACCTCACTGTCAAAGAAGTTTGATGTTTTTAGGTCTGTAAATGAGGCCATTGAAGGGCAATCTTTTGAACAGGCAACATCAAAACTAAGGCAGGAATGCATAATAAATGATTCTGAGGAGATGTGTTCTCAAAGCAAGTCAGAGAGAAATGAAACAAATTTCTTGGCAAAGAACAGAGGAAGGCGGAGCTATGGGAAAACTCCACCCAAGGGCAAGCTGATTTGCTACTCATGTGGAAAGGAGGGACATGTATCTAAATGGTGTAAGGAAACACAAAACACTCCCTCTAGCTCACCTAAGCCAATGGAACTAAAGAATTTTCAAACCAGGAAATGTATGAAGGACAAAGATAAACACAAGGGCTTTCTAATGGCAGAAAAATCTTTGACTATGGTAAATAATAATTCAAATGAAAGTACTTGGATTTTGGATTCGGGGAGCACATGCCATTTAACCAATTGTAAGGATTTCTTTCAGGAAATGTGTCCAGAGGAAGGTATTCTTAAAACTGCAAACGCAGGGACTGCTAAGATCCAAGCAAAAGGTATTGGATTCTTAAAATGCAAAGTGTCTAATGAAGTTAAAGAAATTCCTGTAAGTGATGTCTTGTATATTCCCCAAGCAGTTTGCAATATGCTTAGTGTATCTACATTAGATAAGAAGGGATTTGTGATTCATTTTGAAAACAGTAAGTGCACAATCTCTAAAAATGATGAAGTGTATGCTGAAGCTTTTATGCATAATGATGTTTATAAGCTGAACATTTCAGGTGAAGCCTCACATATGGCGCAAGTAAGGAAGAATGATGGTAAATGTAGTCTGGAAATCTGGCACCGCCGCCTGGGACATCGTGATTTTAAGGTGATCCAGGATCTTTACAGTAAGCAACTGGCCACCGGCATTCAGATAAGTGCAGATGCTGGTAAAATGGAGAAATGCATAGACTGTGTTACTCAAAAAGGTGTGAGACCCTCATTTCCTGCATACACAGGAAATAGGAGTAATAAAGTACTGGACTTAATACACAGTGACTTATGTGGACCGTTTAATATCCCATCATTGGGAAATAACAGATTTGTGCTAATATTCTTGGATGATTTCTCTAGATACTGTGTGGCCTATTTGCTGAAAGAAAAAAGTCAAGTCACAGACATGCTGAAGAAATACGTAGCCATGGTGAGCAATAAATTTGAAAGAAAACCAAAGGTTCTTCAGACCGACAATGGTGGTGAGTTCATTTCACAAAGCATGCGCACATTTCTAGAACAAGAAGGCATTCAGCATATCACAACAGTAGCTTATACACCAGAGCAAAATTCTGTTGCAGAGAGAAAATTTAGGTCAATTGTGGAAATGACCAGATGTATGCTGTCAGATAGCAATCTCCCTAAAAGACTATGGGGGGAAGCCATTCTCACAGCAGTGTACCTACAAAACAGAATGCCAACTAAAGGCGCTGAGCGCACACCACATGAGACATGGCATGGTAGGAAGCCAAACCTGTCACACATAAGAACATTTGGAAGTACAGCATATGCTCATGTACCAAAGCAAAGAAGGCATAAGCTGGATTCCACAACAGAAAGGGGCATTTTAGTTGGCTATGCTCCAGGACACAAAGGATATAGAATTTTGAATCTGAAAACTGGCATTGTTGGCATAAGACATGTTACATATTTTGATGAAAACAAAAGGGTTGATAAAGGCTGGATTATCCCAGATGAGCCTTATCATCCAGAATATGAAACTAGAACCATAATAGACATGCCAGTGTATATAAATGCCATACCAAGGCAGATGTCTGAAAGCAACTCATCTGTATCTAACGAGGAACAGGCAGAGGAAACAGACACAGAAAGGATCATTGAAGAAGACAGTACAGTTGGAGAAGGGGAATCAATTGGAGAAGAACTCTCAGATTTTGAGGATGCGGAAAGGTCAGACCAACCTGTAGTCAGACGCTCATCCAGGGAAAACAAAGGTGTTCCACCCCCAAGACTGTCTTACCTAACAAAGTCAGCAGAAGCTCAAGAGCCCTTAACATGGGATGAGATTGAGAAAATGCCAGCAGAAGAAGCTGCTGAATGGCATAAAGCTGCACAAGAAGAAATTGATGCATTGGATAAAAATAATACTTGGATTCTTACAAAATTACCTCCTGGCAAGAAAGCTATAGGATGCAAATGGGTATTCAAGTTAAAAAGGAATGCACAAGGAAAAGTGGAAAGGTATAAAGCCAGATTAGTGGCAAAGGGATATCTTCAAAAATATGGAGAAGATTTTGATGAAGTGTTTGCACCTGTAGTGAAACACACGACAATCAGAACACTTCTGAGCATTGCAGTCTCAAAAGGCATGCAAGTCAAACACATTGATGTGAAAACAGCGTTTCTTCATGGAGAAATAACTGAAGACTTGTACATGGAACAGCCAACAGGTTTCATAAATACAAAACAAAGACAGCTAGTGTGTAAATTAAACAAAGGTCTTTATGGATTAAAGCAAAGTGCAAAATGTTGGAATGAAAAATTGCATGAAATATTGACAAATTTAGGATTTAAGCAAGGTGAAGCAGATAAATGCTTGTACACTAGGTGCACAAATGGACAATATGCATACATTTTAGCTTTTGTTGATGATCTGCTCATTGCAAGCGAAAGTGAGCAAGAGTACAAGGACATTGTAAAGTGTTTAAACCAGAATGTTGAGATAAAAGAACTTGGTAATGTGTCATACTATCTTGGTATAGAAATTGAGAAACAAAATGATGGTTCTTATCTTCTAAGCCAGAAGCAGAAAATAAATGAGCTTATTGAAAGTTTAGGTATGCAAGATGCCCAAGTTGTAAGCACTCCCATGATCACTGATTTTCTGAAGGATGAAACAGTAAGAGAACCTTTACCAGATAACATCCAATATAGATCAGCCATAGGTAAGCTTTTATATCTAGCTACCACATACAGGGCTGATATAGCAAATGCAGTAGGAATTTTGAGCAGAAGGGTCAGCTCACCTACCAAATCAGATTGGACTGCAGTTAAAAGGATGGTAAGGTATTTAAAGGGTACCATTGATTGTAAATTAAAGATTTCAGCCAATAGTAATCCAAAACTAATATGTTACTGTGATTCAGATTGGGCAGGGGATCATTCTGATTATAAATCCACAAGTGGATATGTGTTTATGTATGGAAATGTACAAATTTCATGGGCCAGTCATAAACAAAGTATTGTGAGTTTGTCTTCTACAGAAGCTGAATACGTGGCCGTATCGGAAGCGTGCAGAGAACTGATGTGGATTGAAAAACTTTTGCTGGATTTTGGAATAGCTGAAAAGAGACCAATCCAGATAATGGAAGATAATCAGAGCTGCATCCGACTGTCACAGAATGACAAGGTTCAGTCACGCACCAAGCACATCGCAACGAAATACCACAACGTGCGAGAGTTGGCGAAAGAAGGGGTCATCAGTCTACACTATTGTCACACCAGTGAGATGACAGCTGACATCATGACCAAACCGTTACCCAGAGAACATTTTGTGAATCTGCGTATAAAGCTTGGACTTTGTATGAATAAATAATTGCATGACAGTTATGCATGAGAAGGGGTTTGTTGGAATGTAATTGTATTTTACATGCATTGCCTGTCACCTATTATTTCTCTGTGATTACTCTGTGACCTCTGATGTGAATTACTTAGAGAGGTCACACAGCTATGTAACTTCCTGTGGGGGTTAGACACAGCAGATGCAGCACATGGAGCACATGGAGCTCATGATCTCTCCTAACCTGAGAGGATCTATGGTGGTGTGAGCATCCATTGCCATCTAAGCACATGGAAGGAGCTGATAATACAAATGTATAGTAATATGTATATATAAGCCTGTCTGATTATAATCTAACTACAAACTGTGAGTAAACAGATGTTTTGTTACTTCAACTTTAAAGTGACTCAGCAGTGAATTATTCTGGGGTGAATGAGAGAGAGATGAAGAAAGAAATTAACATTTCTAAAGCTGAAGCTGTGTGTACTAAAATCTGCTAATTATTTACTACAAATAATCCAACACTCATTAATATACAGTGCTACCCCTCTACCCTATTACTACGATATAATTTGTAGCCCGATATCACTGTGTCCCACTGGTTATCTTCCTATAATATCCAATTTTTCATTGTGTGCAATGTATTCCAGATCTCCCATTTTATGTCTCAGGCTCAGGGTATAGACATTTCAATGCATGCTCGTTGCTCAGTTTTATATAACGTTTAATACATGACATTATTAATATGTTACTTTCTGCCTGGTTGTTATTATTTTTACTTAAGACCATCTGATCCACTATGGTCTCTTTGACATCCTTACCTATAAGGAATTTTTCATTCCCTGTTTGGGTGATATCCTCAAAAGATACCTTATCTTGAACTATGCGCTTTTGAGCGACTGCCGGCCTCCCCCCCGTTTCTAGTTTAAAAGCTGTTCTAGTTCTTTTTTAAACGTTGATGCCAGCAGCCTGGTCCCACCCTGGTTAAGGTGAAGCCATTCAGATCGGAATAGGCTCTCCCTTCCCCAGAATGCTGCCCAGTTCCTGACAAATCCAAAACCCTCATCCCTGCACCATCGTCTCATCCATGCTTTGAGACTCCGGATATCTATCTGCCTGTCGCTTGGGCCTAGCATGTGGAACAGGTAGTATTTCAGAAAATGCTACCTAGAGGATCTGGATTTGAGCTTCCTTCCTAAAAGCCTAAATTTGGCTTCCAGAACCTCTCTCCCACATTTTCCTATGTCGTTGGTACCCACGTGTACCAAGACTGCCGGCTCCTCCCCAGCACTATCTAAAATCTTGTCTAGGTGCCGCGTGAGGTCCACCACCTTCGCACCAGGCTTATCATGTTTCAATCACATTACTTTAGCACTTAAAGAATTACATTGGTTTCTCATACATTGCTTAGAGAGAAAGAGAAAAAGAAAGGTACATTTTAATTATTTACATAATTAATTCTCTTAACTAGGTGTGGATACTATTGGCTTTATTCTGTGAAAAATAGAGCACTTCAGGATTAGTTCCATTTTTTTAGAACTAATTAGAACTTCAGGGACCTTCCTTGCTTGAAATGTAATCTCTGGTGTGAAAACTACACAAAGGAGAAATGGCATATCTAAACATTCATTGATTAATAATCCAGCTCATTTTCGAAAGTGATCGCCGGCCATCTTCCGACACAAATTGGGAGATGGCCAATGATCTCCTGAACCCGGCCAAATTGGTATAATCGAAAGCCGATTTTGGCCGAGTTCAACTGCTTTCCGTCGCGGAGCCGGCGAAATATTAAGGGGGCGTGTCTGTAGGGTAGTGAAGGCGGGACGGGGGTGGGACAGGGGTGTGCTCCCGAGATGGCTGGCTTCGCCTGATAATGGAAAAAAAAAAGCCAGGCTTGACAAGCATTTGGCTGGCTTTACTCGGTCCCTTTTTTTTCACGACCAAGCTTCAAAACGGAGCCCCAACTGACCAGATGACCACCGAAGGGAATCGGGGATGACCTCCCCTTACTCCCCCAGTGATCACTAACCCCCTCCCACCCTCAAAAAAACAACTTTAAAAACTTGGTCATACTCAAGTCCATCATAGCAGTATGCAGGTCCCTGGAGCAGTTTTAGTGGGTGCAGTGCACGTCAGGCAAGCGGACCCAGGCCCATCCCCCCCTACCTGTTATACTTGTGCTGGTAAATGGGAGCCCTCCAACCCCCCCCCCCAAAAAAAAACCCCCACTGTACCCACATCTAGGTGCCCCCCTTCACCCATAAGGGCTATGGTAATGGTGTAGAGTTGTGGGCAGTGGGTTTTGGGGGGCATTTGGGGGGCTCAGCAGCTAACGTAAGGGAGCTATGCACCTGAGAGCTATTTAAAAATTTTTTTTTTACTTTTTAGAAGTGCCCCCTAGGGTGCCCAGTTGGTGTCCTGGCATGTCAGGGGGACCAGTGCACAACAAATGCTGGCTCCTCCCACGACCTTGTATTTGGCCGAGTATGAGATCGCCGGCATTAGTTTCCATTATCGGCTGAAATCAATGCTGGCCATATCTAAAGCCGACCAAAATGCTGAGATTTGGCCGGCCCCGACCGTATTATCGAAACGAAAGATGGTCGGCTTAATTGCGATTATAGGTTGGAAAATGTGGGTGGCCCCGGCTGCTGTGTTTTGGGTGTCCTCACTTCGATTAAGGGTGATAATGATAAACGTCCGCAGCTGCTCTTCCCATTTGGAAGCTTGCACTTGCTTGATTGGCACCTCTTTAAAACAGCTTACTCTGTTCTTGCACTTCAGAGGTATTTCTTTACATTATGGGGTGGTATTTGAAAGCGTTTTAGCTCCAGTTATAGTAAACCATGTTTTTCCCCACTATATGCTTGTGTACACTTGCTTGTTTGAGGTTTTTTTTTTGGGGGGGGGGGGGTGGACTTTTTGCCAATTCTTGAAAGATAACTGGTGTGTGGGTTTGGTTTCAGACTGGGTGTTAGCTGGTAGCTTAGCATATTGTCTGCATTTTCTATATGTGACCAACTCTCCATTCTCTACCCTCCAGGAGTTCATTGCTGTGTGTGATGTGCTCCCTCACTGCCCCCCATTCTCTCTCTCCTTTGTTGAAGCAGGCAGCCTCTGGTCCCTTGGAGCCAACAGATTCTTATTATTTATTATTTTATTTATTGCATTTGTATCCCACGTTCTCCGAGGACAAGCAGGCTGCTTGTTCTCACTGATGGGTGACGTCCACGGCAGCCCCCTCCAATCGGAATCTTCACTAGCAAAGGCCTTTGCTAGCCCTCGCGCGCCGATGCGCACTGCGCGGCCGTCTTCCCGCCCGAACCGGCTCGTGTTCGTCAGTCTTCTTTTGTCCGCGCTCGGGACGGTCGTGTTTTGCCGCCGTTTCGTGCCCCTCAAGTTGACCTCGCGCGTCTTCGCGATTTTCGCTGAAAAAAAAAAAGAAGGACCTTTACGGTTTTTACCTCTTTCCCGTGCTTCCAGCTTTTGCCCCGCGTAAGTTTCCTTTCGCTTTCGGGACCGGCCTTTTTGGCCTCAGTATGGGTTTTTTCTCCCTTCTTTTTGGTGCCTTTCATCATCATCGTGAATTTTGATTTCGCCGGCGTGATTTTTCCGCCCATGTCATCGAAGTCTTCCAGCGGCTTCAAGAAGTGCACCCAGTGCGCCCGGGTAATCTCGCTCACTGATAGGCACGCGTCGTGTCTTCAGTGTCTCGGGGCTGGGCACCGCAGCGAACTCAGGTAGCGAGATTGGCCCAGTGGAACGCGTTGTTCTCGGGCTCTTCGATGACAACAGCACAGGACGCACCGAGCGCATCGGCGTCGACAGCATCGGAGTCATCGACCTCGGCATCGGCTGCATCGACTGCATCGAGGATCTGACCTCCTGCATCGTCGGTACCGAGGCATCGAAAGGCTGCGTCAACGTCGGTGGTACCGAGGCCTCCGCTGTTGCTGATGTCGTCAGACGGTGGTGCTTCGTCTGGAGTGCAGGTGAGGGCTGTCCATTCCCCTGCTGGTGGTGGTGAGCCTTCGGGTGGGTCTCCCCCTACCCTGAGGGCTCCTGCGGTACAGCCCCCCCGAGATCGACCTTCTTCGGCCTCGGCCCCGAGGAAGCGACGGTTGGATTCTACGTCCTCCTCGTCGGTACCGGGAAGCTCCAGTGACATGCTTCGCTTGAAGAAGTCAAAGAAGCATCGTCACCGGTCTCCTTCCCATCTCGGTACCGAGAGCTCTGGGTCGCCGAGGCAGTCGGCACCCAGTAGGCATCGGCACCGGGAGAACCGCTCACCCTCTGTTCAGGAGGTGTCGATGCGCTCCCCCTTGGACAGCCCGGAACCGCCTCCACACCCGGAACAGACTCTGACCTCAACACCTGCATCGGCTTCCCAGTCTTTCTCCACAGCCGCTCTGCACGAGAGTCTCCGGGCCGTTCTTCCAGAGATTCTGGGAGAGCTGTTGCGCCCTTCTCCTCCGGTACCGGGGGGTGCTTGCGCCACCGGTACCGTCGAGTGAGGCGACGGTGGGCCCCTTGCCCGAGGTGAGGTCCCCGGTAGGCTACGGCCGCCTCCCAGGCGGACTCCCCGACGACGTCGGCGGAGGGAGCTTCGCCGGTGCTGGCGAGGGAGTCCACCTCTCGACGCTCCTACCATGGCCGTGTTTCCACGGAGTTGAGTCGGGCACGGCTTCAGACGCAAGTTCGTGAACTTGTGTCTGATACCGATGGTGAGGCCTCGTGGGAGGAGGAGGAGGACATCAAATATTTCTCTGACAAGGAGTCTGATGGCCTTCCTTCTGACCCCACTCCCTCCCCTGAAAGGCAGCTTTCTCCTCCCGAGAGTCTGTCTTTCGCGGCCTTTGTCCGGGAGATGTCTACGGCCATCCCCTTCCCAGTGGTTGTGGAGGATGAGCCCAGGGCTGAAATGTTTGAGCTCTTGGACTATCCTTCTCCACCTAAGGAAGTGTCCACAGTACCCATGCATCATGTCCTAAAAAAGACATTGCTGGCGAACTGGACCAAGCCTCTAACTAATCCCCACATTCCCAAGAAGATCGAATCCCAGTATCGGATCCATGGGGACCCAGAGCTGATGCGCACTCAGTTGCCTCACAACTCTGGTGTGGTGGATCTGGCCCTAAAGAAGGCTAAGAGTTCTAGAGAGCATGCTTCGGTGCCCCCGGGCAAAGACTCCAGAACCTTAGACTCCTTTGGGAGGAAGGCCTATCATTCCTCTATGCTCGTGGCCAAAATCCAGTCTTACCAGCTCTACACGAGCATCCATATGCGGAACAATGTGCGGCAGTTGGCGGGCTTGGTGGACAAGCTCCCTCCTGAGCAAGCCAAGCCTTTTCAGGAGGTGGTCAGGCAGCTGAAGGCGTGCAGAAAATTCCTGGCCAGACGGGTATATGATACCTTTGATGTTGCGTCCAGGGCTGCTGCTCAAGGTGTGGTGATGCGCAGACTCTCATGGCTGCGTGCCTCCGACCTGGAGAATAGGATCCAGCAGCGGATTGCGGACTCTCCTTGCCGAGCGGACAACATTTTTGGAGAAAAAGTCGAACAGGTGGTAGAACAACTCCACCAGTGGGATACCGCTTTCGACAAGTTCTCCCGCCGGCAGCCTTCAGCATCTACCTCTTCAGGTAGACGTTTTTATGGGGGAAGGAGGGCTGTTCCCTACTCTTCTGGTAAGCGTAGGTACAATCCTCCCTCTCGACAGCCTGCGGCCCAGGCTAAGCCCCAGCGCGCTCGCTCTCGTCAGCAGCGTGCGCCTCAGCAAGGCCCCACGGCTCCCCAGCAAAAGCAAGGGACGAGCTTTTGACTGGCTCCAGCAGAGCATAGCCGACATCAACGTGTCCGTGCCGGGCGATCTGCCGGTCGGGGGGAGGTTGAAAGTTTTTCACCAAAGGTGGCCTCTTGTAACCTCCGACCGTTGGGTTCTTCAAATAGTCCGGCAAGGATATACCCTCAATTTGGCCTCGAAGCCTCCAAATTGCCCACCGGGAGCTCAGTCCTACAGCTTCCAGCACAAGCAGGTACTTGCAGAGGAACTCTCCGCCGTTCTCAGCGCCAATGCGGTTGAGCCCGTGCCATCAGGGCAAGAAGGGCTGGGATTCTATTCCAGGTACTTCCTTGTGGAAAACAAAACAGGGGGGATGCGTTCCATCCTAGACCTAAGGGCCCTGAACAAATATCTGGTCAAGGAAAAGTTCAGGGCACCCTTCTTCCCATGATTCAGGAAAATGATTGGCTATGCTCTCTGGACTTGAAGGACGCCAGCTTACAGGCAGTATCTGCGATTTCAGCTGGGCACACGTCACTTCCAGTACTGTGTGCTACCCTTTGGGCTCGCCTCTGCGCCCAGAATGTTCACGAAGTGCCTGGCTGTAGTAGCAGCGGCGCTTGCAGGCTGGGAGTGCACGTGTTACCCTGTCTTGACGATTGGCTGGTGAAGAACACATCCGAGGCAGGAGCTCTACAGTCCATGCAGATGACTATTCGCCTCCTGGAGCTACTGGGGTTTGTGATAAATTATCCAAAGTCCCACCTTCTCCCAGTACAAAGACTCGAATTCATAGGAGCTCTGCTGGATTCTCGGACAGCTCGTGCCTATCTCCCAGAGACGAGAGTCAACAACTTGTTGTCCCTCGTCTCAAGGGTGCGAGCGTCCCAGCAGATCATAGCTCGGCAGATGTTGAGATTGCTGGGCCACATGGCCTCCACAGTTCATGTGACTCCCATGGCCCGTCTTCACATACGATCTGCTCAATGGACCCTAGCTTCCCAGTGGTTTCAGGCTGCTGGGGATCTAGAGGACGTGATCCACCTGTCCACGAGTTTTCTCAAATCCCTGCAGTGGTGGACGATTTGGTCCAATTTGACTTTGGGACGTCCTTTCCAAATTCCTCAGCCACAAAAAGTGCTGACTACGGATGCGTCTCTCCTGGGGTGGGGAGCTCATGTTGATGGGCTTCACACCCAGGGAAGCTGGTCCCTCCAGGAACAAGGTCTACAGATCAATCTCCTGGAGTTACGAGCAGTCTGGAACGCTCTGAAGGCTTTCAGAGATCGGCTGTCCCACCAAATTATCCAAATTCAGACAGACAACCAGGTTGCCATGTATTATATCAACAAGCAGGGGGGCACCGGATCTCGCCCCCTGTGTCAGGAAGCCGTCAGCATGTGGCTGTGGGCTCGCCGTTACGGCATGCTGCTCCAAGCCACATATCTGGCAGGCGTAAACAACAGTCTGGCCAACAGATTGAGCAGGATTATGCAACCTCACGAGTGGTCGCTCAACTCCAGAGTAGTGCGCCGGATCTTCCAGGTGTGGGGCACCCCCTTGGTACATCTCTTCGCATCTTGAGCCAACCACAAAGTCCCTCAGTTCTGTTCCAGGCTTCAGGCCCACGGCAGACTGGCATCGGATGCCTTCCTCCTGGACTGGGGGGAGGGTCTGCTGTATGCTTATCCTCCCATACCTCTGGTGGGGAAGACTTTGTTGAAACTCAAGCAAGACCGCGGCACCATGATTCTGATTGCTCCGCTTTGGCCGCGTCAGATCTGGTTCCCTCTTCTTCTGGAGTTGTCCTCCGAAGAACCGTGGAGATTGGAGTGTTTTCTGACCCTCATCACCCAGAACGAAGGGGCGCTTCTGCATCCCAACCTCCAGTCTCTGGCTCTCACGGCCTGGATGTTGAGAGCGTAGACTTTGCCTCTTTGGGTCTGTCGGAGGGTTACTTTGGGTCTAAGAGGAGTTACTTCTTTTTATGGAGGAGGTTTGCCGTCTGGTGTGACAGCAAGGCCTTAGATCCTCGCTCCTGTCCTACACAGACCCTGCTTGAATACCTTCTGCACTTGTCTGAGTCTGGTCTCAAGACCAACTCTGTAAGGGTTCACCTTAGCGCAATCAGTGCATACCATTACCGTGTGGAAGGTAAGCCGATCTCAGGACAGCCTTTAGTTGTTCGCTTCATGAGAGGTTTGCTTTTGTCAAAGCCCCCCGTCAATGTCGTTCTCACCCAGCTGATGAAACCTCCTTTTGAGCCACTGAACCCCTGCCATCTGAAGTACTTGACCTGGAAGTTCATTTTCTTGGTGGCAGTTACTTCAGCTCGTAGAGTCAGTGAGCTTCAGGCCCTGGTAGCTCATGCTCCTTATACCAAGTTTCATCACAATAGAGTAGTCCTCCGCACTCACCCTAAGTTCTTGCCGAAGGTAGTGTCGGAGTTCCATCTGAACCAGTCAATTGTCTTGCCAATATTTTTCCCTCGTCCTTATTCCTGCCCTGCTGAACGTCAGCTGCACACATTGGACTGCAAAAGAGCATTGGCCTTCTATCTGGAGCGGACACAGCCCAACAGACAGTCCGCCCAATTGTTTGTTTCTTTTGATCCCAACAGGAGGGGAGTGGCTGTGGGGAAACGCACCATTTCAAATTGGCTAGCAGATTGCATTTCCTTCACTTACGCCCAGGCTGGGCTGGCTCTTGAGGGTCATATCACGGCTCATAGTGTTAGAGCCATGGCAGCGTCAGTGGCCCACTTGAAGTCAGCCACTATTGAAGAGATTTGCAAGGCTGCGACGTGGTCATCTGTCCACACATTCACATCTCATTACTGCCTGCAGCAGGATACCCGACGCGACAGTCGGTTCGGGCAGTCAGTGCTTCAGAATCTGTTCGGGGTTTAGAATCCAACTCCACCCCCCTAGGCCCATGTTTATTCTGTTCCAGGCTACACTCTCAGTTAGTTGGATAAGTTGTTAGGTCAATCTCAGTTATGTCCTCGCCGTTGCGAGGCCCAATTGACCATGTTTGTTGTTTTGAGTGAGCCTGGGGGCTAGGGATACCCCATCAGTGAGAACAAGCAGCCTGCTTGTCCTCGGAGAAAGAGAATGCTACATACCTGTAGAAGGTATTCTCCGAGGACAGCAGGCTGATTGTTCTCACATACCCGCCCACCTCCCCTTTGGAGTTGTGTCTTCCCTTGTCTTTGTCTTGCTATATACGGGACTGACGAACACGAGCCGGTTCAGGCGGGAAGACGGCCGCGCATGCACGGTGTGCATCGGCGCGCGAGGGCTAGCAAAGGCCTTTGCTAGTGAAGATTCCGATTGGAGGGGGCTGCCGTGGACGTCACCCATCAGTGAGAACAATCAGCCTGCTGTCCTCGGAGAATACCTTCTACAGGTATGTAGCATTCGCTTTTTCCCACCTATTTGCAGGCTCGATGTGGCTTACATAGTTTTGTTATGACTGTCATTCCAGAATATCAGATACAATTAGTAGTGTGCAGAGACTGAGTAAGGGCAGATAGAGGAAGAGATTAGGCGAGTGATTGTGGAGGTGGATTTTCATAGCTGGGTGGGTTGGTAAAGTGGGTCAGTTGGTAAAGTGGGGCAGCACAAGTTCAAGGTAAGCTCATACCTCTCAGCCACCTCTTCCCTTTCTGCTATGTAGGTGCTAAACAAACACTTCTTGCATCTTGCAGGACAGCTGGTCAAGAGGAATGCAAGAGACAGCAGTGGACTGTAATACACTGGACTCTGAGAGTCATGATTGTTTCCAGGGCCATGCCTAGGGTCTCTGGTGCCCCCCTGCAGACTATCAGTTGGTCCCCCACCCCCCCCCCCCCACCCCCGTGTGGCACAAGATGGTAAGGCTTACAAGCCTTTCTTGTGAAATACTTGATCGCAAATAATTTTTTTATAATTTTTAACCATGAAAATGATCGCTCACCACTTGCCACACTGACAGGAATTGTCAGCAATATTCTTAGAAAACAAATTGCTATACATTGCAAAATAAGATAGCAGATGTAAATTCTCAAAGTGGACATATTCCAAACACTAAAATGAAAATAAAATGATTTTTTTTTTACCTTTGTTGTCTGGTGACTTTGTTTTTCTATCCATATTGGTCCGAGTCTCTGATTCTGCTGCTCTGTATCTGTTCTCTTAACTCCGTTTCCAGGGCTTCCTTTCCATTTATTTCTTTACTTTCCTCCTTTCTTCTTCATTTCTTGCCCTACATCCATAAGTAAAAGCTGTGTCCTCCTCTGTGGAATTGACTGGAGGAGGTATAATGTGGATCTAGCTTTTGCCTATTTTCTCCATCCATGTGCAGTTTTTCTCCTCTCTTCCCTTTCCCTCATCTCCATCCATGTGCAGTTTTTCTCCTCTCTTCCCTTTCCCTCATCTCCATCCATGTGCAGTTTTTCTCCTCTCTTCCCTTTCCCTCATCTCCATCCATGTGCATCTTCTTCTTTTTTCTTTCTTCACCTCAATCCATGTCCAGCACTTCTCCTCTCTCATCCCCTCCATCCATGTTCAGCATTTCTCCTCTCTCATCCCTTCCCTGTATCCATATAAAGCAATAATTCTCTCTCCCTTCTCCTCCATCCAGCATTTCTCCTCTCTTCCTGCCAACTCCTCCATCCATCCATGTCCAGAGAATCTTTTTTCCCTGCCTCCCCTCTCATCCATGTCCAGCGATTCTCCTCTCTCCCCTGCCCTCCCCTGTCATCCATGTTCAACAATTCTCCTCTCTCCCCTGCCCTCCACTCTCATCCATGTCCAGCAATTCTCCTCTCTCCCCTGCCCTCTCCTCTCATCCATGTCTAGCGATACTCCTCTCTCCCCTGCCCTCAACTCCCATCCATGTCCAACGATTCTCCTCTCTCCCCAATGATTCTCCTCTCTCCCCTGCCCTTCATGTCCAGCGAATCTCTCTTCACTGACCTCCCCTCCCCTCCATGTTCAGTATGTCTCCTCTGCCCCTACCCTCCCCTCTCATCCATGTCCAGCAATTCTCTCTTCCCTGCCCTCCTCTCCCCTCCGTGTCCAGCATGGAGAGCGGAGGGCAGGGGAGGGAGGCGACATGCTGGACATGGAGGGGAGGGCAGGGGAGGGGAGAGAGAATTGCTGGACATGGAGGGGAGGGCAGGGGAGAGAGGAGAATTGCGACTTCGGGTAAAAGATTTTGGAGCACGAGAGCAGGAACAGAAGGGAGCGGGCAAGTGAGCCGGACCTCAGGAAAAAGGTGCTGGTATGCTGTACCGGCGCATACTGGAACAAAAAAAGCACTATATGTATCCCTCATTGATAAGTCTCTGACTCTAAAGTTTAGCAATTTCATTAAAGCAAAATGTATTTTCACATATCACAAACTCTTCCTATCCAAGCAGAATGTTTTATATTTATTTATTTATTGCATTTGTATCCCACATTTTCCCACCTCTTTGCAGGCTCAATGTGGCTTACAATGCATCATGAATTGTGGAGATATATAAGAAATAAACATTTAGTAATTACACACAAAAAAAGCAATCAGATTTTCACTTACCAGCTCTTCAACACAGCTAAAATTCCTCTTTGAACCTACTGTTTGAACCATCAGCCAATGAAATGGCTTTTAGCTGTAATATCTCAGGTTACCTGATAATTATGCACACATCATTGAAGTCATGCCCTCCTCTCAGTGTACATGCTCAGAAAAAAAAACTTTGAACCACTTACAGATTTGAACAAACAATTACACTATTTATTTTTTATTTCTCCCCAGTCTCACTTGCACACCTCCCTCCAAACCTGTTTTCTTTAATTTGAATGTTGTTCAAGCTCACCCTGAATGAGGAGTTCTTCCCACACCAAAGACATATATAGCACTGGTTGTACTCTTTGAAGCAACTTTAGCAGAGCTGTCTGCCTCAGTTAGCACTGCTGGGCTGCCTTCACTTCCTGATGCGGAGAGGGAAGGGCAGGGGAGAGAGGAGAATCACAACTTCAGGTAAAAGATTTTGCAAGTGAGCGGACCTGGGTGGCGCCCTCCAGAGGTTACCCCGCTTACCGTGTTGGCACGGCCCTGATTGTTTCTACCCAATTCATTGTACAGATGTCTTGTTCTCTATTGGACACATTCGGTTGTGGCTGCCTGTGGGGTGCCGGAGGGGAAGAGGCCCTGAGAATGGATGTGTGCATCCCTCATGGTCAAGGGCTCCCCATTCTGTCTCTGTTCTTTGCATTCAAATCTTACCTCTATTTTCACCAGGTTCACGGGTAACCACAGCAGGTAATTTTTTTCCCGCTTTCCACCTCATGTGTTTCCCTGCTAGGTTCCATCCTTCTTTATGTGGTGAACCCCAGTCCCCTTTTATGAAGTGCCCACCCATTCTGAAGGTTGTTGGGGGTGGGGAGGGGGGGAGCATATATGCACTGAATGTCTTGTCCACATTATTCAACACAGGCCTACAATCCTCCATAGTTATGGAACAACAACATTTCTAAATTCTAGCCTGCAAACTATTTTCAAGGTGGCCCCAGGTCATAGGCGGTCGGTGGCCCAATTGTTTGGGAAGGCTAAAGGGGGCGGGGTTAGGGGTGGGGACAGGGGCGGAACTTACTCCATAATTGTCTGACCACACAGAAAAAAAATAAGTAAAAATAAAATAGTCACAATTAATACCTTTTATTAAATTTAGATATCATATGTCAAAGAATAAAGTGGTTGCTCAAAGCATATACTAACCACAATCGCTCAACTGCAAAACACTATGCACAACTTTGTGCAAAAACACACTCAGAACCTTACTGTACCATAAATAATGCAGACTGTCAACAATATGAAACAAGGGATCTGTCATGTTCTCGAGGACCTTGGCATTCTGTCAGGCTTCTTCCCCGGGAACCCTGGATACGTGAGTCCTTGGACTACGGCCGAGGAGCGGCAGTGGCAGGCAAGATCACCTTCAGAGCAGAGAAGAGACAAAGCTGGACTGGAACCCCGGACTGGAGTCCTGTACTGGAACACTCGGGACTGGAACGCACCGGACCGGAACACACTGGAGTAGGCTTCACCTACGCTTAGCTGCCTTTCCCCGAGGGTTGAGTCCTCAGGTTCGAGCAGCCGGTAGGGCTTACAGGAAAACCAGAACTGGAACCAGCAACAGGAACAACCGGAGTCAGGATCCAGCAGTGCTCCCAGGTACCTAGGCTAACGTGAGACAGGCAGGCAGGGAATGAGCGGGTTCTGGCAATAGTCCAAGACAGGTGGCTGGCAGAGAAGATCTGAGTACAGGCAATAGGCAGAGACAGGTGGCTGGCAGAGAATAACTGAGTATAGGCAATAGGCAGAGACAGGCGTGGTCAGGTTCAAAGCAGGAGTCTCTGGGCAGGCGGCTAGCAGAGCAGTAGATAGGTACAGGCAAGGGTCAGAACCAATAGCAAGACTAGGGCTGGAGCTCCAGTAACAAGGAAAACTGGCAAAGGACAAGACTAGGGCTGAAGCTCCAGAAACCAAGGAAACCCCACCGGGGAAAACCAGAGGCTAGACTCAGGAGACCTAGAAGCTGTACACAAGCTAACAAGCAGAGCAGTGCCCAAGCTAACTAGGCAAACACTAGGAACTCACACAGAGCAAACAGACGAACTAGTAAAGCTGTACACAGGCTACCAAGCAAGGCTGTGCCCAAGCTAACTAGTCAAACACTAGGCAATCACACAGAACTGGACAATGTAGCAGTGCACAGAGCACTCTAGCATACCAGGGACCTTATACGATGCAAAGGCAAAGGCTGTAGTCTCTAAGTGCTTAATAAAGCCCTTCAACACCAGAGGCGCAGCTGCAGCAATCTCTAAGTAACTACGGAGGCTGTTCAGGCACAAACCACAGAGCAGACAGAAAGCACAGTGAAACACAGAGAGGCTTCCCACACCCAGGTGTCGTGTAGTGGAGCAATTAGAGTCATGCTGGAAGCAGCCAGCACACAGAGAGAGAGAAAGAGCTAACCCAGGCAACACCCACAGGTGCAGTATAGTGAAGCAATTAGTGTCATGCTGCTGGATGCAGCCAGCACAGAGAGCCAGAGCTAGCTCAGAAAGGACAGACAGAAGAAACAGGAGCCAGCTAGGAAGCTGACCCCCAGGAACAAGGTAAGTCTGAGGGTGGTCATGGCCACAGACGTGACAGGATCATAATATCATAATTCTCATGTAGAGCCACAAAACACCCTTTTAGGGTGGATAGTGTTCACAATGAGCTCCTTTTATTAACGACCATATGTAGATCCTTCAAGAGGTAGTGTGTCATGATGTAGGCTCTACACCCTTTCTGATGTTTTGGTGCCACCTCAGTAAGACCAACACACAATCTCTCCACTGCAAAACACTACACACAAACTTGTGCAAAAACACACTCATAACCTTACCAAACCATAACAGCACTAATTCCAAGGACAGGACGAGCTACAACCTTATGCGTGGAAAGGCAGCACTATAATTACACCGGGCTTTAAAACACCAGTACACAACCTAGTGAAACAAAAAACAAAACAAAAAGGGCTGCAAATACTACACACTAGCAGAATACTGGATCTTGATCACACATGAAAAACACATGACAACAGATATGAAGGCAAAATACTGAACTGGAAAGTTACCTCAAGAAGTCAGACTCAGCATGCAGCAATACTAGAAAAATTGAAACTTACCTGCAAAATATCACAGATACACATTTCCAAAAGCTGACATATTCCAATTAATAAATTCTGAATAAAATACTTTTTTCTACCTTTGTTGTCTGAGCATTTAGTTATTCTATATTTGCTTTGGTCCCATTGTCTTCTGTTTTATGCAGTCTTCTTTCCATTTGATATTTTTTCTCTCACCATGTCCACCATCCTCTTGTGTCTTTATGCGTCCTGTCTACCACTTGTAGCCCTGTCCCTATCCTTCCTCCAGTTTCAGCATCTGCCCTTAATCTACTGCTGTCCCAACCGCTCAGGTAAGGGTTAAATCTCACAGTTCCCTGGGATTTCAGATCAGCAGGAAGAGAAAGCTTGATATAATACCCCAGCAGGGAACTAGAAGCAAAGGAAGACAAGTTTATCCAGGCGTGTTAGTTATCTCAGGCGACAAGGAATGCACCAAATAAAAAAAAAAAAAACAACCTCATTAATCATCCCATTGCTTGATAAATCCCATCCTCTTCTCTATAAATTTTAATCAAAAGGAACTTCAATCTGAGTGAAGCTGGGAAACTTCGGAAGCAGGGGAATGAGGAACTCACTGTAAAGCATGAAGTGCACTGAACTTTCCTATACCCTGTCGGAAGTGAAAAACACAGTGGGGGGTCTGCCCAGAGCTGAAGCTTCCTTTCTACAGCAGAATTCCCTGCAGCCCGCAAGAGTTTCCATCAGTAATCTTCTGATCCCCCCCCCCCCACTAGCCCCAGAACAACACCCCGCCCCACCCCCACCGTCATGTCCGAAGCACAGATTGCACAACATTTTTCTAAGCAGATAAGAGAAAAGCATGTTAGTCATCAAACGCTTCCTTGCACAATTAGAAGTTGCAGCGACGGCTCACTCAGCTCCAGCCTGCCTTTCCCTTCTTGCTCAATGGGCTTGGGCGGCGGCGGAAAAGGTTACAGCTTAGCTGGGGAGGCTATATGGGGCGCCTATGCCCCAGGTACTGAGCCCTGTGAGTCATGGTGAGGGAGAGGGTTTCTGGTTACAGTTCCTAACCCAAATTACCTGCAGGTGGCTACAGCCTGGTGGCTGGAGTGGTCTAGTGGTTAGAGCACCAGTCTTGCAATCCCAAGGTTGCTAATTCAAATCCCATTGCTGCTGTTTGTCATCTTGGGTGAGTCACTTAATCCTCCATTGCCGCAGGTGCAAACTTAGAGCCCCCCTGAGACTGAGAAATATCCAGAGTACCTGAATGTAACTCACCTTGAGCTACTACTGAAAAAGCTGTGAGCAAAATCAAAATAAATACAAAAACATATATTTATGTGCCCTTCTGTACCTGTTGTATTATATTGCAATTGTGATGAAGTAAACATCCATCTAATGCTTTTACCATTGTTTTCTGTCTTCTCCTCAGCACTATATACCATTGCTCAATGTGAAAAAATGACCCAACTGTTTGTAGCTCCTTTGTGGCCCCCACCAATGTGGTTTGGTTGTGGGTAATTGTGTCTGCTGTTCAGAGAGCAAACATCGTATATGTGCTACCTATGGTTATCTGCAAGTTTCTACTTGGCAGATCACTAATGCTAGACAACATACATATTATTTACAAAACTCTGTGCTGTGGAGCTGTATGGTAAGTGGGGGAAGAGCATGGATGGGCATTTATGTTCCTCAACAGAAATGCCCACCAAGCCTCTCCCCTTACCATACAGCCATGCAGTTTGGAAGGAACAGGTAGCCTTCTGTATGGCCACACATCACACATATGTCCCAAAGTTTCTCTGTCACAGTTCACCTGTCATGCAATCCATATTGCTGCCTCCTCTCAAATCAACCCCAGCATTTGATAATATGTAGTGCACAAAGTAGAGACACACACCCTGTTATATCAAAAATATTAAACTTCTATTTTACAACACAAAAAATATAACTATGTACAATTCCACCCCCCCCCCCCCAAATGTCCTTTAGTGCCGGCCACGTCCTCCTCCCTGAATGGCCGTGTCAGGGGCGTAGCCACGGGTGGGCCTGGACGGCCCCAGACCCACCCACTTTTGCTCTAGGCCCACCCTAACTAGCCCCAACCCAACAACATCGCTGCCGGGAGTGTTGCCTGCCTGAAATTCTTCTCCCCGCTGCTGCCTCGGTCCCTGCAGCATTCTTTTTTTTTCGCCCGTCACCAGCAGCGCTACGATTCACAGAGGCCGCTCCGCTCCCCCCTGCAACGTCCATTTGGCCCTACGAAAACAGGAAGTGCATCAGAGAGGGCCGGATGGACGCTGCAGGGGGGAGCGGAGCGGCCTCTGTGAATCGTAGCGCTGCTGGCGACGGGCGAAAAAAAGAATGCTGCAGGGACCGGGAAAAGACCACAAGTGTAACAGGTAGACCTCTTTGTTTTCTTGGAATCATTCTGAATAGCCAGTGGCTCCCAAAAGCCAGTCAAGAAATGTATTAATTTGAAGGTTTCACTATTTAATACGCTTTTGTTGTTATCCTTCACTTCCATGCATGCAGCTGGACTAACACAGCATCCACATTGCTTCTTCCAGTTTAATAAGCGTAAAGACGCCTGAAATCACCTTGCTTCTCCCTTCAAAATAAGTCAAATAAAATCAGGGCACTGTAAATGTTCCAGAAAACTGAAAAGCGACCTGATACTTGCGGCATCAGGAGAAACCTCTTCAGATCCAAACCTGTCATTCTGAGGATTTCAATGAGCTGAGACTTCTAGAAATAGCAAACTGGCGGCGTAGGATAGGAAAGGAAACTGAGCTCATTTATATTGGGACGTCACAAAAGTGTCACACTGCAAGAACTGCTTTTAAGATGAGGACCTATACTGTGATAGCACACCAGCAGCGGGGAGAAGAATTTCAGGCAGAAGTTCTTCGAGAGTTGCTGCACAGGGGGGTAAGGAGTGAGGGAGAAAGTTGGACATGGGATGGGAGAGAGAGATGCAGAAGAAGAGAGAGGGAGAGAGAGAGAGAAAAAATGTTGGACATAGAAGTAGGAGAGAGGGTGACATGTGGGAGTAGGACAGGGGCAGAAAAAATGTTGTGCCCATCCAATTTGGGCTCAGGCCCACCCAAAATTGGCTGTCTGCCCTAAGGTGCTGCTCATTAGCCTGCCACATTGCCCCCATCTCCTGCCTCATTGCTGACACTTCCTGCAGCAACTGGTTTTGCCCATCAACCAGTTGCTGCAGGAGGCGCAGTGTTGGGGCTGGGAAAGGGGTTGGGGCTGGGGAAGGGGATGGTGCTAGGGATGAGGATAGTGCTGCGAGGGCTGGAGGTGGTGGGGCCTCCTCCTCCACGGCCACCTCCTCCTGGCCCTAGCCCTCCTCCTCCTCCTGGGCCTCTTGGGCCGCCTGCTCCTGGGCCTCCTCGGCTGCCGCCTCCTTCTGCTGCTGCTGGTGCCCTGTGTTTGTAAAAGGATTGTCTTTGAGATCAGCACATCCAACATGGCTTGCATAATGCAGGAGCTGGATGGCCTGAGGCGGGGGATGGGGAAAGGTGTGGTGAGCCCTGGGCTATAGCCATAGGGTGTGAGATGCATGAGATGACATGACAGGGAACCCCGGATGCTGGTCTGACTCAGAGTACACAGGCAGACCACACTCATTGTTCAGCAGCATGTTTGCATTATGATTTGTGACTATGGTTGGCTGACCATTTTGGGTTTGTGTTATTTTGGGGGGGGGGGGGGGGGGGGCGGGGAAGCACATAACTTTAATATGAGGCAATGACATCCAGTAAGAGTAGGACCTAAGGCAGGAATACCATGAAACAGTATCCACCCCAGAAAGGCGTGTCATCTAATTCATCTCAGAAGAGGTTAATTGGAAGTTGCAGCCACACTCATGGGAGGGTAGCTGCAACCTCAGGCATTTATCTGGGACAGAGGTGTTATGACGTACTAGTTGCCTATTAGCCACATGGAAACTGATATTGTACTGGACATTTGCATTATTAAATAAATACATTTACAAATGAGTACAGGTGTCCTGTTTATAATACTTACGTTGAGCCCTGATGTGCTGTCTCGCTGCCCTGATCATGTCAGGGTTGTTGCTCCTGATTCAGCGGAACCTCCGCCGGAGGGTCTCGAGGTCCCTCCGAATGCCAAATCTTCTGCAAGATATAAGTTTGTACACCAGGAGTCAGGGGATGGCCCTTCTTGCCTTCAGCACACAAATTCATTTGGAAATCAAAAAGGAGAGACTCACAACACTGATTGGGGGGGGGGGGGGGGATGACACATTACATAGCTACAGATAATGTCAGTGAGGTGGACGCTAGGATAGAGAGTACCGTTTGTGTTTTTGCTTTCTAGTACATAGATTCTATTAATGAATGTGCATGTGCACATATCACTGCTTACCCTTGAATGCAGACTCCAGTTTGTGCTTACACTGCTGAGGGAGCTCTTATATGTGTAGCTACAGGAGGGGTCCCTGATAGGCCAGGAGGGGGGAAGCAAACACTTACCTCTCCAACCTGTCCCTTATCTCAGTCCAGGCTTGGATGGAGAGAGTCCTGGAGGGCAGGTGGTGGTGGTGGGGAAATAGAATTCTCCTGTGCCTTACGCACAGATACACCAGTAGCAGATTTTCAGCTAAGGTGAAATTAGGTTCTCTCCGGAGAGCCATTTTCCCAGTGAATAGCTGTTGGAACGCGTGCATCGCCTTATATGGACGGCCATGCGTGATGGCCGTCCTTACATGCACAGCTCCATATATGGTTCACCATTCCATATATGGATAGGTCAGTACATGCACGTCTTGGCATGTATAATGGCTCCACACATGGCCGGCCGTGACGCATGGCTGTCCATGGATGCGTGTGGGGCCTACATATGGAGGTTTCCTTACATGGGAGTTTTCCTTATATGGATCATTATCAAGTGTGCGAACTTCATATATACACAATAAAATGAGTATGTTCCTTATATTTCCCATAGCTGCATGTTCCGCAAGTACAGTGCATGTAGTTGTGGACATCCAGGTAGGGGGAAAATATAAGGAACATTGAGAAGTATAAAGTACAGTAACACGTTTCTCACATAACTGCCATATTTTTCCTATACTTTGGGCGCATCTGATTTAGCCATGTTCAACTACGATAATGGAATATCTGAGGCCGGCCTTTTTCCTATACTTTGGCCGTCTCTGATTTGGCTGGGTCCCACCGTATTATCAAAACGAAAGATGGCCGGCCATCTCGTTTCGAAAATACGGTTGGCTCCTCCCCTTCACAGCGCCGTCCTCTGAGATGGCCGGTGCTGTTCGATTATGCCCCTCAATGTCACAGCATTAACACACAGATATTAAAGCACATCTGCTCAGAATAGATTCTCTCAGGGACAAAAGTTTCTGAGCGGATAGATAGGAGAACAACTGTCTGCAAACATACCAGTCATGAAAAAGCTAATGTCCTCTACTTAAAAGCGGATTATTCCAAGAAAGCCAAGCTATCCTTCATGTTTACAGTTGGTGCCAGAGAGACTCCAGTCTAGACGCAAGGACAGGAATCCTGTGGCAAAGATAATCAAGAATCTGTTGACTCACCTGATTTCAAATGCAGTCTAGAACAGGGACCCCCAATCCAGTAGCTTCCATAGACTGACAACAAATCAAAGGCAATGATAAATGAAAAATATAGTTCCCTCTATAAAGTGTGTTCTAGGTCATTGTCTCTTATTTTGGTTAAGAATTATTCCAATAAGACTAGAGCATTTGTTTGTAATGCATCAGAGCTTATTAAAGGACTAACAAGCAGATGATCAAAAGTCCCGCGCTGTTCCAAACAGCGCTCTAAAAATAGTGCTGGTACAGCGCGGGGCTTTACCGCACCGATGATCAGAGATAATGCATGCAAATTTAAGCAGCGCAATTATCTTTGATCATGGGGTAGAAGTGCGGGCGAATTGTGCCGAGCAGTGGCGTAGCCACAGGTGGGCCTGGGTGAGCCAGGGCCCACCCACTTAGGGTTCAGGCCCACCCAACAGTAGCACACATTTAGTGGTAGCTGGTGGAGATCCCAAGCTTATCTGCTGAAGACTTCCCCCTCATGGTAAGTCAAGGTGGAAAGATATTTTTGTGGTGGTGGTCATGGAGGGGGGGGGGGGGAGAACACTTGGTGCCCACCCACTTCTTGCCTAGGCCCACCCAAAATCTGTTGTCTGGCTATGCCCCAGGTGCTGAGCATGCGCTCAGCACAATCCTCCCGCACTTGTTTGACAGGTCTGGGCTGTCAAAATCCCAAACCTGTCAAACACAGGGGCTGGAGGTCCATGGGACCACCAGGCCCTGACTACCCCTGCCCCGAGCAAGGCAAAACGGGGGCCGGAGGTCCATGGACCTCCGGTCCCTCCAACGATCTCACCCCCTCCCTTATATGGTGTGTAGCCCCGCCCAGCACATCCCATGATGCACTGGGCAGGGCTGGGCGCCGCCATTTTGCGGCGTCGAAGGAAGCGGAGGGAGGCAGGCTCCGTCCCTCCTCCAACCAAGGTAGGGGGGCGGGCAGAGATGGAGGTGTAATGGTATCAGTTTATTACTGAAATATGTAGCATATTTGCTGGATTATATATACACCAATATATTTGTGTATCTTTTAAAAATATATATTTGACACTGCAGAAGAGAGAATAGGTTCATTTCAAGCCCCTCTCTCTCCATTCCTTTTTCTGGGAACTTCTGATAGCAGGGATAGTTAAGTACAAACACTTAACAAACACAAAAGAGCTTCCTCTGCCCTCCCACCTAACAAAGGCATGACTAAGGTGGACACCTGAATAAAACAAAGAACTCAGGAGAAGCATAAACAGGACATTTGCTTGTCAAAGGTATACCTGCCCCTCCCATCAGCTTTCAGACATGTGCAGAAAGGAAGGACTTGTAATGTGTATCTGCCCCAGAGACTGAGCAGGACATCAAAAGAAAATCCAGACTGTAAGTCTCGTGATGTCATAAGACATGAGACCAAGATACCACAATGCTTTGCAAATGCTCAGGGGTCGTGTGCAAAAAACCAGGAAGCCAACAAAGATCCACATGGCATATCCTCCTGCAGCTTGCAAGATATAAAAGGACAAGCTGTTTCCCAAGAGTCAGATTCTCATCAACTGCCTCCTCCTCTTGGAACCTGCCTCCTCTTGGGGCCTGCTGCTCTCTTGGGGTCTGCTGATGCCTTGCTCCTGAAACATGTGCTCATCAATCAGCTGGACCACAGTATGCTTGTAACAAGGACTTGTAAGTTAACCTACCTGCTACTTTGTTCTATTTTATGCACAGATTACCTGTAAAGATCTCTTAAAACCTACCTCTCGTGTGCAAGTGTATATTAAATCAATCTTTTTGAAGCTAAAAATACGGTCTCTTTGTGTTCTTAATATATATATACTTAATTTATTTAATTTATTGCAATTATCACCTTTGGTGATTGGTGGAGAAATTAATATCCTAAAACTTATAAATACAGCGCTTGCTCTTAAATTATAAACAGTAGCGAGTTGCTCTCGAGCTATTTTCCCCAAAATAAATAATTTCTTGTAACATATTAATTGGTGGCGAACGGGGGCAGGTATTCTGTGCGAGTAGAATACGGTAGCAGTGTTCTTAAATTATATTTTTATATTTTGCTGCTTTATAGAGAACTGAGTATCAGGTTTCATTAATTAAATTTCCGATTGATAAATTGATAAGGTTTTCAGGGCACTACTTAAGATGTTGCGCGTAATGGACATTTGGTCCCTGCCAGCGTGCCAATACTTAAGTACTTACGCAATTATGTACCTTATGTACTGTATAACAAAAATTTTAGGCATGCTCTGGCATAAAATAAAAACTAATTTTGCGGATAATTCTGAGGAAGACATACACACAGAGAAACACACTATTCTAGGTGTACATAACCCCACTTTGCTTAAGCGATGCATAGGATCCTCGGGCCCCAATCCATGGACCCCTAGCGTAGTGGAGGACATTAGTAGCATCTCTGATATGGAGAGCAAATTCGAAAAATATTGTAATTTATATTCAATTAAGGAAGGGAGCAAGAGAATTTCTGCATGCACTTGGTTAATGTGGGCCATGTGTGAGAAAGCCTTAAAAGAGCATGCAGAATTGAACGACAAATTATTAGCTAAAGAGAAAGAATGCAAGCAGGTAGGCACAGAAAAGGATTTCTTGATCACAATGAATAGGTGCTTAAATTATCAATTGGACTCTTCTAGGCAGCAGATAGAACATCAGCAAGCTCAGGAAAATCAAATGAAAACCCAAATTTTAGCTTTAGAAATGCAAGCAAATCAGGTCCCAGGCCTAAAACAACTAACCAGAGAGCTAATACTGCAGACGTCCCCTATAGGTGAGAATAACACTGAAAAAATACAGGATTCTCATGTGCAGATATCAGCTATCTCAGGCCTTCCATGTGCCCCTCCAAATACAGCCACAGCTATGCCTGTTTCAGCCGTGTTAAAAGTATCTGAGGCTAGACAGCTACCGGGTGGACTCATCCAGACGATCAGTTCCCAGCCCCTCTCACAGACAGATATAGAAGTGATAGCCAGACAAATAGGCAAGATAGACCCTGACAAGTTCCCCCAAGCTTGTGTGGCATTATGGAAATTAGAACAGGAAGGGAGGATTGATACAGAGGAATTAATTAAAGTGATCCGTCTCTGTATCAAACCTGAATTTGCAGAACAGATGGAGGGAGCTATTCAATTGGCAAGACAAAGGGGTTTCTCTTTGCTAAATTTGGCAATCGCTGCGAGTGTATCCTTTGGCATGAGAACGTTCAAGATCTTAAATACATATGTCCAGCAGGGCAAAAATGAGGGTATTGAAGATTATGTAAGGAGGGCAATTATTTTACTAATTATGACAGGGGAAGTGGAAGGCAGATCCCAGGAGATCTACTAGATGTAAAAGTAGATGATGAGAGGTTGAGAGAAATTTGTCAGGGCATGCATCCTACTATTGCAAGAGCTCTCTGTTCTTGGGCCCCAGGTGAGCCTGCCTCTGCTAGGGATTTGTGCTTGAAGGCCAAAAATGTACAAAGGTATCAGCCTTATGCAGTACATTCAGTGGCGGCAGCTGTACCCACTTTATACCCTGATCTAGCTCCATACAAAGAGCAGGCCCCCCAGGCCCCCTCACGGCATCCAGCTCCCCAACCCAAGAATGCACCACCTGGGCTGCATTCTGACCGAAGCTCCCATCCAGACCCTGCTAAAAGCTTCACCATCAAGTTAGCCACAACTGAGACTGCTTTAGCTGCGGTCCTTCTCCAGCGTAATCAACAGGGAAAACTTTGCCCTGTGGCTTATGAATCACGTAAACTGACTGATGTGGAGAGCAGGTACACTGAATGTGAAAGAGAATGTCTAGCTGCTGTTTGGGCAGTTCAGACATTCCAGCATCTCTTTGGAGAGGCCCAAATCTCTATTTGCTCAGGTCACACTCCCCTCAAGTATATAATTTCAGGTGCCCTTACTGGCTCACACATTTCAAACACAAGACTAGCACAATGGACCCTAGTTTTAATGAACAAAAGGGTTCAATTTGAAATCCAGAAAAGTCCAAGCCTTTTAGCCCATGCACTGATTGAAACTGGGTCCAATCACTCTTGCCCTTATCAAGAGAATCTACAATCTCCCCTGCAATGTCCCTCAGCGCCCCCTGTAGAGGAGGCTAAGACTTTAGTACCACCTAGAAATATTTGGTTTACGGATGGGTCCTCCTTTTGGGACAAAGGTATACGATATACTCAGTATGCAGCCCTCAGCATAGACCAGGAAGTCCTAAAAGGTAAATCTGATAGTCATTCCTCAGCTCAGAACGCAGAAGTATTAGCTGTCCAGGCTGTATTGACTCACACATGTCCACATATAGACACTAATATATCTCATGAGTGCCTCATAACGCACCCTTTAATGATATACAGTGATAGTGATTATGTAGTACAAGCCTGTTTAGGGTGGCTGAGTCAGTGGTCTCGTAATGATTTCTGCACTGCTGATGGCAAGCCCTTGCAACAAGGACAATTGTGGAAATGGATTGGGAATTGGTTACAGTGTCATCCAGGTAAATTAATGATAAGTCATGTTAAATCACACCAGGACCCCCACCATTCCCTTGAAGCTTCTTTTAACCATCAGGTAGACATGTTGGCTTCTCAGATTTCTGCTGTCACTAGATCTGGTAAAGATACTTCTGAGCATATACCAGATCAAATATTTAGACAAGAGGTGATTTGTTTAGCCCACTCATATTTGCATGAGGGAGTAGAAGGAACCCTCAGTCGCCTTAAAGCCATGGCATCATGGCCAGGAATGAGAAAGGAAGTGGAGGATTGGGTAGGCGGCTGCCTACAATGTGCACAAGTTAAAGCAGGACAGACTAAACCAACACCACTTTTACATCAGAGAAGGGTAGGACCCCGGCACCGGTTACAAATTGATTTCATAGACAATTTACCAGTGACCAGAGAGGGATACAAATACCTTCTAGTTATTGTTGATGCTTTTAGTGGCTGGGTGGAAGCATTTCCTTGTAAAAATCATACTGCACAGACTGCTGCTAATAAACTGTTCTCTGAGGTAATTTGCAGGTTTGGCACTCCTCAAATCATCGACTCAGATCGTGGACCAGCATTTGTGGGTGAGATTTTCACAGTCCTGTTACAAGCCCTAAATATAAAACACAAGCTTCATGTTCCATATCACCCACAGAGTTCTGGGCAGGTAGAGAGAATGAACAGGACCATAAAAGAGGCCCTCAGAAAAGTTGTAAATTCGACACGTAAAGATTGGGCTCAGAAATTGCCTTTGATACTAGCATTCATACGCAGTACATCCCGCCTGAATTCACATGTAACCCCTTATCAGATACTGTTCGGACACACTATGCCACTCCTAATTTCTAGTGACTGTATCAATCAGGACCCAAATGATGATGAGACAGACCCTACTTTTGTACAATATATCAAACAACTAGTAGAGGATAAAACCACTCTGCAAGCCATAGTCACTCAAGCCCTGGAGAAAGCAGCTCAATCTAAAAGTCTACATTCCGCTATCAGCCCCCTCTTTGAAATAGGTTCTCAGGTAATGTACCGTAAGCTCTTCAAGGGAAAACGGGACCATGCCCTCTCTGCAGGTTGGAATGGCCCTTATACAGTATCCAACCGTATATCCCCAGTGGTATATCAAATCAGCTTTCCACAGGGAAAGACAAAATGGGTACACATATCTCAGCTAAAGAAGTACACCTGATTGTTTTTCCAAGTAACACTAGGTGTCCCGAGCGCTCATGTGGGCTTCTGCGGTGACAGGAAAATAGAAAAAGTTTTTGCTTATTAACCTTTTGAACACTGATAAGAATTTAAAATGTAGCTTCTATTCTTTTAATTGAAAATGTAGCTTTTATTGTTCTTTTGATTTAAAATGTAGCTTCTATTGTTCTTTTAATTAAAGATGTAGCTTCTATTGTGACTATAGTATGTTTGAGAAATAGATGTACCTATATAATATTGTTTAAGGATTCAGAAATGTCTTTTTTTCTGATGAGTGACTCCCACTGGAGTTGAAACTAAAATACTGGGTAAGAAGTTTTAAAAATGCCTCCTTATAATAGGTAACTCCCGCTGGAGCTGAAACTTAATATTGTGTTTTAATGTGAATTAACAAGATATGCTTATTTTTATAGAAAAGAAACTAAAGCTTAAGAAAATAAAGCCTGTCTGCACTGCACGCTGCTCGCATAAAATGGTCTAAGATTGTGGGAAGGAACTGTGAACAAGAGAGGGATCCCCCACCAGAACCAGCCATGTGACCTGCTAAAATTAATGTGAAAGTGTCTTTCTGTCTTTTTCAGAGTTCGAGTTCTACTTATGAGATATTAATATTTTTATGGTGCTAGTAATTAATACATACATGGCTATCTCAGATACTTTTCTAAATAAATAGATCTGATTCTGTTCTACTTACGAGATTAATATTTTTATGGTGCTAGGAATTGATATATATATGGCTCTCTCAGATATATTTCTATATTTTAAAAATAAACAGATCTATGTTGTTCTACTTATGAGATAGTAAATGAAACTGCTGTGGTAATCCAAGATGGATGCCACAGATGATGCTTTTGTGCTTTATTAATTTTGCTAATTGTTGCTTAGTTCTAAATGAATGAAAATGCTTTGGCAAATCCAAGATGGATGCCGCGTACGTTGCTTTTGTTTTTTTTTATGTTCTATTTGCAGGTTAAGCTCAATCCTGGATCTGGAATGGACGATCAGAGACCTAAAGGCCTAATAGAGTTCTTTGTTTGTTTGTCATGTGGTCTCCATGTTACATGTTTGTTTTATGTTATGGGGTACCCAAGAAACTATAAGCAGACATTAATAGACCCTCCCTACTAACAGTCCCTCCATTAGTTCACATTGTCCTAGAAAGAAAAGAAAAAGAGACCATTTTCACTGGCAGGCGAGCTATAGAAAAGAAAACCATGTTCACTATTATTGAAGCTATGGCTACAGACATATATTAAGTTCTACCAATTGCTATCTAAGGATATATATTCACATGTGTATATTTGAAAATATGAGCAAAGGTTTCTCTTTACATGATCTATCAGGTACAATCAGTACAGGGAATGTTTCTGACCTTTTTAGTTTATTATACATCACAGCCAGTACGTGCAACATGCTCTCTCTGGAATGAAATATTGGCTGTGTGCAAAGCAAAATTAACATATCTTTTCTAAATTCTTTACAACATTAAACACATGAGTATTGTCTATTAATTTGCTACATTAAACACTGCTAAAGCAGATAAATATGGTAACCTTTTACCACACTCATTACCCATAAAAGGTTTCTCTCTGAAAAATAAAAAGTTTCTCTCTGAAAGGTAGTTCATGGCACTATACCATGACTCTGTTTTTTTTTAATTTGGTCAATGATTAAGTAAATATTATTGCATAGGATTGATAGGAATAATTATTTTGTGTATAATAGTAAATTATTATAATTGCATACATATGTCTTTCTTGTTTCTAATGAAACAGTAGTATAATAGCTCCACATTTACACTCTTGCTTATGTATTAGATCACTGATGTGAATACCTCAGTTAGCCTCTGAAATAGAGACTATAGGGAAACATTCACAGTGTTAGGAAACATTCATAGAATATTTTTCCTTGGAATGTCAAACGCTGAAAATATGACTGAATAGATTGGTCCATCCCATTGCGGTGGTATAAATTGGTCAATTGCGCACTCTCATGCTATTGATTTGGCTAGCATACTGGGTAAGATATCCTGTGGCACAAACTTGGGAGCAGCCTATGCCCCTGAGCAGGTGACACAAAAAGAGGTGGTCTCTGGAAATAGAGCAAAATGACGCTTGTGTGGCTGAAGTCATATAAAGTGTACTTGCAATCCTATTTTAAACCAGAGCAAAGCCATACTCTGCCACCTGACTGAATGGAAGCCTAATGAAACTGACCACAGAAAACTTAACCCTAGCTACCTAAATGTAACTCATGAGCAAACAAAAGTAATAATGATGAGTCTTTTTGCTTTATAACAGTCATATTCCAGCTAAGGACATATTCCAAGATTCATAGTGATGTGACATAGTAGATGACGGCAGGAAAATACCTGCACGGTCCAGTCTGTTCAATGTCCATTATTAAAAGATTCACCTCTTCCAGTACACATGCCCATGTAAACAGTTCAGTACCTTTGCTATTGTTCTTTTGAAATTATGCTACTGTACTAGGTTAGAGTTGTTTTTTTAATTTTAGCTTTTATAGTTCATTTTATGGCTCCTCATTCCAATATATTAAAAATTTATTTTCACTCGGAGCCAAGAGAGGGAATGTAATGGTATCAGTTTATTACTGAAATATGTAGCATATTTGCTGGATTATATATACACCAATATATTTGTATATCTTTTAAAAATATATATTTGACACTGCAGAAGAGAGAATAGGTTCATGTCAAGCCCCTCTCTCTCCATTCCTTTTTCTGGGAACTTCTGATAGCAGGGATAGTTAAGTACAAACACATAACAAACACAAAAGAGCTTCCTCTGCCCTCCCACCTAACAAAGGCATGACTAAGGTGGACACCTGAATAAAACAAAGAACTCAGGAGAAGCATAAACAGGACATTTGCTTGTCAAAGGTATACCTGCCCCTCCCATCAGCTTTCAGACATGTGCAGAAAGGAAGGACTTGTAATGTGTATCTGCCCCAGAGACTGAGCAGGACATCAAAAGAAAATCCAGACTGTAAGTCTCGTGATGTCATAAGCAGGGTTGCCATGTGGAAAATTTTTTTCCCCACCCAATCCAGCCTAAAAACAGCCCAAAACCCGCCCAAACTCAAACCCCGCCCCTGACACCCCCACCCCCGCGTCATCACCCCCGCCCCCGCCGTCATCAACCCCGCCCCCGCCGTCATCGGCCCCGCCTCCCCCATCATCGGCCCCGCCCAGAACGTCACTAACCACGCCCAAAACGTCACTAACCCCGCCCCCCACAGCCGAAAAAACCGCCCAAAAACCGCGGAAAAGAAAAAAAAGAAACCCAAAAAACCGCGACCCGCCGCGGGCAAAAATTTCCCGCGGCGGGTCGCAGAAAACCGCCCAATTGGGCGGTAAAACCGCCCACCTGGCAACACTGGTCATAAGACATGAGACCAAGATACCACAATGCTTTGCAAATGCTCAGGGGTCGTGTGCAAAAAACCAGGAAGCCAACAAAGATCCACATGGCATATCCTCCTGCAGCTTGCAAGATATAAAAGGACAAGCTGTTTCCCAAGAGTCAGATTCTCATCAACTGCCTCCTCCTCTTGGAACCTGCCTCCTCTTGGGACCTGCTGCTCTCTTGGGGTCTGCTGATGCCTTGCTCCTGAAACATGTGCTCATCAATCAGCTGGACCACAGCATGCTTGTAACAAGGACTTGTAAGTTAACCTACCTGCTACTTTGTTCTATTTTATGCACAGATTACCTGTAAAGATCTCTTAAAACCTACCTCTCGTGTGCAAGTGTATATTAAATCAATTTTTTTGAAGCTAAAAATACAGTCTCTTTGTGTTCTGAATATATATATACTTAATTTATTTAATTTATTGCAATTATCACCTTTGGTGATTGGTGGAGAAATTAATATCCTAAAACTTATAAATACAGCGCTTGCTCTTAAATTATAAACAGTAGCGAGTTGCTCTCGAGCTATTTTCCCCAAAATAAATAATTTCTTGTAACAGAGGGTAGGCATCGGATCGGATGGCAGAGCAGACCCTTGCCAATGCTGGGGGTTGGGTTGGGGGGCGGCTGTCCAGCGGACCGCCAGCCCTCCTGTCGCTGGGGGGGGGGGGGGGCGGCGGCGGCCACTGGACCACCGGACCACCAGGCAGGGACCATTTTCAGGGGGCTGGAGACCCACCGGATCTCCAGCCCTCCCTGAACCTGGGGTGGTGAGATCGTTGGGAGGAGTCCATTGTCGCTGGGGGGGTGGTTTGCATCGTTGGGGGGAATGGGGTCCTGCCAGCATGCAAATGCATACTGAACAGGGCTCACCATTCCTCCCCAATGATCTGCAAACCCTAACGCCAGCTCGGAGCTGCTGCGGCCAGTGACCCTATATTTGGCGCGCTGGTCACTGATCATTGGGGATGAATGCGTTAAGCGCTGATTAGCATGCATTTGCATGCTACTTGTGCTAAGAGCCCTCGAGTGCATTGTTTCACGCGCTCGAGGGCTCTGATCATGGGGCGGCAACAAACGCTGGTGCTAGTATGGCGTTAACAGCCTCTAGCGCCAGCGTTTGCTTTTGATCATGAGGGTAAAAGTGCAGCAGACAAAAATTATAACTATCTTTATACTATGTGTTAAACACTAAAATTTTTCACTTTGCAGTGGTTTAGCACCAGTGCCTTCTAAATGTAAGAAGCTGCTGCCCTCTGATGGACATAAGGCACAATAGCAAGCTCTTACTTATTTTTAATCAATATAGGGGTGTGGTAGCCGTGTTAGTCCACTCTTAAAGGTTATCAATAGAAATCTTTTCCATGTTTTATTTTGTTTGAGTTCTATTGATAATCAATATAGGGAAACTGTATTGCCAGACTAAGATAATGAAAGATACTAATTCATCTTATTTCTCCCACTAATCAAAATGCAGAGCTTCTCTCTTGAATACAGTAAAATAAAAACACCCCCCCCCCTCCCCTTTCGTAGGAGTAGCCAGGGGTAGACTCATTAGCCTGCCTGTTTCCTGCCCAGGGAAACTATTTGCTGAAAGAACATAAGAAGAGCCATATTGGGTCAGACCATTTAGCCCAGTATCCTGCTTCCATCAGTCACCCATCCAGGTCACAAGTACCTGGCAGAAACCCAATTAGTAACACCATTCCATGCTACCAATCCCAGGACAAGCAGTGGCTTCCCCCAAATCCAGCTTAATAAAAGACTATGGACTTTTCCTCCAGGAACTTGTCCAAACCTTTTTTAAACCCAGATACACATCTTCTGGCAACAAGTTCCAGAGCTCAACTATTTTTTGAGTGAAAAAATATTTTTTCCTATTTGTTGTAAAAGCATTTCCACAAAATTTCTTTGAGTGTTCCTGGGTCTTTGTACTTTTTGAATGAGTGGAAAAGCGATTCACCTCGTCCCACTCCACACCACTCAGGATTTTGTAGACCTCAATCATATCCCCCCTCAGCCGTCTTTTTCAAGCTGGAGAGCTCTAACTTCTTTAGCCTTTCTTCAAATGGAAGCAGTTCCATCCCCTCTATCATTATGGTCACTCTTCTTTGAATCTTTTCTAATTCCGCTATATCTTTTTTGAGACAAAGTGACCAGAATCAAATGCAATAGTTATGGTGAGGTCGCACCATGGAGCAATACAGAGGCAATATATTTTTGGTCTTATTTTGCATTCCTCTCCTAATAATTCCTAGCATCCTGTTTGCTTTTTTGGTCACTGCCACACACTGGGCAGACGATTTCAGCGTATTGTCTACAATGACACCTAGGTCTTTTTCTTCTCATACAACTTGTACCAGCTGAATCTCTACCCAAAGATTGTCCTTTGTCACTGGATCCTCAGCATTCTCTGCTTTTAAATTCAGGTCCCACAGATGTTCTATTGTCTCAAGATGCCCCGGGCAGCCCTGTCTGTTTCAGGCTTCAGACTGATGAATATCGTGCTCCTTCTTATAGTTATTCTGCGCTTGGTCTAACAAAGCCTGAGTATTCCCTCATTCTTAAATTGTGCCACAGCCAAGCACCCTAGAATGCATGCAAAATGATTTTCATTCAGGATCTCTTCTGACATGTCTCAGCACTGAGGCAATTATCAAAGCTGTCTAATAGTGGATCTGCAAGCTGTTAAGGACACACTGCCATCATGGGGTAAAGTGCGCACAGGCACAATCCTCCCACATTTGTTTGACAGGCCTTGTGCCCTCACTGATCCCTCACCCCAAGCCAGCGACATGGGGGCTGGAGGCCTGGCGGACACAAGTTCATGGGGGGACTGGAGATCCACCAGATCTCCAGCCCCCCAACCCCTCCTTGCACCCCCAAAAAGAAAGCCCTGGTGGCCCAGTGGGATGCAAACCAAGCCCCCCATTTGGTGGTCTAGCGGCCCTCTTGCCCGACCACCTGCACCTTTGTTAGAGGAGGAAATAGTACCTCCTCTTCCATAGCCCCGCCTAGTGCATCCTGGACTAGATCGGGATCTGGATTGTGATATTTTTGCTTGCTGTTTCCTGCACCTCAGCTACTGTGGTGATATGACCAAGCGGTCTGTTACAAATTTGTGGCAGTGTTGGGATCTTTCGAACTCCCCTGCTGTGGATCCAGTGGATCAAGAAACACCAAGACCTTTAACAAAGCAATTATCAGCACAAGGTAAGAGTTATCTATCGTGGGTGTAGCTGACATGGTTGGAAGTTAAAGGTGAAGTGGGGAAAGAATCCACGAGGCAGTCAGACAGGTAATAACCTCCTCTGGGGAGATAAAAGAAGCTGCCCTTGGTTGTGTTCTGTGTTTGTTTGAGAGAAGAGGGCATTTCTCTGGTAAGTGAACGCTACTTTGCTTTGTGCTTTGGGAACTTAAAGATTGGGATTTAAAGGAGGAATTGTAGGTTAGTGTTAGGCAAAATAAAAATATAAAAAGCAAATTTTAACAACTAATCTCCATAGTCTTTTCCACTTAGCTTTAAAAGCTTTGTACCACAGCATTAACAGAATCTAACAGGGACTGCAGGGTTCAGTCTTCCCACCCCTAGGACCTCTTCATTTAGTCAGTTACTGTAATTAGGGAAACAAGCAAGGAGTGCTCTTACAGAGTTTTAAATACATTTCATTACCATCTAAGAAGGAAACACTAAATAAATCATACAATATACTATCCGCCTTATTTTTGAAAGAGAAAGATGCCCATATTTTGACCCAAATCGGGAGATGGGCGTCTTTCTCCCGTGGGCACCCAAATCGGTATAATCGAAAGCCGATTTTGGGCGTCTTCAAGTGCAATCTGTCGCGGAAACGGCCAAAGTTGATGGGGGCGTGTCGGAGGCGTGGTGAAGGCAGGACTGGGGCATATTTATTAGCCGAGGAGAGATGGGCGTCCTCAGCCAATAATTGAAAAAAGAAAGGCATTTTTAGCGCGAATTTGGGTCACTTTTTTTGGATCCTTTTTTTTTCACGAACAAGTTCCAAAAAAGTGCCATAAATGACCAGATGACCACCGGCGGGAATTGGGGATGACCACCTCTGACTCCCCCAGTGGTCACTAACCCCCTCCCACCCAAAAAAAAAAACAAATTAAAAAATTTTTTTCCAGCCTGTATCCCAGCCTCAAATGTCATACCCAGCTCCATCACAGCAGTATGCAGGTCCCTGGAGCAGTTGTTAGTGGGTGCAATGGACTTCAGCCAGGTGGACCCAGGCCCACCCCCCACCCCTACGTGTTACACTTGTGGTGGTAAATGGGAGCCCTCCAAACCACCCCAAAAACCCACTGTACCCACACCTAGGTGCCCTCCTTCAGCCATAAGTGCTATGGTAATGGCGTAGAGTTGTGGGCAGTGGGTTTTGGGGGGGATTTGGGGGGCTTAGCACCCAAGGGAAGGGAGCTATGGACTTCAGAGGTAGTTAACTTTTTTTTTAATTGTTACAAGTGCCCCCTAGGGTGCCCAGTTGGTGTCCTGGAATGTGAGGGGGACCAGTACACTACGAATCCTGGCCCCTCCCACGACCCAATACCTTGGATTTGGTCATTTTTGAGCTGGACGCCTTCAGTTTCCATTATCGCTGAAAACGAAACCGCCCAGTTCAAATCCGCACAAATCTGATGCATTTGGCTGGCACAAACCGTATTATCAGAAAAAACATGGATGCCCATTTTTTCCGAAAATACGGTTTGTCCCGCCCCTTCACGTACCCGTTCTCGGAGATAGACACCCATGGAGATGGGCGTTCGCATTCGATTATGCCCCTCGCATATAAACTAAAAGACACGTTTATATTAGGCTAATATCCTTAATACTGTAGCAAGTTTTAAATTATTGAAAAACTTTAAAACACTAAGATGGAGTCAGCAGTCCAGTAGTGAGAGGGGTGCTATCCAGTCTTTTGCATTGAGTGTCACATGTATGATTATCTCCCAGTTGGTGAGATGTCATATGTGTGTGCCCGATGCAAAGAGCTCCTAGCTCTTAGAGAATGTGTCTGTTCTCTTGAGGCTAGAGTAGCAGACTTGGTGGAGCTGAGGGAGACATAGAGGTACATAGAGGAGACCTACAGGGATGTTGTAGAGAAGTTCCACCTCCAGTCTGGTAGCCCTTATGCTACCTTGGAGGAGGGAGGTCTCCTAGAAGGAGAGCATCACCCTGGTGAAGTAGGAAGTACTCCTGTAGCCAGGACCTGCCCACCAGGGGATGTACTATCATCTCACACCGAGGATATGTCTCCAAGTGCTGCCCGGGAGGGAAAAGTTAGGACAGCTGTTGTAGTTGGTGATTCGATCATTAGCTGGGTGGTTGGTGGATGTGAGGATCGCCTGGTGACTTGCCTGCCTGGTGCGAAGGTGGCGGACCTCTCGCGTCACCTAGATAGGATTTTAGATAGTGCTGGGGAGGAGTCGGCTGTCTTGGTACATATGGGTACCAATGACATAAGAAAATGTGGGAGAGAGGTTCTGGAAGCCAAATTTAGGCTCTTACGTAGAAAGCTCAAATGCAGATCCTCTAGGGTAGCATTTTCTGAAATGCTACCTGTTCCATGCGCAGGGCCAAAGAGACAGGCAGAGCTCTGGAGTCTCAATGCGTGGATAAGACGATGGTGCTGGGAGGAGGGTTTTAGATTTGTTAGGAACTGGGCAACATCATGGTGGAAGGGGGAGCCTATTTCGAAAGGATGGGCTCCACCTTAACCAGGGTGGGACCAGGCTGCTGGCATCGGCATTTAAAAAGGAGATAGAACAGCTTTTAAACTAGAAATGGGGGGAAGGCCGACAGTCACTCAAAAGCGCATGGTTCGGGATAAGGTATACCTCACAAACAGGGAAGATAGGGTTTCTTGATAGTGAGGTTGCACAACAGACCGTGGTAGGCCAGGTGCCCTTAAATACAACTAAAGATCAGACAAAAGATGGCAAATCAATAGTGTCAAGTACTAAGCATCATGCAAATAGGAACAACAAACATACTCTGAAATGTCTATATGCAAATGCTAGGAGTCTAAGAAATAAGATAGGAGAGTTGGAATATATTGCACTAAATGAAAAATTGGATATAATAGGCATTACTGAGACCTGGTGGAAGGAGGATAACCAATGGGACACTGTCATACCGGGGGACAAAGTATATCGTAGTGATAGGATGGACCGGACTGGTGGAGGGCTAGCATTGTATATTAACGAGAGCCTTGACTCAGATAGATTACAAATTCAGCAGGACACAAATCACACCTTTGAATTATTGTGGGTTGAAATTCCATGAATAAAAGGGAAAAGGACGGTGATAGGAGTGTACTACCGTCCACCTCTCCAGGATGAGCAGGTAGACGCAGAAATGATAAAAGAAATCAGAGACGCAAACAAAATGGGCAATGTGATAATAATGGGTGACTTCAATTATCCAAATATAGACTGGGTAAATGTAACATCGGGACACGCTAGAGAGGTACAATTCCTTGATGAAATCAAGGACAGCTTTATGGATCAGCTGGTGCAGGAGCCGACGAGAGAAGAAAAAATTCTAGACTTGGTCCTTAGTGGAGCACACGATCTGATGAGGGACGTTATGGTACTGGGGCCACTTGATAACAGTGACCATAATATGTTCAGTTTTGATATCAACCTTGAAGTAACTATACACAGGAAGTCAAATACGTTAGCGTTTAACTTTAAAAAAGGAGACTATGATAAAATGACAAGAACGGTGAAAAAAAACTTAGGGGGGCAACTGAGAGGGTAAAAACTGTACAACAGGCATGGATGCTGTTCAAAAATACCATCCTGGAGGCCAAGGCCAAACATATTCTGCGAATTAGAAAAGAAAGACGGAAGTCCAAAAGATAGCCGGCCTGGTTCAAAAGTGAGGTGAAGGAAGCTATTAGGGCTAAAAGAAACGCCTTCAGAAAATGGAAGAAGGAACCGTCTGAAAATAACAAGAAGCAGCATAAGGAGTGTCAAAGCAAATGCAAGGCGCAGATAAAGTAGGCCAAGAGGGACTACAAAAAAAAGATAGCATTAGAGGCAAAAAAACATAGCAAAACTTTTTTAGGTATATTAAAAGCAGGAAGCTGGCAAAAGAATCGGTTGGGCCGCTGTATGACAGAGTAAAAGGGGCGTCAAGGAAGATAAAGATGTAGCGAAGAGATTGAATGAATTATTTGCTTTGGTCTTCACCGAGGAAGTTTTGGGTGGGATACCGGTGTCGGAAATGGTATTTCAAGCGGACGAGTCGGAGAAACTTACTGACTTCACGGTAAACCTGGAGTACGTAATGGGGCAGTTCAGCAAACTGAAGAGTAGCAAATCTCCTGGACCGGATGGTATTCATCCTAGAGTACTGATAGAACTGAAAAATTAGCTTGCGGAGCTACTGTTAGTGATATGCAATTTATCCTTAAAATCGAGCATGGTACCGGAAGATTGGAGGGTCGCCAATGTAACACCGATTTTTAAAAAAGGTTCCAGGGGGGGGGGGGGGGTCACGTGACGCTATGGTGGAGAGAGGACGTGAGTGATCATCTCTCCGCTGCCTGCCTGCTCTTTCTAGCGTCTGCAAAAGAATCAATCTCCCCCATACCGCAAAAAAATAAAGAGGAAGACTGCGCGAGTGTACCCGGTGAGCTGGAATAGCGGGAACCCTGATCATGGCAACGAAATCGGCCCAGAAAGAACGACAACGGGGAAAGACGCCGGAGTACAAGATGGCGGCGTCCCCTCCCGATACAGCTTCCTCGGTATCGTCGGCTTGGGTAGCGGAGATTACATCCGAATTGACAGTGGTAATGGAAGAACTTTTAGACCGATGCCTTGCCCCGCTGGATCAAAAACTTGATCAAAAGCTGGAACAGTTAAACGCTAAGTTAGAAGATTTAACTAAAGAATGTGTAGCGTTCCAGAATAAAACTAGCGAGGTGGAGGAAAGAATGGCGGGTGTAGAAAACAATCAACAGGACTTAAAGAAAAAATTGTCTGACCTGGAATCCAAGCTGGAAGATTTGGAGAATCGCTCCAGACGGAATAATATCCGTCTGGTGGGCCTGCCTGAAGCCCTGGGGGGAAGGCAATTAGAGAGAGTCCTTGAACAATGGCTGACAGACAACATTGAGTTCCCTGCAGCACTCAGCCCTCTAAGAATAGAGCGAGCCCACCGGCTGGGAGTACATAAGTACATAAGTAGTGCCATACTGGGAAAGACCAAAGGTCCATCTAGCCCAGCATCCTGTCACCGACAGTGGCCAATCCAGGTCAAGGGCACCTGGCACGCTCCCCAAACGTAAAAACATTCCAGACAAGTTATACCTAAAAATGCGGAATTTTTCCAAGTCCATTTAATAGCGGTCTATGGACTTGTCCTTTAGGAATCTATCTAACCCCTTTTTAAACTCCGTCAAGCTAACCGCCCGTACCACGTTCTCCGGCAACGAATTCCAGAGTCTAATTACACGTTGGGTGAAGAAAAATTTTCTCCGATTCGTTTTAAATTTACCACACTGTAGCTTCAACTCATGCCCTCTAGTCCTAGTATTTTTGGATAGCATGAACAGTCGCTTCACATCCACCCGATCCATTCCACTCATTATTTTATACACTTCTATCATATCTCCCCTCAGCCGTCTCTTCTCCAAGCTGAAAAGCCCTAGCCTTCTCAGCCTCTCTTCATAGGAAAGTCGTCCCATCCCCACTATCATTTTCGTCGCCCTTCGCTGTACCTTTTCCAATTCTACTATATCTTTTTTGAGATACGGAGACCAGTACTGAACACAATACTCCAGGTGCGGTCGCACCATGGAGCGATACAACGGCATTATAACATCCGCACACCTGGACTCCATACCCTTCCTAATAACACCCAACATTCTATTCGCTTTCCTAGCCGCAGCAGCACACTGAGCAGAAGGTTTCAGCGTATCATCGACGACGACACCCAGATCCCTTTCTTGATCCGTAACTCCTAACGCGGAACCTTGCAAGACTTAGCTATAATTCGGGTTCCTCTTACCCACATGCATCACTTTGCACTTGTCAACATTGAACTTCATCTGCCACTTGCACGCCCATTCTCCCAGTCTCGCAAGGTCCTCCTGTAATCGTTCACATTCCTCCTGCGACTTGACGACCCTGAATAATTTTGTGTCATCAGCGAATTTAATTACCTCACTAGTTATTCCCATCTCTAGGTCATTTATAAATACATTAAAAAGCAACGGACCCAGCACAGACCCCTGCGGGACCCCACTAACTACCCTCCTCCACTGAGAATACTGGCCACGCAATCCTACTCTCTGCTTCCTATCTTTCAACCAGTTCTTAATCCATAATAATACCCTACCTCCGATTCCATGACTCTGCAATTTCTTCAGGAGTCTTTCGTGCGGCACTTTGTCAAACGCCTTCTGAAAATCCAGATATACAATATCAACCGGCTCCCCATTGTCCACATGTTTGCTTACCCCCTCAAAAAAATGCATTAGATTGGTGAGGCAAGACTTCCCTTCACTAAATCCGTGCTGACTTTGTCTCATCAGTCCATGTTTTTGTATATGCTCTGCAATTTTATTCTTAATAATAGCCTCCACCATCTTGCCCGGCACCGACGTCAGACTCACCGGTCTATAATTTCCCGGATCTCCTCTGGAACCCTTCTTAAAAATCGGAGTAACATTGGCTACCCTCCAGTCTTCCGGTACTACACTCGATTTTAGGGACAGATTGCATATTTCTAACAGTAGCTCCGCAAGACAGATGGAAACTGCTAAACCCCGGGTGATAATATGCCGGGTGTTAAACTTCATGCACAAGCAGCATATACTACAAGCAGCACGGTCCACTAATTCCTTGACTTATGAGAATAAAAAAGTTTTCTGTTTTCAAGATTATTCTGCGGGAATAGCAGCAAAAAGGAGGGCATTTTCACCAGTATGCTCAAAACTCTTTGATCTGAAAGTTCGTTTTACCCTACAATATCCTGCTACCTTGAGAATAACACATCAGGGCAAAATGAGATCCTTCACGTCTGAAAAGGAAGCAAAAAATTTTGTGGACGGACTGGAACAGCTACAGCCATCCACATCAGCGGATACAGTGCCTGCATGAACCAGCAAGGAATTAAAAAAGATCTGATAAAGTTCATCTCAATACTCCTTAATGGGGTTACACTTCAGGCAGCACAACGTGTGGATTGGGGAAGAACAAGTTAAGGATAACTTGAACAGTTACAGGAACAAGGAAGAAATCTTTAAAGTTACTGATGGACGTTCACTTATGTTATGGACACTGTTAAGAGTTCTGTTTTGGGAGCACCGTGGGTGAGTTATTGATGGGGATTCCAGACATATAAAATAAAATATGTTAAGGTGGAGATCCTGCATAATGAAAGGAGACAAGGAATCTAGAGAGTTTAGTGGGGGGATAAAGGGAATTAGGAGAATGTAGAACTGTATGATAGAAGAGTAGAAGGGTAAGCGTTAAAAAGTGACGGTTTCCTTAGGGGAAGCACATGCCGGGAGGGTATAGAAGGGGAAGCAAAGGGGGGAGGGGGGAGAGGAAGGGGGGAGGGATTAGGGGAAGGTTTAGAGGAAAAGAAAGAAAGCAAAGTAAAACAGCGAGGTCAAATGGAATGTGTGTGGATGATGGCGCTGAATGTGACTGGTATTTCAGACTGCATTTTTTATTTTTGCCACTAAAACAGGTGTTTGGTAAGAAAGGAAGGTGCCAAAGGCTGGGATGGCACCTCTCAATTAATATGGTTCACTATTGGTTGATCATGACTGCTTCTCTTAAGATAGATGATTAAGCTGGTAACATGGAATGCGGGAGGCATACACTCACCTATTAAAAGATCTAAAATCCTGCAGTACCTCCAAAGAATAGGAGCTGATGTGGCCCTTTTGCAAGAGACACATCTCAGTGATCAGGAACATACAAAGTTAGCTAAATGGTGGGTGGGAGACTGTATTGCTTCATCTGCGATAGGCAATAAAGGAGGAGTAGCTATTCTTCTCAGGAAAGGGGTGGCGTCCCAGATTCAAAATGTGCACAAAGATCCAGAAGGGCGCTTTATTCTCTGTAACGTTACCATAGCTAGGCGGCAGATAACTTTAGGCAGCATATACGCCCCAAACACGCTAGATCTTACATTTTATAAACGACTTCTCTAAACCCTCACTAAGATGGCACCACTCCCCATGATGTTGGGGGGTGATTTTAATATGACGTGGGACCCGCAAATTGATAAATCCCATCCACATCCGAAAAAGGGGACAATCAGCACTAGAGGGCTGCCCGATATGTGTGATACATTAGATCTTATAGATGTTTGGCGTACATTACACCCGACAGAAAGGGAATATACCCACCTGTCTAGGGCCCATCAAACCCAGTCAAGGATTGATTATTTGCTGATATCACGACAGACTTTTACAGACATCACTGACGCTACTATTGGACCTTGTGTGATCTCAGATCACACCACAGTTTGGATGACGTGGCAAGTGGGAGATAATACTGCGCAAAAAAATAGGGGTTGGGCGTTTCCCAGTTATCTTTATAAAGACTCTAAATTTCAGGAATTTATTATTGCCAAATGGGAAGAATACAGACATCTTAATGAGGGATCAGTGGAAGACTCGGCGATATTCTGGGAAGCAGCAAAGGCAGTCCTAAGAGGGGAGGTTATTAGCTATGTCAGTCACTATAAAAAAGCTCGGGACCGAGAACTACTGCGCTTGGAAATGCAATTACTAGGGCTGAGAAAACAATATGGTAAGACTCCGTCCCCTGGGGTGCGAAAAGAGTGGATGTCAGTTCAAGCAGCGGTGAACTCCCTGATACACGAGAGGGCGGTAAAGTCGCAGGTATACTATCGGTTTCAGCTGTATAAACATGGCAGTAAGGGGGGTAAACTGCTAGCTAGAGTAATAGCCTCACAGTATGCTTCTAGGCATATAGTGGCTATTAAAGATAAAGATGGGAAGGTACTACATACAGATGGGGAGATAAGGGAGGCCTTTCATAGTTATTATAAACAACTTTATAGAGCAGGAGGCAGCCAAGACCTGCAAAGCGATATGTACTTACAAAATATAGAAACCCCCTTGTTAACACAAGCAGACAATCAATATTTAAATGACCCTATAAATTGTGACGAAGTGGCTTGGGCAATCAGTCAAAGTAGATTAGGAAAGACACCTGGGGCAGATGGCTTCAAACCCGAATTCTATAAATTGATGGGCGATCAAATTGTCCCCACACTGACCAAGGTCTTTAATGAATGGGTGGCAAGGGGAGAGCTGCCGGATGGCCTCAATTTAGCCCAGATAGTGGTATTACCTAAACCGAACAGAGATGGAATGTTGTTATCTTCCTACCGACCTATATCCCTGTTAAATTTCGAGGTAAAATTATGTGCAAAAATACTGGCTAATAGATTGGGAAGAGTATTACCAAATCTTGTTCATGAAGCACAGGTGGGCTTTGTTCAAGGCCGTTCGGTTACAAAAAATTTGCGTAGTATCTTGATGGCACTGGAAAAGTTAAGGAACTCTGCAGAGCATGCATTATTGATCAGTTTCGACGCTGAAAAGGCGTTTGATCTTGTAGAATGGCCCTTTTTGTTTTCTGTCCTCACTAAATACGGATTTTCTGGTTGGTTTGTACACGCAATTCAAGCCTTGTATACCTCTCCTCGAGCACGGGTCCTGGTAAATGGAACATGGTCAGAGAATTTTGAGATAAGTCGAGGAACTAGACAAGGGTGCCCACTGTCACCATTGCTTTTCGCTCTTTATCTAGATCCTTTAATCCGGGATGTAATTTCGAATAGGACTATTAGAGGAGTAACGATTGGACAGGCGGAATTTAAGATCGCGGCATTCGCCGATGATTTATTAATGACTCTTACTAGTCCTCGTAAGTCTCTTGCGCATCTTTTAGAAGTTTTTGCAGAATTTGGAGATTACTCCGGTTTTAAGCTTAATCTAGAGAAATCGGAAGCTCTGGCTATCCCTATGACTACCCGACTTTTTTGGAAAGAAAATTTTCCTTTGAGATGGGCAGAGGGCTCATTTCGGTACTTGGGAGTTCTTCTGACAGAGCGGATGGAGGATATATACAAGCTGAATGTCACTCGGTTGCTTAATCATACCGCGCAACAGCTGGACACCTGGAGGGCCCTACCTTTGCCGTTGATAGGTCGGGTTAGCCTTATTCGAATGGTAATTCTACCCAGGTGGTTATATGTCCTGCAGGTTTTGCCGCTGAAATTATTTCAAAAGACATTAAACAATTCTATCAATTAGTGGGGCGGTTCTGTTGGGCAAGAAAGAAAGCTAAGCTCAAGATGCACTTTTTGCTGGGAGCCTGGCAGCACGGAGGATTGGGCCTCCCTAATTTGCAATATTACAACCTTGCTAGTTTGATGCGGGTGGTGAGAGATTGGGTTTTCTCTTCACACACACATACACCTCTGGAGTTGGAGAAAGCTTATTTTAGCCCCTACGACTTGATCACCCTATTACATATAGAAAACATTTCATTGCCACAAAGGTTGAAACATTGTATACTTTTATTGCCTCTACAAGCAGCGTGGAGAGGCTTGGCAAAGAAGCTGGGGGGCAACCCGAGTATATCAGAATTGTTCTCTATAAGGGGAAATCCGATGTTCCCACCAGGGTTGGAAAATCCGGTCTTTATACAATGGGAGGAAAAAGGCCTTATACGTTTGGAAACAATATTAGATGGAGAAGGAAGTTTGAAATCCCTAGGACAACTCACACTAGAGGGAAATTGGAGGTACATTTTTAGCTATGGTCAGATGAAGCATTATATTCAATCCTTGGATAGGGAGGCGTTAAAACTTCATTTAGGGGAGAAAATCCAAAAATTTTTTGATGATATCTCTGATGAAGCCCCATCAATCTCGCAGCTTCAGAGGACATTGTGGACCCTGACACCGCGAGTGGGGTTGACTCAGCTCCGTCGGCGGTGGGAGGCAGATATAGGAGAGGATTTATCTAACTGGGATGTTGAAGCCTACATAAAAAGTATTCCCCGGCTAGTCAGTGGAGCTAATTATAGGGAATGTGCATTCAGGGTGTTACACAGAGCCTATATCACACAAGCTCAATTGTCCCGAATGGGAGGAATCCTTACACCAAAATGCTTGAAATGTAATCTTGTGGAGAACACTTTTTACCACGCATTTTGGGAATGTTTAATGATTCAGAGCTATTGGCGGAAGATAGTAAACTTTATGACTTCACTGATATCACGTAGAATAGTGGGTACTCCTCAGCAATTGATATTGGACTGCCCAGGTGCATTCCGGGGTTTAACAGCAGATGAGACACTTCTATGTCGAAAGTTATGTCTGGTGGCAAAAAAATGCATATTACAATCTTGGACTTCAGATAAACCTCCTGACTATTGGCATTGGCGAAACCAGACACATCAACTGATGACATGGGAAGCAAGGGAGGCTAAAGGTTCATGCCGCCGTAAGGCGCGTTTTCTAAAGCTTTGGGGGCCATTGTTAGACATATTAACCCAAAGAGGACGGAGTCTTGTACTTAACACATTATAACCGAGAAGCAGTCAAGAATACATATGTATGACCTTATTTTTAGAAACACACATTCGATGAGATTCAAGGAGGGAGGGGGTAAGGGGGAGGGATAAAGGGATGGGGGGGGGGGGGTAAGAGCATTATAAGGAGTGTTCACTTGCTAATTTGTTAATAAAGTTCCTTTGAGTGTTGGTTTAATTGGATGATGAGAACATTAAGCTGCTGGTTGTATACCACGTTCATTAAGGCTGACAATCATTGTTGCCACAATCAATAAGGCCAAAGGTTAGTGCAGGGCCGTAGCCACGGGTGGGCCTGGGTGGGCCCAGGCCCACCCAGCAGTGGAGGCAGCGGAGCGGAGGGAGCAGGCTGAGCTCCGATTCCGCATCTGCCTCCCCAGCCCGCCACTGCCCCGCTGCCGCCGCCGTACCTTTAAATATTACAGTTTTGCTGGAGTCGCGGGCAGCCGGCATTGAACACATCGGCAGGCTTACGCCGGTTCCAGCAGCCTTCCCTTCCCTCGTTGCAAGTCGGATGATGGCTCCACCCTCGTAGAAACAGGAAATACGTCAGAAGAGGGCGGAGCCATCATCCGACTTGCAACGAGGGAAGGGAAGGTTGCTGGAACCGGCGTAAGCCTGCCGATGTGTTCAATGCCGGCTGCCCGCAACTCCAGCAAAACTATAATATTTAAAGGTACGGGGGGGGGCAGGAAGGAAACAGGGCAGACGGGAGAGGAGGGTTGCTGCACATGGTGGAAGAAGGGGAGAGGAGGGTTGCTGGACATGGTGGAAAAAGGGGAGAGGAGGGTTGCTGGATGGAGGGAAGGGGAGATGAGGGTTGCTGGACATGGTGGAAGAAGGGGAGAGGAGAGGGCAGGGGAGAAGAGGGTTGCTGGATGGAGGGAAGGGGAGAGGAGGGTTGCTGGACATGGTGGAAGAAGGGGAGAGGAGAGGGCAGGGGAGAGGAGGGTTGCTGGATGGAGGGAAGGGGAGAGGAGGGTTGCTGGACATGGTGGAAAAAGGGGAGAGGAGGGTTGCTGGATGGAGGGAAGAGGAGGGTTGCTGGACATGGTGGAAGAAGGGGAGAGGAGAGGGCAGGGGAGAGGAGGGTTGCTGGACATGGTGGAAGAAGGGGAGAGGAGGGTTGCTGGATGGAGGGCAGGGGAGAGGAGGGTTGCTGGACATGGTGGAAGAAGGGGAGAGGAGAGGGCAGGGGAGAGGAGGGTTGCTGGACATGGTGGAAGAAGGGGAGAGGAGGGTTGCTGGATGGAGGGAAGGGGAGAGGAGGGTTGCTGCACATGGTGGAAGAAGGGGAGAGGAGGGTTGCTGAATGAAGGTAAGGGGAGAGGAGGGTTGCTGGACATGGTGGAAGAAGGGGAGAGGAGAGGGCAGGGGAGAGGAGGGTTGCTGGACATGGATGGAGGGAAGGACAGGGGAGAGGAGGGTTGCTGGACATGGATGGAAGAGAGGGAAGGGAGAGAGAAGAAATGCTGGACATGGATGGAGGGGATGGAACAGTGAGGAAGGAGATGAGATGAGGGAAAAGGAAGAGAGGAGAAAAACTGCACATGGATGAAGAAAATAGGCAGAAGCTGGATCCACTAGACAGTCAAGTCTGCAGAGGACCCAGCTTTTACTTATGGATATAGAGCAAGAAATGAAGAAGAAAGGAGGAAAGTAAAGAAATAAATGGAAAGGAAGCCCTGGAAACGGAGTTAAGAGGACAGATAGCAGCAGAATCGGATACTGGGCCAGCATGATCAGAAAAACAGTCACCAGACAACAAAGGTAGAAAAAAATCATTTTATTTTCATTATAGTGTTTGGAATATGTCCACTTTGAGAATCAGGTGCTCAACATTAAAAGTTTATATTTATTTACTTATTTATGGCATTTTATCCCACATTAAACATGAATTGAATTGGAACCTGGGATCATTTAATTTTTTTTTCCTGGAGACAGTAATGCATTGCCCCCCCCCCCCCCCAGGCTCTCTCCCCTGCTATAGCCAGCTCTGCAATTTTGAGGGGGGGGGGCGCAGAGGTGGACCGGGGAGAGAGCCTGTTGTTAAACATTTACCAGCACACCACTGTCTAGTGCCCACCCATCCAACCTGTTGGCCCACCCAAAAATTGACTTCTGGCTACGCCACTGGGTTAGTGTATACTCAAACTGCATGTAATCTGATGGCATACAGGTAGAAACAACACAATGCACAGACTGATGAACAACTGGCTATTAGAAAACCTGTTTGTTTAATTATAGATTCGCAATAGACTTACTAAATAAAGGTTTAAAGACTATATAGGACACAGTTTCATAGTTATCAGGGTATATGGATTATATACTGTCCATCCAACAGCGAGCAGATGAAGATAATAGCCACACAATTGCTGATTGTATGGAGCCTCTTGTTTGACTGCACGAAAATTTCAAATATTTACCTGAGGTTCAGATCCATCATCTGTATGAGAATTCCATATACAGTTATTACTAAAGCAATGTGTACATGACATGGGGACATCCTTCCTATCAAAGAAGGGGAAGGGGATAAAATGTGATAATTGGTTGGCACTCTGTATTAGCTTAACAAAAAAGTTTCTTTATGAACATTTGTACCTGTGAGGCTGTATATATATGGTCAAATATGTATTTTATTGAAGTGTCACTAATAAAAATGTTGTAACAAAAAAAAAAAAAAAAAGGTTCCAGGGGAGATCCTGGAAATTATAGACTGGTGAGTCTTACGTCGGTGCCGGGGAAAATGGTAGAGGCAATTATCAAAAACAAAATTGCAGAGCACATCCAAGGACATGGATTACTGAGACCAAGTCAGCACGGCTTTTGTGTGGGGAAATCTTGTCTGACCAATTTATTTCAATTCTTTGAAGGAGTAAACAAACATGTGGACAAAGGGAAGACAGTTGATATTGTGTATCTGGATTTTCAAAAGGTGTTTGACAAGGTACTTCATGAAAGGCTACAGAGGAAATTGGAGGGTCATGGGATAGGAGGAAATGTCCTATTGTGGATTAAAAACTGGTTGAAGGATAGGAAACAGAGAGTGGGGTTAAATGGGCAGTTTTCACAATGAAGAAGGGTAGTTACTGGGGTTCCTCAGGGGTCCGTGCTAGGACCGCTGCTTTTTAATATATTTATAAATGATTTAGAGATGGGAGTAACTAGCGAGGTAATTAAATTTGCTGATGACACAAAGTTATTCAAAGTTGTTAACTCGCGACAGGATTGTGAAAAATTACAGAAGGACCTTACAAGACTGAGAGACTGAGTGGCTAAATGGCAGATGACATTTAATGTGAGCAAGTGCAAGGTGATGCATGTGGGAAATAAGAACCCGAATTATAGCTACGTCAGGCAAGGTTCCACGTTAGGAGTTACGGACCAAGAAAGGGATCTGGGTGTCGTCGATAATACACTGAAACGTTCTGCTCAGTGTGCTGCTGCAGCTAGGAAAGCAAATAGAATGTTGGGTATTATTAGGAAAGGTATGGAAAACAGGTTTGAGGATGTTATAATGCTGTTGTATCGCTCCATGGTGTGACCGCACCTTGAGTACTGTGTTCAATTCTGGTCGCCGCATCTCAAGAAAGATATAGTAGAATTGGAAAAGGTGCAGCGAAGGGCGACTAAAATAATAGCAGGGATGGGACGACTTCCCTATGAAGAAAGCCTAAGGAGGCTAGGGCTTTTCAGCTTGGAGAAGAGACGGCTGAGGGGTGACATGATAGAGGTATATAAAATAATGAGTGGAGTGGAACAGGTGAATGTGAAGCATCTGTTCACGCTTTCCAAAAATACTAGGACTAGGGGGCATGCGATGAAGCTACAATGTAGTAAATTTAAAATGAATTGGAGAAAAATTTCTTCACTTAACGTGTAATTAAACTCTGGAAGTCGTTGCCAGAGTATGTGGTAAAGGTGGTTAGCTTAACGGAGTTTAAAAAAGGTTTGGACGGCTTCCTAAAGAAAAAGTCCATAGACCGTTATTAAATGGACTTGGGGAAAATCCACTATTTCTGGGATAAGCAGTATAAAATGTTTTGTACATTTTTGGGATCTTGCCGGGTATCTGTGACCTGGTGTATACTCTTTCCTCTTTTTAGGCCTGTTACTAAGGGCTAGGCCTAAGGCCTGTACTGTCAGTTTGGTTCTCACAAGATGGCCTAACAAGTTATCTTTGCAACATACTTTTCTCAGGAGCTGGGAGCTGAGATCATGCCTTTCATATAAGGTAACCTTGGCAGTTGCTAACAGGCTGAGGACACAGTGTGAGGGCTAAGGGAGATAGACAGAGAGAGGACACAAGGGTATTGTTCTATGTAATTTTTTGCTCTGTGACTAACTGCACGCTATACTGATAACTGACTAACCAATGGTCACAGACTGTTCTCGTGCAAACACATCAGGAGAGACTGATAGAATACATGACCAATCCATTGATGGTATAAGGCAACCTAATGGTGCTAGTTTATGGGAAATCACATGATTTATGAGAAATGGAATTTGCAACAGTATATATATGTGATGTCTGGGAGGTGTTAGCAGAGCAGTCCTTGTCTTTCAGGATGCGCATTTGCTGACTGACAACCTGCTTCAGGGAGAGAGCTATTGTTTGTATTTTTTGGCTCTGTGAGATGCTAATAAAAGGTAATTTACTGGCTGTGCCTAATGGAGTCTAAGTTCTCTTCCTTATCTGTGTTTTCCCTCCCTGGGGGGGCTAAGGGATGGAAATACACATTTTGGCACTCTCGAACAGGGACCTGATTGCCCTGTAATTAGCCTTAAATAGCCCTCTAAACTAATCAAGAAAAGAGAAAAAAAAAGGGGGGGGGGGGGGGGGAGAAAAAAAATGAAAGAAAAACAAAAAAAGAAGAAAAAAAAAGAAATCTGAGATACTCCTACAGCTGGACTGTGGAGATTGTTGGTAGTTCAGAAAAAGTGATTACTCTGGAGTTGAGTTGAGTGAAGAGCCTGCAGGGTTGAAGAATCTCTCTACAAAGGGCTAGGTGACTGCTGTCCCTAGCATAAGTGCAGGTGAGCTGGGTGTGGACGCGTCAACTGCACAAGGGTACATGTCTGGAATTTTGATAGACGTCTGTAAGTATATATATTTTTTTTTTATGTTGATTTTGAGTTCTCAAATACTTTCATTGAGGGTAGGAAATAGATTGTGTCTTTTAAAATAGTTTGCGCCAGTGATTTCTTAGTGCAGAAAGTCCTTGTAAGTAATTGTTAACGTTGGTGCAGGATAATAACTCAGTATTTGTACTGTTTTTCCCTTGTACTTTGTAAAATGCCATAAATTGTTAACGTCTAAGGAGGAATATTTTTTTTTTCTTCCTGCCCCGTAGTTTTGTGCAGAGCCTTGCAGTGAGCTAGTTAACTTCTTGTCACATTATTTATTACTTTGGAATGCAGTGAAAAAAAAAGTGCTGGAGTGGTTTTGCAGACAGCAAGACTTTCTCATTTAGAAAAAAAAAGAGAGGAATTTTTTTTTAGTTGCAGTCTGTGTTACTTGATTCATTTGCATAAAAGATAGCCGTACTTTTTTTGTTCCCTAAAGTTCTGGCAGAGGTTGTGCTGTTATTTCAAGCAATGTTTCTTCTTTCTTTTGCTGTCCGTCATCAACGTGTGTGTGCGTGAGTGCAGACTGGCCAGTTTTCTATATGGGCGTTTTCCTTTCAATACGCTGTTTTTCCTGCCTTGTAATGCTTTATTTTAGCTGTGCAGCATGAGTTAATTGCATTTTGCATTTAAATCTACCTGCTTTCTGTTTCAAGGGCCCTGATCCAGAAACCAGAGGATTATTTAAAATGCAATACAATTTTTAATTTCCAAATTATAGGCTTTTTCTTGCCTGCTCTATATTTCTTATCGGTCTGTCAATGCTGCAGCTTTGTTTCCTTCAGTGCGATTTTTGTTTTATAGCTCAATTTTTGGGTTCACAGCTTATCATTAATTCTTCTGAATTTTCTGTTCCTAGTTTTCAAGGCTACAGACTGATGTTCCCGAGGTCTGTCTTTAAAAAAAAAATTCTTTGCAGTTTGTGAACGTTGTACTCCTTGTATGCCTAGGTTTGACTAGAAACAGTTTATGATTGTCTTCCAAGCCATGTGTTGTTTCAGATAACCCTTATGGTCGGGAATAAAGAAATTCCTTTCCTGTGTAATGCATTTGATGATGCAAAATTACTTCCTTTATCCAATGAAACTATTATGGCACACAATGCAGGTACTGCTATAATAAAGACACCATTGTCTAAATTATTAGAAGTTTTTGAGTCTGAAAGGGTGTTCAAGGCTTACAGCATTGAGGGAGGTCCGTATGTGTCACAGGATCTGGACTCTCATTTAACCCCATAGCGGGTGCCTGGTCAAAGTTGCAAACTTTTACACTCTTATATTTCTGATGGCATGTTAATTTTTTAATGCAGTTTTCTTATTTCCAGTTGGTTGCATTCTTCCTTAATAAACAGGACCATATTATCTGTTGTATCAGATATGTCTGTGCCCCATCAGGACTTTTCTTACAGCTGTTTTTTCTTACATTGGTTTCAAAACTTAACATTCACTTATGGATTTTGATTTACACGGATAAATTTATGATAAATTTTACATTCACTGGGAGATATACTGTAAAGTTCCTGCCTGTTTTTGCTTCTGTTGTGTCCACATGCTAAATGCTTGTAAACTTTGTCCTGCAGTTCCTGTTTTACTTAAACTGTTTATTTAGTTCATTAATATCTGTATCACTCTACCTTACGTAGCTGACATTCAAGAGACACTGCCTCACAGCACCTAGTTTGCCCCAATTGGTTTAAATTCCCTTCTCTTTAAATCAGGGGCGTAGCTACGGGTGGGCCTGGGTGGGCCTAGGCCCATCCAGTCTTGGTTCAGGCCCACCCAGAAGCGCTACACCCAAACCAATTCCCTCCCTTCCCTCCAACCTCACTCCCATGTCCAGCACAGCGCCTCTTCCCTTCCCTCCACCCTCGCATGTCCAGCGCCTCTCTCCCCTCCCACAGTTCCAGCACCGCCACCTGTGTCTTTCTTACCCACCCCCCATCTTTGCCGCGGCGCTTGCTCACTCTATCATCACCGCCCAGCAGGAACTTCAAACAGCGCATCAGCGCTGTGTCAGAGCCTTCCTCTCTGCCACATCTCACGCAACTTCCTGTTTACGCAGGCTGGGTGGGACGTGGCAGAGAGGAACTGATGCGCTGTTTGAAGTTCCTGCTGGGCGGCGATGATAGAGAGAGCAAGCGCCGAGGCAAGGATGGGGGGGTAGGTAAGGAAGACAAGGAGGTGGCGCCGTGGCAGTGCTGGAACTGTGGGAGGGGAGAGAGGTGCTGGACATGGGGGTTGGAGGGGAGGGAAGGGGAGGGAAGGAGCACTGGACATGGGGGTTGGAGGGGAGGGGCCCTGGACATGCATGCTTGTGGGTGGGAGGTTGGAGAGAAGGGAGCGAGGTGCTGGGCATGTAAGGAGGTGCTGGAGGGAAGGGATAGAGATGTGGAACTGTGAGGGGAGGGAAGGGATAGAGTTGCTGGATATGTAGGGGGAAAGAAGGGATAGAGGTGCTCGATATGTGGGTGGGAGGGAAGGGAGAGAGGTGCTGGATATGTGGGTGGGAGCAAAGGGAGAGAGGTGCTGGAGAAAAGGGAGAGAGGTGCTGGATATGTAGGGGGAAAGAAGGGATAGAGGTGCTCGATATGTGGGTGGGAGGGAAGGTAGAGAGGTGCTGGATATGTGGGTGGGAGCGAAGGGAGAGAGGTGCTGGAGAAAAGGGAGAGAGGTGCTGGATATGTAGGACGGAGAGAAGGGAGAGATGTGCTGGGTGAGTGTGAGGGTGTGGGAGGGAAGGGAGAGAGCTGCTAGATTTGTGGGGGAGGGCAGGCGGGAAGGGGGAGAGGTGCTCGTCATGCAAGGGAGGCTGCAGCAAATGGAGAGAGGTGCTGGATATGCAGGGGAGGGCTGGAGGGAAGGGGGAGAGATGTGGACCTACAAGGGGGGCGAGAATGAAGGGTGAGAAGTACTGGACCTATGCAGGGCCGTGCCTAGGGTCTCTGGTGCCCCCCTGCAGACTATCAGTTGGCGCCTCCCCCCCCGTGAACATGATCGCTCACCACTTGCCACACTGACAGGAATTGTCAGCAATATTCTTAGAAGCAAATTGCTATACATTGCAAAATAAGATAGCAGATGTAAATTCTCAAAGTGGACATGTTCCAAACACTAAAATGAAAATAAAATGTTTTTTTTTCTACCTTTGTTGTCTGGTGACTTTCTTTTTCTGATCATGCTGGTCCAGTATCTGATTCTGCTGCTATCTGTCCTCTTAACTCCGTTTCCAGGGCTTCCTTTCCATTTATTTCTTTACTTTCCTCCTTTCTTCTTCATTTCTTGCTCTATATCCCCTGTGTACCTCTTCACTTAACCCTCCATTGCCCCTGGTACAAAATAAGTACCTGAATATATGTAAACCACTTTGAATGTAGTTACAAAAACCTCAGAAAGGCGGTATATAAGTCCAATTTTCCTTCCCTTTCTTAAAAACCCTTGTGAAACTGAAGCTTTAAACTGAAGAATTATATACCATGAAAGGATGTAAATTCTGTGCTTCCTGTCTGTGCAATTATAAAACTGTGATAGTCTTGGCAGCGTTTGATGCTTGTTTGTGGCCTATGTGAAATCCTACAGTGATCTCAATCTAGTTCCAGGGCCCACAAGAGTCCCAGGCACATTTCAGATCCTCTCAGGTTCCCTGCAAGCACATCTCATCACTGACTTGAGAAGAGAGATTGAGGAAGCAAATGAGGAGAAGTGCTGCTGGATGCTTAGGAACGGTGCAATTTGCAAACCTTTCTCTGTCCATTCCAGGACATGACTGGGTTACATGCCTCGTTCATTACATGTCATACAAGCAAAATTCAATCAACTTCTCAGCCGACCGAAACTATAGGGTTGTTTTGTTTTTCGCTTTGCTTTTCTCACTGCTCCAGATGGAGCCTCCCTACAGCTCAGCAGCAGGAACGAAGTGGGAAGGAAAGTAAGTAGCTGCAGGGTAGCGCTTTAGAAATGTTAAATAGGACAAAGGAAAGGGCTTGGTCCGACCTTTCTCCGGCCCGGGAAGCCTGCAACGTTTTTGGCACTTCCTCAGAGAAGGTGCAAAGTCTGGCTGTGCGCAAGACACAAATGGAACTCGTTCACTAAAACAGAAACTGCTTTCAACTGAAAGCAACCCCCACCCAACACCGTAGGAGTAAACTGTGCTCCTTCCTTCTGGTGTCAGCATTAGGAAGTACAGTGCTGCAATGCAGAGACTCTCCGCATTTCTGCTACGCTCGCCACCTCTGAAATAGGCTTCTTCCAATATCCGCACAGATTGCGATGAGAACAAGACTCGGAGGAGTTGAGGTAAGCAACGGGTAAGCATGGCGCGGTGGCGCCCTCCTGAGGTCGGCGCCCCCCTGCGGTGCTTACCTCGCTTACCGTGTTAGCACAGCCCTGGACCTATGAAAGGGGGAAGGGTTAGTGTTAGAGGAAAGGGAGAGGGATGTTGGAACAAGGAGATAAAGGAATAGGGGGGGTCAAATGCTGAACCCACAGTGGAGAATGAACCAGATGCGTAAGGGGGAGGGAAGAGAGAAGGAAAGTTGCTGGTTGGAGTGGGGTTAGAGAGGAAAGGTGTGTGGGAGGGAGAAAGGGGACATAGAGAGGTACAAAGAAACAGAAGGAAGATGATGAGCATTGGATGGGAGCATGGGGACAGGGACACAGATGAGATGCTGTATTGGGATGGCATATGGGCACATAGGGGCAATGCTTGACCTGGGGGTGGGGAGGGAGATATGGGAATAGAGATACAATGGACATGGGGGGGAGGAGATATGGAAATAGAGATATAATGGACACAGAGGGGAGATACCAGACAAGAGGGAGAATAGGAACACAGATGGGAGATGCTGGGCATGGGGTACATGGGTGCACAAAGGAATGATGATGGATGTGGGGATATGAACACGGGAGATTCTGGATAAGGAAATATATGGACACAGAGATGGGAGATGGATGGTGGACATGGAGACAGAAGAAATGTCAAATGGACAGGAAAGACACAGGGAAGCAGAAACCAGAGACTGGGACCAATATGATATGAAAAATAAAATGACCAGACAACAAAAAGGTACACAAAATTATTTTTATTTCTATTTTGTGATTAGACTATGTCAGATTTGGCATATGTCAGACATGGCTGGGGCCCAGGGAAGAAATCTGGGAGAGGACCCCAAAGCCTATTACCAGGTTACACCTTCTTCAGCTTCTGGCAGGCTTGGGGCTCTCTCTGGCCAGAGAGCCAAGCACAATTACCCTATTTGCACCCCCCCCCCCAAAAAAAAAAAAAAACACCATCCCTGGCATGTGATACCTTTATATTTTGCACAGGTATTTGCCTTTCTTTTTTGTTTCTCTAGTGTTGTACTACATGCAAGGTCTGGTTTCTTGGGGTTTCAGTTTAATTTATATTTATAGTTTGTGGTCACTTATTCTGTATTTGGCTCTTGTGTTCTGTGTGCGTGGCCCCAAGGTATTCTGTCACCATGAAGTTTCTATGTAGCATTCTGTAGTAATTTGGCTTGTTCAGTTTTCTTGATAGATGTATCAATATTTTAGAGCCGCTTTTCATAGGTAGAGGAGCCTTGTTTTGGAAGTTAGTGCTGGCATAGTAGATTTGCTCTAGATTCTGAGTGACTTTTTGTTTGTAGATTTTTTAAAATTACTTTACAACATGTCTATTATTGAGATTACCAGAATTTCTTTGTATGGTGAGTTTTATGGGGAAATGGCCTTGCTGTGCTCTGCATCCATTGTTGATGGAAGGCCAGGAGGTTCTCTGGATGCAGAATGTGTTTGGCTTTCAATACCATATGTGTGTTGGAGGACTGTGGCTCAATGGGGGCTGAAGAAGATTGCAGTTCCTTGTACTTCCTTTTGCTCTAAATTGGCCACTGAAACCTGCACTCCCTCACAGTGGCGTAGCTAGGGTAGTTGACACCCGGGGCTGGTCATTTTTTAACACCCCCCCCCCCCCCCCCCGAAATCCAATACTAGGCATACCAAGAATACAAAACACTCAGGACCTATAGAGCAATTCTACCATACCATAAGCAGTAATTTGTACGAGTCACACAAGGAAAAGGAATGCATCTTAAACGCTACAGTGAGCACTAGAACATCAATTCACCTATTGTAAAACGAAAACAGACAGATTAGTACAGATCGTCGATCCTGCACAGTCAATGCCAACCGAAAGCCATGTCTTTTTCACAAATACAGATACACCCTAATCCACTATAGAATAAGTAATCATAAACTTTCTATTTAGACAAAAATTAAACTGAACCCCCGATGCCAGACTCTGCATACAATGCAACACCACAGAAATAGAAAATGTCCCCTAGTACTGTGCAAAATATAAAGACAGCAGATGTAAATTTGAAAAAACTAACAAATACCAATCACCACTTTACAAATTAACAAATAGAAATAAAACAAATAATATCATTTTATTGGACTAATACATTTAGCTTTCAGAGGCCAAAACCTCCTTCCTCAGGTCAATTCAGTATAGTACTGTTAGTGTCCTATCCTGACCTGAGGAAGGGGGTTTTGTTCTCTGAAAGTAAAATGTATTAAAATTAGTCCAATAAAAAGATTACCTTATTTACATGTTCTATTATAAACATTTATTAACACAGCTACAATACTACTTTATCCTAAACCAAAAAAATATATATTTACAGTTCGTTGTCTCTGGTTTCTGCTTTCCTCATCTTTTCACTGTCTTCCTTCTATCCAGCATCTGTCTTCGCTCTCTCTCTGCCATCCAGTGTCTGCCCTCGCTCTCTGCCCCTTCCATCCACTTCTGCCCCTCCCATGCACCATCTGCCCCAGTCTGCTATCTCTCTCTCCCTCTTCCATCAACATCCGCCCTCTATCTCTGCCCCTTCCATCCACCATTTGCCCCAGTCTGCCCTCTTTCTCTCTCCCCTTCCACCCACCATCTGCCCTTTCTCTCTGCCCCTTCAATCCGTCTGCCCTCCCTCTCCCATCCGTCCAGGGTCTGCCCTCCCTCACATGCCCCCCTTCCATCCAGGATCTGTCCCCTCTCTCTCTGCCCCCTCTTTTCAGCCCCCAGTTCCAGTCCCCTTCATCCACCACATGCCTTGCATCCCCCCCCTTTCAGCCCCAGACCCATTCTCCCACCTGCCCCAGGCATGGGCACATTTTCCCTCCTGCCCCCTTGTCAGACCCCAGTTCCAGCTTCAGACCCCTTCTCCCCCCCAATCCCCTTCTCCCCTTTCTGAGCACCCCTCCTTGATGCTCTCCCTCCCTCCCTAATCCTCTTTAAGCACCCCTCTGAGCTCCCCCACCCCTCCCCAATCCCCTTCTCCCCTCTCTGAGCTCCCCACCCTCCCTAATCCCCTTCTCCCCTCCCTAACCCCCTTTAAGCACCCCTCTGAGGTCCCCCACCCCTCCCCAATCCCCTTCTCCCCTCTCTGAGCTCCCCACCCTCCCTAATCCCCTTTAACACCCCTCTGAGGTCCCCCTCCCCTCCCCAACCCCCTTCTCCCCTCCCTAACCCCCTTTAAGCACCCCTCTGAGGTCCCCCACCCCTCCCCAATCCCCTTCTCCCCCTCTCTGAGCTCCCCACCCTCCCTAATCCCCTTTAACACCCCTCTGAGGTCCCCCTCCCCTCCCCAATCCCCTTCTCCCCTCTCTGAGCTCCCCACCCTCCCTAATCCCCTTTAAGCACCCCTCTGAGGTCCCCCACCCTTCCCCAATCCCCTTCTCCCCTCTCTGAGCTCCCCACCCTCCCTAACCCCCTTTAAGCACCCCTCTGAGGTCACCCTCCCCTCCCCAATCCCCTCTCTGAGCTCCCCACCCTCCCTAATCCCCTTTAAGCACCCCTCTGAGGTCCCCCACCCCTCCCTAATCCCCTTCTCCCCTCTCTGAGCTCCCCCACCCTCCCTAATCCCCTTTAAGCACCCCTCTAAGCGCCCCCACCCCTCCCCAATCCCCTTCTCCCCTCCTTGATGCTCTCCCACCCTCCCTAATCCCCTTTAAGCACCCCTCTAAGTGCCCCCACCCCTCCCCAATCCCCTTCTCCCCTCTGAATCCCGACCTGACCCGACCCGAGATCCGTTCTCCTACCCTGTCCTGCTTTAAAAAAAATTTTTCGAAGCGCCGGAAAGTGGCAGGCAGCGCGCCTCGCGTCTGCCCTTCTAGTATAGAAGATCTCACTGACATCGTTGCCCTTCCCACATTGAGTCCCGCCCCCCTCTGAGGCAACTTCCTATTACCGCGAGGGTGGGCGGGACTCAGGGAAGGACGACAACGTCAGCGAGATCTTCTTTACTAGCAGGGCAGACGCGAGGTGCGCTGCCTGCCACTCTCCGGCGCTTCGAAAAAAAAAATTTAAAGGCGAAGCAGCGGGAGCGGAGCACCCCTCGCCCGATGACACCCGGGGCGGACCGCCCCCACCGCCCCGCCCTTGCTACGCCACTGCTCCCTCATTGAAGTAATTGGGAGTGAGGTAGAGGTGGAGCATGGGGTGGGGTAGGGGCAAAGCATGGGTGTATTAGGTGTCTGGGTTTTTTTTCTCTTTCAAAAAGTTGGCAACTCTAGTGCCCACCCACCCATCCAACTTGTTGGCCCACCCAAAAATTGCCTTCTGGCTACGTCACTGCAATAAATGTGTTTAATTCTCCTGATACTGTTATGCCTATGTATGTTCTGTACCCTAGTTAACTGCCAGTTTATATGCTTTTAGATCCTGCAGTAATTTGTTTAAATTTCTTTCATCTACAATAGAGATAATATGTTACCATTATCTGAGTGCAAACCTTACTATTTTTTTCCTTTTCTTTTCTTTCAAACTTTTTCTCCGAATAGCTGCTGTTTAGCCACTAGAGGGAGCTACTACCATAACAATGATTTACAGTTTTGTTTTGCATTGCAGGATGTTTTGCAATATCGATGGATGAAAATTTCCCATTCCTTTTTGGGTAATTCTGTGAAAGCTTATAGGGATGTTCCACTTAATAATGAATGAGACATTGTCAAAGTTGTTTGCTGCCAGTTGAATGCATTGTTAGAAAGTCACCTGGCAGCATATCTCGAAAGAACACTGTACGTTGTTTAAGAAAGTCTGAGTTAAGTGCATAAATGTGTGGACGTATGTTTTCACCAGGGAAATGTATTTAAACTGGTATGCTCTGTTACAATACAATAGGTTACAGATTTATTCTTCCAAATTAACTTCAACTAGATTTGCATTTAGTATCAAACCTTGTGCTCAAAACTTAGGAGCACCTTTAGTCCAACATTGGGTGTCCCACAAGCATACCATAGAAGATTTAAAATGTATGGTGGTCGAGCAAGTACCCCCCCCCCCCCCGAAAAGGGGTGGCGATTTCAACAGAAGAGTTTTACAATGTGAAACTTTTTGGATTTTCACATTAGGTACAACAGAACCTGTAGGGTTAAACACATATATCCAATGGGGAAGTTTCTTTTGATATATCCCCCCTAAGGGTTTTCCCAAGTTTTCTTAAAAGTTTTTTCTATGATGTTTTCTAATGTCTGCCGTAGATGTTTCTTTCAAGTTGGTTTTTTCAAGTTAGTTTTATAAAGTGATTACATCTTTAAGAGTCGCATTATGTTTTTACGTATTAACGTTTGACACAACACCATCAGCTGTTTGCTTGCTGCTAATATTAAAAAGACGCTGTCGCCATTTTGGTTTTATTAGAATAAGCCAGCACACATAGATGCCTGGGGCAGAAACCGGGTAAGCCATCAGCTGATTTAATGAAAGATATGCGAATATTTAGAGAAGTTAAAATAATGGGGTTAAGGTTTATGTGCAAGAGACTTGATTTCTTTTTTTCCTGTTCTCTTTCTTTCCCTTATCGACAGAATTGGTGTTACTCCCCCTTGATAAAGTCAATACAAAACGGGGACCTGTCGGGGTTTTAAGAGCGCACCAACCTGCCTAAGATAAGTGCAGTGTGCATTATAGAGAAGTACATTTAAAAAGTTGTGCAAGTCTTTTTTTTGGCTAGTATAATTGGGATGGTGGAGGCTGAGTCAATGATTAAGACATTAACACGTGCAATTGATTCACCTGTTGAGTGAAAGAAATATCATCGTGTATTACATATGAGACTCTTCCTCACTTTAGTCTAACAGCCCTTAAGACTATCATATTTGCATTTACACATTCTGTGTATATTTTTTGATATTTCTATGATAAGCAGCATAAAATATATTGTACTGTTTTGGGATCTTGCCAAAACAGTGACTATTCAGAGATCATGTCACCATTTTTAATGGACAGGCCTTGACATGTACAACAAACCACACATCAGTGCAGCCTGTTTTTCCACAGTAAAAAGGCAACATCACAAGTTCATTGAGGCTTGGAATATAACCATTTATAACAAGTTCAACATTCAGTTCTCTCTGATCACCATTCACCTTCCTCCGTACTCAGTCTCTCCTTCTAATGCATTGAAGATTGGAAGTCTCAGTATACAGACGTTCTAGGAGGCCTGTGAATTCCTATCTGCAAGGATTCTTTATTATGATATATTCATTATTAACTGATATATTACCTATAATAAAGTTTTAAAAGATAGAAAAGCTAAACCTTAAATGTTTGCATATTTGGTATTCAAAGCAAAGCTTATTATAACACAAAACCAGAAAAAAAAAAGCAAGGGTCACTGTGACTGATCAAGGTGAAGGTGCAGAGCCTATTATTGTATGGACAATTAGTACTTCCTTTCTCTATAATACAAGCAAAGACTTGGTTTGCTTTTAAGAATGTACTTTCTTTTGTAACACTGTGTGAAGGAATCAATCATTTTAACTAAAATTCTTTCATTCACCTTTCTTCCAACCTCTGCTCCCCTCCACCGAAATCTTCGGCTCTAGGCATAATAGCTCAGGCATTCGAGGCACTTCTTAAACAAAAGCCTTTGTGGAGTAGCATGAATAGCAAGGGACTGAAGAGGATATGCAGGTCCTACAGTATATTCTGAGAAGGCTTAGTGAACATTTATCTAAAATCATACAAAAAAGCTATGCAGAAACAAACAACAAAAAAGTAAATGGGAAAGAAAAATCTTTTGTTGCTATTATTTTTGTGAATACCTAACCAAATTCTCAGAGACAGAAAAAAAAAGATAGTCATATTGTCTTTGATTTCAGGTGGGAAGGGGGATAATTAATTGTGGTTGTAAAACAGAATAGAAATAGAATATAGGAAATAAATGCCAGGGTATTGAGAGAAAGAAAAATTCCCACTAAAAAGGAAATTATAGCAGAAAAATATCCATTTTTTCTAAATTTCATTTAGAGTAAGGAAAGCATGAGAGAAGGAAGAAAAGGCACTACATGTGGGTTTTCTTTTAAAACATATTAAGCTTTAATCTATGTTTGAAGTTCAGACTTTATGAAAGCTCTTGATACTTAGAAAATGTTATGTTGTTCTGATACTGTTGTCAATTGACCAAAGACCACTTAACAGAAAATGTAACTATCTCTGGGGGAAAAGGGGACTAAAGTCAGCAGAAACAAAAAATGAGGTTTTAATGAATTGTTAGAGCAAATAATTTGTAATACAACGGTCCATCCTTTTAAGCAAAAAAAATTAAAGTTACAGAAGTTCAAAATGTAACTTTTGCAGGCTGTTTAAGGACTCATGACATGAAAAATCAGCCAAACTCAAGATTTTGGATCTGCTACTTTAGTCACATTTTCCCAGAGATGGTCATAATCACCCACCCCCCTTCTGCTAAGAAAAGCAGAAATATCTTATAGCCAATCCATGCTATAACAAAAAACTTAATAAAGGCCATCTAGTAGGATGCCGAGTGAACCTCTACTGCCCTATCCCACTTTATAATTGCTGCTCTACCTTTTTTTCTTTATAATACCAAAATTAAGAGGGAAACAGCAGACTCCTGCCTATCTGCAATGTACAGCTCCCCTTTATCAGACAGAGATTCCCAGCTTTATGCAAGCCTTATTTCAGGGTGCTCTAGCACTTTAGGGCAAAAGAAAAAGCCCTCATTTCAGAAGCAAGACATTGCTTAGCCCACAAGAATTGGTTTCGCCCCCAGTGACCGAAGAGCAGCAACATGAAGCAGGGAAGAATGTGCTGCCCAGTGCTGTTGTGGGCAGGGCTAAGTCACTGACCAGAGGCGTAGCCAGGTTTTGACATCAGGGGGAGCAGACTTTTATAAAATAGGGGCTGGTTGGTGTCAGCTAGACAGCAGTGCCTGTGTTGTTCTGAGGTGTAGTGGCTGTGGCAGGTAATGATTAATACAGGCTGTCTCTGTTGCATCCTGCCTACAAGGAAACAGGAAATTACATCAGGAGATAGGACGCAGAAGAGATCCCTGGACTGGCCAGAGCAGGCAACCTGTCTTCTTAACTACAAGTAAAAATATTAAAATTGTGACCATCACCTCAGGAACAGCACATACACTCCTTCCAGTGCTGGACACTTTGTTTAAATCAGATGGGCTCTACAGGATGTGGAGACCACTAGCCTTGAGCATTTTTGTTTTCTGTGACAAGGGCCACCAAAGGCACACCTTGCCCCACAGCCTACTTTCAAATAGGGCCAGACACTTTGTGAAATAACACAAAACTCTGCAAAATGACACCCAAAACCTATACTGAAAACTTACAACACCATAATAGCCCTAAACCACCTATGAAAACACGGTGCTACAAATATTACACTGGGCTTAGAACAGTGTTTCCCTAGGTGGTCCTGGATTACTCCCTCATGTTTTCAGGCTATCCACAATGAATCTGCATGTAATAGAGGCTGTATATGCAAATCAATTTCATGCATATTTATTGTGGATAGCCTGAAAACCTGACTGGCAATGGGGTACTCCAGATCCAACGTATGAAACACTGCCTTAGAACACCAAACTTACCACACCATAACAGCTCTAACCCACCAATGTAAAGACAGTGCTATATATATTACACTGGACTCTAGAGCACCAATATACCTACTAGAGCACCAAAATACACATTCCTACATAGACACTACATGCTAGCAGAATCCTTCATCTCAGTCACACATGCAGAACATGGACAGACCCTCATCTCATCTAATACAGAATAGGGAGCCATAAAAAAACCATACAAAAGTTGAAATAGAGACCTTCTCCACTTTGCTCAAGAAAGCCAGACTCAGTGCAATACTGGTAAAAGAGAAACAGAATGAATTTTCTCCTGTACTTTGCAAAATAAAAATAGAAAAAAGAAAAAAAAATGTACATTTTATAAAGCAGGTACATCTCAGTCCTTACAAAGTATTACATAAAAATATATATTTTTCTTTTCTACCTTTGTTGTCTGGGAATTTAATTTTCTAATTGGGCTGGTCCCAGTCTTTTTTTTCCATGTTCCATGAGTCAGTCTTCCAAATTCTTTTCCAGGTTGGCCTTTCCACTTCTCTATCAATTTGTCTTCTTTTCTTTCTCTACATCTGTCTGGCATTGATCTTTCATTTTATGTCCCCACTATCAAATAGCTGTGTACCTCTGTATTTTTCTTCCTGAACAGCTGACTTAGAACATAAGAGTAGCCATACTGGGTCAGACCAATGCTCCATCTAGCCCAGTATCCTGTTTCCAACAGTGTCCAAGACAGGTCACAAGTACCTGGCAGAAACCCAAATCATGGCAACATCCCACGCTACAAATCCCAGGGCAAGCAGTTGCTTCCCATGTCTGTCTCAATAGCAGACTATGGACTTTTCCTGCAGGAACTTGTCCAAAACATTTTTTAAACCTAGATATGCTAACTGCTGTTACCACATCCTGTGACAATGGAAGTAAAACTAAATTAAACTTTCCTTTCATTGGGGCATATGGAATCACATCTTCACTTCATCTGTTTTATAGAAGTTTACATTGTAGATACACAAATGGATTATTCTGTTTTGAGGCATGTTTCAGGGCCAACTGGTTTTAGAAGCCACTGATGCCTTGCCTTTGCTGGTTTCCTTCCTCCGCTCCCTCCTCCCAAACAGGAAGTTATATCTTTTGGGAGGGGGGAGGAGGGAAATTGGCAGAGAGAGGCGGCACAGTAGCACGCATAGGGCTATCAGCGGTTAGCGAACAGCTTCATTTTGTTGCAGCCAACTTCCAAGTCAGTCAGGGAGGGAGGCAGCAGATTGAGTGACTCAGTCAGTGAGGGGCAGCGAATGGATGGGGCGGAGCATATTAGCATATTCATTTGCATATATATTCAAATGAATATGCTAATATGGAGGAAGGAAGGAAGGGAAAAAGAGCTGGCTTTTTTGGGGAATAACCATAATGAATATGTATGAGATATCAAGCCAGCTCTTTCTCCTTTCCTTCCTTCTTTCCTTCCTTCCTTCCTTCCTTCCTTCCTTCCTTCCTTCCTTCCTTCCTTCCTTCCTTCCTTCCTTCCTCCTTACCCCTTACCCAGCACTCCCTCTTCTTCTCCAGTAGTATTTCCCCACCCCCTTTCCCATACCATGCCAGTGTTGACCTTAGAAATGTATAGGCTCTATATGTAGATCCTTCAAGAGGTAGTGTGTGTCATGATTTAGGCTCTACACCCTTTCTGATGTTTTGGTGCTACCTCAGTAAGGCCAACACACAATCTCTCCACTGCAAAACGCTATACACAAACTTGTGCAAAAACACACTGATATCCTTACTAAACCATAACAGCACTAATTCCAACGACAGGGCAAGCTACAACCTTATGTGTGAAAAGGCATAACTGTAATTACACCAGGCTCTAAAACACTAATACACTACCTCGTGCAAAAAGCAAAACAAAAAGGGCTGCAAATACTACACGCTAGCAGAATACTGCACCTTGATCACACATGAAAAACACATGACACAACAGACATGACACAAGGAACTAGAAATAAAAAAATATGAAGGCAAAATACTGAACTGGAAAGTTAACTCAAGAAGTCAGACTCTGTATGCAGCAATACCAGAAAAATTGAAACTTACATGCAAAATATCACAGATGCACATTTCCAAAAGCTGACATATTCCAATTAATAAATTCTGAATAAAATACTTTTTTCTACCTTTGTTGTCTGATCATTTAGTTTTTCAATTCGCTTTGATCCCAGTGTCTTCTGTTTTATGCAGTGTCTTCTTTCCATTTGATATTTTTTCTCTCACCATGTCCACCATCCTCCTGTGTCCTTATGCGTCCTGTCTACCATCTGTAGCCCTGTCTCTATCCTTCCTCAAGTTTCAGTATCTGCCCTCAACGTTTTCCAAACCAGCCCTTAAACTCAGCAGTTTGCCCTCCATCCATATCCAGCATTTCTCCTCACTCCCCTCCATCCATGTGCATCTACTTCCTCTGTCTTTCCTCTCCTCCATCCATGTCCAGCATTTCTCCTCTCTCCCTTCCCCTCCATCCATGTGCATCTCCTTCGTCTTTCCTTTCCTCCATCCTTGTTCAACATTTCTCCTCTCTTCCCTGCCCTCCCCTCCATCCTTGTCCAGCATTTCTCCTCTCTTCCCTTCCCCTCCATCCATGTGCATCTCCTCTCTGACTTCTCTCCCCTCCCTCCATCCATCCGTCCAGCAACTCTCCATTCTCCCCTGCCCTCTCCTTCATCCACCCATATCCAGCAACTGTCCTCTGTCCCCTGCCCCTGCCATTCATCCATCCATGTTCAGCAATTCTCCTCTCTCCCCTGCCCTCCCCTCCATCCATCCATGTCCAGCAACTCTCCATTCTCCCCTGCCCTCTCCTCCATCCATCCATATCCAGCAAATTTTCTCTCTCCCCTTTCCCCTCCATCCATTCATGTCCAGCAATTCTCCTCCTTCCCCTGCTTTCCGCTCCATGTCTAGCAACTCTCCATTCTCCCCTGCCTTCTCCTCCATCCATCTCCAGCAAATTTCCTCTCTCCCCTCTCCCCTCCTTCAATCCCTGTTGTTCAGCAATTCTCCTCTCTCCCCTGCCCATCCTGTTTCTTTCCATCCCCTTCCCCATTCTATCCAGCATCTCCCTCGCCCTTCGCAGCATCTCCCCTCTCTCTCTCTTAATAAAGAACAACGTGGATGCAGCAGCTCACAGGTTTGCTTGCTGTGTTTTGAGTGAATGGCGACGGCTGCGCAGGGGAGTGGAAACAGATTTACCAAATGGCTTCCTTCCTTACAGTGGACTAGATAGACTGGCTCACTTCCACTCCACTCCTAAAGTTGCAGCGGCGAACAGGCAGGCGGCCGTAAAAGCAGCAAGCACCCAGGCTGGACTCCGTCCTTCACTTCCTGCCCTCTCTGCGTCCCGCCTTCCTCTGATGTCATTTCCTTTCGGGTGGGCGGGACGCTGAGAGGGAAGGAAGCGAAGGACGGAGTCCAGCCTGGCTGCTTGCTGCTTTTACTACTGGAGTGGCACCCCGCCCGCCAGTTCGCCGCTACAGGCAAAAACATTAAGTCGTCGTTTGGGGGGGGCAATGCCCCCCTTCCCCCCCAATCTATGCCCATGTTCTTAGACTTATCATAGATCTGCTGTGTTCTTTTCCACACTGCTTATCTAGGAAACCTTTTGATTGGGAGTAGCCAGACTGCCTTCCAGCATGTTAACCCTAGTGGGACATCCACCTATGTGGAAGTGAAGGTCGTTTTTCTGGAGAGGGCTGGTTGCAACCAAGAGATCTACTAACAACAGTTCTGGAAGGGGACTCTGCTAGTCAAAGAAAAAACCCAGGTTTTCTTCTATTGACTCAAAGAGATGGTCTGGAGGTGACTGCAACCAAAAGGGAAGACGGGCTCAGAAATAGCAGGACTTGTATTTCTGGAGCAGTTCCTTGAAGGGTTACCTTCGCCTATGAGACAGTGGATAAAGATACACACTAAACTAACCTCAGAGGGTGCTTTAGAAGAAGCTGAGGCCTTTTACCAAGCCAAACCAGAGTCAGAACTCTACAAGGAGAGGAATCAGGCAGGGAGTCCTGAGAAGACTGGGGTGGATAACCTGAGGGATCAGAATCCCCCTTCCCACTCAGGGTCTCCAAGGAAGGCATCTGGCAATGTATACCCTTGTCCTTGAGAACATACCATAACTAGCAGACCCAGTTGTAGGATCCATCCAGCCCCACTTGTTTCTAGTGTGTGGAAAAAGGTCATATAGACTGTGACTGCCAAGATCCAGCTGAAAACACCATGGATGTAAACATGGTGGCCCCATACTACTACAATTTTGTAGAAGTTTCCTCCTCTGGGGAGCAGAAATAGTATGTTTCAAGTTGAACTGAAAAGGCAGTCCTGTCAAGCCCTAGTGGACTCTGAAAATGTCAAGACTTGTTCAGAGGGAAATGCTCAACCATCTACAATTGAACTATGAACGGATGGTGATTCTAGCATACATGCATTGTGACCAGAGGCAGTACCCAAAAGCTCAAGTATCCCTTAAAACACCTGTAGGGCAAGATCAGCTGGCAGTAGCTGTCTAATCTTGGCTATCTTACCAATAGTTTTGGGCTAGGATTTCCCAAATTTTGGTGCCATTAGGGCTCAGTAGATTGCTGGTCCAAAGCAAGAGGAGTCTTACCTTAAGATCTTCCTGCTAAGGACCCCTGACATATATACTGAAAGCCCAAAATTGCCTAAACCCCATCACCAGTGGTGGTTGGAGAAACTGTGTTGCTCTCTGAATCTAGGAGCTGCAGTGGATAGAGATCCAGAGCCGGGGGAAGACGGTAATCTGGACAACCCTGATCTTTTAGACAGCCTAACTGAATGGAGTAGCAAAGGAGTTACAGGGAATTTTAGAAGGGCACAGTCAGAGGATGAGTCCAGCCCATGCTAGGGTTGTTTCTGTAGATGGGAATCTCACAGGCAACCAAGACCCCTCTAAAGTAGCACTCTTGTATTTTATAATAGAGAATGACTTGTATAGGGTGTCTAAGGGAACTTTGGAGGGGGAAGAAGTAGAGTAACTGTTAGTCCCTCAACCCTTTCATAGTCAGGTCATGCAATTAACCCACACTCACCTGTTAGGAGGTCACCTGGGGGAGGAGAAGACTCAGGAGCAGATTTTGGCCTGGTTTTTTTTATCCAAGTTGAGCTCTTTTGTAAGTCCTGCCCAACCTGCCAGCTAAGTAGTCCTGTGAGGGTTCCACCTGCCCCTTTGTACCCATGCCCCTTGTCAACATCCTGAAAGAGTAGCAATGGACTTCATGGGATCCCTAGAAAGCATGACCCATGGTAATACATATATCTTGGTTATTTTGGAGTATGTCAGTCGCTACCCAGAGACCATTTCCCTGTGTAATATGAAGATTACCATGGTGGCAACTGCTCTGTGGGAAGTTTTCTCCTAGGTAGGGATCCTTGCTGAAATATTGACTGACCTAGGCACCACCTTTATGTCCAGAGTTATTAAGCAGTTATGTGCCCTGTAAATTATTTAGGTTTATTTATCCCTTACTAGAGTAGTATGGACCAGCCACCCCCTAATAGGTGGAATAAATAAACCAAGGTTACATAGGTATGAGAAATGCAATTGTTTATTACTTACCAAGCATAGATAAAAAATAGTAATTTCTCATGAGAGTACAGAACTGCTATACACAAGTATGAATTATTTAGGGTCTTTTTCGCCCCCACCCCAAATTACCAGCCAAAGCCAATTTGCAGAGATAAAAGACCCAATGGTATGTACAGTATGAGAAAGCAATAGGATTTATTCCTTATAAGAAAAACAATTCTTTCGTTATTACTTGCCAATGCAGATACAATTGATTAGTTTCTCATGGGAGAGCAGCCCTGCTTGCACAAAGGTACTGGCTGTGACTGTCTCCAAAGAAGTACGAAATACAATCACTTATATATGTTCATTAACATAGGTAATCTGACAATAATCACACTTATTGGATATATGATAATATTATGGTTAACACTGATTGGCTATTATAATAATGCGGTTAGTACTTACTGGAAAAACTAATAATGGACTAGCTCTTCTTGGAAGACGTGGAGAGGCATAATTGAATGCGGGTCCATGAAGGGGCGGGCCAGACCGTATTTTTGAAAAAGATGGGGTCCATCTTTTGTTTCGATAATATGGTTTGTGCCGGGCAAATGCATCGCATTTGGGCAGATTTGAGCTGGGCAGAATCGGTTTTCAGTGATAATGGAAACCGAAGGTGCCCAGCTCAAATACAAAAAACTCCAAGGCATTTGGTCATGGGAGGGGCCAGGATTCGTAGTGCACTGGTCCCCCTCACATGCCAGGACACCAACCGGGCACCCTAGGGGGCACTTGTAACAATTAAAAAAAATTTAAAATACCTCCCAAGTCCATAGCTCCCTTCCCTTGGGTGCTGAGCCCCCCAAATCCCTCCCAAAACCCTCTGCCCACAACTCTACACCATTACCATAGCACTTATGGCTGAAGGGGGGCACCTAGATGTGGGTACAGTGGGTTTTGGGGGTGGTTTGGAGCGCTCCCATTTAGCAGCACAAGTGTAACAGGTAGGAGGAGAATGGGTCTGGGTCCACCTGGCTGAAGTCCACTGCACCCACTAACAACTGCTCCAGAGACCTGCATACTGCTGTGATAGAACTGGGTATGACATTTGAGGCTGGCATACAGGCTGGAAAAAAGTTTTTAAAGTTCTTTTGTTTTGGTGGGAGGGGGTTAGTGACCACTGGGGGAGTCAGGGGACATCATCCCCGATTCCCTCCGGTGGTCATCTGGGCAGTTGGGGCACTTTTTGGGGACTTGTTCGTGAAAAAAAAGGGTCAAAAAAAGTGATCCAAATTCTCGCTTCTGGTGCCCTTCTTTTTTCCCCGAGCGCGCCCATTTCTCTTCAGCCGATAAACACACCCCAGTCCTGCCTTCACCACACCTCCGACACGCCCCCGTCAACTTTGTCTGTTCCCGTGACAGACTGCAGTTGGAGGCGCCCAAAATCGGCTTTCGATTATACCGATTTGGGCGCCGATGAGAGAAAGGTGCCCATTTCCCAATTTGGGTCAAAATATGGGCGTCTTTCTCTTTCGAAAATAAGCTGGTAAGTCATCTTCCTGAGGCGTTATCTTGTTCTATTTTTCACTAAAACATCCGTGACCACCATGCTGCTAAACCATGTTACTCTGTTTTTCCATCCTCGCCCTTCCTCATTTCTGCTTGCACCAGGGTGTCTCAACAGATCATGAGTTGAGCCACACTGGAGTTCAGGCCAGTGTCACACAAGCTCTGGCCTGTCAGTTTTTATAATCATTTTAGGCCTGAACCAATGTTCATAGTTAGGTTCATTTTCTACACCTGTTAAAAGTGAAAACCTTGTGAACATCCATTTATCATCCACAGACAGATGGTCTAGTGGAATGCTTCAACAAGACTCTTAAATGCTGAAGACATTTGTGGTAGAAGATGAGAAAAACTGGGATTCTCTACTCCCGTATGTACTGTTTGCAATCTGGGAGGTGCCCTAGAGTTCGATAGGATTCTCTCCATTTCAACTGTTATATGGGAGGAAACCTAGTGGAATCCTGGATGTGCTTCACAAAGCTTAGGAAGAGGAACCCAGCCCAAGAAGGAACTTGGCTGAATAAGTGCTCAGCATGCAGGAGAGGCTGAAGAAATCCAGTGAGGCAGCCAAGCTCTGCTTGGAAAAAGTTCAAGTGGGTCAAGCCAAAGCTTACAATCAGAAATCAGTACAGAGAACCTTCTAGCCAGGGGATAGAGTCTTAGTCCTCTTACCCTCCTCAGAGAGTAAACTATTATAAGGTGGCCCAAACAGACAAGAGGGACAAGATGACAATCTTCCACATTAATTTGTTGAAGAAATGGGCTCCCATGATTGCAGACAAAACTTTAGGCCAGCGGTCCCGACAGAGTCCTTGTCCTTGCAGGTTGCATTTGATGACCAGTTCTCCATCTCATAGAATGTTGACCTAGAGCAGTCAGTACATCAGAATCAAGATGTATTTTCCGGAGTGCCAGGCCAGACCCACCTTGAAACTCATGACATTCTCATTGCGCTGGGAGTGGTAGTCCTGCAACATCCTTATAGGATTCCAGAGGTCTGGCAGCAAGCTATGGCAAAAGAGGTCACTGAAATGCTAAAACTGGGCTTCATTGAGGAATTGACCAGTAACTGGTCATCTCCCATTGTACTGATGCCAAAACTGGATGGAAGTATCCAGTTTTGTATTCATTTCCAGAAGGTGAATGCTGTCTCTAAACTAGAGGCCTATCCAATGCCGATAGTTGAACTCATTGAGCAACTGGGAGAATCTCAATCCATCTCAACAATGGACCTGACCAAGTGATACTGGCAGATACCTCTCACCTCAGCTGTCAAGGAGAAGACAGCCTTTTCCACACCCCAAGATTTGTTCCAGTTCATGGTGTTGCCATTTGGCTTTCATGGAGCTCTTGCTACCTTTTGGCACCTCATGGAATGTCTACTTAAACCCCATGGCTGCACAACTTCTTACTTACTGTAGATTACGTGATTGTCATCTACAGAAAAGAATGGAGGACCCATCTCATCCAGGTAGAAGCAGTACTGTATAGTCTATGGATTTCTGGGTTAACAAAGAGTCCAAAAAAATAATTCTTGGAAGAACAATTCCAGTATCTTGGGCACTTGGTCAGGAAAGGACAAGTAAGACCCCAGATCCTGAAGGTAGAGGCAAACATCCAGGTGTCAGCAGCCCAGATGAAGAAACAAGTATGAACACTTCCCTGGCCTCTTTGGTTACTACCGCCGGTTTATTCCAGAGTTCACAGAGAAAGCAGAACCGCTAACCCATCTCCTACAGGAGAAGGCTCCAGAATGGATACACTGGACCGAAGAGCTAGATGTGACTTCCAAAACCTGAAGAGGGACATTTACTCAGAGCAGGTGCTGGTCAGCCCAGACTTCAACCGGCCCTTTATTGTGCAGACTAATGCATCAGATGTTGGTCTCTGGGCCATTTTGGCATAGAACGTGGATGGGGAAGATCACCCAGTGGCCTACATTAGCCAAAAAGCTATTCCCATGAAATAATAATAATTATTATTATTTGTAACGCTTATACCCCGCACTTTCCCACTCATTAGCAGGTTTAATGCGGCTTACGTAATTATGAGGTGTATGAGAAGGTGGCTCTGGCAGTCAAGTGGGCATTGGAAACATTCCGATAATATCTATTGGGGAAACTTCCTGCTAGTCACAGACCATCAACCCTTTCAATGTACGGCTTAACATAAAGACACAAATATGCGTATCAGCCGAGACCATACCAACACTCATTTTTTGTCTCAGGAGGTGGACCCTAATGGCAGGCACTCAGCCTGGCAGGGTTCAGCTGAGGGGGAGTATGTGAGGGGGTATACAGAATACTGCTCCTCATCCTTAAGGATAGTCCCTCAAATAGTCCGAGGCACCTTAAATCCATTAGTACCACCCAGGGAGGAAGTAAGATGAGAGTGATGGAACTGAAGGTACAGGAAAGAGGAAGTATAACAGGCAGGGCCAGACTGGGGTTAAGAGAGGCCTAGGGAAGGAAAAGTCCCATCATATTCCTCTAGAACTTATGTCTAGCGGCCATGTTTTCAGACTTGTGAGCATTGTCTTGAGGTCTGGTTAGAGCCAGACCTGGAACTCAAAAGAAAGACAAGAGATAACTGGCTGTGTTTTGGGGCGTGGCAGCCAACAGCCTCAGACTGTGTTTTGGCCTCTCTTAACCCCAGTCTGGCCCTGCCTGTTATACTTCCTCTTTCCTGTACCTTCAGTTACATCTCTCTTATCTCACTTCCTCCCTGGATGGTACTAATGGATTTAAGGTGCGTGCACAGGCCCTGTTTAAGACTGTTTTGTTAAATCAAACAGACTTTTCACCTTGCTTTCCTGGCACTGTGATGTAACAGGCCTCAGGTTTTCTGTTAATAAAGCACTTCTATTCAGTTTTACACTTGTGTTATCCTCAACCCTGACTTACAGTATCACAATGTTTTAAAAAATAATAATGTATGTGAAGTCAAGAAGGCACATCACCTGAACCCTGTCTCCACAAACTTGTGTTTTATAGGCACTTTGGAGTCCATAGGGACCTTGAGTCGCTCTAGCACCGGTACCATTGTGTCCTGTATTAATCTGATGTATGAGGACACACTTCAGGGCCCAGCGTAATTACCACTGACATAATACTTCATAACACCTCTGTCCCCTATGAAGGCCTGAGTATAAAGCTACTGTAATATATGGTAACATATATTAAATGGTTTTTTCCTGGGGCTCTGGGGGGGCTGTTCCAGGATTTTGGTGGATGCTGCTGGTTGGAAAAGGTTTAAAGTTTAGTTTGGGAATTGTTAATAGAGTTAGCTGAAGAAAGTGTGAGATGTTTCTTAAATATGGTTTTATTTTACAAAACAAATAAACCATGATTAGGTGGGGATTGTACTATAATATGTTTCTTGCTGTTTTGGGTACAAGTTCAGGTTAAAATTGACTTTGAAATTCTCTGTGTAGTAAGTTTTGCATTTACTTCTATGGGGGAGGGAGATTCTAAACAGATCAGAGAAAAAAAAACAGTCTTTAGCTGACAAGCTGATTGGTTGAGTGAGGTCAGATGTTCCTTCCTCTAGGGGGGGGGGGGGTGAGTTGCTAGGGAGACTAGTGAGCTAGAGACCAGGGTTGTGAACTTGGAGAGTGAGATAGAATAAAACGTTTGCTGAGTGTGTGAAATGTAAGTATATATTTTATGGTTTTACAGTGAACTAAGTGATTGGAAGAGTAATTAAGCCCTATGCTTGTGTGTACCAGTTTGAAAGTGAGTACTTAAATAAACAAGACTGCCTTTTTCATGGCTGTATTGCTGAATACATGTGGGGAAACCTGATGTGTTCTGGGTGAGAGAGAGTTGTACTAATAGAAAGTTGTGAGAAAGTTTAAACCAAATTTAGTTTGGTTTGGAGTGAAACAGAGTTATGTTTCTGCATGCAGTGCATGGAATGGTTAAGTTCTAAGGGAATTTAAGGTCAAGGAAGGTGGAATGAGAGTCTGTATGCTCAGGTATTAAGTGGACACATGGCTGCCTATTCTTTTTAGAATAGGGGAAAACAGTTGAGACTCAGGTTCTGAGAGACTGTGATTTCTGCTGGTAGTTCTACTAAGTGAAAGAAACTATTGATGCAGGAATTACCACTATTGTTAGCAGAATCTGTGGTACTTCAGGAGTCAAACACCACACACCAGAATGAGAGAGAAGTCTTCTTTATTTTCCAGCAAACAAAGTAGGACATCAGCGCTAGACCTCTCCTTCTCTTCAACTCTCTGTGTCTTCTCCTGTCTTCTCCTGTCTGTTGTCTCTCTCGTCTCGGCTCCTTCTCTCTCTCGTCTCTAACGTAAGCTGCTTCTGTTCTCATTTATAAATGGTTCTAAACCCCTCTAGCCCCCCTTTCTCACCAGATGGTAAGGAATAGATTGATTACCCTGTCTTGAACTAATTATCTCTACACATTTACTCAAAATATCAGTTACATAGGTTTCAGATATTTCCTAAACTGACCCACGACCTGGGGCCTCTCAAACTAGACAATGTGGCACCTATCTCCTGCATTTTATTATTATTAAATTCTCAGATTCCCAGCTAACTTCATAACTTAAAATACTAGCTGGCCTCTAACCCCCTCGGAACATTCATTAAGGGGCCAGTCCTACACTTAGCTATAATCCATCAAGGAAAAGAGTTGACTTTTCCTGACCTCTTTCACCTTTTAGCTTCATACACAGAACTAGCTAGGACTGTGGATAATTCAAACCAGATGATCTCTTAAACTGCAGACAAAGACTGAATTAAAAAGTTATCTTACACAGGGAAATAGAACTTATTAAGTAAACAGAATAAAACATATTTTAAAATGAGCAGAAATCAGAATTCCTTATAAGACAAAATCTAAATTATCAAGAAATTATTTAAATCTAAACTATCTCCTATTCTCTCTAAACAGCATTCAGCCTAATCTTTTAAAACTGCCTGCTTGCTGATCCCCTCGAGACTGTCCAGTATGCCTTGCTTAGAATGGCATCCAGATGTGGTTTATTATTATTATGCCTATGAACTAGCCTTAACAATCCATCACTCAAAAAGGGACAAAGAAAGTTTTATTTCTCACTGACCTTTCTAACCTCTAGTCTAGCAAAAGCTAGACATTTGAGTAATTAAAACCAGATGGCATTCTACCATTTACAGGACTGAACCAAAGTTAAACAGAATTAGCAAATTAATGTGATTTCTCTGTCCAGGCTGCCTCATTCCCCCCTTTGAGACTACAATCAGCTTATGCAGAGATAAGTCTCACAACTCAAACTCTGGGGACTATAGTGATCCCAACTCCATACCTCCTCCTGGGGCATAACGTGTAGGAATAGGCTTGTGAATCACCATTACCCTACTCGTTAAGGTCCGACGGCATACTGCCGAAGCACATGAGGCCAGGAAACAAAACAACAATCCTGCTAAAACTAAGACTATTAGGAAAATGAACAGGGGACGTATCCATGAGGTCAATGACCACCACCAGGAGGTGAGGTCTAATCCTCCTCGGTAATCCTCCACATTAAGGCTGGCCAGTTGTAGGACTTTATCCATGGCATGCCTAACTACATGCGTCCTATTTATGACAATGGTACAGCACTCTGAAGAATTGAGCACTGTGCAGAGGCCACCCTGGGCTGCAAAGAGGTAGTCAAGGCCCATACGATTATACCGAGAAACTACACTTAATTCATTAATTTGATCCTGCAATGCATTGACTACCACGTTCAGCTCATGGACTAAAACATGGAGTAGGGACTGAAGTCGCCGGGTAGCCATGCCTAGTTCGGTGATACCCGCTACCGGGCCCCCAACTGGAATCCAGGCCGTGGCAGAAAGGGCCACAAGTCTCTTTTTAGTCAGAGGATAAGTAGAGTTGATGTACTGGAGGGCTAGTTCAATCGCCTCATCCTCTGTGGCAACAGAGGAGGGTAAGGACAAGGCCTCTCACTTAGAGCGGTGCGGGGATGGTGACCTGAGGAGAGGAATAACTTTAGGAAAATAATTCAAGGTTACCAATACACAAAAATCATACATGGGGGGAAGAATCATGTGGAGGACATTATCACAGAGCCAGTAATGGCCAAGGAGAGGGTGAGGGAAGTTCCCAATAAATGTTGGCTCAGGCTGGACAAGGTAATTAGGATGCCCATAATGTGAGCCCCTATCCCAGGGGGAACGAAGACGATATGGGGACTTTGCACACCATAGGTGCCAATCCCCAATTGTGACAGGCTGCTCACTTGTTCTAAACTCTTCATACCCCGGGGACTTATGGAAGTAGAAAATAGGCCGGGACACTATAGTCCTCTCAGTGGTACGCTTAGGAGTCAGATAACTACTTGGGTCATAATCTGCAGGTACGGTAATAGGGCACATAGGAGTACCTGGAGAGACTACCTACACAGATTCCCCCTTCTCTGGGAGAACATTAGTATAGTTACAGGAAATGGGAAGAACAGTTGAGATGTTTCTTGTTAAACAAAACACTCCAGAAGCTGGATAGGGAGACGTAAAGACTGGCCGTAGAGAAGATTGAGAGGGGGGGGGGGGGGGGGGGTAGCATTATAAAAGGACCACCAAGTATAATCCTGGCTCCAAGGGCCCGAACTCGAAAAGTAGGGAGGTATAAGAGCTGTAAGCGGCACAGGGACAGGAACAGCTGGGACATCTGTGGTGTAAGGAGAAAATCGGGAACACACAATACAAGGGGAAGTAATCTTTGCCTGGCTAATTAGTTCCTGGACAGAGTGTAGCCAAAGGTTGGAGCGAGTTAGGGTATTAGGAAAAAGGAGGCAAGGAGTAGAAAACAACAAAAGTGCCCAAACTACTAACATTTTCTTTCTACCTAACCTAAAACAAATACAGCAAACTAATCAAGCAATAACATTCCAACAGTCTGTGCTAGTCACAGATTACTCTAATATAATGTTCTCAGTCTTTGAGTTCTTATACCAGTTGGGATAGAACCTCAACTGACAAGGATCAAGCTCTCGAATTCCAGGAAAGCCAGAATCAGGGCAAGAAAGAGTCTCAGTATGAAACCAAATTCCAGCAGCTCCTGCGGTATGCAGTTGACCCTTCTTTTCAGCTAGTAGATTCTCTGGTTCGGGTCAAGCGCAGCTTCAATGGCTCCGCGGGATCACTTTCTGCTCTCCACTGTTTAGGCTCCGTCTGATCCGTGCTGGGCTCAGTCTGGTCAGCAGACTTGATTCGAGACCAATGGACCCATGGAGTTATCCCTGCGACCTTCACAGCTGTAGGGGTAGAAAGTAAAACAGTAAAAGGTCCTTTCCACCGGGGCCCCAAGGGCTGGAGCCTCCAGTCTTTCACCCAAACTCTATCCCCTGGCAGGAAGGAATGTACCTGAGCCTGAAAGGGGACAGGGTTTATTTCTCTCACATAAGACTGAAGCTCAGAAATTATCCGAGCCAAGAGGGCTACCTGCTCCTGCACCTGGGCAGACCCTAAAGTCCTTATGTCTCCCTTAATTCCCTGCAAAATGGCTGGAGGCTTCCCATACACAATTTCAAAGGGAGAGAGGGCCGTTCCTTTAGTTGGGGTGCATCGGAGGCGGAAGAGGGCTAGTGGCAGTGCCTGTGGCCATTTCAGTTGGGTTTCCTGACAAATCTTTGCTAGGCTATTTTTCAAGGTTCTGTTTGCCCGCTCAACCTGCCCTGAACTCTGGGGACGGTAGGCACAATGCAATTTCCAGGTAATGCGCAATGCGCGGGACAGGGCCTGAAGTGTGGCTTCAACAAAGGCGGGACCATTATCTGAGCCTATGGCAAGGGGCAGTCCATACCTGGGGATGACATCCCTAAGGAGGGCTCGAGCTACTTCTGTGGCTTTCTCAGTGACTGTAGGGTATGCTTCCACCCACCCAGAGAAAGTGCAGACCATGACCAAGAGGTATCGGAGCCTACCGCTCCTGGGCATTTCTGTGAAGTCTATGACTAGGGACTCAAAGGGTGTTAGTCCTCTGGACTGAACTCCTGGTGGAATACGGGGTCCCTGACGAGCATTATTCTGGGCACAGAGAGTACATCGGGCAGAGGCAGTGGCAACCAGACTATCCAATCCTTCCAGGACCACTTCTCGACTGAGTAGGCGGGCTAGTGCTGTTTTCCCTAAGTGTGACAGGTCATGAGCTTGAGACACTACAGGCCAAGCTAGGTGGCATGGCACCAGAACTCTGGTATCAGGGAGATGTAACCAGCCATCAGGTCTCCTTACTGCCCCTTCTTCTTGAGCCCATTTCTCTTCCGTTTGGGTGTACATAGGCGTCCATTCTTGCAGTCGAATTTGGAACAGGGGGGTCACAGTACCTGCTGGAGGTCCTCGAGCAGCTTCCTTGGCCACCCGATCAGCATGGCGGTTCCCTCGGGCCACTGGAGTATCTGTCCTTTGGTGTCCCCGGCAGTGAATGACAGCTACCTTTTTAGGGGCCCAAACAGCCTCTAGCAACTGAAGTATTTCGGGTCCATACTTAACAGGTTGGCCTGCGGCATTTATGAGTCCCTTTTCCTTATACAAAGCTCCATGAGCGTGTAGAGTTGTGAAGGCATACTTGGAATCAGTATAAATGTTGGTCACCAGTCCTGCTGCTAGCTCCAGAGCTCGTATGAGGGCCACAAGTTCTGCTTTCTGGGCTGAAGTTCCTTGGGGCAGGGCTCTTGCTTCTATCACCTTGTCCTCTGTCACCACAGCATAGCCTGCCAATCGCTTGGAGTTCTCCACGTAACTGCTTCCATCTGTGAAATAAATTACATCTGGATCTCTCCAAGGAACATCTTTAAGATCTGGTAGACTGGAGTACACTTCATCCATGGTTTGGATACAGTCATGATCCGGTTGTCCCTCAGATGCTGGCAAAAGAGTGGCGGGATTGAATGTAGCCACTGTTTCCAGGTGTATCCGTGGATTCTCACATAAGCTGGCTTGGTACTTAACCATGCGGCTATTTGTAAACCAGTGGTTGCCCTTGTACTCCATGAGGGTGAGAACTGCGTGGGGGACTTTGACAACCAGTTCTTGCCCCAAGGTCAACTTGTCAGCTTCCTGGACCAGTAAGGCTGTTGCTGCAATGGCCCTCAGGCAGGCTGGCCATCCTTTAGCCACTCCATCCAGCTGTTTAGACAGGTATGCAACAGGCCTCTGCCAGGATCCCATCATCTGGGTCAGCACACCCAGAGCAACCCCCTGTCGCTCGTGGACATACAGTGAGAAAGGTTTCTCCACATCAGGAAGGCCTAACGCAGGGGCTTGGAGTAGGGCTTTCTTTATGGCGATGAAGGATTGTTGAGCAATAGGTCCCCATTCAAATGGTTCTTTTTCACCCCCCTTTGTGGCCTGGTAAAGGGGTTTCGCCATCAGTGCAAAATTCGGAATCCAAATTCTGCAGAATCCGGCTGCTCCCAGAAATTCCCTAACTTCCCTTCTGGACTTGGGTTGGGGAATTGCAGCAACCGCTTGCTTCCTACTGACATCCAGTCTACGACTTCCCTGGGAAATGCAGAAGCCCAGATACTTCACTTCTGACTGACAGAGTTGGGCCTTCGAGCGTGACCTTATAGCCCGCATCCAAGAGTAACTCCAGCAATTCTCTGGTAGCCTCGAAACACTCTTCCTGGGTCACTGCTGCAATCAGGAGGTCATCTACATACTGAAGTAAAACTCGCCTGGAAGGCTCAGATTTAAAGGTCTTAAGGTCTTGTCCTAGGGCAGTCCCAAAAATGGTGGGGGAGTTCTTGAACCCCTGTGGCAGGCGGGTCCATGTATACTGAAGCTTCCGTCCTGTTACTGGGTTTTCCCATTGAAAGGCGAAAAGCAGTTGACTGGCGGGGGCCATCCGGATACAAAAGAAAGCATCTTTTAGGTCCAGTGTCGTGAAATGGGTAGCTCCAGAAGGTATCAATCCAAGCAGGACATATGGATTAGGCACTACAGGGTGTAATGAAATAGTGGATTTGTTGACCACCGGTCTTGGACTGGCCGGTAGTCCTCAGTCCCTGGCTTCTGGACTGGCAACAGTGGCGTATTCCATGGAGACTGGCAAGGTCGAATAATTCCATGGGATAACAGACGATTCAGATGTGCTTGAATCCCTTCCAGAGCCTTTCGGGGAATTGGGTATTGACGAAGACGGATTGGCCGGGCACTTGGAAGTAAGTCTACATGAACAGGAGGAATATTTCGGGCCAACCCTGGGGGATTATCTTCTGCCCATACCCCATTGACCTGGAAGCTGTCGGCCAGGGGTAGGTCAACTTGGTCATGCGACTGATGCAGCCGCCATTCTTCTTCAAGGGGGCAGCAGAAACTCAATATACCCTTAGGGCTGGATGTCGGGGGCCGAAAGGAGACCGAAGTCTGGCCATCAGAGTCAAAGGAAATTTGGGCCCTAAGCTTGGACAGCAGGTCCCGGCCTAACAAAGGGATTGGACAGTCTGGCATATACAGGAATTCATGAGTGACTGTGTGTGAGCCTAATTGGCATCTACGGGTCGTCAGGAAGGGCCTCCGGTCCTGCACCCCCGTGGCTCCCACCACTCGGACAGTTTTTCCAGACACAGGCGCTAATCGCTCCGTCACAACAGTGTTCAGCTCCTGTATCAATCATGAATGGAATTGAGTGGCTCCCTATGGTTAGCTTGACCACGGGTTCCTGGGAGCCCAGTTTGTAGGAACCCGGTCTGTCCTATTCATCCCATTCTGCCATCTTGGCTATCCCAATGACGTCAGATTCAGAAGGCTCATACCTTCCCTCTCGAACTCGGCCTCGGCTTCCTCGATCTCCTGGTCTCCTTCTCGGTCCCTGGCGCTTCTGGGGGCATTCATCTTTCCAGTGCCCTCTTTCCTTGCAGTAGGCGCACTGGTCCCTCTCCAATCGTGGTCTGGGATTCTCCCCTAGTGGCCGGGATTGATTGAAGGAATCTCGAGGCCGGGCTGGCGGTCCGGGGTCCCACTTCAGCTTCCCATTGGCTGGAGGTCGACCTCGGTTAAGGGTGGAATTAGTAATGGCTGCCGCCAAGAGGTCGGCCTTCTTCTGCATCTTCCGGTCAGCCTCTCGGCGCATCTCCTGATCCCTATTAACGAAAACCTTTGTTGCAATCTCAATTAGCTGGGTGGTATTCATCCCTGCGAATCCCTCCTGACGCTGCAGCTTCTTCCAGATATCTGGCATACTCTGGGCCACCAATGCACTATTCACCATTCTCTGGTTTTCTAGTGCCTCAGGGTCGAATGGGGTGTATATTCTGTAGGCTTCAATTAGTCGCTCTAAAAAGGCCCCAGGGGATTCAGTTGCCCCTTGGAGAATTTCAGAGACCTTTGCCAGATTAATGGGCCTCTTTATGCCTTTCTTCATACCTTCCAGCAAGTCCCGGCAATAGCCAGACAACAGTTCATAGTGCTGCCCGTTATTTGAATCCCAAGCTGGAGCTGCGCGAGGGAATCGAGCTCTAACCCATTCCTCTGGGTCCTGTGTCCCCTCGGGGGCACGCGCTCACGTGATGACCTCAGCATTTTGTAAAATCTTCCGCCTCTCCTCAGTTGTGAAGAGGGTCAGGAGGAGCTGTTGACAATCAGTCCAAGTTGGGTTATGGGTGGCCATAATACTAGCCATTAGGTCCACCACTGCCTGAGACCTTTCAGTATAAGAGGGGTAATGCGTCTTCCAATTCAGGAGATCGGTGGTTGTGAAGGGTACATACTGGTAGGCCTGTGCCTGTATAACCTGATCCTGATTATTAGGATCCGGTCGAGTGGTGGTTACCTGATGGAGGGGCAGAGCTTTCGAGGAGGTGGGAATGCAACCTGAGGTAGAGCGAGGAGCTACCCCCTTATCATGCTCAAAGGTGATTGCAGCGGGTCTAACCCGTTCAGGGGAGGTGTGTTGAACCCCTGAAGGATGGGGAGGGGTACTCATAGGCTGAGAGGTGATCACAGGTGATTCAGTCCATTGAAAGGGATGCTGGGCCCCTGATGAGTGGGAAGGGGTACTAGAGGGAGAGGCTGGGCTGTCGGGAGTTGAGGAGTCAGGGAGTGGGGCCCAAAGCGGGTCATGGGAGGTTAACAGGGAAGGATGTGGCAGAGGAGGGTAGATGCTGGCTGAAAAGTCCAACCTAGGATGTGGCGGGGTTTGCACAGAAGGGGAGGAACTATCCGGAGAAGCCTGTGCTGGAGAGGCTTGGGCTGGACGCCGTGGATCTCTGGGGGTGGAGCGGAACCCCAACAATGGGCCATAAGGTGGTGGCTCAAGATCTGAGGGGTCATCAGAGAGTATGGGTTTCTCGGACAGGGTAGGGGCGGAAGCCACCGATTGGATGGTGGGCTTCCTGGGACTCTTTCCCTTCTCCAGTTTAGATTTTCTAATAATCTTTCTTTGAACGCGGCCCAGCATGAACTTTACCGGGGATCCCATATAGGTTTTTAACCAAGAGGGAGGGTCAGTGACAAGGCTGTCCCAGGAATCTATATAGGGGAGCTGTTCAAGATATCCTGGTTCTCCTACAACTATGCTGTAGACCTTCCGGATTACTTCAATATCTAAGCTGCCACCAGGGGGCCACCCCACTCCCATAGATGGCCACTCAACTTCACACAAAGTTCTTTGAGTACTTAAACTTAAAGTCTGTCCATAATCATTAACTAAAAATCCTTTCTTAAAATTCTTAAGCATACAATCTAGGGGAGTACCAGTTTGACTAGACGATGTCCCCCCCATAATGCTTACAGTTACAACACACAGAAAGGAAGGGAAATTTTTGGAAGTGTGGTAAGGGGTCCACACGTCCCGAGACACAAGGTAGACAAACAACAATCGCTTCCTTCCGTCACTGGCCAGTTGAACTCGCGTTAACTGGAACCGCAGCTATAAGAAGTCCACACTCATTTAACATTCATACATCACACACACTGTACAAAAAATCCCACCCAACAATTTCAGATTTTTCAGATACAGATAAGCTCTGACGGTTTCCCTGCTAGTCCCCACTAGACTAGAAGGTACTAAGGCCTTCGCTGAGAGTTGATCAGACTCCCCTTCCCTCAACTTTAGAGGGGCTGATTACAGTTTCCTAGGATTACAATACAGAATACAGAATACATACCCAGCCAGTGTTCCTCAGTCAGTTCTTCTGGAGCCCCACGTTGGGCATCAGAAATTGATGCACGGTCCAGGATCCCACTTCTGACACCAGGAATTGATGCAGGAATTACCACTATTGTTAGCAGAATCTGTGGTACTTCAGGAGTCAAACACCACACACCAGAATGAGAGAGAAGTCTTCTTTATTTTCCAGCAAACAAAGTAGGACATCAGCGCTAGACCTCTCCTTCTCTTCAACTCTCTGTGTCTTCTCCTGTCTTCTCCTGTCTGTTGTCTCTCTCGTCTCGGCTCCTTCTCTCTCTCGTCTATAACGTAAGCTGCTTCTGTTCTCATTTATACATGGTTCTAAACCCCTCTAGCCCCCCTTTCTCACCAGATGGTAAGGAATAGATTGATTACCCTGTCTTGAACTAATTATCTCTACACATTTACTCAAAATATCAGTTACATAGGTTTCAGATATTTCCTAAACTGACCTACGACCTGGGGCCTCTCAAACTAGACAATGTGGCACCTATCTCCTGCATTTTATTATTATTAAATTCTCAGATTCCCAGCTAACTTCATAACTTAAAATACTAGCTGGCCTCTAACCCCCTCGAAACATTCATTAAGGGGCCAGTCCTACACTTAGCTATAATCCATCAAGGAAAAGAGTTGACTTTTCCTGACCTCTTTCACCTTTTAGCTTCATACACAGAACTAGCTAGGACTGTGGATAATTCAAACCAGATGATCTCTTAAACTGCAGACAAAGACTGAATTAAAAAGATATCTTACACAGGGAAATAGAACTTATTAAGTAAACAGAATAAAACATATTTTAAAATGAGCAGAAATCAGAATTCCTTATAAGACAAAATCTAAATTATCAAGAAATTATTTAAATCTAAACTATCTCCTATTCTCTCTAAACAGCATTCAGCCTAATCTTTTAAAACTGCCTGCTTGCTGATCCCCTCGAGACTGTCCAGTATGCCTTGCTTAGAATGGCATCCAGATGTGGTTTATTATTATTATGCCTATGAACTAGCCTTAACAATCCATCACTCAAAAAGGGACAAAGAAAGTTTTATTTCTCACTGACCTTTCTAACCTCTAGTCTAGCAAAAGCTAGACATTTGAGTAATTAAAACCAGATGGCATTCTACCATTTACAGGACTGAACCAAAGTTAAACAGAATTAGCAAATTAATATGATTTCTCTGTCCAGGCTGCCTCACTATAAGGGTGTCAGGAAAAAGTGTGTAAGGATTTTAACTCTGACACAGGGGAAGAACTGAGAGGTGAATCTGTGATTTGAAGAAAGAAGCCATTAAGCTGTGTCTGTGGGAAAGGTGTGTTGTTGGTGAGAGTTCTGAGTTCAGTACAGGGTTTGGAATCAGACTGCAGATTAAAGAAAATCCAGCACTGTTTCTGTATGAGTATGCTATATTCTCCAGATTGATCTGATAGCTGTGCAGGGAAATGTTATGTTTATATGTGAAGTCTGTGAGATGGAATTTGAATATGGGATGTGTTACTGTGTAAGATCCCTGAATGGAGTGTAAAAGCTTCCGGCCGCCTTATAGAATAGGGAATTTACAGTGAGAAATAGGTTGTGAAGTGAGTCCTCCTTTAACTTATTTTATTTCAATTAGAGAGAGTTGGCCACAGTATTGAGAAATGATTAATTGTCACCAGAGTGGAGTCCGTTCCTGATCCAGCTCAGGCAGTTCTAAGGTTTTGCTTCCCGAATTATTTTCTTTATAAGTGAGGTTTAGGGAGAAGAGATCGGTGAATTATCCCCTGAAGGGTTCCGGCTGAGCTCCAACGCAAGAAAGACCTCACCTAAATAAATTCAACCACAGCTAAGTGACATTGGCAAAGGGTGTTGAAGGACATATAAGTTTTTTTGGTTTACAACATTTTAAGGGAAAACTACAGAACAGAACAACATCAAATATAAAAAATCCATGTTTTCCTGACTTGCTTAAGTGTTCTGGGTTCAAGTGAGATCCTTGCACAAACATCCATAATACCTATAAAGACTCAAATTCTGACTTCAATAGCAAGGAAAGAAAATAGAAACAATTATCTGATTTTGATAAAAAGACAATTTAAATATTTATCTGAAAAAGTTCTTTTCTGCTTTTTTAGGTGATTTTGTTGAAAGAAACAGAAAAAGTTAAGGGTATACATGTAAAACTACATTTGAATGTTGAATAGGTTATTGCAGTTCTATTAAGCCACACACTAATTGTGAATTTGAGTTTATTTGAATGAACATTTGTTTGCATTTGTATTCAATAAAGACAAAGATAATTTGCAAATCTGAAGGTGCGGTTCTTCCAGTTCAGGAACAAATCCTAAATTTAGCTTCTTTTCCTCCTTTATTCTTTGAGAGTAAAGGACGAGGTTAGTTTATTTGTTCCACTCCCTTGGCTGTGAGTGTGTGTTCCCTGGATATTCGCCACGACTACAAACAACCGGTATCTGGGAGCACATCACTACAGTCCAGCCGAGAGGGGTGGTAACACTACCCTCCTTACAGTGTGCCCGCAACCCCCATATCTACTAGAATATGTTGCAGCCAAATGCTAATGTATGAGATGGCAAGGAAAGGAATGGGGGAGGGGAAGCCCTTTAGTCACATCTTCTAGCCACCAATAAAAAAGTGCCCAGCGTGTCATACACACCTACCTAACACATTGTAGCCACTTTGACAAGGGAAATAAAACAGTAACCATAAACACCCACAGTGGAAATCAAACCCACATCCCCTGCAATCAGGGAACACAGCCCTTACCCCTGTACCAAACATGCATCTGTCAAAGGAGTGACCAAGGATGACAGAACACTGACCATAGAGGGCCCTCACAGCATCAGTTGCTCACCAATGGATGCTCTCTCATGCCTCCCAACCAACACTCATTGGATAGACCATTATCAACTCCAAAAGTTGGTATACTGCCCTGGGAGACATCCCTTAAGTGACAAGCTGTGAGCCTCTGAAATCTTCACATTACAGTGGGACCCCCAACCACCCCTTATGGAAACTCTCATTTGTATATACAATTTCCCTTTACTGGGTCCCCTCAAATTATGGGCATGATTCATGTGGTGATGTGCACCCACTGCCATCAGTCAGGGCCCTAAAATAGCTAACCTAAGTACCTCACAGATAGATGCCAACCTTTCTTTCTTTCTTTTTTTTTTCTTCAAGAAATGATATTAAATTGTTCAACAACAAAAAGTACTTTCAATCTAGAATGAACTGGAAGTATATTGATAATTATCAATAACAAATGTTTAAGAAATCTTAAACAGAAACAGAAATTCAAAGTAGAGAAAGTGGAGAAATAGATAATATACAATAGAATAAAATAAAAGATAACTAAGGAGGGTATAGGAAATTAAAAGGTAAAGGTGGCTACTGTAAAACAGCATTAGATAGTAAAAGAGAGAATTGTTGAAGAAACTGTCTCAAAGTGTTTTAAATCATGTTCTAAAGACTTCCACATCATATTAATATGCAATATAGATTGTAGATTACTGGTATTTGAAAGTTCAAACTTATGAGTCTGCAGTATGGAATTCCACCAAAAATGAACATTGAGCTTGGTATTATCTTTCCAATTTAATAAAACTCGTTTAAGAGCAATTGCCATTAAGATGTTGAAGAGTTTAGATTGATGTTCATCTAATGATTCTTCTAGGATTAAGGAACCAAAAATAATCAGGAGAATAAGGTTCAGAGAGATTTCTCCTGGGGGTCCCAGCAGAGGTGCCCAGAAGTATGGGCACCTCCCACACAGTCCCCAGCCATCTCACACTATAGGCATGGGGATGCGCACAGACCCACATCCCTTACAAAAACTGTTAAAATGGCCCCATCCATCCAGCAATGCAGTGCCATACTACCTCACAGTCAGTGCCTGCTCACCCAGGAACCTCCATCAGGGCCAGAAACCATCCTGCTTGGCCACAGTCAGACAACCTTCTCAGGAGAAAAACAGCTCAACTATCACTGCCTCTGTGGGTCCCTGCTATGTCATCTCATTTGTGCCACACCTCAGACGTCCCCCAGGTTACAACAACTGCCCACAGTTGTCCCTGTCCCTGCCTTCCAACAGCCAGCTGCACCACTATGCAATTTATTTATTTATTTACTAGCTGTTCTTGCTGGCGTTGCTCAGCAATAGGTTAGTACTTTGTAATTGAGAAAAACAAGATTTATTTGTATGTAATAACACTGTATATGTATTTTAACTCGTTTATGATGGTTGTTACATTTTCTTTGATGTCTTTAATATGAGAAATGAAACAAAGAATACGTATGGATGCATGTATATAGATATATTTTTATTTGTACAAACAGAAATAGAACACACAGGAGTAGATAAATATTACATATGTTTAATATAATTTGTAATAAGTTCTCATTCAAGCGCATTTTGATAGACAAGATTTTGTTTTTCGATTTGGAGCATATATGCATAAAGACTTATTTGAGCCAACCAGTGAACAGGTGATATATAATTGGGCATGTGAAAAACATGGGTTGTGTAAGTTGACACCTGTGACTTTTAACGTTTGACCCTGAGTCTTATTTATTGACGTTGCAAAGGCTAGTTGAACTGGAAACTACAGTCTTTCGAATTGTATCTGATAGTCAGATGGAATAAACATACTGTCCTTTAGCATAACCTGTCAAGATTATAGCTTCAACAACATGTGACAGAGTTTTAAGAGCTAAATGTGTGCCATTAGTAGAATTGGAAATGGTGCAGCGAAGGGCGACTAAAATGATAGCGGGGATGGGACGACTTCCCTATGAAGAAAGACTAAGGAGGCTAGGGCTTTTCAGCTTGGAGAAGAGACAGCTGAGGGGAGACACGATAGAGGTATATAAAATAATGAGTGGAATGGAACAGATGGATGTGATGCATCTGTTCACGCTTTCCAAAAATACTAGGACTAGGGGGCATGCAATGAAACTACATTGTAGTAAATTTAAAACAAATCAGAGAAAAGTTTTCTTCACCCAACGCGTAATTAAACTCTGGAATTCGTTGCCGGAGAACGTGGTGAAGACGGTTAGCTTAGCAGAGTTTAAAAAGGGGTTAGACAGTTTCCTAAAGGACAAGTCCATAAACCACTACTAAATGGACTTGGGAAAAATCCACAATTCCAGGTATAACATGTATAGAATGTTTGTACGTTTGGGAAGCTTGCCAGGTGCCCTTGGCCTGGATTGGCCGCTGTCATGGACAGGATGCTGGGCCGATGGACCCTTGGTCTTTTCCTAGTGTGGCATTACTTATGTACTTATGTACTTATTACATAGCTTTGGAGCATTTAGATTTAATAGCACTATGAATGGTAAACCAATTTTTAAGTATTGTTGATGTGGTGATGCAGTGAATTTAGAAATTTGAACCGGATACTTTACAATGTCATTAATATCTTGCATTGCGTCTATGGACAAATACTCTTTAGTTTCATCAGGTAACATTTCCTGGATTTCGTTGTTCGTTTCATTCATGTTTAATTTATCAGAGCTAGAATTTCTCGTTCGCATAACCATTTGTGGTTTTGATAATGATTTGCAATGTTTGGAAATATGTTTCATCTGTCATTTCATCAACTCTTAGTTTAGCCTGCCTTTTTCGCTGATCTACAAGCCATATTTCATTTTCCATTGTAGTGTCAACCACCCTGGATAGAAAACAAGCTATTTAGTATCTGGATATATGACTGGCCCAAAAATATGGTCTGCTTTAAATATATTCTACTTTAAGTGAGCCTTAAACATTGATAGTGCTGAGGGGTGTGTGAAAATGGCTGAGTTGGGGGTGTACTGATGAGTATGTTAGAATAGATGAGTGTGTGCTACTGAGGAGTGGTACTATTGAGGGGAGGTGTGAGTGTGAATGGGGGTGTGGTACTGAGGGATGTAAAAATCTGTGAGTGGGGGTGTACTGCTAAGGGGTGAGTGTGAGAATGAATGAGTGTGAATGGGGTGTACTGGTGAAGAGGGTTTGAGTGGGGGTTTTCTGCTGAGTTGTGTATGAGAATGAGTGAGTGTGATTGGGAGTGTTTTGCTGAGGGGTGTGTGAGAACAGGTAAGTGTGAGTGTTTTTGTTGAGGGGTGTGCGAGAATGGATGAGTATGGATAAATGTGAGTGGGGTGTGCTATTCTGTGGTATGTGAGTGAGAGTGTACTGCTGAGGGGTGAGTATGCATGGAGTATGTAAGAACTGGTGAGTGTCACTGGGGGTGTGCTGTTCTGGGGTATGTGATTGGAGTTGTTTTGCAGAGGGGTATGTGATAATGTGTGAGTGTGAGTGGGGTGTTTGCTGAATGTTTAGGATGGGGGAATGGGTGAGAATGGCTGAGTGTGACTGGGGTGTTGTGCGCAGTGGGGTGTGAGAAATGGTGACATTGACATTGAGTTGAAAACTACCTTAAATCAGAAAATGTGGAAACTGGATCCCTAGGGAAGAAGAAAGGTGTGTTCCAGTGGCTGGGCCCAGAGCTAATATGGGTGGGCATGTGACTATCTGTCCTATCCAGGATCTCTCCTCTTTTGTCCTTGTTTCTATCCTCCCACATATGTTCAGCATCTGACGTCTTGGTGTCCTCTTTCCTCAATTTATGTTTAGCATCACCCCTCTCTCTCCCTATCCTATGCTTACTCCATGCCCAGTTTCTCTTCTCTGTGCCCTGTCTCTCCCTTTTCTCTTCCCTTCCTCCTGCACCCCTACCCTGGGCCCATCATTTCTCCCCTTCTCTCTCATATCCCCCCCCCTCCACACACACACACACACACACACACACACACACACACACACACACACACACACACACACACACACACACACACACACACACACACACACACACACACACACACACACACATTGTGGCATATCTCCTGCTTTCTCTCCATGGATCTTGTGGCTCTCCTTCTGTGGTCTCTTCCCTCTGCCCCCTTCCCTGGATCTAGCATCTTTCCTCTCTCTTCCCCTCCCATCTAGTCCCAATGGCCAGCAGCACACTTCTCTCTCTCGCTCTCTCTCACCACACAAATGGATTCCCATCTCCACTCCTGAGTCCAGCGCCCTTCTCCCTCAAGCTTCACCAGCGAGTTCACTCCACCTGTCACCTCCCTGGGTGCTCCCATCTGACCCGATCACTGGCAGCACTGCAGCTGTGACCATAGCAGACCACCCTCGCCAACATCAGGATTTTCCCTGTAGGATGTCCGAGTCCCGCCTGCGCAGAAACATGAAGTCGCGTGTTAGGAAGTGGAGCACTGCAAAGGGAACACTCGTCTATTGGCAGCCACGGCACTGGAGGCAGTCTATCACAATCATACAGCCACTGACAGAGATCAAGCCAGGTGGGAGGACCCAGGGAATCAATACCGCTGCCGGGGGGGGGGGGGGGGGGGGGGGGGGGGGGCTGTGGAACAAGGCAATTTAAGAAGCATCGCTGGACTCTGGGAAAAAGGGGGAGATGAAAAGGGAAGAGAGTTGGGAAGCTGAACGGAAGATGACTGCGAATTTCCCGATGAATGCGAGATAGTTGGTCTGATGTCGGGAGTCACTAGCGCGGGGCCCCTGGCCGGGCCTGAGCCGAGATTGGATGGGCCTGGGCAGTGGTGTGCTGGTAAATGTTTAACAACAGGCTCTCTCCCCGGTCCACCTCGGCGCCCCCCCCCCCCCCGTCCACCACTGCGCCCCCCCCCCCATCTACCTCTGCGCCCCCCCTAAAATTGCACAGCTGGCTATAGCCGGGGGGGGGGGGGGGCAATGCATTACTCTCTCCAGGAAAAAAAAATTAAATGATCCCAGGTTCCAATCTAATTCATGTTTAATATGGGATAAAATGCCATAAATAAGTAAATAAATATAAACTTTTAACGTTCAGCACCTGATTCTCAAAGTGGACATATTCCAAACACTATAATGAAAATAAAATTATTTTTTTCTACCTTTGTTGTCTGGTGACTTTGTTTCTCTGATCATGCTGGCCCAGTATCTGATTCTGCTGCTATCTGTCCTCTTAACTCTGTTTCCAGGGCTTCCTTTCCATTTATTTCTTTTCTTTCCTCCTTTCTTCTTCATTTCTGGTCCTCCGCAGACTTGACTGTACAGTGGACCCAGCTTCTGCCTATTTTCTCCATCCATGTGCAGTTTCTCTCCTCACTTCCTTTTCCCTCATCTAATCTCCTTCCTCTATCTTCCCTCCATGTCCAGAATTTCTCTTGCCCTTCCTTCCATCCATGTCCTGAAACTCTCCTCTCTCCCCTGCCCCTCTCTACCCATCCATGCCCAGCATTTCTCTCCCCTGCCCCCCTCTGCCCTTCCATGCCCAGCATTTCTCTCCCCTGCCCCCCTCTACTCATCCATGCCCAGCAATTCTCTCCCCTGCCCCCCTCTGCCCTTCCATGCCCAGCATTTCTCTCCCCTGCCCCCTCTGCCCATCCATGCTCAGCAATTCTCTCCCCTGCCCCCCTCTACCCATCCATGCCCAGCATTTCTCTCCCCTGCCCCCCAATTCTGTCCCCTGCCCCCCTCTGCCCATCCATGCCCAGCATTTCTCTCCCCTGCCCCCTCTACTCATCCATGCCCAGCATTTCTTTCCCCTGCCCCCCTCTGCCCATCCATGCCCAGCAATTCTCTCCCCTGCCCCCCTCTGCCCAGCAATTCTCTCCCCTGCCCCATCTACTCATCCATGCCCAGCAATTCTCTTCCCTCCCCTGCCCTCCCGCTCCCAAACACGTCCAACGATGTCCTTCGCCCCCATTCTCCCCTCTTGCTCCTATCCGTCAGTTTCTCTTACCGCCCTCAAAGCGCCGCTTATTTAAAGCGCTGCTGCCCGTCTTCAGCCTTTCCTGCTTGTTTCGGATGAGTTCTTCCCTCAGTCCCGCCTTCGCGGAAAAAGGAAATGACGTCAGAATGACATCAGAAGGCGGGACTGAGGGAAGAACTCATCCGAAACAAGCAGGGAAGGCTGAAGACGGGCAGCAGTGCTTTAAATAAGCGGTGCTTTGAGGGCGGTAAGAGAAACTGACGGATAGGAGCGAGAGGGGAGAGTGGGGGGCGAAGGACATCGTTGGACGTGTTTAGGAGCGGGAGGGGAGGTAAGCATGGCCTGTGATGGCGCCCTCCTGCCATGCTTACCTCCCCTAATGGAGCCGGCTCGCCCCCAACAACAACCGGCTCGCAAGAGCTGTCAAAATTTAACAAGCGGCTCTTGCGAGCCGGAGCGAGCCGGCTCCAGCACACCACTGGGCCTAGACCCACCCGTAGCTACGCCCCTGGTGTGTTCTGTCCTCTGACAGCTTTTCCCTGATTGTAATGTGGCTCTGGGGTGAGTGTGACACTTTTTCTGTCATTCTTACTGCAGAGTCACATGAGTGTTGCATTGTGGGGGGGGGGGGGGGTGTAGTTATCAGGCAATGTGACTTCACTAGCCTGTCTGTATAGAACTGTTATATGATTAGTTATGCTGTTGCTAGTTGGCAGGCTCTGTTCCCATTGGTGGTTTTCCCCCTGCTCACTGGGTCAGACTGTGCCCTTTTCTGTTCCCTTTAGTCTGAGGTAGGCTCCAAAGTTGCCAGATGAGCGGTTTTCCCGCCCAATTGGGCGGCTTTCTGCGACCCGCTGCGGGAAATTTTTGCCCGCTGCGGGTCGTGGTTTTTTGGCGGTTTTTAATTTCGTTGGGTGGCTTGTTTTTCTCTGCCGGCTGCGGCTTTTCTCGCCCTGCGGGGGGCATGGTTAAGATGTGTCAATGACGTGTTAACGATGTGTTAACGACGTCAGTGACGTTGTGGGCAGAGTTGGTGTCATTGGGGGCGGGGTTGGTGGTGGGGGCGGGGTTGATGACGGCAGGGGTGGAGCTGATTATGGTGGGGGCTGGGTTGATGACAACGGGGGCGGGGGTGTGCGGTTTTGGGCGGGTTTTGAACTGGTTTGGAGTCGGAAAATTTATTTAAACCTGGCAACCCTGATAGGCCCCATTTGTTAGACAGTACAGAACCCTTTCCTGCGTTACCCTCTGTTAGAGTACTTAGTTTTTACCTTGAATATATCTTGCTGAAAAAGATATTGCACACCATTCAACCAGCTCTGAGCTAATGTTGTTCTCAGTACCATGGAGACTCTTTGCCATTGGGCCAGAACCTCTGATCTACAGTTGACTGTGAGTAAATATTGTGTTATTCAAATAAAGGACTTTCAGAGAGATAGAGTGTTCAGGTGTGAACTGGTGTACCAAGGTTATACGTCAGGATATAAGACTTAGAAGCTACAAGTCTTAGATGCCTGAACAAGGTGGGAGATGAGACCACGGGTTCCAGAAACTGGAGCACACACTGTCTTAGGTTTAAACAATGTTTATTGATAATCAAAGACTCGACACAAACGTTGTGTTTCAGTCACAAGGCCTGCATCAGGAGTCTGAAATTAAATGAATGTAAAATAAAAACATGATATAAAAAAATGGATAAATAAAAGATAGTAAATGGTAAAATATACAATGGAAATTATATAACAATGATAAAAAGAATAATACAAATTTAAAAAACATAGGTCACAACTGTATATATAAAAATATGTATAGGATTAGAATAAATACATACGTTAAAAAACTATAGGGCACCATACAGTAAAATGAAATATATGGAAAACTAATGTAGAAATATGGAATAATTGCATCTATATATATGTGATACAAAGAATGTCACTTACAGACCTGTGTAAACGGTTGGGATTTGAAAAATGCAGGAGGTAAAATTCTTAAAACCTTCAATTATAAATGAGCAGAGTGGTCTATAAGGAACCCATATGTGATAAAGGTTAAGCAAGAGAGTATATACAATGATGCATGCTAAAGTGAGACAAGGTAGTAATGAAAGGAAACCGGACTGTGATGAATAAGCCTGAAACACAGTAGCGAATAACAAGAAACAAAGAAAACAGTAACAAAAAACGTAGGAACAAAACAAACAGCTCAGGGGCTCAGAAAACACCTATGTGAAAAGACATGTATTAAAACAGATGTAGTGCTCATACGAGGAAGGATGGCGGGAAAACAAACTTACCTTTAAAAAGACTGTTGTGTATTAGCACTGCCTATAGATAGAACTGAAAAACTTGCGGTAGCTGAAAAATGCGAATCTGGAATCACCTTATAAATGAAAAAGTGCGCCAAAATTGAAGGGATGTGATGTGTACATGATGTGTAAAGCTATGGAAAAAAGTGTATGAGAAAAGGAAGTGGTTAAATTGTACTAAACATAGGTGATGAATAAGAAAGTACACACCATAAGTGTAACCTGGAAAATATTTATTTAGAAGTGTGTGACGTAAAAAATATTTAAATATATGTAAATAAATGTTAATGATTTGTGTTGCATAGGTAATGTATCCATAAAGGAGAATCTAATACAAAGTCTGAAAAAATGAACTAGTGATAAGAGGATATGTCAAATGCATAGGAGAATATCAGGCTTATTTTCTAAAGTGATCGCCGGCGATCTTCCAACATAAATCGGGAGCTGGCCGGCGATCTCTGAAAAGCGGTGAAATTGGTATAATGGAAAGGTGCTTTTTTGACACCATCGCCGCTTTCCCGTCGCCGAGCCGGCGAAAGTTCAAGGGGGCATGTCAGCGGTGTAGCAAAGGCGGGACATGGGCGGGCATGGGCGTGGCTACCAGATGGCCGGCTTTTGCGGATAATGGGAAAAAAGTGTGTGTGAGAGTGACTGTGTGAGAGAGAGAGAGAGTGAATGTGTGTGGCTGCGAGTGTGTGTGTTAGAGAGTGTGTGTGTGAGATTGACAGTGTGTGCGAGTGCGTATGTGAGCCACAGTGAGTGTGAGAGAGTGTTTAACACAGATACAGTGTGTGTGAGAGAGAGTGTGTGTGTGAGATAGATAGAGTGTGAGAGAGTATGGTAAAATTATGTATCATACCTGATAATTTTCTTTCCATTAATCATAGCTGATCAATCCATAGACTGGTGGGTTGTGTCCATCTACCAGCAGGTGGAGATAGAGAGCAATCCTTTGCCTCCCTATATGTGGTCATGTGCTGCTGGAAACTCCTCAGTATGTCGATATCCAAGCTCCATCCGCAGGACTCAGCACTTAGAGAATTACACCCACAAAGGGACACTCTGCCCAGCTCACCACCGCCGAAACGGGGGAGGGGAATTAACCCAGCTCATCCCCACATAAGTGGGGGAGGGGAATCCGTCCAGCTCATCCCCGCGGAGCGGGGGAGGGACACCACACCCGCCGATGCGGGGGGATCTGGCTTATCCTGCAACCGCAACCGCGGGAGGAGCTGACTGACACTAACACCGCCGAAGCGGGAGGGTACAAAGCTGCCCTACAGCCGCGCGAAGCGGGAGGGAGCGCTGGCAGAATTTAAGTCTCAATCCAGCCCCGTAAAACGGAGGGGAGAGGAATGCAGCAGCTCACTGTAACACAAACTCGTCTCAACTCTTGAAGAATCCAATTGAAAAAACTTGAACACGAAGTCCTCCTGAACAGGAACTGAAGACTAAACTTGAACCTGAAATGCAACCAGAATATAAATAGTACAGATATCTGGGAGGGGCTATGGATTGATCAGTTATGATTAATGGAAAGAAAATTATCAGGTATGATACATAATTTTACCTTCCATATCATCATGCTGATCAATCCATAGACTGGTGGGATGTACCGAAGCAGTACTCACCCAGGGCGGGACATTGAAATCCCTGACCGCAACACTGAAGCTCCAAACCGGGCCTCCGCCCGAGCAGCCACAGTCAAGCGGTAATGCCTGGAGAAGGTATGGGCCGATGCCCAAGTTGCCGCCTTGCAAATCTCTTCCAAGGAGACGGACCCGGCCTCTGCCATCGAGGCCGCCTGAGCTCTAGTGGAGTGAGCCTTCAGCTGGATAGGCGGCACCTTCCCCGCGGCCACATAAGCCGCTGCAATGGCTTCCTTGACCCATCTTGCCACTGTAGGCTTAGCAGCCTGCAGACCCTTACGAGGACCTGCAAACAGGACAAACAGATGATCTGACTTCCGGAAATCATTGGTCACTTCCAAGTATCTGATGATGACTCGTCTCACATCCAGATATTTGAGAGCAGAGTATTCCTCTGGGTAGTCCTCCCTACGAAAGGAAGGGAGACAGAGCTGCTGATTCACATGGAAGCGAGAAACAATCTTGGGCAGGAAGGAAGGCACTGTGCGAATAGACACTCCTGCACAGTGAACTGCAGAAAAGGCTCTCGACATGAGAGTGCCTGGAGCTCGGAAACTCTTCTGGCTGAAGTGATAGCCACCAAAAAGACTGCTTTCAACGTCAGGTCTTTCAGAGATGCCCTCGACAAGGGTTCAAAAGGCGGCTTCTGCAAGGCTCTTAGCACCAGGTTGAGATTCCACGCAGGCACCACTGAGTGCAGAGGAGGGCGCAGGTGATTAACTCCCTTGAGAAAACGCACCACATCTGGCTGCGAAGCCAGGGAAGCACCCTTCAGGCGGCCCCTGAAGCAAGCCAGAGCCGCTACCTGGACTTTAAGGGAACTGAGCGACAGGCCTTTCTCCAGACCTTCTTGCAGGAACGCCAACACTGAAGAAATTGGAGCAGTGAAGGGAGAAAGTGAGCCCGCTTCACACCACGCTGCAAAGGTACGCCAAACCCTGGCGTAAGCAGTAGAAGTAGAGCGCTTCCTCGCTCTCAGCATAGTGGCGATGACCTTGTCTGAGAAACCCTTCTTCGTCAGACGCTGTCGCTCAATAGCCAAGCCGTAAGACCAAAGGGGGAGGGATCCTCCATCACCACGGGACCCTGATGCAACAGGCCCTGCTCCACTGGCAGCCGCAGAGGATCGTCCACTGAGAGATGAAGTCCGCATACCAGGGACGTCTGGGCCAGTCCGGACCCACCAGGATTATCCGGCCCGGATGCTTTGCCACCCGGTCTAGCACCCTGCCCAACATGGGCCAGGGCGGGAACACATAGAGAAGCTCCTGTGTCGGCCACTGTTGGAGAAGAGCATCTACTCCCAGGGATCGAGGGTCCCGTCCTCTGCTGAAAAAGCGCGGCACTTGGCAATTGGCCGATGATGCCATCAGATCTAGGCTCGGCTGGCCCCTGCGCTTCGTGATGTCCAAGAACGCCTGAGCCGATAACTGCCACTCTCCGGGATCCAAGGTATGGCGACTGAGAAAGTCCGCCTTGACATTCATGACTCCGGCAATGTGGGCCGCTGACAGCTGTTCCAGGCTCGCTTCCACCCACTGGCATAGATTCATGGCCTCCTTGGCTAGAGGGGTGCTCTTGGTACCTCCCTGGCGGTTGACATAGGCCACAGCCGTGGCATTGTCCGACAGCACCCGTACTGGCTTCAACCGGGAGGAACTCCAAAAGCGCCAACCGAATGGCTCTGAGTTCCATGAGGTTGATAGACCACTTTGCCTCTGCAGGAGACCAGAGCCCCTGCACTGTCCTTCCCAAACAGTGGGCTCCCCAGCCCGTCAAAGAGGCGTCCGTCGTGACGACAATCCACTCCGGGGTCACAAGAGGCATTCCTGCAGACAACTTGTCTGTCTTCAGCCACCAGCTCAGCGCCTTGCGCACTGCTGGGTCCAAGGGAAGGCGCACAGCATAATCCTCCGACACCGGAGTCCAGCACTGCAGCAGAGAGTGTTGAAGTGGTCTCATATGAGCCCTGGCCCAGGGCACTACTTCCATCGTGGCTGTCATAGAGCCCAACAGCTGCACATAGTCCCAAGCCCGAAGAGGAGAGGCTACTAGGAACTGGTCCACCTGAGCCTGAAGTTTGACAATCCGATTGTCCGGCAGGAACACTCTGCCCACTTGGGTGTCGAATCGAACTCCCAGATACTCCAGGGACTGAGTCGGGCGCAGCTGGCTTTTCTCCCAGTTGATGATCCACCTCAGGGAGCTCAAAAGAGCAATCACTCGGTCCACAGCTTTGCCGCACTCTGCATAAGAGGGGGCTCGGATCAACCAGTCGTCCAGATAAGGATGGACTTGTACTCCTTCCTTTCGTAGGAAGGCCGCGATGACCACCATTACTTTGGAGAAGGTCCGCGGAGCAGTAGCCAACCCGAACGGGAGGGCTCTGAACTGGAAGTGTCGGCCCAGGACTGCAAAACGCAGAAAGCGTTGATAAGGAGGCCAGATGGGAATATGCAAGTACGCTTCCTTGATGTCCAAGGATGCCAGGAACTCCCCTGCCTTCACTGCCGCTATAACAGAGCTGAGAGTCTCCATGCGAAAGTGCCGAACTTTCAAGGCCCGATTGACCCCTTTGAGGTCGAGGATAGGCCGTACAGAACCTCCTTTCTTTGGTACCACAAAGTAAATGGAGTAATGTCCCTTGCCAAGCTGATTTTCTGGCACCGGAACGACCGCACCCAGGCGGATCAGATTGTCCAAGGTCTGCTGCACTGCCACAGCTTTGACCGGAGACTTGCAGGGAGAGAGTACAAACCCATCTCTTAAGGGTCGGCAGAACTCTAGCTTGTAGCCGTCTCTGATGACTTCCAGCGCCCAAGCGTCTGAAGTTACCCTGGTCCACTCGCCCAGAAACGAGGACAGGCGTCCTCCAATCTGCACTGGGCCATGGACCATGGCCCCGTCATTGGGTACGAGACCCTAGGGGAGGACCGGAGGGCGCACCTCCGGGACAGCGGTCTCTGCGAAAGGAATGCTGCTTGGGGGAGAAGTTCCTTTTGAAGGAAGAGGGGGCAGAGGAGCCCGACTTGCCCGGGCGGTACCGACGGGCTTCCTGAAACCGTCCTCTGGAGTTACTGGGGCGAGCACTGGCCCGAGCCCTGACCTCTGGTAACCTCTTGCCCTTAGACGTGCCGAGATTGGTCACAATTTTGTCCAGCTCGACCCCAAAGAGCAGCTTGCCTTTAAAAGGCAACTTAGCCAGACAGGACTTAGAGGCGTGGTCAGCAGACCAATGCTTCAGCCAAAGCCACCGCCGCGCAGAGACTGTCTGAGCCATACCTTTAGCCGAGGCTCTCAAGACATCATACAGTAAGTCTGCCAAATAAGCCAGGCCCAATTCCAGGGCCGGCCAATCAGCCCTCAAGGAAGGATCCGAGGGGGAAGCCCGCTGCACAATCGTCAGGCACGCCCTGGCCACATAGGAGCCGCAAACTGAGGCCTGCAAACTTAAAGCAGCCGCCTCGAAGGACGACCTTAAGGCCGCCTCCAATCTTCTGTCTTGGGCGTCCTTTAGGGCCGTGCCACCTTCCACCGGCAACGCCGTTTTCTTAGTCACCGCAGTGATTAAAGAATCCACGGTAGGCCAAAGAAAGGCCTCCCGTTCACTTTCAGGCAAAGGATAGAGGCGGGACATAGCCCTAGCCACTTTGAGGCTCGCTTCCGGGACATCCCATTGAGCCGAAATCAAGGTGTGCATGGCATCATGCACGTGGAAGGTTCTAGGCGGGCGCTTCGTCCCCAGCATAATGGCGGAGCCAACAGGGGCTGAGGGAGAGACGTCCTCCGGAGAGGAAATCTTCAAAATGCTCATGGCCTGCAATAACAGGTTGGGCAAGTCCTCTGAGCGAAAGATCCGCGCTGCAGAGGGGTCATCCGCTCCATCCGAGCGGGAATCCGTCTCCTCCAAGGAATCCCCAAAGGACCGTTGGGAGAACTCAGATACGCTGCCCTCATCTATATCAGAGGAGACAGAGTCCTCTAAGGCCTGGAAATCCACCCGAGGGTGTTTACTTCCGGGGGCCTCAACCCCTTTATCGGACAAGGGAGCAGGGGCAGCGTTTTGCATAAGGAAGGCCTGATGCAGCAGCAAAATAAACTCAGGGGAGAAACCCCCCAGACTGTGCACTTAAGCAGCCTGGGCCACAGCCCTAGACGCACCCTCAACCGGCGCTCACAAGAGCGGGGGAGAAACATGCTGCGCATCCAAGATGGCGTCCGGCGCGACACTCCGTGAAGGAGCCGCGCGGGAAGAACGGCGCTTAACTTTAGCCGCTTTTTTGCCGTCGCCCAAATCAAGGGCGGCCATGGCATTAACGTCTCCCACCTCAAGGGCGGCCCAAGAAGAAGCCGTCCGAGCAGAGTGGCCGGCCAAGATGGCGGAGGCGAGCAGCGGGGGATGGGCGTTTATGGCGGGAAAAACCGCCGCACCGGAGGAAGAACCGGGACACTGACCGGCCTCCAAACTGACACCCAACAAGGGCGAATCAGACTTTAAGACCCCCGCATCCCCGCTAGAAGCGCACACGCGGTCCGGGAAGAGATTCTTTGCACCCTCGCCCTCCGACGCCATAGGCCACGTGGAGATCGATCGGGGAACCCCCTGCCCGCTACAAAAAGGTAAAAATTACCTGCTTCTCGCTCCGAGCTGTAACGAACCGGTGTCCCAGTGAGTAGCTGCAATAAACGTTTAAGTAAACGTTGAAATAAACGCCCTTAAGGACGTCCAAAATTTTATTTTATTTTTTAACGGAGCCAGCGGGAGGGGGGAGAAAAGGAGGGACCTGGCACCACCAGGTTTGCACTTGCTCAAGAAGAGCCCTCAACCCCAGGTACTCAACAAAACCTAAAAATTAGGCTTGGAGACCTAGCCAGAGCTGCTGCGTGTGTGACCACCACCTGCTGAGATAGAGAACATACTGAGGAGTTTCCGGCAGCACATGACCACATATAGGGAGGCAAAAGGATTGCTCTCTATCTCCACCTGCTGGTAGATGGACACAACCCACCAGTCTATGGATTGATCAGCATGATGATATGGAAGTGTGCGATACAGACTCTGTGAGATCGAGAGTGTATGAGATTGAGAGAGTGTTTGAGAGTGACTGCGTGACACATAGTGAATGTGATACAGTGTGAGACATAGCGTGTGTTGTAGACACTGACTGTGAGAGAGACAGAGAGAGAGAGAGAGAGAGAGTGTGTGTGTGAGAGATAGTGTGTGTGACAGAGATACCTCCCCCCTTCCTCTTTGTGTTCACAGGACCCCCTCCGTCTGCCTCTCCCACTCTGTTGTGGCAGGACCCCTCCCCTCCCTCTCTGGTCAGTCTCCCCCCCCTCCTCTCAGGTCTCCCTGCACCCCTCCTCTCAGGTCTCTGGATTCCCCTCTCCACTTTGTCTGTGCTGTCAGGACCCCCTCCCCCCCTCCGTCTCTGGTCTCTGGACCTCTTCCGGCCCTCATCCTCCCCCTCCTTGTGCCTTAACTGTTGCTTAGCCTTGGGCTACAGTGGAGACAGCTGTGCAGGACCTCCTCTTCCAACCCCTTCCCATGTTTCTTCAAAAAGAAAACAAAAAAAAAAAGGAAACCGGCAAAAATGTTTTTAAAAAGGAAGCGGGGCACCGCAGGCAGCCATCGGCTGTCAGCTCTGCATCCGCTCCTCCTCTCACCTCTCACATCGCAGCGCTCCGGGGCAGTGACGTGAGAGCTGAGAGGAGGAGCGGATGCAGAGCTGACAGCCGATGGCTGCCTGCGGTGCCCTGCTTCCTTTTTTAAAAGCTGTTTTGTAGGTTTTTTGTTTTGTTTTTGTTTGTACCGGCCGCAGATGTCGGATGGAGGGGGGAGCGGCAGCGACCTGTGGTGGAGGGTTCAGCAGTGTCTGCGGCGACCTTGGGGGGGGGGGGGTGGAGGGTGGTAGCGGTGGCAAAGCTGACAGCCGATGGCTGCCTCTGGTTCCCCGGTTCCTTTTTGTAAAGGTTTTTTGTTGGGTTTTTTGTTTGTGTTTGTTTTTTTACCGGCCGTAGGTGACGTCGGGCAGAGGTCAGGCTTAGTGCTGTGGTGTCGGCGTCTCCGTCCAGGCTCGCGTGGTTTGGGTCCCTGCTGCCTGTCCTTATGCGTTGCGGGGCAGTGCCGATCGGTCACGGTGCGGTCCGAATCGCGTTCACCATCATGGGTTTGACGTCACGTTTCGTCGAGTGATGCAATTTACTGAGTGTCAGTGCTCCGCCCTCGACGTCATCACGTTGTGACACGAGGGCGGGGCAGACACTCATGGAGAAAATCTGATCTACACCACTACAAATTTAGAACGTTGGGAGATTTGAGGCTTCATTAGAATGTAGGAGTTGCGAATTATGTCTGGATGGGGCGTGGCTGAGGGCGGGTCTATGAATGAGGGTGAGTGATGGTGACAGCCCAGCCTAGGAACAGTACAGGGCTTCAGTCCTTCACTGGCATGGAGTGAGCTTCAGAACGTTGGAGGTGGGAATTATTTATATAGATAGGTAAGTGGTCGACGGACACATTAGGGTAAAAACACTGAGTACACAGTGATTCATATATTAATAATGTAATCTAGCCAGAATATATATTCAATATAAATAAATAAAAAGAATATAAAAGAAACAAACACATATTGGTTGAAATAATGAGCACACAATGGTTCTTATAAAAATTCGTAAGCAACAAGTCCATATGAGTTAAAACATTGAACACACATTGATTCATCTAATGGTTCATAAGCAAACAATGAACTCATGCACTCACATACTACTTCCCAGCCTGACCCCAATACTTTCTCCTTACCCTGTTTCCAGCAGTCTCTGAACCTCTCATACTGAAATTGTTAGGTAAGATGGTATTAGAGAATGAAAGAGGGACAACTGCACAGCTGCTGATCGTGTTTCTCCCCACCAGTCTCTGAGCCCTCACTCTGTCCCAAGGAGTTTGTTGCTTAGCAACAGCAAGAAAGCAGTTTTTCAGAAGCAGCAGCAGCAGCAGCAGCAGCAGCAGCAGCAAGAAAGTGCTTTCTGACCTGCAGCCTATTCATTTAATAGATGGATATATTGCTCCCCCTCCTCTAAGTACCCCCATGAACCAAATTGTTTCAAACTAAACAATAACCTCGGCAACGGCGGGAAGAGTCTGCATGCTGGGTTTGGTGGCCGTAGCTCTTCATGGGCCAGAGGAGATTGGACACAAACACACGTGTCTGCTTTATATATACAGTATAGATTTCTACTTGATAAACTGCAATATGGTCTGTGCTAGGCTTCAAAGTGGTTTACAATGCAATAAAAGGAGAAACATAAAGAAGAAAAGAAAAAAAACAAAAACACACAATTAGTTGCTATCTGGACCAAAAACTTGAGTAAACAGATAAGATTTGGATGTCTCAACGCCATCTGAAGCTAAACATGACTAAAACTGAACTTCCCCTCTTCCCCCATTCTCTATCTCCGTTAATGGCTCTCACATCCTCCCTGTCTCCTCGGCTCGTAACCTTGGAGTCATCTTTGATTCCTCTCTCTTCTTCTCTGTGCATATTCAACAGATCGCCAAAACCTGTTGTTTCTTTATCTACAACATTAGCAAAATTCGCCCCTTCCTTTCTGAATACGCTACCAGAACCCTTATCCAAACCCTTGTCACCTCTCGCTTGGATTATTGCAATTTGCTTCTCACTGGTCTTCCACTCAGCCAACTCTCTCCTCTCCAGTCTGTCCAAAATTCTGCAGCATGACTTATTTTCCACCAAAATCGTTATACCCACACTAGCCCACTCCTCAAGTCACTTCACTGGCTCCCTGTCCGCTTCTGCATACAGTTCAAACTTCTCTTACTGACCTTTAAATGCATCCATTCTGCAGCCCCCCCCCCCCCCATTACCTCTCCACTCTCATCTCTCCCTACATTCCTCCCCGTGAACGCCGCTCACTGGACAAATCTCTCTTGTCATCCCCCTTCTCTTCCAGTGCTAACTCCAGACTTTGCTCCTTTTCCCTCGCGGCACCTTATGCCTGGAATAGACTTCCTGAGCCTGTACGTCTAGCTCCATCTCTACCTGTTTTCAAATCTATGCTGAAAACCCACCTTTTCACCACTGCTTTTGGCTCCTAGCCACTACTCAATTGTCCTCCCCTTGTTCCTTCTCACCCAGTACTTCCCTTGCCCTTAATTGTCTTGTCTGTCTGTATTTTTAGATTGTAAGCTCTATTGAGCACGGACTGTCTCTCTGTGTCAGGTGTTCAGCGCTACGTGCATCTGGTAGCACTATACAAATGCTAATAATAATAATAATAAAACGTCCAAAGAACTTAAATAGTTCACATCAGCAGTTTTATGAACGTTTGCAATGGACTCGACACGAATCGTGTTTTGGCCATGAAGGCCTGCATCATGAGTCCCTGTAAAGTGGAAAAGTTCAGATCCTCAGCGCTCTATAATGTTTGAAAACAACACCTAAACACAGATGTATCAAAGTAGGAGTGCTCACTTCTCAAACCGCAACAAATGCAAAACCAGGTGAGCTGTTAGGTATGCCTGGGGAAGTAGCTGATACCAATTGAGCTAATGTTACCACCCCTCTCGGCTGGACTGTAGTGATGTGCTCCCAGATACCTGATGGTTGTAGTCGTGGTGAATATCCAGGGAACACCCACTCACAGCCGAGGGAGTGGAACAAATAAACTAACCTCGTCCTTTACTCTCAAAGAATAAAGGAGGAAAAGAATCTAAATTTAGGATTTGTTCCTGAAATGGAAGGACCAAACTTTCAGATTTGCAAATTATCTCTTTCTTTATTGAATACAAATGCAAGCAAATTTTCATTCAAATAAACTCAAATTCACAATTAGTGTGAAGCTTAATAGAACTGCAATAACATATTCAACATTCAAATGTAGAACTACATTTATACCCTTAACTTTGTCTGTTTCACCTAAAAAGGCGGAAAAGAACCTTTTCAGATAAGTATTTTAATTGTCTTTTATCAAAATCAGATATTTGTGGTTATTCTCTTTCCTGATGTAGAAATTGGTCTCTTTGTGTGCACTATTGGTGTTTTTGCAGGGATCTCATGGATTTTTAATATCTGATGGTCTGTTCCTTTGTTTTCCCTTAAAATGTTGTGAAAAAATAATATATTTCTTTCAACACCCTTGGCAATGTCACTTAGCTGTGGTTGAATTTATTTAGGTGATGTCTTTCTTGCGTTGGAGCTCATCTGGAACCCTTCAGAGGATGACTCCCCCAGATTTCTTCTCCCTAAACCTCACTTATAAAGAAAATAAATGGATGCAAGATCCTTGAACTCCCTCTTCTTGTTCAGGCTCTGGTGACTATTAACCAATTCTCAATACTGTGGCCAAACTCTCTAATTGAAATAAAATAAGTTAAAGGTTTTCTCACTACAAAACCTATTTCTCACTGTTGTTTCCCTAGTCTAAAATGATCCAGCAGGCTTCAACATTCCATCTCACAGACTTCACATAAAAGCATAACTTTTCCCTTCACAGCTATCAGATCAATCTGGAGAATACAGCACACTCAGACAACAGCAGTGCTGGATTTTCTTTATTCTGAAGTCAGATTCCAAACCTTGCTTGCACTGAACTCAGAACTCTCACAAACAACACACCTTCCCCCCAGACACAGCTTAATGGCTTCTTTCTTCAAATCACAGATTCACCTCTCAGTCCTTCCCCTGTGTCAGAGTTAAAATCCGTACACACTTTTTCCTGACACCCTTATAGTTTCTTTCACTTAGTATAACTACCAGCAACTGTTTTCCCCTATTCTAAAAAGAGTAGGCAGCCATGTGTCCACTTAATACCTGAGCCTACAGACTCTCATTCCACCTTCCATGACCTTAAATTCCCTTAGAACTTAACCATTCCATTCACTGCATGCTGGGACATACATACCTCCGTTTCACTCCAAACCAAACTAAATTTGGTTTAAAACTTCTCACAGCTTTCTATTAGTACAGCTCTCTCCCACCCAAAATACATCAGTTTTCCCCCACATGTATTCAGCAACACAATCATGAAAAAGGCAGTCTGTTTATTGAAGTACTCACTTTTAAGCTCAAATCATCTCATTCTCAGCACCAAAGCTCACCTTCACTTACTTTCAATATTAAAGTACACTTTTTCAATATCACATTTCACTTTAAACTCACAAAATCCATACTTTTATTCTTACTTTTACACAGACACACACTATACGTTTTTTCTTTCTCAATCCATGTTCACAGACCTGGTCTCTCTGCTCACTGCAGTCTCCCTGGCAACTCACCCCCCCCCCCCCCTAGAGGATCTGACATCACTCAACCAATCAGCTTGTCAGAGAAAGACAGTTTTTTTTCTGATCTGTTTAGAATCTCCCTCCCCCATAGAAGTAAATGCAAAACTTCCTATACAGAGAATTTTAAAGTCAAATATTAACCTGACTTGTACCCAAAACAGCAAGGAACATTTTATAGTACAATCCCCATGAAACAGGCCCTCGACTAAGTGAATCAGGAGACAAGAGGCAAATGATTCCGAACCAAGCAGGACACCTTTATTGCCAGCAATGAACAGTACTGAGTTCAGTCTCAGGATACTGCCTCCTGAGCGTCATCTGACATTCGGTCTTATACAAATTAGTGATCATGCGCATAAAACACACCATACGTCACACACACACATGCGCAGTACATGCACATGCGCAATACATTAGTAATTCTGTAGTTCTCACAGAGAAAAGATACGTCAGTTTCATAGCTTTCATAGAAATTGTTACTTTGCAAGAAAATGTAACTTATTGTAGTGTTCCAGCACGTTCACACAATACAGCCTCTATGCATAGATCACGAGACTGCATTGGCAGAGCCCGCTGCCTTCCCTACAAACCTTAATTGCTGACTACTACAACTTGTTATCTGGCTGCTGGTTAACGAATAAGTACTACTAGTAAAAAATCCAAACTACACACGTTTAGTAGGCTCATTATATAAAAGCTGGGGTTCTGGTACAAATAGAAAATCCTGCTAATACAAAAGTCCACAATGCAAAAGTACACAAAAGTCCAGTAGTTATTCAAATGTGGAGCATGCCACAGGTAAGGCAAAAGTTCATAAGTGTTATGCACAAGGGCTGAGGTTGTCTTGGCAGTCCAGTAGTTGCTACATTACAGTCGTCCACTCCTACAATTCCCCCCTTTTGATACTTGAACATCCGGTCCGGTGGAGAGTATCACCTCCAAGAGTCCTAAAAAGGAAGAGAGAGACAGGGAGAGTTAGCGTAAAGAGGCAATAAGAGGGCCCTAGGTCCTTGCGCAGCTGTTGGATACTTCGCCGGGGTTGAGACGGAGGGTCCCTAATGGTGCCCCCCCCCCCCCTTTGTAGCCGGACTTTGCTGTCACAAGGAGGGCGGCCCATCGATCACCTCAGGAAAAGAGAGGTCAGCTTCAGCTTCATCAGCGTCGGACTGCGATATGGGGGAATACCGCTGTAGGGCCATAATCTGGGCGGCCGCACGCCGATCGGCAATGGTTTCCATGGTGGACCGGAGACACCTGAAAACAAAGGGAAGAGACAAAGGGATTAATAAACAAGACAACAAAAACAGGCCCCCCATGACAAGGATGCTTTTGAGGCACCCAGAAGTCGGCAACCAATCGGTTAGGGAAGAAGTCCAATCCCAAGCACTTTTCCAGGTCTGGACAGGGACATGGGCCAACTTCACCATGCGGTCGGTGATATCCTTAATAACGTGACTCTGGTCGTCAATCTGCAGACAACAGTTACTGAGATTGAATTTGCCACACACCCCGCCCTCCTGGGCCAATAAGTAATCAAGGGCGAGGCGGTTCTGATAGACTGTGGTGATTAGCTTGGTATTCTGTTGTGCCAAGACGTTGAGCGCAAGAGCCGAGTCATTCGTGAGTATTTCAAGTACTGCCTGCAGACGAATGATACGATTCAACATATAGATAGGGATGCGATATCCATATGTGCCATCTTCAGCCCAGGTGGCCGGGCCATAATAATGGATTATGTGTTCCGGCGGCCACTCGTTGTCTTTCCAATCTCCGATCTGGACCTTTGTGGCGCGGGTAGACCGTCGCCGTCGGTTTCCAGGCCCTTGCTCCATGTAGAGGGGGATACCAAGCGTCTCACCCGCCCGAAGGGGTAAGAGGAAGAAACTGGGTCGGACTGTGCCTAAAAGGCAGGTACCAAACCAGCGGGCCGGGAGCTGTTCGTAAGCCCTGCGGCCGCATATATAATAGTAGCCTGCCGGGGCTATCCATTTAAGAGAGGCATTACCCCCGTAAGTCCACGTTATATTCAAGGTAGGTTCAGTCCACATGGGCGTCGGTATGGGCAGATCGTCAGTTTGCCACCAGACAGTTCGGCTACCATTGTACTGGATGACTCCCGTGCAGGCTGAGTCACCAACGGGAACAGAGTATTGTTTGGAGGGGGCCCGGCTGGCACACATAGAGCCTATGATGTTTGTTCTCAGCGCCCATTCATAAGGGTGCGGACGTTGTGGGAAGGTGATATTAGTGGAATTTAAGGCATCCTACATTTGCTGGTGGACTTCCTTCGCTTCCCAGGGCCACTGTTCTCCCATATCGGTGCCACCACAAACAAAACAGCAATTCCAAGGGAGAGGGCAACATTCTCGGCCAGACTGAGGAACATGTTTCGAGCTTCAGGGGATACGGGAAACTTAGTAGCTACTTCCTCAGCGCGAGCGATTTCATCGAATACCTCCTGGTAGCCGACGACAGTGGTCTGATAGTGTGTGGGAGGCTTAGCTTCAAGGCTTTGGCATATGGTAATGAAAGTCATCGGGTCCATTCCAGTGCCGTCAATGCCGAGGCCCCAGGTTTCTTTCCAAGGGGTACCGTGGCCTCGGAGGGGCCAGTCTAGGGATACAGTGTTACCAGGACCTCGACGAAATTCGCCCAGGCCAGTACATCCGGGATATCCTCCTCCCGTATAGGCGCATACTCGTTTCCATCCCGAGGCCCGGGTGTCTGCGGCACATGGAAGCCAAGCCCAAGGGGAACCATATCTCCAATCTAAGGTTAGGGGACAAACATATTTGTGGTTGTTTGCATAGGTCTTCCGCCAACTTTGGCTTCCACACTTACGAGACCAAGGATGCTTGTCCATAGCAGCACAAACGTCGAAGGTGAGGGTGGCCACCGTCTGGACACCGGCAACCAGGACATGGGTAGAGTTAACATAATATAGGAGGCCATCTCCCTCAACCCCTGCGGACGACGTGACGATGCGCCCTCGATACGCTGGGATTTGGTACTGAGGAAGTCCAACGCTCAGGGTGACATTGTAATATCTGGGGGTTGAGGGAGAGTGGCAGACAGTGCGATTCTTGTTATCAAGGCATCTGTGAAATTGGTGAGGGCTGTCCGGTGTAACAATGACACAGGGAGGAAGGGGATGACAGCCCTTCTCTGGGGGCTGAGACTGGTGAATGAGGGTAGTAATGAGGTTATACCCTTCAGCCGTTCGGTGGCGCACCAGGCGCAAACACTCGGTACAATTCAAACTAAGGGCCGTCGGCCCCACCGAAATTGGGCAGAGGTGGAGGATGGAAATCAGCTGGAATATCATGATGGGGAATGAGGTATCCGAGCTGTTGCAGCAAGAAAAGGATGAGACTTAGGATGACAGCTCCAATAAACAGTTACCCGAAGGTGCAATATGTCCAAGGACTTGGTTCACTTTCTCTTTAGGGTGAGTCGCAGGGGAGCATCCGGGTGGCTGTAGGCCGTCCAGGCTCTGGATGCGTCACCGGTGGGCGTAGCTGGCTTCAGCCTGGTCCAATGTATCCACACAGGGCTCCCTGCAATTTTAACAGCGGTTGGGGTGGTTAGGAGGACAAGAGATGGCCCCTTCCATTTGGGCTTCAAGCAATCAGACTCGTCCCATTCTTTCACCCACACTTCATCTCCCACCTTAAACTGGTGTGTAGGGCTAGTAAGGACCAAGGGGCCTGCACTCTCAGTGTATTGTTGGATATCCTGCACCACCTCCCGTAGGGCCCTTAACTGTTTTACTAAGGAACTCTCACCCTGTACTTGCAAGGAATCGGGAAAAGAAGGCAAAGGTGGTGGTCTGGCATACATCATTTCGTATGGAGTGAGACCAGTAGCTTTGGGGGTGCATCTAAGGTGTAGTAACGCTAGGGGAAGTAGGTCGGGCCATTTAGCTTTGGCTTCTTGGCATAGTTTGGCTAGCTGGTTCTTCAGGGAGCGGTTGGCTCTATCCACTACCCCACTGCTCTGGGGTCTCCAAGCACAATGTAGCTTCCAATCGAGGCCCAATCTCGTACTAAGTTGCTGGGTTACTTCACCAGCAAATGCAGGCCCGTTATCCGAGTTGATCTGTTTAGGAAGGCCATAGTGAGGCAGGATGTAGTGTATGAGCAAGGAAGTAACCTCTTTAGCCATCTCCATCCTGGTGGGCACGGCTTCAATCCAGCCAGTGTATGTACACACTGCCACGAGGATAGCTTTGTAGCCGCGGGCCGGAGGCATGTGGGTGAAATCAACCTGGCAGACTTGGAATGGGCCGGTGCCCCGGAGGAGGTGGCCAGGCGCAGGACCTGGTCCTGTTCGGGGGTTGTTCTGGGCGCAAGTTGTGCACCTTTTCTTGCAAAGTAACACACCGACTGGAAGCATTCTTGGTCCAGAGGGATAGTTTGTTGACATAGTAGGTCTTCTCGAGTAGGCGTCCCAAGGCGTCCCTGCCCAGGTGGGTACGATTGTGGGCTTCCCTGACCACTGTCCAGGCCAGGGCTTCGGGTATCCATATTCGGCCATCTTGTAGCAGCCACCATCCATTGCGCGATTCCAGGTCCTCTTGTCTGGCCCACTCGACTTCTTGGGGGGCATAGATGGGGGCCTCTGTTGGGAGATGGACGAAAAGCACGGGATCAGGACCATGGGGGGGCTGACTTGCCCTTTTGGCTGCATCATCCGCCCGTTGATTTCCCCGGGCAATGGGATCCGTCCGACCTGTATGAGCCCTACAGTGTATCACAGCTACCTTCCTTGGTTTCCATACAGCCTCGAGTAGTTGGCAGATCTCAGTGGCGTTTGCGAGTCCTTTTATGTTAGGAAGCCCCTTTCTTTGTACAATGCCCCATGCACCTGGAGGGTGAGGAAGGCATATTTGGAATCAGTGTAGATATTCACAATTTTTCCTTCTGCCCAGAGGAGGGCCCGAGTGAGGGTGATCAGTTCAGCTTTCTGGGCTGACGTTCCGGGTGGCAAGGCCATGGCCTCAATCACATGGTCCTCAGACACGACGGCATAGCCAGCTTTCCGGATCCCTTCGATCACTTGGCTACTTCCGTCCGTGAACAAGGTTATTCCCCCCTGCCAGGGCTGGTCTTTAAGGTCGGGTCTGCTAGAATGTACAGTGGCCATCACCTCGTCACAGTCGTGGAGTGGCGGTTCTGGAGCCGGAAGAAGGGTAGCAGGGTTTAAGTTGGTGGTGTCCTGGATATGCACCTCCGGATTCTCGCATAGGAGGGCTTGGTACTTGACTAGTCGGGAATTGGTCATCCATCGGGGCCCATGACTCTCGAGTAGGCCACGAATAGTATGGGGTGTAGTCACCAGAAGCGTTTGGCCAAAGGTGAGTTTGTTGGCCTCGTGTATCAACAGACATGCAGCCGCAATGCTTCGGAGACATCCCGGCCAACCTCTGGCCACGTTGTCCATGCCCTTGGAAAGGTATGCTACGGGCCGTTGCCAGGTGCCAACCATTTGGGTGAGTACTCCAATTGCCAACCCCTTCTTTTCGTCGACAAATAAGTGGAAGGGTTTAGTCACATCTGGCAAGCCGAGCGCTGGCGGGGCCACAAGGGCCTCCTTGAGGTCCTGAAGGGCCTTCAGTTCGTGTTTCTCCCACTGGAGGGTTTGGCCCTCGAGTTCAGGTCCTTTCAGCTTGGAGTATAAGTCTTGGGTCAGAACAGCGAAGTTAATGATCCAGATCCGGCAATATCCAGCTGCTCCTAGTAACGTACGCAATTCTTTCTTATTCGCAGGAACGGGTTGGTTGCGGATAGCTTGGGTACGGGGTGTACCGAGCCTTCGGGTTCCTTCTCGGAGGTGAAATCCCAGATACTCGACTTCGATCTCGCATATCTGGGCTTTCTTGCGGCTGGCTCGGTACCCCTGAGCTTCCAGGGTTTTCAAGAGGTAAAGGGTAGCTGCTGCACAATACGTGTATGTTTCCCAGGCCACCAACAGGTTGTCCACGTACTGGACGACAGGCCCATACTCACACTGGTAGATCTTCAAATCTTGAGCAAGCTGATTTCCGAATAGAGTAGGCGAGTTCTTGAATCCCTGGGGAAGTCGGGTCCAGGTGAATTGCTGCTTGATGCCCGTTTGTAGGTCTTCCCACGTGAAGGCGAACAACTGCTGACTATCGGTGGCAAGAGGAATGGAGAAGAAGGCATCCTTCAAATCGATGACACTATACCACTTGGTTTGGGCTGGCACTTGGCCTAAAATGGAGTACGGGTTGGGTACGAGGGTGACTATGTCGGCCACCTGGTTGTTGACCTTCCTCAGGTCCTGGACAGGTCTATACTCTGATGTCCCTGGCTTCTTAACAGGCAACAGTGGGGTGTTCCAGGCAGATCTGGCTGGTTTCAGGACTCCCTGTTGGAGGAGTTTCTGTAGGTGCGTTTGCATACTATGCCAGGCCGCATACGGAATATGGTACTGTCCTTGATTGACGATTTGAGCATTTGGTTTGAGTTCAATCCAGATGGGGATGGTGTTAACAGCCAGTCCACCGGGGTTCACTTCCGCCCATACGCCGGGCACCCCAGCCATGAGGGTTCTTCTCTGTCGTGCGAAAGGGGTGTCCTGGGAGTACCGACAGTCGTCGAGGCCCGTGAGCAGGGGGGCGTGTAATCTCCATTCTTCTCGGACAGGGCAGATAAGTGTCACTGGCCGGCCTTCGAACTGGGCTTCCACGCTTGAATCTTAAAGTGGCTTCGAGTTTGCACAGCAGGTCCCGACCAAACAGGGGGACTGGACATTCGGGGATATGTATGAACTGATGGGACACCATTGTTCCTCCGATTTGGACATGGCGTTCCTTGAGGAGTGGGGCCGTGAGGGACTTTCCTGAGGCTCCCACAATCGGTATAGTTTGTTTCGTAGGAGGAGCAATGGCAGTGGTGATGACAGATCTTTGGGCCCCTGTATCTAATAGGGCCCTCATTTGTTGCGTCCCCACTCGAATTTCCACCAGAGGGTCAGTGGGGACTCTGCCCTCCCGGCCACTTCATGCAGAATAGCCCTGAGCCGCGTCTAGGGCCATTTGCCACTCCTGTGGTTCAATGTGTCCCTGGCCTCGGCCTCGCTGTCCTTGCCTGGGGTCTCTTGGCTGGTCGTCATCCACCCCCTCGTGACTCTGGTCGCGTGGCTTTTCCGGGCAATCCGCCCACCAGTGTCCTTCTTGTCGGCAGTTGGCACACTGATTCCGTCCGATAGGGGACCTCGATCCTCTGCCCCTTCGGCCTCTGCCCCTGCCCCGTGGTCTTGATCCCAATCGCTCCTCCAGGACAGCAGCCAATGCATCTGCATTTTCACGCATCCGTCTGCTTGCCTCCTTGCGAGCCTCGGATTTCTCCTCCTGATCGCGGTATCCGAACATGCGATCGGCTATAGCCTTCAGCTGGCTTATGCTCATTCCTTCAAATCCTTCAGTCTTCTGGAGTTTCTTTCTGATGTCTGGTGCCGCCTGGCTAACGAAGCTCATGACCACTGTGGGGACATTCTTTGGATCTTCGGGATTTATTGGACTATGTCTTCTGTACGCCTCCATTAGGCGTTCGAGGAAATCCCCTGGGCTCTCATTTTTCTGCTAGACAACGTTGTGGATTTTCCCCATATTAGTGATTTTCTGCTTTCCCTTTTTTAAGGCGGTTAGGTAGGCCTGCTGGTATTGACGGGTGCGGTTCTGACCATCCTTGGTCCGGTAATCCCAATCGGGACGTGCAGTAGGCACCTCCCTTCTTAAGCGGTCTTCTATCTGCGCTTCGTCTGGGTGGGCTCTTCTGACTGCTTCTTCCATATTCTGTTGCAGTAAGCGGCGTTCTTCCGTGGTTAGGATGTGGGCACTCAACTGCCGGAGGTCACCCCAGGTCGGGTTGTAACTGTATATTATACCTTCCACCAGTTCTACCAGCTGTTCAGGTTTCTGTTCGTAAGAAGGTCCATGTACCTTCCAGTTGTACAAATCAGCACTAGAAAACGGGACGTGCATGTAAACTGTTGACTCAATGGGCTGGCCTTCCGGGGTCGGAGTGTAAGTAGTTGATTGTCGAATAGGAAACAGGTCGGTGACATTCGCTTGCTGATTGGGAGGGAGGGTGCTTATCGGACTTGATTGGGGAAAGCGAGTGATCGGTTTGGTAACCCTCTGGCTCTTACGGGATGTCCCGGGTGCTGCCGCCTCGGAAGAATCTTCGGCGTCCGATTCCGAGGCGGAGGCTTCGGCGTTGCCCGGGTCCTCCGCCAAGTTCACGAGGTTAGGATATATAGGACTATAAGGAGGGGGCGCTAGTTCAGGTTCCTCCTCATATGCCTCTCCCGCACTAAGGATAGGGGCCTTCAAGGCCTTCTCGGAGGTTTGGGGGCCCTGAGCTTTCCCTCAGGTTCCTCTCTGTCTTGGGAAGGTGTTGGTAGCACGGGGCGTGGTCTCAGCGCTAGTAAGACGGGGCGTGCTAGCAGTGCGGGGCGTGATCTCAGTGCTGGTAGCACGGGGCGTGGTCTCAGTGCTGGTAGCACTCCGTATGACCTTCGCAACGGCAACGGTTGCCGGGGATTGGGGAACGAAGGTCGTGGGCGTGGTTTGAGCTTTCAACTTGATCTTGCGGCCTTTCCTTTGGCTTATTACCATAAGGGCGGCCTTTTCCACCTTATGCTGAGCCCAGGCCGGCGGGTTCCGGACTACGTTAAGCCACCCTTCCACATATGGAATATCCTCTGGGCAGCCTGGGTTCCCTTCAACTATAACCACATCCATAACTGCAGCCACTTTCTCGTAGTCGAATGACCCCTCCGGAGGCCAGTCGACAAATCTCCCTAAGCCGGGCCACATAAACTGACATCGCTGTATCATTCCGGCTCTACTGCACTGTTCCTGGTCGAACACTTTGCTAAAGTGTTCCGTCATTAAGTCTAACGGAGTAGACTCACCTCCGCCCATCCTAACCTGAGTGCCAAAGGATAGGAGACAGACAGAGGGGGAAAGGGGTGGTGGAGGAGTAAGGGGTCTCGTTCCACCAGACACAAAAGGGTCAATAACCGGCCTGACCGGAATGCGGTCGCCCGATCCGAAACTGCAGGCCTACTCACTCAACTTTCATACGCCACAAGAAACCCTCCCGTTCGGTTTCTTCGCAATGCCTAGTGGGTTTCGGGACCTAGTCCGTATTAGCCACTGGCCAAGAGGGTGATCAAGCCTCTTCTTCGACCCTTTACCGGGTCGGTCGCTACCCAGAGTATACTCGCCTGTCCGTCGTCGATCCAGGCCCGTCGGCGCGCTTCTCTCCAGAGTCGAGTAAAAGGTGTCTTGCCGGAACCACACAGCCCCACCGCCAGTCAGCCGGCGTCTATCAGCCCTCCCTCGGGAGATGGACGCTGAAATCAGCGGTGGCCACTCACCACCTTCTCGGGGGGGAGCAGATCACCCGACCCGACTGTGGCGGGGGAGGGGAAAGAATATAATCCGTTTCCCTGTTGTACTCCTGGCTGGCTCGCCAAATGAAACAGGCCCTCGGCTAAGTGAATCAGGAGACAAGAGGCAAATGATTCCGAAAGCAGGACACCTTTATTGCCAGCAATGAACAGTACTGAGTTCAGTCTCAGGATACTGCCTCCTGAGTGTCATCTGACATTCGGTCTTATACAAATTAGTGATCATGTGCATAAAACACACCATACGTCACACACACACATGCGCAGTACATGCACATGCGCAATACATTAGCAATTCTGTAGTTCTCACAGAGAAAAGATACGTCAGTTTCATAGCTTTCATAGAAATTGTTACTTTGCAAGAAAATGTAACTTATTGTAGTGTTCCAGCACGTTCACACAATACAGCCTCTATGCATAGATCACGAGACTGCATTGGCAGAGCCCGCTGCCTTCCCTACAAACCTTAATTGCTGACTACTACAACTTGTTATCTGGCTGCTGGTTAACGAATAAGTACTACTAGTAAAAAATCCAAACTACACACGTTTAGTAGGCTCATTATATAAAAGCTGGGGTTCTGGTACAAATAGAAAATCCTGCTAGTACAAAAGTCCACAATGCAAAAGTACACAAAAGTCCAGTAGTTATTCAAATGTGGAGCATGCCACAGGTAAGGCAAACGTTCATAAGTGTTATGCACAAGGGCTGAGGTTGTCTTGGCAGTCCAGTAGTTGCTACATTACAGTCGTCCACTCCTACACCCACTTAATCATGGTTTATTCCTTGAAAAATAAAACCACATTTAAGAAACATCTCACACTTTCTTCAGCTAACTCCATTAACAATTCCCAAACTAAACTTTAAACCTTTTCCAGCCAGCAGCATCCACCAAAACCCTGGAACAAGCCCCCCCCAGAGCCCCAGGAAAAAAACATTTAATATATGTTACCATATATTACACTAAGATGACGGAGAAGCAGGGAGTGATCGACCAAGTCAAAGGTAGAGGAGAGATCAAGAGAGACTAGAACTTCTCAGTGACATGAATAGAGTCACAAATAGAGTCAAAAAGATCTAGTAGAAGCGTTTCTATGTTGTATTGATGACAGAAGTCTGACTGTGCCCTTAAAGCTGAGGCTACCATTACAGCTCCTGCCTCTGTCCAGACTGAATGCTTGGCCCAAGAAAACATTCTGGTCTCATGCAATAAATGCATGCACATTGAATCCTTCATGAAAGAAGTACATGAGAGGAGGAGGCAAAACTAAGAAGCATCTGTGACAACTAGAAATCATCCCAGAGATGCAGGATTAAACGCGAGGATCACCAGCAAACAGAGAGAAGATTTTGTGCAGAAAGAGGACAGCTGGACACAGGTCACCAAATCCTGCAAAATCAACCCCCAATTGTGAAGAATCGGCTCACAGCCTTGGAGGTAGAAGAACTGAAAACATCTCGGGAACAGGAGGAAACAATGATCAAAAATCTCAAGTCCGCTGGATTGGTGGCCTATAAGAAGCAAAGGGTAGTGGTGGTCTTCTGCAGGGTACTGAGGCACCCATCTGCCAATCAGACATGATGTCCAGGGAGGTGTGATGTCTGCCTGGTGCCAAGATTCAAGATGTAGCGGAATGATTGCCTAGACTCATCAAGCGTACTGACCTATGCTGCTAATCCATGTAGGCACAAAAGATACTGAACTTATCAAATGTGACTTAATGACTCTGGGTCAAAAGGTAAAGCATCTACTTGTGCAGACAGTGTTCTCATCTATTCTTCCTGTTGAAGGTAAAGGCTAAATGAGGGAAGCTCGCATCCTGGAGCTAAATGTGTGACTGCGTGGATGGTGCTGATTTGAGCGCTTCAGTTTCCTTGACCATGGGATGATTTTTCAAGAGCTACTGAGTGGTGATGGTGTACATCTTTCAAGAAAGGGACAAAGTGTTTTCAGTAACAGACTGGCTAAAGTACTAAAGAGAGCTTTAAACTACATTTGCTGAGGATGGGTGAGAAAAGCCCCAAAGTCATTAGCAATCCTCAGGAAGGTAAGATATCAAATACCCCTATAACATCTGGAGAGCCTTACATACTAATGCCCATGGTATGGTAAACAAATGCCTAGATCTAGAGGCTGCAATGATAGAAGCTGAGTTGGATATAGTGGCAGTCACTGAGACATGGGTCATGGAGAACCATGGGATGTAGTTATACCTGGCTATAATCTATTCAAGAAGGACAGGGTAGGAAAAAAAAGGGTAGAGGAGTGGCGTTATATGTTAAAAATAATATCCAAATGACAGAACTGCAGGACGTATGGGGTAAGGAAGAAGCACTGTGGTAAGAGGGAAAGAAAAATGTATTTACTTTGGTATAATATACAGGTCACCTTCATAGTCAGAAGAAGTGGACAGAGACTTAATTGAAGATATCCATAGATAGTTAGAAAAGGGGAGGCACTACTGATAGGTGATTTTAATATGCTGGATGTCGATTGGGGTGTCCCTGCTGTGGGGTTGACTAGAAGCAAAGGAATCTTGGATTCTCTACAGGAAAAATTGTTTCACCAGTGAGTGACAGAACCAACATGGGATGGAGCTATTCTAGACCTCGTACTTACAAATGAGGGCATTGTTTCTGATGTTACTGTGGGAGATCATTTGGCATCTAGTGATCACTGAATGATATGGTTCAATAATAAGACAAAGGGTGAGAGGGCTTATTCGAGATTGAAGGCCCTAGATTTCAAGAGAACTAACTTTGATGAGATGGGGGGATTTCTCAAGGAAGAGTTGGTTGGATGGGAACAGCTGAAGGAAGAAGAACAGCAGTGAGCAAAACTGAAAGGAGCTGAAAAGGTAAGAGAAAGAAGATTAGCGTTCACAAGTTACAAGAGGACTCAGAAAGAGGGAAAACAGGCAAAAATACCTGGAAAAGCTAAGAGAAGATGGAAAAATTGTCAGGAAAGTGAAGAGACAAATGGATGAAAAGATAGTCAATACAGTATGCTTGGAGGACAAGATGTTTTTCAGATATATATGTAACGAAACTGCCAAAATAGCATTGTGAGGCTCAAAGCTGAGGGGGAGAAATATAGAAGCCGATAAGGATAAAGCTGAACTGCTTAACAATTATTTCTGTTCTCTGTTCACGGATGAAAGACCAGGGGTAGGACCACAGAAAACAAATGCTAAGGGCGATGGATGTGTGGTAGACTGGGACTGATTCTCAGAAGACTATGTGAGGAGCTAGCTAAACTAAAAGTAGACAAAGTGATGGAGCCTGATGGGATACATCCGAGGGTGCTCAAGGAACTTGGAGATGTTCTGGCAGCTCCACTGTCTGAACTCTTCCATGCCTCCTTAGAGTCTGGAGTGGTCCTGGAGGACTGGAGAAGGGTGGATGTGGTCCCACTGCACAAGAGCAGAAGTAAGGAGGAGGTTGGGAATTACAGACCTGTCAGTCTGACTTCAGTGGTGAGTAGACTAATGGAAATGCTTCTAAAGCAAAGGATCATGAGGTTTCTCGAATCAAATGGACTGCAGGACCCGAGGCAGCATGGCTTCACTAGAGGCAGGTTGTGTCAGACGAATCTGATTGATTTCTTTGACTGGGTGACCAAACAATTAGACATGGGAAGGGTGCTGAATGTGGTGTACTTGGATTTTAGCAAAGCATTTGACACGGTTCTGTACAAGCAACTGATAAATAAACTGAGTGCCCTTGGTGTGGGACCTAAAGTGACTGACTGGATTAAAAATTGGTTAAATGGGAGGAGACAGACGGTAGTGGTAAATGGAGCTCTGAGGAAAGGGATGTTATCAGTGGTGTGCCACAGGGATCCTCGGGCCAGCTCCTTTTAACATCTTTGTGAGTGATATTGTGGAAGGACTGTGGTAAAGTTTGTCTCTTTGTGGATGATACCAAACTCTGTGGACACCCTGGAGGGTGTGGATGGCATGAGGAAGGATCTAATGAAGCTTGAAGACTGGTCTGAAAATTGGCAACTAAGATTTTATGCTAAGCAATATAGGGTCATGCACTTGGGTTACAATAATCCAAGGGAATGGTACAGTATAGGGGGTGAAGTGCTTCTGTGTATGGAAGAAGAGCGGAACTTGGGGGTGATTGTTTCCAAAGACCTTAAGGTGGCCAGCAGGTAGAAAAGGTGATGGTCAAAGCCAGAAGGTTGCTTGGATGCATAAGGAGAGGGATGACCAGCAGGAATAAAGAGGTGATAGTGCCCTTGTATAAGTTTCTGGTGAGGCCCCATTTGGAATACTGCATGCAATTCTAGAGACCGCATCTACAGAAGGATATAAACAGGATGGAGTCAGTCCAGAGGGCAGCTACCAAACTAGTAAATGGTTTCTGCCATAAAACATATGGGGACACGCTCATGGACCTCAACATGTATATGCTGGAAAAGAGGCAGGAGAGAGGGGATATGATAGAGACATTCAAATACCTCAGTAGCGTTAATATACAGGAGGTGAACCTTTTCCAAATGAAGGAAAACTCTGGAATGAGAGGGATAGGATGAAGTTAAGAGGACATAGGCTTAGGAAGAATCTAAGAAAATACTATTTCATGGAAAGGGTGGTGGATGTGTGGAATGGCTTCCTGGTGGAGGTCGTGGAGATGAGGATTGTGTTAATTTAGGAATGCATGGAAAAGGAGGAGCTAGTGATTACTGAGGAAAGGCAAACTGGATGGGCCATTTGGCCCTTATCTGCTGTCATGATTCTATGTTTCCTGAAATTTTTGATAAAATACCAGCTATCTTGATGGGTTCCATCGTAAAGCATGACAGGTCCTTAAACAATCCTTCTAAATGTTGTAACATGTTCATTCCTACTATTCCATTGACAGAACTACTTTCTACCTGCCCATCTTGAACGTTTTCCTTGACCACAAATATGCATCTTTCTGAAACTGTCCCAAACACTGTACACCGGCAGCTATATATCCCAAAACAGGTAAATCCGTACTGTTTACAGCCACCAAGGTTAATTTACTGGCATCTTGCAGATAGTTGATATTCACAAACTTTTTTATAGAAAAGCTTGCCAAAATAGTGGACACGCTTGACCCCATATCCACTGTGCAAAGAGTCTCCACCCCATTGATCTTCATTTTCAAGAGAAGGCAGGACCCAATCACTCTTTCACCCAGAAGGTTATCACCTTTTACCTCTTCAACCCACATATGCCAACTATGCCAAAATGTAATCGTACCCTATTCCTGATACACAGCTTTACTATACCTGTTGGTTGTAGTCGTGACGGATATCTCAAATTGTGCTTCAGGAATGGGTTACACAACATTCATTAACCACATCCTTGCAGCTCAAAGCTGGAAGGAGGAAAAAGGAAACTACAATTTCAGGATTTTTCCTCTAGATGTAAGAAACCACAACATCAACGATGTAATTTTAGAATTAATGACTTTAATTTGCAGCTGCAGCTAAGTATTGTTTAGAAATATAACTTTTACCTTTAATCAATAAATTCTTGTAAGGAAATATAACTTTTACCCATTGGCGTAGTTTGGGGGGGCGAGGGGGGCATTGCCCCCCCCCCAAACGCAGGGCCGGTACAATGCTGCAGGTAGCTCTGGTCCCTCCTTCCCGCACTCAGCTCTCCAACAGCCCTCCTCTTCGTTCCTTCCTGCCCCCCTGCGTTTAAACCTTTTATTTCAGTCACAGCGACGGCAGTGAAGAAAACAGCACAGCAAGCAGGCTCGCCTCCAGCCTTTCCCTTCCCTCATAGACAGTGTCCCGCCTTCCTATGATGATGTATTTCCTGTTTCCGTGAGGGCGGGACACTGTCTGTGAGGGAAGGGAAGGGAAAGGCTGGATGTGAGCCTGCTGTGCTGTTTTCTTCACTGTCGTCGCTGCAACTGAAAATAAAAGGTTTAAACGCGTGGGAGGGGAAGCAAGGAACAGAGAGGAGGGCTGTCGGGGAGCTGAGGGAGGGCAGGTGGGGCTGGGTTGGAACTGAAAAGGGGGAGCTGGGGAAGTTACTGGACATGGATGGGATGGGATGGGAGGGGAGGGGAGGGTGGGGGGGTCAAAGGAGAATCGTTGGATGTGGATAAGGGGGAGGGCAAAGGAGAATCACTGGACATGGATGGGAGGGAAAGGGAGAGAGACGAAATCACGACATGGAGGGGAGGGCAGGGGTAGAGAAGAATTGCTGGACATGAAGGGAAGGGACAGAGGAGAATCGCTGGACATTGTAAAGTCTCCCCTTGTTTCTGGGGAGCTCTTTTCTCCTGGGCTCAGCTCCTGCCTCCAATGACCACTTCTGACACAGCACAACTCACACACTTGGTTAATTCAAAACAAAATCCTCTTTATTTCTGCCTCTCCTTTCAACTGAGTTCATAAAGTTCAAATCAAGAAGCACGTGATTCAGTTTTTCTGCTTCACTTAAATGTCCAATCTTCAAGGGAAAAAAAAACCCACAAAAAAGGAAAGTAGAGCTGCAACTTAGCTCTCCCCAACAACTGAAGATTTTTTTACCCAAAAGCTGAAAACTGTTCTTTAAATTTCTTAGCACTTACATTAGTACATAAGTATTGCCATACTGGGAAAGACCAAAGGTCCATAAAGCCCAGCATCCTGTTTCCAACAGTGGCCAATCCAGATCACAAATACCTGGCAAGATCCCAAAAAAGTACAAAACATTTTATACTGCTTATCCCAGAAATACTGGCTTTTCCCCAAGTCCATTTAATAACAGTCTATGGACTTTTCTTTTAGGAAGCTGTACAAACCTTTTTTAAACTCCGCTAAGCTAACCGCCTTTACCACATTCTCTGGCAACGAATTCCAGAGTTTAATTACATGCGAGTGAAGAAAACTTTTCTCCAATTCATTTTAAATTTACTACATTGTAGCTTCATCACTTGCCCCCTAGTCCTAGTATTTTTGGAAAGCGTGAACAGACGCTTCACATCTACTCGTTCAACTCCACTCATTATTTTAAAGACCTCTATCATATCTCCCCTCAGCCGCCTTTTCTCCAAGCTGAAAAGCCCTAGCCGCTTTAGCCTTTCCTCATAGGGAAGTCATCCCATCCCCTTTATCATTTTCGTCGCCCTTCTCTCACCTTTTATAATTCCACTATATCTTTTCTGAGATACGGCGACCAGAATTGAACAAAAATTTGAAGTGCGGTCGCACCATGGAGCAATACAAAGGCATTATAACATCCTCATTTTTGTTTTCCATTCCTTTCCTAATAATACCTAACATTCTATTTGCTTTCTTAGCCGCAGCAGCACACTGAGCAGAAGGTTTCAACATATCATCAACGACGACACCTAGATCCTTTCTTGGTCTGTGACTCCTAATGTGGAACCTTGCATGACGTAGCTATAATTCAGGTTCCTCTTTCCCACATGAATCACTTTGCACTTGCTCACATTAAACGTCATCTGCCATTTAGACGCCCAGTCTCCCAGTCTCGTAAGGTCCTCTTGTATTTTTCACAATCCTCCCGCAATTTAATGACTTTGAATAACTTTGTGTCATCAGCAAATTTAATTACCTCACTAGTTACTCCCATCTCTAGGTCATTTATAAATATGTTGAAAAGCAGCGGTCCCAGCACAGACCCCTGGGAAACCCCACTAACTACCCTTCTCCATTGAGAATAATGACCATTTAACCCTACTCTCTGTTTTCTATCTTTTAACCAGTTTTTAATCCACAATAGAACACTACCTCCTATCCCATGACTCTCCAATTTCCTCTGGAGTCTTTCATGAGGTACTTTGTCAAACGCCTTCTGAAAATCCAGATACACAATATCAACTGGCTCATCTTTATCCACATGTTTGTTCACCCCTTCAAAGAAATGTAGTAGATTGGTGAGGCAAGATTTCCCTTCACTAAATCCATGTTGACTTTGTCTCATTAATCCATGCTTTTGAATATGCTCTGTAATTTTGTACTTAATAATAGTCTCTACCATTTTGCCTGGCACCGACGTCAGACTCACCGGTCTATAATTTCCCGATCTCCTCTGGAACCTTTTTTTAAAATCGGCGTTACATTAGCCACCCTCCAGTTTTCCGGTACCACACTCGATTTTAAGGATAAATTACATATTTCTAACAATAGCTCTGCAAGCTCTTTTTTCAGTTCTGTCAGTACTCTGGGATGAATACCATCCGGTCCAGGAGATTTGCTACTCTTCAGTTTGTAGAACTGCCCCATTGCATCCTCCAGGTTTACAGAGAATTCATTAAGTTTCTCCGACTCGTCAGCTTCGAATACCATTTCCGGCACCAGTATCACTCCCAAATCTTCCTTGGTGAAGACCAAAGCAAAGAATTCATTTAATCTCTCTGCTACGGCTTTGTCTTCCCTGATTGCCCCTTTTACACCTCAGTCATCTAGCGGTCCAACCGATTCTTTTGCCGGCTTCCTGCTTTTAATATACCTAAAAAAGTTTTATTGTGTGCTTTTGCCTCCAACACAATCTTTTTTTTTTAAGTCCCTCTTAGCCTTCATTATCAGCGCTTTGCATTTGACTTGACATTCCTTATGCTGTTTCTTATTATTTTCAGTCGGTTCCTTCTTCCATTTTTTGAAGGATTTTCTTTTAGCTCTAATAGCTTCCTTCACCTCACTTTTTAACCACACCGGCTGTCGTTTGGTCTTCCATCCTCCTTTTTTAATATGCGGAATATATTTGGTCTGGGCTTCCAGGATGGTGTTTTTGAACAGCATCCACGCCTAATGTAAATTTTTGACCCTCGCAGTCGCTCCTCTAAGTTTTCTTTTCACCATTCTTCTCATTTTATCATAGTCTCCTTTTTTAAAGTTAAACGCTAACGTATTTGATTTCCTATGTATACTTAATTCAAAGCTAATATCAAATCCGATCATATTATGATCACTGTTATCAAGCGGCCCAGCACCATTACCTCCCGCACCAGATCATGCGCTCCACTAAGGACTAGGTCTAGAATTTTTCCTTCTCTCGTCGGCTCCTGTACCAGCTGCTCCATAAAGCTGTCCTTGATTTCATCAAGGAATTTTACCTCCCTAGCATGTCCCGATGTTACATTTACCCAGTCAATATCGGGGTAATTGAAATCACCCATTATTATTGTGTTGCCCAGTTTGTTTGCGTCCCTAATTTCCTTTAACATTTCTGCATCCGTCTGTTCATCCTGGCCAGGCAGATGGTAGTACACTCCAATCACTATCCTTTTCCCCTTTACACAAGGAATTTCAATCCACAGTGATTCCAAGACGTGTTTTGTTTCCTGCAGAATTTTCAATCTATTTGATTCAAGGCTCTCCTTAATATACAATGCTACCCCTCAACCAATTCGACCCACCCTATCACTACAATATAATTTGTACCCCGGTATGACAGTGTCCCACTGGTTATCCTCCTTCCACCAGGTCTCAGAGATGCCTATTATATCTAATTTTTCATTTAGTGCAATATATTCTAACTCTCCCATCTTATTTCTTAGGCTCCTGGCATTCGCATATAGACATTTCAAACTATGTTGTTCCTATTTACATCATACTCAGTACTTGACAGTATTAATTTGCAATCTTTTGTCTGATTTTTATTTTTATTTAAGGACACCTGATCTACTACGGTCTCTTTTGCAACCTCACTATCAGGATACCCTATCTTCCCTGTTTTGGTGATATCTTTGAAAGATACCTTATCCCGAACCATGTGCTTTTGAGCGACTGTTGGCCTTCCCCCCATTTCTAGTTTAAAAGCTGCTCTATCTCCTTTTTAAATGCCGATGCCAGCAGCCTGGTCCCACCCTGGTTAAGGTGGAGCCCATCCTTTTGGAATATGCTCCCCCTTCCTCAGAATGTTGCCTAGTTCCTAACAAATCTAAACCCTCCTCCCAGCACCATCGTCTCATCCATGCATTGAGACTCCGGAGCTCTGCCTGTCTCTTGGGCCCTGCGTGTGGAACAGGTAGTATTTCAGAAAATGCTACCCTAGAGGATCTGGATTTGAGCTTTCTACTTAAGAGCCTAAATTTGGCTTTCAGAACCTCTCTCCCACATTTTCCTAAACTGGATCCTGCAGTGCCTGCTAGATTCTATCTGTTAATGCTGTGGTACAAAGTTTTTAAAACTAAGTGGAAAAGACTATGGAGATTAGTTGATAAAATTTGATTTTTATATTTTTATTTTGCCTAACACTAACCTACAATTCCTCCTTTAAACCCTAATCTTTAAGTTCCCAAAGCAGAAAGCAAAATAGCGTTCACTTACCAGAGAAATGTCCTCTTCTCTCGGAGCTTCTCACTTTCAAAGTTCAATTCTACCTCTTTTCTCAGCAAGAAACTACAGCAATTTGGCACCTCACCGTAGCAGTGCTCCTCCCTCTGCACAGCAATGAACACTCTATGGCCTCCGACACACACTGCTCTCTTCAAACACAGTAAATGGCACTTATCCTTTAACAGCTCATGTCCATTTGTTCCTCTTGATCCGGTATAGCAGCTTGGGAAGCTGGCAGACTCTCTTCCCATTCCTTGTCGCTTCTCCCTTCACTACTACCTTCCCCACCTCCTCCATTCCCTAAAGTCTTTTGGAAGACAGGCCTCCCCTCCTCACAGGTGGCAGGGATTATATACTGATTCTTTACCCAGGGAAATTGGCCTTCTGGGCTCTCGCTCCCATTGCTGGCTAAAGGCGTCTCTGACATTCCCTTACTGCAACTGAGAGGCCCCATTCCCGAGGAAGGAATCCCTACCAGGTTCTGATTCCCACCCCCCTCTCTGATGGATTCTGGGTAAGGTAGTTCTGACTTATAAGGCTTCCCTGGAGGCATAAGGGACCTCGTCCTATTACAACATGTGAGAGGATGGGGAGAGAGAGAAATCGCTGCACATGGAGGGGAGGGCAGAGGAGTGAGGAGAATTGATGGACATGGATGGATGGAGGGGACAGGGGAGAATGGAGAGTTGCTGGACATGGATGGAGAGAAGGGAACTAGAACTTGGGGACTAAAAAGGGGGAGCTGGGGAAGACACTGGACATGGATGGAAGAGGAGGGTGGGGGTCAAAGGAGAACTGTTGGACATAGATATGGGGAGGGCAGAGGAGAATTGCTGGACATGGATGGCAGGGGATGGTATGGGGAAAGAAGAGAAATCGCTGGACATGGAAAGGAGGGGAGGGCAGGGGAGAGAGGATAATTGCTGGACATGGATGGAGGTGGCAGGAGAGAGAGAGCAAATGAATATGCTAATATGCTCCATTCCATCCTTTGCCCCCCCAAATGAAACAGTCAAACTACACCCATGCTTTTACCTTTAATCAATACATTCATGTAAGAAAATTTCAATATAACTCAGTTAGTTCAGCTGAACTTTACATTGCAACTGACTCACTGAATATAGAAGTGCTGGCTTGGCTTAGTCACCTGACCTTAAGCAGCCAATCAGGTAACACGTATAACTTACAGTTCTTTTAAACCATCCCTTCATGGAATCTTGTTTTAACATTCTAATCTCCATTTTGGTTTTATGTTTTCCCATAGAAAATAATGGAGAAATGACATCTTTTAAAAAATGTTTGACAGTAAATTCCTCGCTTCTCACCCATTACTTCCCTCACCCGTAACTGTCTTGTCTGTCTGTATTATTTAGATTGTAAGCTCTTTTGAGCAGGGACTGTCTCTTTGTATCAGGTGTTCAGCGCTGCGTGCGTCTGGTAGCACTATACAAATGCTAATAATAATAATAATTCAAATTCACCATGCCGCTCATGCACATTTTAATTCACATCCCTATAATTTTACATTTTAGATACCCCATTTTAAAAGTATGACCCATATTTTTTCTTCTCAAACCAATTTTAAAATTCACCAAAAAAACCAGCAAATCCACTTTAGAAAATCAAAATAAGATCCCCAAAATGTCATTCATCAAATTCCCCCCTAAATCTCCCTCTAGACCCCTAAAACCATTCAAAACATCCTACCCTGATTTTCCCTTCTTTAAACAATTTTTAAACTAAAACCACGCCCCACCAGTTTACCAGAAGAGATTCTCAGAAACCCATAACTACAAATAAAATTTAAATTAAATTAAATTAACCCCTCAAGCGTCAGACGAAACACTTCAAAAATCACATTAAAAGAAAAATAACAAACCCTTTGGGCCACCAGATCCCTTACCTGGATCCCTATAGGCTCCCCATGTGGTGACCATCTTCAAACCAGGTCCCAATAGGACCCCCAGTGACCCAAAACTCTCTGGCAGAAAACCAACAAAATTCCGTGGAACTCCGGCCAGGCAGCTCAAAAATCGAGCCCCCAGCTTCAGATTGGGCCTATTTCCTGGCTCTGGTGTAATTTGTGGATCCCAGGAGTCAGCTGGATCCCCTTCTAGGCCTCAGTCAGGCCAGTTACCTATAATGGCTGATCAGAGAACTTCAGTTCCTGACTGGGCAGTGATGGAGAAGGCAGCAAACAGCCAAGTTCCTATCTCTGAAGCCCCCAAACTACCAGGAAAGGACTCCCACTAGCCACCAATGATCCCGCCGCACCCCAGTACCCTTTACCCAGGTACATTTTATTTAAATTTAAACTAAAAAAAAAAATTTAACACATCAAGAGGGGTTACGTGGTCTCCAGTGGCTACATGTAACACTCATCATGTTATCTGGTGTGGCTTGCTCTACTTGTCCACTGGTACCACTTGGAATGAACCTTTTAAGGTGATCTGTTGATACTGTCCTACATCCTCATTGATGTTCTTCTATTACAGTGGGGTGCTATGATGACATTGTATCCTCTGAGGGGCTGCATTGTATATAAAACTGTCTTTTGGGCCTTTCAATGTTTGACAGTGTCAAGATCTGTGGGAGTACTGTTACTCCTTCCAGTGGTGCACTCCGTTCTGTATGAAGTCTGCTCTTTGTATCCCATCCCCCTGATTGTCAGTCAATGGGTCAGGATACTCATCTTGGCCTTCAAGGTTGAGATTACCCAGAGAACAAGAAGGTTTACCTTAGAGCAGCATTATTTCTTAGCCTAAATGAGTACCCCAGAAAAAAAGCTCTTCATTCAGATTACCTGGAAGACAGGGTTTGGATGATTAGCTTGTGGAGGAGAAATGGTAGGTATGACTGGTGAACTGTACCCTCAAGTATGTGCAGTTGTGTAACAAACTGGTCTGGAGATTACATCACCTTAATGCTCTGTGCCTCGGACTCCCTCTTGGCTAATGATCCCAAGGCCTAACTGGCTATGGTGCACCTGGTACAGTATGACTAGATGAGGCCAATTGATTGGGGACCACCAGACTGGCCTGGATCCTTACGTATCCAATGTGGCTGATAGGCATGTTTTCTGTCCAAACACCAACATCACTTAACAGGGGTTTATATTGTGGTCAAAAAGGGAACAGTGTCAGACCATGAAGACATATGACTTCTCAGAGGCAATGTTTGATGTTTCACTTATTTGGCTACCAAGCTAACAGTTTTCTGCCAATAAGAGAATGGGTCCAAGGAAACAAAGGGGCAGACGATCTGCAAGCTCCAAGATGGAAAATATACAAAGCAGATCGTTGATGGATAAAAATGATTTTAATAATAAATTAGAATATGCATACAATAGCCCGACACGGCCTGTGTCGGGCTATTGTATGCATATTCTAATTTATTATTAAAATCATTTTATCCAATCAACGATCTGCTTTGTATATTTTCCAATAAGAGAATGGGGACAGGAAGGCTCTATCACAGTCCCCTGATGCCCATTTTCAGTATGCTTGTCCTTAGCTTCAGGAAACTAATGTGGCATGTGGGTATAGTAGATAACTGCACCTTACTCTACGGCTATCACCCTCTGTACTTCAGTTCTTTTCTGTGTAATTGTGAGATCATTTTTCCATTATCAAATAATGAATAAACAGAAAATTCACCGTGTCCTGAGGATTCTCCAGTTCCTCAGGATGTCAGGATCTTGAGTGTTACTGATGTGAGACCTGGCTCAAATGGCTCAATGGTATGTAAATGTGAGTCAGGCCTGTTTATGGGGTAAATCTGTCTGGAGAATCCCCTAGAACAGGTTTTAGAACCAGTGGTGCAGTCACATGGCAACCTTACGCCCTGTTTGCTATGTGACACTGCATGCAAACACAGCCCATTTAAAGTGAATGGGCTGTGTGGGCATTAGCAACCTGCCAGCCACTAGTACAGCTTAGTAAACATGGGGGAGGGGGGTTAAATTCCTGGTATGATCAAGACTTGGTTGGAAAACATAAAAAGCAGATCGTGTAGAAATGAAATGCAATTTATTTAAACAATACAACAATATTTATATGAGTACAAACAGCCCGACACAGGCCGTGTTTCGCCCAACTGGGCTGCTTCAGGGGCTATAAAAGATATTTAAAAAATAAAATTGGTGAGTAATCTGCTGTAATATTACATATCTAGGTAACATACATAAAAATTATATACACATACATGTATATGCACATACAACAAATATATCATGTATATACATACATAAATTTAAAATAATATGTATCTCATAAAACATGCCCTATATATAACACTTATTGCTGGGCAATTACATATATAGAGAACATCATCTAAAATTATATTAAATATTGATAAAACAGAAATCAAAAGAAAAGGAACAGCTATATCCTATGTATACATGAGAATGAATTAACATAGGCTAAGACACCCACCTGTACAGAAAATCCTTTGTTGCCAAATATAAGGCAAAATGTAGAAATCCTGTTAATTTAAAAAGATTTGTGTGAGTAAATATCAATGTTATATGCTAAAATAGAGAACTTGACTTGTTTTAAAAAAAATGTGTTTTAAAAAAATGTATTGGACTCACATGCATCAAGGGTTGGTTTGGAAAAAAAACCCAATGCATCAAGGGTTTGGTTTGGAAAAAAACAGCTGAGTCAGAGAGATTTCAAAACGTGATCCACTGATCTAGAAAGAGGTGGAGACAATAATGTATATGTCTCTATGTATGATCTAGTTGTCACAAATGGTTTTGAAACAGGTGGGAAATCAGGAGACGAAAGGCAAATTTTGGTTCCAAACAAGGCAACTTTATTGCTAGCAAGTGAACAGCACCGAGTAGCCTCGGGACACTGTGTGTCATAAATCATCTGACGCTTACATTTATACTTCCCTACTGGGCCTGCGCATTTGGCCCTTACACGTCATACCTGTCATGCGCAGTAAACATTTGTAGTTCTTACAGTACAAATTGTAGTCCCAGTACGTACACACGTCATAAACACTGAAATGATACTGGCAAGAAAAACGAAACTTAGCAGCTTATTCTGTACACACACAATGCTCCTTTCTAGCACAGGAGATAAGGTGCGGCTCAGGAATGCAGGGGGGTGTCAGCACCCTCCAAGGTCGCCTATTCAGATGGCGTTGCTACGGGCAAGCTGGTCTTGTATAGGCCTTGCAAACTACTGTTACAAGCTATATATCTAATAGCCCTGCATTCTGTCTGTACATTAGTAAACAGCAAACTTGTCTTGTTAGTAAACAGTAAAACTGGATAAGGCACAAATGTCCAGTGCAGTAATAAGGTGTGGCCAAACAGCCAAAGCAGAGGTAGAGTGCATAAGTAAAAGTCCATCAGTAGGCACAAAACATGAGGTTGTCCTGTTGCTCAGTAGTATTCAGGTAGTACCGGCGTTCCACTCCTTCATCCCCCCCTTTGATTACTTGAACATCCATTCTGGTGGAGAGTATCACCTCCATGAACCCTGAAAAGGAAAGAAAGGACAAGGATAGTTAGCGAGGGGAGGCAACAAAGCGAGCCCTAAGCCCTTGCGCAGCCGTTGGTTGCTTCGCCGGGGTTGAGACGGAGGGCCCTAGTGGAAATCCCCCCCCCTTTGTAGCCGGTCTTTTTGCTGGCACAAGGGTGATGGCCCATTGAGTGACTCAGGGGGTTCAAAGTGCACATCAGCCACAAGGTGCTTCATCGTCAGCTTCATCAGACTGGGGAATGGGGGAGTACATCTGGAGAGCCATAAGTTGGGCAGCAGCACGGCGGGTCAGCGATGCTTTCCATGGTGGAGCGGAGACACCTGAAAACTAAGGGGAGAGACAAAGGTATTATTAGGCAAGACAGCAAGAACAGGCCACCCATGACGAGGAGGCCTTGCAGGCTCCCGGAGGTTGGGAGCCAGCTGGTGAGGGAGGAAGTCCAATCCCACGCACTGTTCCAGGTCTGGACGGGGACGTGGGCTAGTTTGACCATCCGGTCAGTTATCTCCCTGATGACATGGCTCTGGTCATCAATCTGTAAGCAGCAATTACTGAGGTTAAACTTGCCACACACACCCGCCCTCCTGGGCTAAGAGGTAGTCAAGAGCCAAGCGATTTTGGTAGACGGCGGTAATGAGCTTAGTGTTCTGTCGAGCTAGGATATTGAGGGCCAGGCAGAATCGTTAGTAAGGATTTCGAGTACGGCCTGTAGGCGAATAATGCGATTCAGCATGTAGATAGGGGTGCGGTACCCGTATGTACCATCTTCAGCCCATGTGGCCGGTCCATAGTAGTGAATGATACGTTCAGCGGCCACTCGTTGTCCTTCCATGCTCCAATCTGGACTTTGGGCTTGATGATTGGGAAAGACCGTTTTCGTCGGGTAGGGTTTATCAGGCCCCATTTTCCACGTATAGGGGGATTCCCAAAGTTTCGCCGACTTGTATGGGCAGAAGGAAAAAAACTAGGTCGGACCGTGCCAAGAGGCAGGTACCGTACCAGCGGGTCGGGAGTTGTTCATAGGCCCTGCGTCCGCAGATATAGTAGTAGCCCGCCGGGGCTACCCACTTGAGGGAGGCGTTCCCTCCGTATGTCCATGTCGTGTTCAAGGTGGGTTCTGTCCAGATAGGCTCCGGGGCGGGCAGGTTGTCCGTTTGCCACCAGGTCGTCCGGCTGCCATTATACTGAAGAACCCCCGTACAAGCAGAGTCTCCCACTGGTACAGAGTAACGCTTCGATGGCGCTCGACTAGCGCAGAGGGTACCTATGATATTTGTTCTCAGGGCCCATTCGTACGGCTTCGGCCGTTGGGGAAAGGTAATGTTAGTGGTGTTGAGTGCATCCCATGTGTGTTGTCGGATCTCTCTCGCTTCCCAGGGCCATTGTTCACCCATGTCGGTGCCTCCACAGACGAAACAGTTGGCAATTCCGAGGGAGAGGGCGATGTTTTCAGCCAAATTGAGGAACATATTTCGGGCTTCTGGGGAAATGGGGAATTTAGTCTCGGTCTGCTCAGCACGAGCAATTTCATCAAATACGTCTTGGTAGCCGACAACAGTAGTCTGGTAGTGCGTAGGAGGCTTCGTTTCGAGACTCTGATATATGGTAATATATGTCAACGGATCCATTCCTCCGCCGTCAATGCCGAGGCCCCACGTTCCTCTCCAGGGCATGTCGTGTCCTCGGATGGGCCAGTCTAGGGACACATAGTTACCAGAACCTCGACGAAATTCGCCCAGGCCGGCGCATCCGGCATATCCTCCTCCCGTATAAGCACATACTCGGTCCCAGCCCGAGGCTCGAGTGTCGCCGGCGCATGGGAGCCACACCCACGGGGAGCAGCATCTCATGTCTGGACTGAAGGGGCAGACATACTTGTGGTCCTTAACGTAGCCTCTCGCCAACTCTGGCCTACCACACTTGCGAGACCAAGGGTGCTTGTCCATGGCGGCACAGAACGTCGAAGGTGAGGGTTGCTACAGTTTGGATGCCACCGACAAGGATACGAGTAGAATTATGTAATACAGAATGCCATCTCCCTCGACTCCGGAGGTCCGGCCACAACGCAGGGAGTCCTACGCTGAGGGTGACATTGTAGTATCTTGGTTTGGTAGGGCTGTGGCAGATAGTGAGATTTCCTTGGAGGCATCTGTGGAACTGTTGGAGGCCATTCGGAGTGATGAGGGCACAAGTCGGGAGGAAAACTGGCAATCGCCTTCCGGGGGCTGCGTCTGGGTGAATGAGGGTAGTGACTAGGTGATATCCTCCCTCTATACGGTGGCGCACGAGGCGCAAACATTCAGTGCAATTCAGGCTCAGGGTGGCAGGATGATAGCTCGGAACTGCACACAGGAGAAGGAAGATGGTCAGCATTATATATGTGGTGGGAGGTATCCGAGCTTTTGCAGCAAGAAGATAATGAGGCCCACGATGAAGGCTGCGATAAAGAGAGAGCCAAAAACGCAGTGGGTCCAGAAACTGAGTTCCTGTTGCTGGGCAGGCATGAATCTGGTGGTTCACGTCTTTCTTAGAGTCAGCCGTAATGGAGCGTCAGGATGTTGGTGCGCAGTCCAACGCTTCAGGGTGCTGCTAGTGGGAGGCAGCAGGCTTCAATCGGGTCCAATGTATCCACACTGGGCTTCCTGCAATTTTAACAGCGGTGGAGGTCGTTAGGAGAACAAGGGAGGGCCCCTTCCATTTTGGCTTTAGGCAGTCAGATTCATCCCACTCTTTTACCCAGACCTCGTCTCCCCACCCTGAACCTGTGCGTAGGATTGGTGAGGACCAAGGGAGCTACTCTTTCAGTGTACTGCTGGATGTCTTGCACTACCTGGTGTAAGGCTCTCATCTGTTTCACTAAGGAACTCTCACCCTGTATCTGCAAGGAGTCGGGAAAGGAGGGTATGGTGGTGGCCTAGCATACATCATCTCGTAGGGAGTAAGGCCGGTAGCCTTGGGGGTACACCTAAGATGCAGCAAGGCCAGTGGAAGCAGGTCGGGCCACTTGGCTTTTGCTTCTTGGCATAGCTTGGCTAGCTGGTTCTTCAGGGATCGGTTAGCCCTCTCCACTACTCCACTGCTTTGGGGTCTCCAGGCACAATGCAACTTCCAATCGAGACCCAGCCTTGTACTGAGTTGTTGTGTTACTTCACTAGCGAAGGCTGGGGCCGTTGTCAGAGTTTATTTGCTTGGGGAGGGCCGTATCTGGGTAGGATTTGATGAAGCAGTAGGGAGGTAACTCTTTAGCCATTTCCGTTCTAGTAGGCTGGCTTCAATCCATCGGTGTAGGTACACACTGCGACGATGATAGCTTTGTAGCCGCGCGCCGGGGGCATGTGTGTGAAGTCAATCTGGCACACGTGGAAAGGGCTGGTGCCTCGGAGAACAGTCCTGGCATAGGGCCGGGCCCGTTCGAGGGTTGTTCCGGGCACAAAGGTCCGCCATCGCTGGAAGCGTTTTTGGTCCACAGGGATAGTTTGTTGATGTAGTAGGTCTTCTCAAGTAAGCGCCCCAGGGCGTCCCTTCCCAGGTGGGTGCGGGTCGTGAGCCTCCTTGGCCACCGTCCAGGCCAAGGCTTCGGGTATCCATATGCGCAATCCTGTAGTATCCACCAGCCTTGCGTGACGGTAGGACCCTCTTGTTGGGCCCATTTCCGTTCTTGGGGGGTGTAAATAGGGGTCTCCGTAGGGAGCTGGAACGACGAGTACGGGGTCAGGAGGGTTAGAGGAGTAGGGGAGCTGACTTGCCCTTTTTGCAGCGTCGTCTGCCGCTGATTTCCCCGGGCGATAGGGTCCGTTCTTCCAGTGTGGGCCCTGCAGTGCATCACAGCCACCTTCCTTCGGCTTCCATACCGACTCGAGTAATTGGCAGATCTCAGCGGCATTTGCAAGTCCTTTCCCTTCAGCTGTCAGAAATCCCCTCTCCTGTACAAGGCTCCTGTGCACCTGGAGGGTGAGGAAAGCGTATTTGGAGTCGGTGTAATGTTGACAACTTTTCCTTCGGCCCACAGGAGGGCTCTGGTGAGGCGATTAGCTCCGCTTTCTGGGCTGATGTTCCGGGTGTCAGAGCCATAGCCTCGATCACATGGTCCTCAGATACCACCGCATAGCCAGCTCTTCGGAATTCCCTCTATCACCTGGCTGCTTCCATCGGTAAAAAGGGTTGATGCCCCTTGCCAGGGTGATACTTCAGGTCAGGTCTGCTCGAGTGCACAGTGGCCATTACCTCTTCACAGTCGTGGAGTGGTGGTTCAGGGGCCGGAAGGAGGGTGGCAGGATTGAGGTTGGTCGTGTCCAGGATCCGCACCTCCGGATTTTCGCACAGGAGGGCTTGGTATTTGACCAATCGGGAGTTGGTCATCCATCTGGGTCCGTGGCTCTCGAGTAGGCCGCGGATGGTGTGGGGTGTGGTCACAAAAAGTGTTTGGCCGAATGTGTGAGTTTATTGGCCTCGTGTATCAGGAGACAAGCACGCCGCAATGCTTCGTAGGCAGCCCGGCCATCCTCGTGCCACGTTGTCCATGCTCTTGGAGAGGTATGCTACAGGGCGTTGCCAGGTACCGACCAGTTGGGTGAGGACTCCAAGTGCCAATCCCTTCTTTTCGTCGATGAACAAGTGGAACGGCTTAGTCACATCTGGCAGTCCGAGCGCTGGTGGAGCCGCCAAGGGCATCCTTAAGGTCCTGAAGGGCTTTCAGTTCGCTTTTCTCCCACTGGAGATCCTGGCCCTCGAGTTCAGGCCCCTTCAGCTTGGCATACAAACTGTGGTCAGGATAGCAAAATTGATGATCCAAATGCGGCAATATCCAGCGGCTCCGAGGAGTGCCCGTAATTCCTTCTTGTTTGCAGGAGTGGGTTGGTTGCGAATAGCTTGGGTTCGGGGGGATACCGAGCCTTCGGGTTCCTTCTCGGAGGCGAAACCCCAGATACTCGACTTCGATCTCGCACATCTGCGCCTTCTGCGACTGGCCCGGTACCCCTGGGCTTCCAGGTCTTCAAGAGGTAGAGTGTGTAGCTTCAGCACATTCGGTGTACGTTTCACGGGCCACCAACAGGTCATCCACGTATTGGTACGACCGGCCCATACTCGTCCTGATACGTCTTCAGGTCCCGGGCGAGTTGGTCGCCGAAGAGGGTAGGCGAGGTTCTTGAACCCCTGGGGAAGACGGGTCCATGTATATTGCTGCTTGGTTCCCGTCTGCAAGTCTTCCCACGTGAAGGCAAACAACTTTTGGCTGTCGGACAGCAAGAGGGATGGAGAAGAAGGCGTCCTTCAAATCAATGACACTGTACCACTTGGTCTGAGATGGCACTTGGGCTAGGATGGAGTATGGATTTGGTACGAGGGCAACTATGTCGGCTCCCTGGTTGTTGACTTTCCTCAGGTCCTGGACGGGTCTGTACTCGGATGTTCCTGGTTTCTTAACGGGCAACAATGGGGTTGTTCCATGCGGATCTGATGGTTTAAGGACTCCCTGTTGAAGGAGTTTCTGTAGATGTGTATGCATTACTATGCCGGGCTGCATAGGGGATGTGGTATTGTCCTTGGTTGACAACTTGAGCATTTGGTTTGAGCTCAATCCAGATGGGGATAGCGTTAACGGCCAGTCCGCCGGGGTTCAATTCTGCCCATACATCAGGCACTTCATCCATTATGGCTCGCCTCTGCTGGGCGAAAGGGGTGTTCTGGTCGTAACGGCAGTCGCCGGGTCCTACAGTTGGGGGAACGTGTAGTCTCCATTCTTCTCTTACTGGACAGATAAGTGTCACTGGCCGATCTTCAAAGCGAGCTTCCACTTCACCCGTAGTCTTGAACTTCAAGGTGGCCTGGAGCTTACAGAGTAGGTCTCGACCAATCAAGGGGACCGGGCATCCAGGGATGTGTATGAACTGATGGGACACCATCGTCCCTCCGATCTGGACTTGGCGCTCTTTGAGGAGGGGGGCCGCAAGGGATTTCCCGGAGGCTCCCACAAATTGGTATAGTTTCTTTCGTGGCTGGGGCTATGGCAGCGGTGATAACAGATCGCTGGGCCCCCGTGTCTAGTAAGGCCTTCTAGATTCTGTCCCCACCCGAATTTCCACCAGAGGGTCAGTGGGGACTCTGCCCTCCCGGTTTTCTTCATGCTGTGCTGTCTCGGGTAGCGTCCACAGCCATCTGCCATTCCCTCCGGTCATCCCGTCCTCTCTCTCTTCGGCCCCTTCCACGGCCTCGCCTAGGGGCCCCCGTGCGGTCGCCGGTCTCCTCCTCTCTCTCTGCCGGTCCCATGATTCCTCTTCTCTCGGGTTGTCCCGTATCTCCTCTGGGCAATCAGCCCACCAGTGTCCTTCTTGTCGGCAATTTGCACACTGGTTACGCCCTATTGGGGGACCGCGTTCCTCTTGTTTCTCCTGCCCCTCCCCTTGGTCTAGACCTCATTCGTTCTTCCAGCACCGTGGCCAACACATCTGCCTTCTCCCGCATCCGCCTGGTCGATTCCTTCCGGGCCTCCACCTTCTCCTCCTGGTCGCGATATCCGAATACGCGATCAGCTATAGCTTTCAGTTGGCTTAGGCTTCATCCCTTCGAACCCCTCCGTTCTCTGTAGCTTTCTTCGTATATACGGGTGCTGACTGGCTAACAAACTCATAACCACGGTTGGGAGGTTCTTAGGGTCTTCGGGATTTATCGGGCTGTGCCTTCTGAATGCTTCCATAAGTAGTTCAAGGAAGTCCCCTGGACTCTCGTCCTTTTGTTGGACTACACTGTGGATTTTTCCCATGTTGGTAACCTTCTGCTTCCCTTCTTTAAGGCGGCCAGGTACGCCTGCTGGTATCGGCGGATAAAGGTTTGGCCTTCGGCGGTTCGGTAGTCCCACGTAGGGGCAGCGATGGGCGCCTCCGTTTCTATTAGGTTCTGTAATTGGCATGGGCAGGATTAGCATCCCGGATGGCTTGCTCCATATTTTGTTGTAAAAGGCGGCGTTCTTCAGAGGTACAGGATGTGGGCGCTCAACTGCCTAAGGTCTGCCCAAGTTGGATTATAGCTGTATATAATTGCCTTCCACCAGCTCTATCAGCTGCTCGGGTTTTCTGGTCGTAGGACGGCCCATGGAATTTCCAGTTATACAAATCGGCACTTGAGAAGGGAACGTGGCTATAAACTGTTGATTCGATGGGCTGGCCCCCCCCCTTCCGCCGGGTTAGGGGTATAGGTGGTGGACTGTCGAACTGGGAATAAGTGGGAGGTTCCCCCTTTTCGGTTGGACGGAAGGGCCTGGGCCTGGTGGGGACTCGATTGGGGGGAACCGAGTAATGTCTTCACAACCGTTTACTCTTCCGTGTGGTTGCGAGGCACAGGTGACTCAGGTGAGGCTGGGCGGGACGTCTCCCCGGCATCCGACTCTGACCCGGAAAGTCTCGGCGTCAGCGGGGCCTTCTGCTAGGCCGTAAGGTCAGGGTACATAGGAGCATAAGGCGGCGGCGCAATGTCGTCTTCGTATGCCTCCGCCGTAGCACGTATCGGGGCTTTTGGAGGCTTCTTCTCGGCCGAACCCTGAACTTTCCCTGCGGTTTTCTTTGGGGGTTTTTTTCTAGAAAGTGTGTTGGTGGTACTGGGCGTAGTTCCTGCCTTGACTCTGGTAGCAGGGGGCGTGGTCTCAGTGGCTTCAGTGCTAGGGGCGGTAGGCCGTATGGGGGCGGTCCCTGCGGCCTTCGGGACGCAGCGGTTGCCGAGCTTTGGAGAGCGAAGGCATGGGTCGGCAGGGTTCTAAGTTTGGTTTTCCGGCCTTTTCTCTGCTTTACCAACATAAGGGCGGCCTTTTCTACCTTCCGTTGGGCCCAAGCCGGCGGGATCCCGGACTACATCCAACCACGCTTCTATGTATGGAATGTCCTCGGGACAGCCTGGGTTTCCCTCAATTATAACAATATTCATGACCGCCGCCACTTTTCATACTCGAATGGACCCTTCCGGGGGCCATCCAGCAATTCCTAGCCCTGGCCACATAAATTGACATCTCTGTATCATCCCGGCCCTGCTACATTTATCTAGGTCGAAACACTTCGCTAAAGTGTTCCGTCATTAAATCTAACGGTGAGGACCCACCCCGCCCATCCTAACCTGAGTGCCAAAGGACAGGTGACGGACAAAAGGGGGAAAGGGGAGGTGGAGGAGTAAGGGGTCTCGTTCCACCAGACACAGAAGGGTCAACACTCGGCCTGACCAGGACGCGGTCGCCCGGCCTGGAACTGCAAGCCCATTCACACACTTTCATACGCCACAAGAAACCCTCCCGTTCGCCGCTCGGTTTCGTCGTCGGAGCCTAGTGAGTTTCGGGACCTAGTCGGATACCAATAGTCCGTATTAGTCACTGGCTAAAAGAGGGTGATCACGCCTCTTCTTCGGTCCTTACTGGGCCGGTCACTACGTAGAGTATACTCGCCTGTCCGCCGGGGCCGCAGGCTGCGCCGTCGTACGCTTCTCTCTGAAATGGAAAAAGGTGCCTTGTCGGAACCACACAGCCCCCTCTACAGTCAGGCGGAGTGGATCGGCCCTCCTCCGGGAGATGGACGCTGAAATCAGCGGTGGCCACTCACCACCTTCTCAGGTGGGGGTCGATGACCCGATCCGACCGCAGTGGGGGAGGGGAAGAATATAATCCGATTCCCCTTTCTACTTCTGTCCCATCTGGGGTGCCAATGAAACAGGTGGGAAATCAGGAGACGAAAGGCAAATTTTGGTTCCAAACAAGGCAACTTTATTGCTAGCAAGTGAACAGCACCGAGTAGCCTCGGGACACTGTGTGTCATAAATCATCTGACGCTTACATTTATACTTCCCTACTGGGCCTGCGCATTTGGCCCCTTACACGTCATACCTGTCATGCGCAGTAAACATTTGTAGTTCTTACAGTACAAAATTGTAGTCCCAGTACGTACACACGTCATAACACTGAAATGATACTGGCAAGAAAAACGAAACTTAGCAGCTTATTCTGTACACACACAATGCTCCTTTCTAGCACAGGAGATAGGTGCGGCTCAGGAATGCAGGGGGGTGTCAGCACCCTCCAAGGTCGCCTATTCAGATGGCGTTGCTACGGGCAAGCTGGTCTTGTATAGGCCTTGCAAACTACTGTTACAAGCTATATATCTAATAGCCCTGCATTCTGTCTGTACATTAGTAAACAGCAAACTTGTCTTGTTAGTAAACAGTAAAACTGGATAAGGCACAAATGTCCAGTGCAGTAATAAGGTGTGGCCAAACAGCCAAAAGCAGAGGTAGAGTGCATAAGTAAAAGTCCATCAGTAGGCACAAAACATGAGGTTGTCCTGTTGCTCAGTAGTATTCAGGTAGTACCGGCGTTCCACTCCTTCAGTTTCAAGGCTTTTTTAACAGCGTATTCGAAATGGGTTCAAATATACAAATTGTCACTATTGATCTTTTTATAAACTGTGCACAGAATTACGTTATAAATTATACATAGAGAATTCCCTAGGCCTGGGCCTCCAAGAGGGGCTGTAGGAGTATTTCCCTGTATGTCTCACCTTGCGGGCCTTGGCCTGTATAATCCTATGACAGCAAAATGGAGGCTGTAAACTCTGACCCACACCTCTCTGTGTCAGCAAGACACAGCTTTGTAGCTTGTGGAAAATTACGGCAGAAGCTCAACACCAAGGACATGCTGTGGGCAAACCAGGCCCCCCTTATCTCCCTGAGAGGCTGGCTCCAGCAAGGCGGGTGAGAAACAGAAAATGCATACCAAAATGTAACAACTTGAAGGTCAAGAACAACGAACTGTTCTTGCCACACAGTGAATCAAGGAAGATCCAGATTGGTCCCGGCTGGTCACCTGGGCATCAGGGACTGAGGAGAGCGGGAACAACGAGAGAGGAGTTAGTAAGAAGCCTTGGAAGAAGGTGGAGGTGTAAAGAAGACCAGTGAGACCTAATAAGGTCCACCAACTGATGAACTGTGTATCTGGAGGAAAGTATCGTGGTTCAGCTGTACCTGCCCTGCGTGACCTGTGACCTCCTTATCTGCTGCAGAGTTCCCTTCCAGCTGCGACTGAGACTCGCTGTGAATCCAGCTTGAGTCTGTGAGGTGTCCCGTGCCAGCTCCCAAGAGAGACGACCCTGAGGTCTAAGCCTGGTGAGAAACACGGTGATTCATTTCCTACTAGTCGGGGGCTAGCTAGTGGTATTTACCTGAGCAGAAAGCTGGTGCCTTCATTCTTGTGATCAGGAGAAGCTGCTAATAACTGTACTACCTCGTAACATAGTGTGACTGATCAATGGTGTAATTTTATCTGGTAACCAATAAGAATTAGTGTTTAGTAGTGTGACGTATGAGTGTAATTTTTTTTATCAGCCAGTGATTTTGTATTCAGCCAAAGCTTGCAGAGTTCTATTTTGTATACTTTAGCTCTATTTTCTTACCTGATACCATAATAAATCTAATATATATATCAGCCTGCGTTCTCAGCTACAGTTCTTTCTAACGGAAGTATTTGGCTAGGTTCCAAGGTTCCCACCCCTAGACCTAATTCAGGATTATTTGCTTGCAGATAGTTCTGCTTAGGGGAACCTGGACACAGCTAATTTATTATCTGTGATTTATCCTACAGGGCCCAGCACCAGGGTCTCTCTCTCTCTCTCTTCTGCTCCTGATGGGACCAGTGATGATCCTAGGTCGGCTGCCACCTGGGGCGGATCGCAAATGCGCACCCCCCCCCCCCCCCCCCCCCGGCGCAATGACTCTCCCCCGGCACCTCAACCCCCCCCCCCCCCGGGTGCATTCTTAGCTGCTGGGAGCAGACGTGCGGCTCTTGGCTCGGCTGGCTCCCTGCTCCCTCTGCCCCGGAACAGGAAGTAACCTGTTCCAGGGCAGAGGGAGCAGGGAACCAGCGGAGCCGACAGGCATGCGGCTGCTTTCTGCACCCCTCCAGTGGTGTGCACCCGGGGCAGACCGCCCCCACCGCCCCACCCTTGGTACGCTGCTGGATGGGACTCAGGTGATTGATCGCGTCCCAACAGGAGCAGGAGAGAGAAAACTCCTGTGCTGGGCCCCCCTTGGAGGCTGGGGAGGACCCAGAGGAGAAGACACAGCAGGACCTCTGATTTGGCTGGTGGGGGTCCCCCCAAGGCTCCGTCAGCAGAAGAGGTCTTCCTCCAGTGCTGCTCTTTCCTCTGCCGCATTGCCTGCGAAGCAGCTGGTTATCCCCTCAGCACATGCTCGGTTTTGAAACTGAGCATGTACGACGTGAGAGAAAAAGCAGTCGCAGGGGCAGGCAATGCGGCAGAGGAAAGAGCAGTGCTGGAGGAAGACCTCTTCTGCTGGCGGGGCTTCATGATCCCCGCCACCCAAGTATCTGCAGTTACGGAGGGTGGGTGGGTGGGGACGGCGGCAGTGTCGGTGATCCTGAGGGGGGGAGGGAAGTGACAGCCCTGCCCCAGGCCCGGCGGTGGTGGCTCTGCCCTGGACCTGGCTCAGTCTCTCGGTTGCCCTGCTGAAGGAGAATCCACAGTACTACTGTTAGCCAACTCTGAAGGTTTGGAAGAGGGTGTCAGCATCCTTGGAAGACTCATCAGCAAAGTAGTGTGCCACCAGAATGGTGGATGTGCATAAAGATATGATAAATTTAGTGGTGCTCAACTGAATCTTTTGTTCTTGCAAAATACACCTAATAAATATGCAGACACATATTAATTTCCTACTTGAAATCCACTACCTGTTCCTCTGACCCCCTCCATCTGTCATATCCTCAACCTCTCTCTCTCCACTGCAACTGTCCCTGACACCTTCAAGCATGCTATAGTCACACCTCTCCTCATAAAACCATCACTTGACCCTACTTGTCCCTCCAACTACCGCCCCATTTCCCTCCTACCCTTCCTCTCCAAGATACTTGAATGCGCCGTTCACAGCCGTTGCCTTGATTTTCTCTCCTCTCAGGCCAACCTCGATCCGCTTCAGTCCGGCTTTCAGCCCCTACACTCGACGGAAACGGCTAAAGTCTGCAATGACCTGTTCCTTGCCAAATCCAAAGGTCACTACTCCATCCTCATCCTCCTCGACCTATCCGCCGCTTTTGACACTGTCAATCACAACTTACTTCTTGCCACACTGTCCACATTTGGGTTCCAGGGCTCTGTCCTCTCCTGGTTCTCCTCTTACCTCTCCCACCGTACTTTCAGAGTACATTCTCATGGTTCTTCCTCCACACCCATCCCGCTCTCTGTTGGAGTTCCTCAGGGATCTGTCCTTGGACCCCTTCTCTTCTCAATCTACACCTCTTCCCTGGGCTCCCTGATCTCATCTCATGGATTCCAATATATCTTTATGCTGATGACACCCAGCTTTATCTCTCCACACAGACATCACTGCAGAAACCCAGGCCAAAGTATCAGCCTGTTTATCCGACATTGCTGCCTGGATGTCCAACCGCCACCTGAAACTGAACATGGCCAAGACCGAGCTTATTGTCTTTTTTTCTTTTGTTACATTTGTAACCCCGCGCTTTCCCACTCATGACAGGCTCAATGCGGTTTACATGGGGCAATGGAGGGTGAAGTGACTTGCCCAGAGTCACAAGGAGCTGCCTATGCCTGAAGTGGGAATCGAACTCAGTTCCTCAGTTCCCCAGGACCTAGTCCACCACCCTAACCACTAGGCCACTCCTCCACTCCCACCCAAACCCACTTCTCCTCTCCCTCCACTCTCTATTTCAGTTGATAACACCCTCATCATCCCCGTCTCATCTGCCCGCAACCTCGGGGTCATCTTCGACTCCTCCCTCTCCTTCTCTGCGCATATCCAGCAAATAGCCAAGACCTGTCGCTTCTTCCTCTATAACATTAGCAAAATTTGCCCTTTCCTCTCTGAGCACACCACCCGAACTCTCATTCACTCTCTCATTACCTCTCGCCTTGACTACTTTAACCTACTCCTCACTGGCCTCCCACTTAGCCATCTATCCCCCCTTCAGTCCTTTCAGAACTCGGCTGCACGTCTTATCTTCTGCCTGGACCGATATACTCATATCACCCCTCTCCTCAAGTCACTTCACTGGCTCCCGATCAGGTACCGTATACAGTTCAAGCTTCTCCTACTAACCTACAAATGCACTCGTTCTGCAGCCCCTCCTTACCTCTCTACCCTCATCTCCCCTTATGTTCCTACCCGTAACCTCCGCTCTCAAGACAAATCCCTCCTTTCAGTACCCTTCTCCACCACCGCCAACTCCAGGCTCCGCCCTTTCTGCCTCGCTTCACCCCATGCTTGGAATAAACTCCCTGAGCCCATACGCCAGGCCCCCTCCCTGCCCATCTTCAAATCCTTACTCAAAGCCCACCTCTTCAATGTCGCCTTCGGCGCCTAACCACTATACCTCTACGCAGGAAATCTAGACTGCCCCAACTTGACATTTCGTCCTTTAGATTGTAAGCTCTTTTGAGCAGGGTCTGGCCTTCTTTGTTAAACTGTACAGCGCTGCTTAACCCTAGTAGCGCTCTAGAAATGTTAAGTAGTAGTAGTAGTGTCTCATGTACAAACAGTTTAGCCTGGGGATCTTATTTACAGATCAGGCATAAGCACTGTGTCCCTCCCATATCACTAGGGATTAATTTGGCAATCAGAACAGCAAAAACAATATTCTGGGCATCTGCTGTCCACAGGGTGAGGTGACACAAACATTTGCTCGCACTACAAATAGGGTGGAGCTGTTATGGCTTCTTGGTGTGAGCAATAGTAGATGAGCCAACACACAAAGATAGAGCTACAACTTTGTTCCGTTTTTTTTTAATTTGAAATATCTTTATTGTCAAATGCAACGAAAGTAACAAACAAAATTCAAGTAGTCATATAAAGGCAATCTGGCAAAACAGAATGAAATTCAACTGAAATGACAATACATTTTGTCTTTTTCTCCACCTCCCTACCAACCAGATATTTTTAAATACAGAGCAGACAGATTTAAAAGATTGCAAATCAACACTGTCCACTGCTGAGCAAGATATAAATAGAAACAACAAACATTCCTCCCCTGTACAAAACTGCGCTACAATGCCGACACATCCCATTCAAGTTTCAGTAGTATTATGCTAACGTGGAGGGGCATAATCGAAAGGTCGTCCAAGTACGCATTAGGACGTCCTTACGAAAACGTCCAAAATCAGGCATGTATAATCGAAAAATAGTATGGGCGTTTTTCGATAATCGATTATCCCTGTTGCAAAAAGACCAAATGAGGAGCGCATAAACATTACTAAATAGGGCGCCGTAACACGTTCGATTATCGCAGCTGAAAACGACCAAATCAGAAAGTGTATAAAAGAATGTACATAGTTGTACCACAAGTACAGTGCATGCTGTTCTGGACATCCAGGTACGGGAAATATGAGAGACGTTCATACGCGTCAAATACAGGAAGATCATGCCGCTCCACCAAATATTCGTCATATGTGCCCTATCTGGATGTCTGGAACTGCATGCACTGTACCTACTGAACATGCAGCTATATGCATATTGTGTGTATGTGAAAAGGGTTGGGTGCTTCATACTCATCTATATAAGGCAAGTTCCGAACACATGAAGGGCCCGCACTCATAACAACCAGTCATGCATGTCAGGGACATCTATGATTACGACGGCGTCCACGTGCTGATAGGGCCATATATGGGATGGTAATCCATATATGGAGCTGTGCACGAAACGATGTCCGTCACGCAAGGGCGTCCATATAAGGCACTTGTTTTCCAAACACCTGTTATCCCTGAAAAATGCGCACCTGCGATGTGAGCCAAACTTCAGCCATGCAGAGAGCCTGCTGCTGGTGCGGCTGTGCCTTAGGCACCGGCACAGGCTGTTTATCACGCACCACCACCTGCCCCCCAGGATCCAGGCCATGAGAGGCCTGGTCCACATCATGGACAGGCTTGAAAGGTAAGTGTTTGGCCCACACCACCCCCTCCTGTACCTACACATATAACAGCTCCGTCATCAATGTAACCAGTAACTGGAGTGTGCATGCAAGGATAATGAGTAATATGGGTACATGCACAATCACTAATAAAATGTATGTACTTGAAAGCACGACCATTCCCACATCCCTACAATAATGTATTTCGTTATTTAATTATTTCTTGCATTTGTACCCCACATTTTCCCACCCCTCTTTGCAGGCTCTATGTGGCTTACAACACATCATGAATAGTGGAAACATTATACCAATTTAAAGCCTATAGCATACTTGATAACATGGTAATGATAACACCTATAAAGTAGTTTAACAAGCATAATTATAATGCATACAAACGGGACTCTCTGGCCTCATGGCCACCTCTATGGCAATTCATCTGCATAGGAGCCAACTCGGTGGCTGCCTGTGGGTGCTTCAGCACCCCCAATATTGAATAATCCTTGTATGTGTCCAGGGAGGAGTGATCCCCACTGGGGTTAGCACCCCCAATAATTTAAAAAAGGTGGCTCCTAGATCTGTACCAATGGAAGTGGTCCCCCCCCCCCAACAGTGTTGACCCCTCTCTGCTATTTGATTGACAAATGAATGTGTGTGCAGAGGGCAAAGAAGATACGGACCATCCCCCTGACTCCTGCTCTACAAACTATATCTTACAGCCGGTCTGGGTTCCACCGGGACCTCGAGACCTGAGGAGGAGTTCCGCCGTGTGAGGCGGGAGAGCCCGATCTCATCAGGGCAGTGCGGACAGCACCATCAGGCTCGCCGTAAGTATTCACAAACAGGACACCTGTACTGATTTGTAAATATATTTATTGAATAATGCAAATGTCCTGTACAATATCAATTTCCATGTGGCTAATAGCCAACTACTAAGTAATAACATATCTGTCCAGATCAAGGACCGCAGGTTGCAGGTGCCCTCCCATGACTGTGGCTGCAACTTCCAACAACCATCCCCCCCCTCCCGAGATGAATGAGAGACATGCTTCCACTTCCCCCTTTCTGGGGTGGGTAGATAGTGTGTCCTGGTAGACCTGCCTGAGGTGCTACTTTTACTGGATGTCATCGCCTCCCTCACATAAAAGTTATGTGCTAAACACCCTTCCCACCGCCCCCCCCCCCCCCCCATTAAAAACAAAAAAAACAGTCAGACAAACCCTCGCGCATCTCACAATGCAAACATGCTGGTCAGCAATGAGTGTGGTCTGCCAACATGTCCTGTGTGTGCTGTGTCAGAGCAGCTTCCAGGGTTCCCTGTCATGTCATCTGATGCATCTCGGTCGCCATGGGTATAGGCCACACCTCACCACACCTTTCCCCCGCCTCAGGCCACCCAACTACTGCAGTATGCAAGCCATGTTGCATGTGCTGATCTCAACCACACTCTTTTTACATACACAGGGCTCCAGCACCAGCAGGAGGAGCAGGCGGATGAGGAGGGCCACCTGGAAGAGGAGGAGTCAGCCCAGGAGGGCCACCAGCAGGAGGAGGAGGAGGAGCCGGCCGAGGAGGCCCACGAGGAGGAGGAGGAGGAGGAGGAGGAGGAGGAGGGGAGTCCTCATCATTGATGAGGACATTCTGGAGGACCTCTCCCCACCTGTAGCTCCATCTGAGCCATCTCCCTCCCCTCGGCCATCTCCATCCCTTGAGGCAGCTCCATCGCCTGGGCCACCTCCATCCCCTGAGGCAGCTCCATTGCCTGGGCCACCTCCATCCCCTGGGCCACCTCCATCCCCTGGGCCACGTCCAGCCCCTGGGCCAGCTGCCGTCCTGCGCCTCCTGCAGCAGGTGGTAGATGGCCAGAACCAGCTGCTGCAGGAGGTCAGAGCGGCTAAAGGCAGGTAATGAGCAGCTCCACGGCCCACTAGCGGGTGGTGCTGCTGCTGCTGCTCATTACCCTGCTACAAAGGGCCCTGGTAATAGAGGCCGTGGCCGGCCTGACCTACTTTGGGGGGGGGGGGGGGATATGTAGGGGTTGTGGGGATTGGGGGGGAGGTTGGGTGAAATGTTGAAATGTGTTGGGGGGGGTGTTGGGGGGATTGTGTGGGGGGGGGGAGGAATTGTTTGACGAGGGGGGTTGGGGGAGTATGCAGGGTGTTGGGGGTTATGTTGGTGTGGTGTGTGGGGGGGGGATTTGTAGGGGTGGGGTGGGGGGGGGATTATGTTGGGGTTTTTACATTAATATATTTTTTATATTAATCTAACAGGGTGTGGTGTGGTCTCTTACCTTGTGCATTATATATAACCAAATGGTGGTGTTGATGTGAGAGGAGGCAACAATATGCATTGCATGAAATTTGAAGTGTGAATGGGAAAGTTGATGCATGTCTGTGATAATGTTGCCCATACAGACGCCCACCTGTTCATTCCAACCTGCATGGCCGTATGTGCAGGGGGGTGGGCCGCGGAGGCTGGATGGCTATTACTGTTGAGGAACACAAATGGCCATCCAGCCTCTCTCCCTCCCCCTTACTATACAGCCCCACAGCACAGAGTGGCATAAATAATAGATTTGTTGTCTAGCACTTGTGATCTGCCAAGTATAAATTTGCACATAACCCTAGGTAGCACATACATGATGTTTTCTCAGTGTTATCACCAGACACCCTTACCCACAACCATACCAAATTGGTGGGGGGGCCCCACCAAGGAGCTACAAACAGCTGCCTCATCTTTTCACATTCAATGCATCTGCAATGGTATATAGTGCTGAGGACAAAAGGGAAAACAATGGGAAAACCATTAGATGGAGGTTTACTGCATCACAGTTGCAATATAATACAAGAGTTACAGAAGGGCACAAATAAATATGGTGTTCATTCACATATTTTTCTGTAGTAAGTCAAGGTGACCTACCTTCCTGTATTCTTGGTCTTTCCCTGTCCCAAGAGGACTGTAAGTTTGTACCTGAGGCAATGGAGAGTTAAGTGGCTTGCTTTAGCTCACAAGGTGCAGCAGTGGGAATTAAACCGGCAACCTTGTGAGTACAAGGCTGGTGATCTAACCACTAGGCCACAGCAGCCACCAGGTTGTAGCTACCTGCAGGTAATTTGGGTTTGGACCTGTAAGCACAAACCCTCTCCCTCACCGTGTCTTAAGGGCTCAGTAGGCAGTACCTGTGGCCACCTTGAAACTAGTTTGCAGCCTACATGTTAGAAATGTTGTTGTTCCAGAACTATGGAGGATTGTAGGACTGTGTTCAATACTGTGCTAAAAACATGAATTGCCTATATTGTTCCCCCTCCCCCTCCTATCAAAAGTGAAAATGGGTGGCCATTTCATAAATGGGGACCGGGGTTCAGCACATAAACAAAGGATTGAACCTACCGGGAACCAATACAGCAGCTGCTACAGCTGGCCCACAGCATTGAGGACCTGGCAGAACCACACAGTATGGGGCTGATGGCCTCCAACCAGTGCACAGGAAACCTGTGGTAACATACAGCTAAGAGTTGACTGCAGACTACATACAGTGAATGGACACATCCTTGATGATGAGCAGAAAGAGAAGAGGTGGCAGAGAAATAAGAGCTTACCATGAACGTCTGTTTCAAGAATGTGTAGTGCGCCTTCTATCTTCTGGACATTTAGCTGGAAGTCTGCCTCAGTGAAAGGCCCTTCCCGAGGGGTGCTTGATTTGGTGCGATTGTAGCAATTTCTTAGCTCCCACAGACTGCCTGCTACAACCAGGCAGAGAGAATGGGAGACAGGAAGAGGAATCAAAGGATGTAACGGAAGCGTTGCTGGCTGAGGGCAACCCAAATAACAACCCCCCCCAAATACACAGGTGTACCGAAGCATACCTTGCCAAACACAAACCTTAATATAAGTGAGGGTAAAACGTGTGAACTAATGTGAATCAGAACTGCCAAGTCCCAGGCATAAAATCGCGGGTTAAATGGCAATCAAGAAGGGGAAGGCAGGTGGGGACGCCCATAGTTATCTACCCATAATCGAACTCACGCGCTTCACATCGCTACCTCAGCTGGGCACGTTTAGGAATTGTGTGTATAATCAAATTAAAGCGCCCATATCAGACACACCTATCCCCCGTCCAACATGGGCGTTCCTGGCGACGATATAAACGCCCATCCGTATTTTCGAAACCCCATTGGTACAATGCCGCCACGCCAGCCCCCAACCCGGAAGGGTAATTTCTCAGATGCAAGAGGTGGAGCTCCTGGTGCAGGGATAGAGCAAAGGCACGCCAATCTGTTTGCTCCCACAGGGCAAGAGGCTGGCTGTGACCACAAAGCAGCGAGAATGGGATGGTGGTACGTGACAGGCTGAATGCAGTCTTCCATTGTTGGGAGAGACGACGAGGACCTGTAAGCGGAAGTGGCGCAAGCTGAGGAGAGATGTGAGGAGGAAAGCTGGGGCCAATCCCACAGGCACATGACACAGCCAAACCTCACCCCCATGGAGCTGATGGTTCACACTCTCCTACCCCAGGGAGGGCAATCCACAGGATCGGGTCCCTTGACACCTCGGCCCAGCCTGAGGGCTCAGGTAGGTTGTCCATTATGAGGTTAGGGTATCTGTTGTGCTGCACTACACTGTGTTATACAAGTTGGCGCCAAGGGGAGGGAATGGTGAGGAGTGGGGGGGGGGGCAGGAAAGGGAAGGTGTGGGGAAGGAGTTAAACCAGGGTGTGTCTCAGGCTGTCTTCATATGTGGAATAAAACGCCCACCTTTATGATGGTGTCCTGACCTCTTAACCCCTACTCACTTGCTCGTAACCCTTACTCCCTATCCCTACCGTAGTCATTGGCTTCCCTCTTACTTGTCCTGTGTGTGCATCTTAATTAAATTGTAAGCTCTATTGAGTAGTGGTAGTATTAATGTGTGTCCTAGGAGCCGACTCTGTTGGGTGCTTGTGGGTGTTTGAGGCAACCCCAATACTGAGGAAATATCATGTAGGTGTTCCAGGGAGGGGTTCTTTTGCACTGGGCTTAGCACCCCCAATAATCCTTTATACTTGGCTCCTATGGGTGTGTGTAGGTTACTACTGTGGTACAACTTTGGGGCCCTTCTTCCTACTCCCTCTATTTCCCATCACCAAACTGTGCCTATTTCCTTCTGTCACCTCTGTGCTCTAGTCAGTGTGGGCCACATGCATGCAACTAAGGAGCCTGTAATTGGGTCATAAAGCAGTTCTAGGCAGTCTACAAGGTCAGTAGTAATACAAGACATGCTCAAATGTCCTTCACTTTAACAAATATACAACAAACAGCTTGTCCACAAAGTTGTGAGCGGTGTCCCTCTCTTGGCTATCCATCCACCACCTATACCCAGCTGCCTGTGATGCTCTCTTTCACATGGGTGTCAATTCCATTCCTCCTCACCATCTCTCTTTGCTGGGTCATGAAGCGTGGGGCAATGTATATACATAGTAGCAATGTATATACATAGTAGATGACGGCAGAAAAAGACCTGCATGGTCCATCCAGTCTGCCCAACAAGATAACTCATATTTGCTGCTTTTTGTGTATACCCTACTTTGATTTGTACCTGTGCTCTTCAGAGCACAGACCGTTTAAGTCTGCCCAGCACTATCCCCGCCTCCCAACCACCAGCCCCTCCTCCCAACCACCGGCTCTGGCACAGACCGTATAAGTCTGCCCAGCACTATCCTCACCTCCCAACCACCAGCCCTGCCTCCCAACCACCGGCTCTGGCACAGACCGTACAAGTCTGCCCAGCACTATCCCCGCCTCCCAACCACCAGCCCCGCCTCCCGATCTTGACTAAGCTCCTGAGGATCCATTCCTTCGGCACAGGATTCCTTTATGCTTATCCCACGCACGTTTGAATTCCGTTACCGTTTTCATTTCCACCACCTCCCGCGGGAGGGCATTCCAAGCATCCACTACTCTCTCCGTGAAAAAATACTTCCTGACATTTTTCTTGAGTCTGCCCCCCTTCAATCTCATTTCATGTCCTCTCGTTCTACTACCTTCCCATCTCCGGAAAAGGTTCGTTTGCGGATTAATACCTTTCAAATATTTGAACGTCTGTATCATATCACCCCTGTTTCTCCTTTCCTCCAGAGTATACATGTTTAGTTCAGCAAGTCTCTCCTCATACGTCTTGTAACACAAATCCCATACCATTCTCGTAGCTTTTTTTTGCACCGCTTCAATTCTTTTTACATCCTTAACAAGATACGGCCTCCAAAACTGAACACAATACTCCAGGTGGGGCCTGACCAACGACTTACTGTATACAGGGGCATCAACACCCCCTTTCTTCTGCTGGTCACACCTCTCTCTATACAGCCTAACAACCTTCTAGCTACGGCCACCGCTTTGTCACACTGTTTTGTCGCCTTGAAATCCTCAGATACTATCACCCCAAGATCCCTCTCTCCGCCCGTACCTATCAGACTCTCCCCGCCTAACACATACGTCTCCCGTGGATTTCTAATCCCTAAGTGCATCACTTTGCATTTCTTGGCATTTAATTTTAATTAATATAAAAACAGCTCTAGTAGTAATTCAAAAAAATATACTTTTAATTGTTATAATTACATTAAAACATATTTCTCTAATCGGTATCACTGACTTCTTGCCCTATGCTGCTCTAAACAATATTTACAATAGCGTTAGTAGCAACATTGAAAACAACACTCATTTGAGCATTATATGTTTTACAATTATACAACTGTCTTAGTTAATATCAGATTATTTAGTCACTGTTAGATACTCAGTGGACACCTCGCCTTCCACGTGGTCACTATGTTGAAATTAGTCAGTTGTATTAATCCAAAAATGTGTCGCTACTTCATTGACCATCCATGCTTGTGTTTCTCATTGTGCAGCATTATATGGGACTTAACGAAGTCAGGGAAAAACCTCCTTTTCAACTTCTAATGTTTGCCATATATGCCGGTGACTAAATAATCTGATATTAACTAAGACAGTTGTATAATTGTAAAACATATAATGCTCAAATGAGTGTTGTTTTCAATGTTGCTACTAACGCTATTGTAAATATTGTTTAGAGCAGCATAGGGCAAGAAGTCAGTGATACCGATTAGAGAAATATGTTTTAATGTAATTATAACAATTAAAAGTATATTTTTTTGAATTACTACTAGAGCTGTTTTTATATTAATTGTAAACTTGGCTCTGGGATTTACAATATATTCCCTATTTAGATATATTATTGTATTTAATTTTAATTGCCAAACCTTAGACCATTCTTCTAGCTTGCTCAGATCCTTTTTCATGTTTTCCACTCCCTCCCGGGTGTCCACTCTGTTACAGATCTTAGTATCATCCGCAAATAGGCAAACTTTACCTTCTAACCCTTCGGCAATGTCACTCACAAATATATTGAACAGAATCAGCCCCAGCACCGATCCCTGAGGCACTCCACTACTCACCTTTCCTTCCTCCGAGCGAATTCCATTCACCACCACCCTCTGGCGTCTGTCCGTCAACCAGTTCCTAATCCAGTTCACCACTTCAGGTCCTATCTTCAGCCCCTCCAGTTTATTTACGAGCCTCCTGTGGGGAACCGTGTCAAAAGCTTTGCTGAAATCTAAGTAGATTACGTCCATAGCTCGTCCCTGATTCAATTCCCCTGTCACCCAATCAAAGAACTCAATGAGGTTCGTTTGGCATGATTTCCCTTTCGTAAAACCATGTTGTCTCGGATCTTGCAACTTATTGGCTTCCAGGAAATTCACTATCCTTTCCTTCAGCATCGCTTCCATTACTTTTCCAATAACCGAAGTGAGGCTTACCAACCTGTAGTTTCCAGCTTCTTCCCTATCACCACTTTTGTGAAGAGGGACCACCTCCGCCGTTCTCCAATCCCTCGGAACCTTTCCCGTCTGCAAGGATATATTAAACAAATCTTTAAGAGGACCCGCCAAAACCTCTCTGAGCTCCCTCAATATTCTGGGGTGGATCCCGTCCGGTCCCATGGCTTTGTCCACCTTTAGCTTTTCAAGTTGTTGATACACACTTTCTTCCGTGAACGGTGCTCTATCCACTTCATTCTCAATTGTATTATTTCCAGTCCATCGCGGTCCTTCTCCAGGATTTTCCCCTGTGAAAACAGAACAAAAGTATCTATTTAGCAAATTTGCTTTTTCTTCATCATTTTTCGCTAATATACCTGAAGAAAGTTTTGTCACCCCTCCTTACATTTCTAGCCATTTGTTCTTCCGCTTGCGCTTTTGCCAGTCGTATCTCTCTCTTGGCTTCTTTCATTTTCATCCGGTATTCCTCCATGTGTTCCTTTTCTTGAGTTTTTCTGTATTTCTGGAACGCCAACTCTTTAGCCTTTATTTTCTCAACCACTTGCTTGGAGAACCATATCGGTTTCCTTTTTCTCTTGCTTTTATTTACTTTCCTTACATAAAGGTTTGTGGCCCTATTTATAGCTTCTTTCAGCCTGGACCAGTGAATGCTGGGTTATTTTCACCAACACACTTTCTCACCCTTGTGCTATACAGGTGATGACTCTGATGAGGCTGGCCCTAGTGGCCTCCAATCCCAACAAAGGCCTACACCAGCAGGACAGCCTCAACCTCCACCACCTACAGCAGCAGTACAGCCTCTACCTCCACCGCCTGCAGCAGCAGTACAGCCTCAATCTCCACCGCCTGCAGCAGCAGTACAGCCTCTACCTCCACCGCCTGCAGCACCAGCAGTACAGCCTCTGCCTCCACCACCTGCAGCAGCAGAACCAGCAGTAGAGGCTCAACCTCCACCAGCACCACCAGCAGAGGCTGGACCTCTACCACCGGTTGACTTTGCTTATGAGGAGGATGCATATAGGGGGCCAGCTCCTCGCCAGAGGCCATCCAGCCAAAGGAGGCAACTACTGCGGCTGGCCACTGATTTGCTGCGGCACAATGTGCGCTTGGAGGAGTACCGGCAGCAGAAATTACAGCTGCAGTGGGAGGCACTGCAGGCGCAGCGCCAAGTCCACCAGGAACTGCTCCAGGCGCAGCGCCAAGCCCCCCAGAGGTGCTCCAGCAACTCCAACAGCTGCAGCACACCATAGAAGGCCTGCGCCCTCAGGTCACAGCACCTACTCCACCGGTGCTGCTGCAGCAAGACCTGCCATCCACCTCCTCCAGTGGGCAGCAACCACCAGCTAAGAGGTGGGCATTAAGATTGTCCACCTCCGCAGGCACTAGTTCAGCACCCACCAAACCAGCTCCCCTTCTGGGTCCTGTGGCCAGGCAACAGCCAACAAGGTGGCCAGATTTCCACAGGGCAGCCAAAGCCGCAGGCTGCTGTGTGGATACGGAGGAGGACAGTGGGAGCAGCCCATCAGAGGAGTCTGAACAGACTTCCCCTGCAGCACCAGCGTCCGTGGGAGGGGTAAGAGGGGACAGGGGAGGGGACGGGGAAAGTGACGGCACATGCTGGAGGGTGAGGGTTGGTGGGTGGTGGTGGGGGGTGTGATGGTACCACTTATGTGAATAATATAAATAAATGTGCACTTACTTTCACAGAAAACTTGTTTCTATGAGTTTTTGTCTGGCTCTGACGCCAAGCTGGTAAGCAGTGAGCTCTGCTCTGTGGGCTGGGGGTGGAGGGGGCTCCTCTTCCTGCTCATCTGGGGCCTCCTCTGGTGGCTGTGGCTCCTCTGGGAGGGCCTGTCCTCTGCGCTGAGCCAAATTGTGCAGTATGCAGCATGCCACAAAGATCTTGGCCACCTTTTCTGGACTGTAGAGCAGCTCTCCTCCAGACCAGTCCAGACAGCGGAACCGGTTTTTCAACAAGCCAAAGGTCCACTCGATGATCCCCCGGGTGCTCCGATGCCTCCTGTTGTAGGTTTCTTCTGCCCATGGTTGTGGGTGCACCACGGGGGTCATGAGCCACGTCCTCTGCGGGTAGCCTCGGTCACCTTTGGAGAAAAACAGAATGAGATAGATGAGTGTGTATTGCCTGGAGCAGGTACAGTGGGGGAGGGGGGATTAGGATAGTGGGTTGTGGAGTGAGGTGGAGGAAGGCAGGGCGGAGGTATAATATGGGTACATCCATGTTGCACTTAACTAGTAGCCATCCACCAGTGAACTCCCCTCGCTCAAACCTGCGGAAGATGCCCAAGTGCTGTAGGATGTAGGCATCATGGGTGGAACCGGGGTACCTGGCACACACGTCTAATATCTCCCCCTGGGCATCACACACAACTTGCATGTTCATAGAATGAAATGCCTTCTTGTTTCTGTAGGTGGCTTCGTGTGGCTGGGGGGGTCTGAGTGGGACGTGTGTGCAGTCAATCACACCTATGACCGAGGGGAATCTAGCAACAGCATAGAAGGCAGCTATGTTGTTGTTCAGGGCCTGGGGGGTGGTGGGGAAAGTGATGTAGTGAGAGGTGTGAGTTAGAAAGGCATCCAGGAACTGGGTGAGACAGTGTGAAATAGAAGCCTGGGTGAGCCCTGTGTTAGCAGCTAATACAGATTGAAAACTCCCAGTGGCCAGGACAGAGAGAGAGGCAATGATTTTGAGGTGGACAGGGATGGGGTTATTCCTACGGGTCTGGGGCTGAAGGAGGGGTTTCAGCTGCTCACAAAGCTGCACAATGGTCGCCCTGTCAAACTTGAACCTTGTTAGACACTGCTGGTCAGTGAGGTGTAGGAAGGTGGTGCGGGGCCTGAACACTCAGGGCCGTGAATACCTCCTGCGGTGTGTGGCCTCTTCCTCTACCATGCCAGCCACCAGTGCATTAACTGCATCCATATCACCACCAGTGCAAGTATTAGTACTAGTAGTAAAACAAGAACAGCACACAGATCTCTCTCTCACTGCCAGCCACCACGCCCTCTGGCCAGTCACTCCCCAAACAGTACAGGGAACACAGAGACAAACGGAGGTCAGGGAATACAATATACACGTGGGAACAGTGAATGGAGAGGGATAGGGGGAGGGGAAGGGGAAGGGACCAATAGAGCAAGGAGGAGGAGTAGGGAAAGGTAAAAAAGGTAAGACACAAAAGAGGCAGGTGAGGGTGACAACGTTCCGACTAGGGCAGACAGACGAACGTAACAGGTACTCCACACACTCAGCTTTCTCTGCAACCAACAATTCAGCTCTCCCAACACCGATCTCGCCACTCTCCAACTCTACACAATCGCTAATGGGTCTAAAGACGATTTCCCCCTTGCTCTGGTCGCTTTTATTTCGGGTCTAAGCAATGACGCCCATGTTCCCGCCCACCCAAAATTCATTTCGCTATCCGTTATACGTTGTAGACGACCATCTCGTAACACTGCCCCTAACACGCCCCTTATTTGGGCGTTTGTATCTGAACGTACGAGCGAAACGGACGCACTGAAAGTTTTGTTTCCATTATACTGATTATTCGTTTTTGGGAGATAATCGTCTATCTCCCGATTTGGGACGCACTATAGGCGTTTTTCTCTTTCGATTATAAGCAGGTTTGTATCACAGGTAGATCTCTGTTGTTTACATTTCAGTACTGTTAAATGTATATATTTTTGAACCCTTTTCAAGGTAGTACTGTTAGGTGTAATAATCTTTATTATAGAGCAGAATGGCAGAATACCATAACATGAAATCCAACATTTTCATAGCGTATTCCTACCACAATATACATGAGAAAACAAACATCCATATTTGGTTATATTATCTACTAACTGTGCTTCGTGTGTTCAGAACCCAAATCATGAGCTCTCCACACGTCTATCAACTTCATCATGAACCCTTCCTAGAAATCCACCTCCGCTCCCCCCCCCCCCACCCCGCCCTCCTACCCCTCTCGTCTTCAAATTCCACCAATAAGTTCTGTTTAATCTAATGCCTTCTTCTACAGTTAGTTTCCTAGCATGCTTAGCCACACTGAAGGTAACATGTAGGTTTATGTTTGTTTCTGCTGGTCACCTCTCATCTCAAACATGAATACCTTGGGCCTGGCCTGGCAGACACACCCTGGCATCCTATTTTTATGAACCACCTATAAACTAGCCATCAGATGTTTTTGCTGACCATACTAGTAGGGCATGTGCTTTGCTTAGGCATGGTAATTGTAGCTACTCATACAACAAGGCCTAGAAGACTCCCTATGACCCACTCAAGATGTGGTGGCCTAGGGCTTTGTAGTCACATCTATAAATAGTGCTGTGCTAAATATTCTACTTGTTAACCTAGGCACATCACTTTTACTATGTGATTTATTTATTTATTTATTTATTTAATTATTGTACGCTTATATCCCACATTTTCTCACTCATGCAGGCACAATGTGGCTTACAGAAAGTTAAGTAAAATTACAAAGTAGGCAACTTAGAGAAGTATACAAGGAGGAGACAGGAGGGCAACAGGATCTAACAGTTTGAAATTAAGTAGGGCAAGGGACAGGAGGGTGTATCAATCAGCAGTGACAAGTGGGTAGTAAGTCCTGGCAAAGAAGTAGGTCTTCAACAACTTCTTGAAGAGGGTGTGATCCGCTTGAGTTTTAAGGTGTTGCGGGAGAGCATTCCAGTGTTTAGGACTACAGTAGCGGAAGGACGAGGCAAAAATCTTCTTGACTCCCTTACAGTTCGGAAAGTGCAGTTGGAGATAGCATCGGGCAGAGGGATTGGGATTCCTGGGCGGGAGGTCGATCAAGGGGCACATGTAATCTGGAGCAACCCCATAGATGATTTCAATGCATCTGCCCTGTAAAATCTTGCTTTAGCATTGTGGATGTGTTCTGGTTGTTCCTAGCCTTCTTTGTCTTCCCTAGATTAGGGATTTGAACTATGTGCTGGCTCTTGTGACATGCGTCTGGGATAACCAAGGCTGTGGATCATTGTGGGAATGACTGTGGGAGACATAATTGGATATATTAGGGAGCAGCTGTGTCTTTATATATAAGCTGTGGGCCTTTAGCAGGGAAATTGAGAATGAGGCTATTGAACAATCTGTACCATAGCTAAGATAATCAGAGAGACAAGGTTAAGATATAGATAAATGTATAGCTACTTTAGTATAAGCCTTCTATATATATGGCAATTCTGCATGCAATATAATGAAAAACACAAATATAAACAATGTAAAACATGCATTTTAAATATTTGTTAAAACCAAAAACTATTTACAAGTTGGGGAGAGGAGGGAATTGGGGAAGAGGGAGAGGGTATTGGGCTAGAACAGGCCCCCTCCCAGAGGAGCTGGCACACCCTGTATGCAAGTGTGGCAAGGCCCACCATACCTGATCAAGCCTGATGAGCCCTGCACGCACTAGGGCAAGGACAAGGTTGGCCAGTGTGCAGCAGATGTTAGGCACAGTCAGATGTACATTGCCTAACCTTTGGTCCATTGCCCCCTGTTGCTGGTCAAGCATCAAGTGATGTTGCTGGAGCCACATCTCTTGCTGCTCAAGCAGCAACTAATATTGCTCCAGGAACATCCTCTGGCCCTGTTGGAAGACCCGAAGCTACCACAGCAGGACCCACATATTGACCTCTTCAGGGGGAGGCCAAAGTGGGCTACCACTAGATCCTTTCCCTGAAGAGCCCTGCGGAGGAGAGTTTCCAGGCGTTGCATCCAGGGACGGAGGGGACTCTGGCACACAGGGTGCAGCTACTTCTTGGGAAGGGGTGGAGTGGGCTGGTCTGAGGGTCCAGGGCAGGAGGACAATGGGGGACATGGGTGGTGGTAAACTGTGAGGGAAGTGGTAGGGGTGGACGGGGTATTATCCATTGGTGGTGGTGGGGGACTTGGGCTAGCTCCTTCCTCATCTCCACTGTTGGTGGAGGCAGTAGTAGCCACAGCAGAGGTGGCAGTGGTAGGTGGAACAGTAGCAGAGGTGGTGGTGGCGGCAGCTGCAGTGGTGGCAGCTGCAGATGTAGTGGCAGCTGGACCATCTTCGTCCTCCTCCTCATAGAATGCAAGACAACTGTTGCACTGTCCTGTACACAGGGTACAAACCTTGTTTGGCTGGGTTGGCAGTGTGTATGGACCCTGGTGATACCTAGCTGCCCAGGCTTCAGGGGCTCATAGGTGGTTTATATCAGGCTGTCCTGTGAATATTGGCATGGACAAAGGTCACCCAGCATAGAAGAGCATAGCCCATACTAATCGCAGGCCCCTCTCCCTCCCCATCTTGCTTGGCCTTGGACTTGTAAACTTAAAGCCTTTACTTCCCCTCACACCTCAAACATACCCCCACCATCCTTTGCTCAATTTCTGACATATCCCTTTAAATGCGCCATTTCCACTGCTAGCTCCCTCAGGTACACAACTGTACTGCACCATTTCCCCAAATCACAACCTCCCTATAGCCCTCTTCTCTCCTCCCTCAGTTCCCCCAATCTGGCTGTGGCCCTTCTTCCCACCTACTAGTATTCTTCTGAAAATGGTGATATATTCAGCTTGGGTTCTGGCCTGTGCTTCTCACCATACCCTTCTCCCAAATATGGGCTGCCTATGGTAGGCATTGAGTTTGTGCAGGAGAGACAGCTATGATCAGCATCAGAGAACCCAGTGCCCAGAATCCTGTAAGGACAGATGACATGTTGGAGGTACACATGGTGGGGGGGGGGGGGGGGGGGGGGGATGAGGAGGAAGGGGAGGGAACAGCATGATTTTTGACCAAGGAAGGCTATGGGAGAGGGGGAGTGGGTGTATGCAGACAATGAGTGGGTTGAGCTGCCTGTTGTGTGAGCTGGAAGTGGAAGAAGCCCACACTACTCTGGGGCCAGTGGCACTGCTGATTCCACAAATAGTCTGCCCACAGCTGGCAGTGATACATATAAAAGACATGGTGGAGGAGGGTTGCACTGTGATCTATGCTTTGGGAACTTAAAGACTGGGGTTTAAAGGAGGAATTGTAGGTTAGTGACAGGCAGAATAAAAATATAAAAAAGCAAACTTTATCAACTAATCTCCATACTCTTTTCCTCCTAGTTCTAAAACTTGAACTTTGTACCATAGCATTATTAACTAGTTTCCACAGTGTACAACCCTTTCTCATACTTTTAAACTGATATTTTCTCTACAAGTAGACATTTTCCCCATAGTTTTAAACTGAAACTTATTCTAGAGGAAGAAACATAACAGCCAAAGAACGTTAAAAGGAAAGTAGGAAGGCTCAAATGTTGTTCTAAGAGACAGTTATTTTCTGTTCTTTGGTTGCTGGTGAGGTAGCACTGCCTAGAAAGAGAGCATCACCCTGGTGAAGTAGGGAGTACTCCTGTAGCCAGGACCTGCCCACCAGGGTATGTACTATCCTCTTGCAATGAGGATATGTCTCCAAGAACTTCTGCTCAAGAGGGAAGGGTTAGGACAGCTGTTGTAGTTGGTGATTCGATCATTAGCTTGGTGGCTGGTGTTGTAAGGATCACCTGGTGACTTGCCTGCCTGGTGCGAAGGTGGCAGACCTCATGCATCACCTAGACAGGATCTTAGATAGTGCTGGGGAGCTCTCTTGGTACATGTGGGTACCAGTGACATAGGAAAATGTGGGAGGGAGGTTCTGGAAGCCACATTTAGGCTCTGAGGTAGAAAGCAGAAATCCAGATCCTCATGGGTCGCATCTTCAGAGATGCTCCCCTGTAAGGCAGGCAGAACTCCGAAGTCTCAATGCGTGGTTGAGACAATGGTGCAAGGATGAGGGAATTAGATTTGTTAGGAACTGGGGGAAAAAGGGGAGACTGTTCCAAAAGGATGGGCTCCACTTTAACCGGGATGGAACCAGGCTGCTGGCACTAAGTTTTAAAAAGGAAATAGAGCAGCTTTTAAACTATAATGGGGGGAAAGCCGACAGTCACCTAGGAATGCATGGTTCGGTGTGGAGTATCCTTGAAGGATACTATTGAAACAGGACATTTAGGGAATCCCAGTAGAGAGGTTTGAACAATGCTTAAAGTAAGCCAGGTGTGCTTAATGAGAGAGCAGGATAAAGGATAAGCATTATCCCCTTCAACTTCTAAGCAGCTTATAGATCAAAGAAAAAAACACAATTTGAAGTGCCTGTATACAAATGCTAGAAGCCTAAAAAATAAGATGGGAGAGTTAGAATATATAGCAGTAAATGATGAGGTAGATATAATAGACATCTCAGAGACTTGGTGAAAAGAGGACAATCAATGGGACACTGTGCTAACAGGTACAAAGTGTACTGCAATGATAGAGAGGATCAATTGGAGGTGGGTTGCGCTATATGTTAAAGAGGAAATTGAGTCAAATAAAATAAATATTTCACATGACACAGATAGCAGTGTGGAATCACTTTGGATAGAAATTCCATGTGTTAAGGGAAGGAGTATTCTTGTAGGGCTGTGCTACCGTCCGCCAGGACAGAACTAACAGAGGGATGAAGAAATGTTTACAGAGAGTAGGAAAGCAGGCAAATTGGGAAATGCTACAATAATGGGTCATTTCAATTACCCCAATATTGGCTGGATAAATGTTACATCAGGGAGTGCCAGGGAGATAAAATTTCTAGATGTAATAAACGACTGCTTCTTGGAGCAACTGATCCAGGAACCAACGCAAGGGGGAGCCATTTTGGATCTGGTCCTTGGTGGCTTGCAGAACATAGTGCAAGAGGTGGCAATGTTGGGTCCTCTGGGAAATAATGATCATAACTTGATCAAGTTTGAGCTACTATCTGGGATGAACCCGCAAATGAAATCTACTGTAGTTGAATTTAATTTTCAAAAGGGTGACTATAATAAAATGAGGAAAATTGTTAAAAAGAAACTAAAAGGATCGGCTGCAAAGGTTAGGACACTCAATCAGGCGTGGGCATTATTCAAAAATACCATCTTAGAAGCCCAGTCTGGATGCATTCCACATATTTGCAAAGAGAAAACATCAGCCAGCATGGTTAAAAGGTGAAGTAAAAGAGGCCATTACAGCCCAAAGATTGTCCTTCAAAGAATGGAAAAAGGGTCCAAATGAAGAAAATAAGAAGAAATATAAGCACTGGCAAGTCAGATGCAAGCATTAATAAAGAAGGCTAAAACAGAATATGAAGAGAACTTGCCACAGAGGCTAAAACTCATAGTAAAACTTTTTCAGATACATCAGAAGCAGAAAGCTGTGGGACGTTAGATCATGAACGAGCAAAAGGGGCACTTAGGGAGGACAAGGCCATAGCAGAAAAACTGAATGAATTCTTTGCTTCTGTCTTTACGGAAGAAGATGTAAGAGATCTGCCTGTACCAGAATTGGTTTTCAAGAGTGATGATGCAGAGAAACTGAAAGAAATCTCGGTGAACCTGGAAGATGTACTGAGCCAAATTGTTAAATTAAAGAGTAGTAAATCAACTGAACCGGATGGCATACATTCAAGGGTACACAAAGAACTCAAGCATGAAATTGCTGATCTGCTGTTAGTAATATGTAACCTGTCATTAAAATCGTCCATAGTACCTGAAGATTGGAGGGTGGCCAATGTGACACCAATTTTTAAAAAGGGTTCTAGGAGTGATCCGGGAAATTATAGACCGGTAAGCCTGACGTCGGTGCTGGGCAAAATAGTGGAAAATATTATAAAGAATAAAATTAGAGAACACATAGACAAGCATGGTTTAATGGGACAGAGTCAGCATGGGTTCAGTCGAAGGAAGTCTTGCCTCACCAATTTGCTTCATTTCATTGAAGGCATGAATAAACATGTGGATAAAGGTGAGCCAGTTGACGTAAGATTTTCAGAAAGCTTTTGATAAAGTTCCTCATGAGAGACTCCTGAGAAAATTAAAACGTCATGGGATAGGAGGCAAGGTTGTGGTGTGGATTAGGAATTGGTTACTGGTCAGAAAACTGAGGGTAGGGTTAAATGGTCATTTCTCTCGCTGGAAAAAGGTGAACAGTGGTGTGCTGCAGGGACTGGGACTGATACTATTTAACATTTTCATAAATGATATGGAAATCAGAACGACGAGTGAGGTGATCAAATTTGCAGAAGATGCAAAATTATTCAAGGTTGTTAAAACACGTGCGGACTGTGAAATATTGCAGGAAGATCTTAGGAAATTGGAAGACTAGGCATCCAATTGGCAGATGAAATTTAATGTGGACAAATGCAAGGTGATGCACATTGGAAAGAAAAATCTGAATCATAGTTATCTGATTCTAGGGTCCACCTTGGGGGTCAGCACTCAAGAAAAAGATTTGGGTGTCGTTGTAGATAATATGCTGAAATCTTCTGCTCAGTGTGTGGCGGCAGCCAAAAAAGCAAACAGGATGCTAGGAATTATTAGGAAAGGAATGGCGAATAAGACCAAAAACACTATAATGCCTTTGTTTCGCTCCATGGTGCATCCGCACCTTGAGTATTACATTCAGTTCTGATCACCGTATCTCAAAAGATATAGTGGAATTAGAAAAGGTTCAAAGAAGAGTGACTAAAATGATAAAGGGGCGGGAACTCCTCTCATATGAGGAAAGGCTAAAGAGGTTAGGGCTCTTCAGCTTGGAAAAGAGACAGATGAGGGGAGATATGATTGAGGTCTACAAGATCCTGTGTAGAACGAGTAGAAGTAAATCAATTTTTTACTTGTTCCAAAAGTACAAGGACTAGGGGATACTTGAGAAAGTTACATGGAAATACTTTTAAAACAAATAGGAGGAAATATTTTTTTCACTCAGCAAATAGTTAAGCTCTGGAACTCTTTGCTGGAGGATGTGGTAGCAGCGGTTAGCATATCTGGGTTTAAAAAAGGTTTGGACAAATTCCTGGAAGAAAAGTCCATAGTCTGCTATTGATGCAGACATGGGAAGCAACTGGTTGCCCTGGGATTCGCAGTATGGAGTGTTGCTACGATTTGGGTTTCTGCCAGGTACTTGTGACTTGGCTTGGCCACTGTTTGCAAAACAGGATACTAGGCTAGATGGATCATTGGTCTGACCCCAGTTTGGCTACTCTTATGTTCTTATCTTGTTATGTAAATTACTTTGTGGCCAATTGTGAGGGCTGAGGTACCGTGTGTGGTGGTATATACACCTGTGGCAGAGGCGTAGCCAGGTGGGGTGCAAGGGGAGCAGTCGCTCCCCCAAATGGATTTTGAATTAAATGGCGCCTATGTGGATTGGCCCTTCAGCCTTGCACTGGCGCTTGTTTTACAATAGGTCTGCTCCCCCGGATGGCAAAACCTCACTACGTTTCTGACCTGTGGTGTTGTACAGGTCTGTGGACTAAGTGCATGCTACTTTATGTTGTGGTTGTAGTTCAATACTGGTGTGTGTGGGCCTAAAGTGAAGTTGTGGTTGTGGGTTCAAGACTGCCATGTCTGGGCTACAGGTATCAGGAGGTGATTGTGTTGTAATCATTGTATGGATTTACATGTAAATTTTGATGCCAGCATGTAGCACCTCACCTACTCCCAAGGGCAGAAATTACATAGCTGGTTGTTTGTATCCAAACATGGATGGAGTGTGCAGGAACCCATGGGCCATGTGCAGAAGCTACACATGTGTGAACTGTGTATTACTCCAAAGTGACACATAGGGATGTGCCATGACAGTGATTCAAGTGAGGACAATGGTTCTGATGGTCTTGGTGACCATGTTCTGAGAATGAGTTGCTAGGGGTTTAGTACCATGTATGGCTGTGAGTTAAAAGACATTGTGCCTTACTGGATGTACATACCTAACGGGCCTCCCTGACAGGTGGCAGCCTAGGTTAGGCCGTTACATGTTTCAGATGTTGGGGCGCAGAAAGGTAAAGATTTTTTGCTCCCTGTGTAGGGATACCTTAGGGAAGTGTTGCCCCCTCCACTATGTACAAACTTCCTATAGTACACCCTGGCCCTGATGTGAGCTACTTTGGCTGGTGATCTGATGTGACCCCTGCAGTTGTTTGTGTGCGAGGGACGTTGCATTTTACCCACTCAAAGAAGACCTATTAGGAAAGGTCGACAGGGTTACTGGAGGGGGAGGGACTAGCAGAGCTGCACTACTGGAAGGTGCAGATGTGCACCATGAGGTAGGCCTGCTCTTGTTGCATGGCATTTACACTGCTATACATAGTAACATAGTAGATGACAGCAGAAAAAGACCTGCACGGTCCATCTAGTCTGCCCAACAAGATAAACTCATATGTGATACTTCTTGTGTATACCTTACCTTGATTTGTATGTGCCATTTTCAGGACACAGACCGTAGAAGTCTTGCCCAGAACTAACCCCATTTTCAGGACACAGACCGTAGAAGTCTTGCCCAGAACTAGCCCCACCACCCAAACACCAGCCCCGCCTCCCAATCTCGGCTAAGCTTCTGAGGATCCATTCCTTCTGCACAGGATTCCTTTATGTTTATCCCTTGCATGCTTGAATTCCGTTACCGTTTTCATCTCCACCACCTCCCACGGGAGGGCATTCCAAGTATCTACCTCTCTCTCCGTGAAAAAATACTTCCTGACATTTTTCTTGAGTCTGCCCCCCTTCACTCTCATATCATGTCCTCTCGTTCTACCGCCCTCCCATCTCCGGAAAAGGTTTGTTTGCGGATTAATACCTTTCAAATATTTGAACATCTGTATCATATCACCCCTGTTTCTCCTTTCCTCCAGGGTATACATGTTCAGGTCCACAAGTCTCTCCTCGTACGTCTTGCAACGCAAATCCCATACCATTCTTGTTTCTTTTCTTTGCACCGCTTCCATTTTTTTTACATCCTTAGCAAGGTACGGCCTCCAGAACTGAACACAATACTCCAGGTGGGGCCTCATCAATGACTTAAACAGGGGCATCAACACCTCTTTTCTTCTGCTGGTCACACCTCTCTCTATACAGCCTAGCAACCTTCTGGCTACGGCCACTGCCTTGTCACACTGTTTCGTCACCTTCAGATCCTCAGATACTATCACCCCAAGATCCCTCTCCCCGTCCATAACTATCAGACTCTCCACGCCTAACACATACTTCTCCCGTGGATTTCTACTCCCTACACTGCTATACAATAGCGACTGTTTTAGAGCTGGTTGTGACATGCTGCCTGATAACCACCATAGTGAGATGTGAGCCTTTACTGTCTAGTGATTGGCGAGGCAGAGGAGCAAATGCAGTATTAGCCACATAGTCATATGTACATTGTGCACAGCCATTGCTGATGTAATCCCCTTTTAACCCCAATGGGGAGGGAACACCCAACTTAGCTATGTGGCAATTCTATACACTTGACACTTGAGAACCATGCGAAAAACATAACCAAAAAGATGTTTCACTCAATGTGGAAATTAAAAAGAGTAAGACCATTTTTTCCAAGGACCGTCGAGTGGAGGAGTGGCCTAATGGTTAGGGTGGTGGACTTTGGTCCTGGGGAACTGAGGAACTGAGTTTGATTCCCGGAACAGGCAGCTCCTTGTGACTCTGGGCAAGTCACTTAACCCTCCATTGCCTGTCGCATTGAGCCTGCCATGAGTGGGAAAGCGTGGGGTACAAATGTAACAAAAAAAAAATTGGTACAATCACTGGTACTCAGTCATCTGGACTATTGCAACTCACTGTACGCCGGCTGTAAAGAACAAATACTTTAAAAACTCCAAACAGCCCAGAACACGGCAGCCAGACTAATATTCGGAAAACCAAAATAATGAAAGTGCGAAACCCCTACGAGAGAAACTACACTGGCTCCCACTCAAAGAACGAATCACGTTCACAGTATGTACCCTAGTTCATAAAATCATCCATGGAGCTGCTCCAGCCTACATGTCAGACCTAATAGATCTGCCACCCAGGAATGCAAAAAAATCTTCTCGAACATTCCTTAATCTTCATTTTCCCAACTGCAAAGGTCTGAAATACAAATTAATACATGCCTCTACCTTCTCCTATATGAGCACGCAACTCTGGAACGCGCTACCACGCTATTTGAAAGCGACCTATGAACTAGCCAACTTCTGTAAACTACTAAAGACTCATCTCTTTGAAAAGATATACCACAAAGATCAAAACATGTAAAAATCTCCAAATACACCCAGAAACGTAGTAACGTGTCTAATGTCTTATAATGTCTCTGCTACACCACTATCTTGTATTTCTAATGTCTGATAATGTCTTCTGTAATACCACTATCTTGTATTTCATGACCATGTAACCCAAAATCCTTCTGTAAAACCAAATGTATATCCTCTTCTTATTTCCAGTATCCATGATGTATTATAAGCCACATTGAGCCTGCAAAGAGGTGGGAAAATGTGGGATACAAATGCAATAAATATACACCCGAGCTATTTCAGGACACCTGTTTCCCACAGCTTGGTGACAGGGTGCCGCACACAGACACTGATGATCCAAACTTTGGCACTGCACGGAACAGCACCAGAGTTTTACCGCCACAGCAGCACTCTGACGTTACTCCCTCAAGATCAAACCTAATAGTATGCAAATTATATGTGTGCTACTAAAGGAAAAATTAAAGGAAAATTAAAGGAACAAAAAATCCCAAAGGCTGAAGTGGGATTTGAACCTGGGCCTCCTGATTCCCAGCCCATTTCTCAAACTACCCCTCTGCACTGCATGGAAGTCTATTTACTTCTACTCTTTCTTCACCACTCAGGATTTTGTAGATCTCAATCATATCTCCTCTCATCCATCTTTTTTCTACGCTGAAGAGCCCTAACCTCTTTAACCTTTCCTCATACGAGAGGAGTTCCATCCCCTTTATCATTTTGTTTGCTCTTCTTTTTAAAAAAAATTTTATGAAGTCTTTATTATAATTTTGAAGCAACAGCTCAAAACACATCAGAACAAAAAGAGTAAGCAACAAGGATGCTGGCAAACAGTGCCACAACAACCTACATTATAGTAAGCAACAAGATTAGATAATAGTACTTTCTAATATGCAAAGAAGCAACCTTAACTTCAAAAGTTTTAGGCATTTTCATATGTAAATCCTCCCCAGCCCCCCGCCCCCTGCCAACCCCCCTCATCATCCCCTTGTATATCCTGGAGGAAAGGAGGAACAGGGGTGATATGAGACAGACATTCAAATATTTGAAAGGTATTAATCCGCAAACAAACCTTTTCCAGAGATGGGAAGGCGGTAGAACGAGAGGGCATGAAATGAGATTGAAGGGGGGCAGACTCAAGAAGAATGTCAAGGAGTATTTTTTCACGGAGAGGGTGGTGGATGCTTGGAATGCCCTCCCGCAGGAGGTGGTAGAGATGAAAATGGTAACGGAATTCAAACATGCGTGGGATAAACATAAAGGAATCCTGTGCAGAAGGAAGGGATCCTCAGGAGCGTAGCCTAGAATGGGTGGCACAGCTGGTGATTGGGAGGCGGGGCTAGTGCTGGGCAGACTTACAAGGTCTGAGCCGGGGCTGGTGGTTGGGAGGCGGGACTAGTGCTGGGCAGACTTATACGGTCTGTGCCGGGGCTGGTGGTTGGGCGGCGGGGATAGTGCTGGGCAGACTTATACAGTCTGTGCCAGAGCTGGTGGTGGGAGGCAGGACTGGTAGTTGGGAGGCGAGGATAGTGCTGGGCAGACTTATACAGTCTGTGCCAGAGCTGGTGGTGGGAGGCGGGGTTGGTGGTTGGGAGGCGGGGATAGGGCTGGCCAGACTTATACGGTCTGTGCCCTGAAGAGGACAGTACAAATAAAAAAGTAGCACATATGAATTTATCTTCTTGGGCAGACTGGATGGACCGTGCAGGTCTTTTTCTGCCATCATCTACTATGTTACTATGTTACTTTTAGGTTTCATCATGAGGAAGCAAAACGGGCGGATGACACCTGGCACATGCAGTCAAATGTTGTGTGTTAAGCACAAATTTGAATGCATTCCCAGAACACAGGGCTGTCAGGCTCCCTCCACCACTAGCCCACCGGGGAAAACATTCCAGTGGAAGTAGGTTAGGTCTCCTGTCCAAGGTCACACTGGACCCACACCAGGCTGTTTTTTTGCTATGTGTGGTCTGGGGGTCCGGGCCCTTACAGATGGGGGAGGGAAGGTCCAGGTGGGCACTGGATCAATAGAGCTGATACTGCAGCCCAGGCTCACACAGACAGTCTGGGCTGCCTTGTCACATCAGGGATAGACTCTCCCCTTAACCCTACCACTAGCTCTGAGCTAAAATAGGATTAAGGTGGTAGAAGTGCCTCTGATCAAGAGCGTAGGTCTATGATCATGATGGGGGAATACTGCAGAGTTCATTTAAATATTTTCTAAATAAGCTCTACAGTATTCCCTGGCACATTCGTTGTTTGTCACATTAGAGTCCTCTGATCATTCTGTGCACGTAAATGTGGGCACGGGCCCTAGTGTGGCGCTAGTGGCCTCTAACACCCACATTTACCTTTGATCATCTCCCTGACAGAGCATTAGCTTCCATCACACAGCATTCCCAGTATTAGAGCAGTTCCTCTACAAGACTTCTTTACTGCATGCATTTGAACATGTGCACAAGTTAATTGAGGTCATTAACAAGCCAGTGTCAGTAACGCATCACAACCGTGTTAACACATATCTGCCCCTACCGTGTTTCCCCGAAAATAAGACACTGTCTTATATTAATTTTTGCCCCCAAAATGCGCTAGGTCTTATTTTCAGGGGCTGTCTTATTTTTCAGGGAAACATCGGAGTTGGATCGGGGTTGGCCCGCCCGCCCTCCGTCGCTCCCGGAACTAACCTTAAATGCCTCCTTTCACCTTCGCAGCAAGCAGCAGCAGGGCAGGCCACTCCTTCCATGTCCTGCCCTCGCCTGATGTAACGTCCGCGAGGGCGGGGCACAGAAGGAAGGAGAGGTCTGCCCTGCTGCTGCTTGCTGCGAAGGTGAAAGGAGGCGTGGTAAGGTTAGTTCCGGGAGCGACGGAGGGTGGGTGGAGGGGGGCCCCGGTGACCTCGGGTGGGGGGGGGGGGGGCGGCCAGGGGGCGGCCTTGTCCGGCTCTCGGCGGCCCTGCTTTCAAACAAAAATTTGCTAGGTCTTACTTTCGGGGGAGGCCTTATATCTACCAATTCAGGAAAACCTCTACTAGGTCTTATTTTCGGGGGATGTCTTACTTTCGGGGAAACAGGGTACAAGTGCTATTGCCGCCATGCGTTAATGCATCCTCAGCATACATAGAGAGCTGCACTATGCACGCTTGCACCATTTTTCTTAGCTCACCTTAGTAAACATGCCCCATAATGTCTCCAAGGATTATATTTACTTTTATTAACTGCATGTGGTATGCACTATTGAGCAAAGTGTGAACATCTTAAGTAGAATATTTATAAGTATTTTATCACTTAAGTTACAATATTTTCATGGACATGTAGTGGTGGATTACATCACTTTCACATTGTGTATTAGCACTTTTTAGAAGTATGGGAATTGTAATAGAGTTTTGAAAGCGTCATATTTTTATATATTGTTCTCATTATTCAGCTCCAGCCGAGCAACATTAACAGGGAGTATATAATATGTGATGTCTTTTTTTATTTTTTTACTGCCCTAAGAAAGGTCTGCAGATACCGCCTTATTTACATGATCATTTACATTTTGCTCAGTGGAGGGCTTCAGCTGGGAAGGGGTTTTTCCATAATCTTTATAGTCTATAACAAACAGATGACCTCATAGTCAGCCAGCCTTGTATAATCTCCTGTTTGTTCCTTCTGCACATACAGTTTCCAACTGTTTTTAATCACCAGTCCAGCTAAGCAAGTTGCACAGCTTGCACCAAAACATGAGGGGTCAGCTAAATTACTACTACTACTACTACTACTTATCATTTCTATAGCGCTACTAGACGTACGCAGGGCTGTACACTTGAACATGAAGAGACAGTCCCTGCTCGACAGAGCTTACAATCTAATTAGGACAGACAAACAAGAGATAAGGAAATATTAAAGTGAGGATGATAACATAAGGGTTCTGAACAAGTGAACAAGGGTTAGGAGTTAAAAGCAGCATCAAAAAGGTGGGTTTTTAGCTTAGATTTGAAGACAGTCAGAGATGGAGCTTGACGTATCGGCTCAGGAAGTTTATTCCAGGCATATGGTGCAGCAAGATAAAAGGAACGGAATCTGGAGTAAGCAGTGGAGGAGAAGGGTGCAGATAAGAGAGATTTACCCAGTGAACGGAGTTCCTGGGGAGGAATGTAGGGAAAGATGAGAGTGGAGAGGTACTGAGGAGCTGCAGAGTGAATGCACTTACAGGTCAATAAGAGGAGTTTGAACTGTATGCGGAAACGGATAGGAAGCCAGTGAAGTGACTTGAGGAGAGGGCTAATATGAGCATAACGACCCTGGCGGAATATTAGTCATGCAGCAGAATTTTGAACAGATTGAAGAGGAGAGAGATGGCTAAGTGGGAGACCTGTGAGAAGCAAGTTGCAATAGTCTAAGCTAGAGGTGATAAGAGCATGAATGCAGGCTCCACACTAGGCCAAACTTCAGACCTATTACATTCCATCTGTGGAGACTACACATTAAAACTGACCAAACAGAGTGGGCAGCATGCTTAAAGATACAATATGTAAAGACACAGTTCCATATAGTATCAGAATTACAATTTACAAACAGCAGTAGCAGATGGGGACCATCCAGACAAAATATGTGAGCCTCTTAGATGATTCTCCTACTGCTCTCAATTGATTAGACATGATCAAGGTAAATCTGCTGCTGCCTTTGATGGGTAATATTGTACAATATATATGTTTGATTACCAAAACGTAGCAAAGATACACCATGGAAGCATTGACTAAGAGGAGGAGCATAAGTTACATTATTAATTTGTATGGATTGTGAAGATACGATACAGACAGTGTGTGTAGCAATTTGTAATTGACTAAATACCTAGCATTTCAAGGGCAGATATTGATATTATGCTGCAACAAACATGGTTCATATACAGGGCCTTGTAGTCCACAAATTTGATTAGTTCCCACCCAGGCACACCCTAAATCATCAAACGTTTTCTGTTGGATCATATCACCATTTAATTGAAGTTGCAAAAACATGTTTCATACAATTATGGTCATAGTATAATATTTATACAACTTAATATCTGGTACAGTCCGGTTATATCAGAGAAAGTATGCAATACATTGAACTTCAGTGTATACAATATATAGCTATAGAGCATGTGCAAGCTACTGGAGTCATTTACAGGACAAAATATGTTTTAAGAGTCAGCTGACCTGTTTATATAGTATAAGCCAAAGGGCAATTAACAATAATGTAAACTATTACCACTAAATTATTACCACTACAAGACCTCCATCATATCTTCCCTCAGTTGTTTCTTTTCCAAGCTAAAGAGCCCTAACTTCTTTAGCTTTTCCTCATATGAGAAAAGTTGCATCCCCTTTATCATGGTCTTCTTTGAACCTTTTCTAATGTCACCATATCCTTTTTGAGATACGGTGACCAGAACTGAATGCAATACTCAAGGTGAGGATGTACTATGGAGTGATACAGAGGCACTCTCAATCTTATTTATCATCCCTTGCCTAATGATTCCTAGCATCCTGTTTGCTTTTTTGGGGTAGACTTGAATGTAGCAGTGGGAGCAACAGAGGAGAAAGTAGAGGGAGCAAATGACAAGGTGAAATGGCAAAGGGTTCAAAGGAGAGGAGGAAGGATTCACAGATCTGACTGTCTGGAGTTCAGTTGTGCTAGATGGGAGATTAAAAGAAGACCAGGTCATGATGAGAGTCGTGGTTGAGGATGGGGAGGAAGACTGGGAAAGGGAGCAGGAAGGTGAAGGAGACTTAGAAGATGGCACCAGACTAGATAGACAAGCAGTCTGAGAAGAACAGGGGGGGGGGGGGGGGAGATATGGGTGAAGGGCCTACAGATTGGCATAGAGTCTCGATTGTTGTCTAGGCTGCAGCATGGTCATCTAGCGGGAGAACAGTTGGCTCAAAAGATGGGGGAATAGTGTAAGTTGGGGATAATTCTGACAAGTTGGGGCTTGCGGCCGATTTATGGCAGAACTTATGCATTTGGAAAAGTACTCACACTTGGCCATCTGTGTTCCAAATCAGAACTCCCTTAGTGAAGAGTGATACCTTAACAGAGTAGTGGTGGTGTGGTGCCTGTGCCATTGTTTCTCACCATGGTGCAGGTAAATCTGGAGGAGGCAGAGTTTTGGACAGAACCAGAAAGCACAGTGAGGAATCTTTATGAATCTGCAGGAGAAGGGTAGCACATGAGACTAAGAGCACAGTTCATGATGAATATGCAGGAGAGGGTTAGTGTGTGAGACTGAGAGCACAGTGAGGAATCTGCAGAGTGAAAGAAAAGCAAATAACCAAACAGGAACACAACTATTTGAAAAGTTAAGAGAAGCTGGAGAAGTAGTCAGGATAGCAAAGGTACAAATGGAATAAAAACTAGCCAATATAGATTGTTTTCTTTTTAAAAAGATATGTTAGTGATAGGAGGATGTACAAGAGTGGCATTTTGTCAGACTCAAGTGCAAAGGGGAAGAAAGTAGAAGCTGATGCAGATAAAGAAGAATTGCTTAACAGTTCTATTTTGTGTTCCCAGATAGAGGGCCAAAAGCAGGACCACAGAAAACAAACATAGATAGGAAAGAAAGTGAAGTAGACCTCAAATGATTTTCAGAAGCCTGTTTTCATTAAAAAAAAAAAAAATACTAGCTAAAAAAAATGTACAAAACAATGGGTCGAAATGGGATACATCTAGGCTACCAAAGGAACTTAGGCAAATTCTAGCAGCTCCACTATCTGACATTTCCAATGATTCTTTGGACATAAGTGGCCATGGAATACTGGAAGTTATGATCCTTCTTTATAAAAGCAGAAGTATGGAGGAGGTTAGGAACTACATGCTGGTTAGTCTGACCTCTGTGGTGAGTAAAGTAATGGAAATGCTTATAAAACAGGATAACAGAGTTTCTGGATTCCAATAGATTGCAAGATTTGAGGCAGCATAATTTAGTAGAAGCAAGTCTTGTGAGATCAATCTGATTAATTTATTTGACAGGATGACCAAAGAGAGAAACCTACATGTGATGTACTTAGAGTTCAGCAAAAATTTTGACACAGTGACATACATAAATTGATCATCACTAACAATGTCAGCAAATACTTCACAAGCTCCACTGGTGTAACAGAAGAAGCTTGCATCAAGACACTTATTAAAAAAAAAAATTTGTGTTTGTTTGTTTTTATGGACCTCAGCAGGGAATTCAAATGGGCCTACTATTTCCTGGCCACACTGAACTGAAAACCGCAATATTATCACTGGTCCAAATGCAATTTGTTTTTTTGTATAATCTATTTCTTACACATATCCAAACTTCTTCATTAGTCTTTAAATGCTTCAATGTTGCTTACATATCAAACAGTACTTAACTTGAGAAATGTCGGCAATGGAGTATTATCTAGTCCAACATGAGTCATGTTTCGCCATCTAGCGGCTGTATCAAGGATCACCCCCCCTACAAAACAAAAAGAAAATTTTGAAACATTGAAAAGTTATTTTCAAAGTACATGTTAAATATTATGTTTCTCACCAATCATACGGCCAAGCCAAACATGTCAACTGTGCTCTTGTCAAGATGGTGGCGGCATGTTTGTAACTACCTTTAAATATATAGCTGATATGGAGTCCCATCAATCAGGATCCCTGGTTCAAATTAAATCCTTTCGAGAAACTGTTTATAAAGTGTATATCCAAAATTACTCTTTATAATTCAAACGATTTTCAACATATAGGGTTAAATGGTCAGTATTCTCAATGAAGAAGGGTAGATAGTGGGGTTACCCAGGGGTCTGTGCTGGGACTGCTGCTTTTTAACATATTTATAAATGATCTAGGGATGGGAGTAACTTGTGAGGTAATTAAATTTGCTACTGACACAAAGTTATTCAAAGTTGTTAAATCGCAAGAGGATTGTGAAATACTACAAGAGGACATTATGAGACGTGGAGGGGCATAATCGAAAGGGACGTCCATGTTTTGCTGAGGACGTCCTCACAAAACATCCCAGTGGAAGGGCGGGGAAATCTGTATTATCGAAACAAGATGGACGTTCATCTTTCATTTCGATAATACGGTTGGGGATGCCCAAATCCTGAAATTTAGGTCGTCCTTGGAGATGGTTGTCCCTAGACTTGGTCGTTTCTGATTTTCGGCGATAATGGAAACCAAGGACGCACATCTCTGAAACGACCAAATGCAAGCCCTTTGGTCATGGGAGGAGCCAGCATTCGTAGTGCACTGGTCCCCCTGACATGCCAGGACACCAATCGGGCACCCTAGGGGGCACTGCAGTGGACTTCATAAATTGCTCCCAGGTACATAGCTCCCTTACCTTGTGTGCTGAGCCCCTCAAAATCCCCCCCCCCCAAACCCACAACTGTACACCACTACCATAGCCCTTATGGGTGAAGGGGGGCACCTAGATGTGGGTACAGTGGGTTTCTGGCGGGTTTTGGAGGGCTCACATTTACCACCACAAGTGTAACAGGAAGGGGGTGATGGGCCTGGGTTCGCCTGCCTGAAGTGCACTGCACCCACTAAAACTGCTCCAGGGACCTGCATACTGCTGTGATGGACCTGAGTATGACATTTGAGGCTGACATAGAGGCTGACAAAAAATATTTTTAAAGATTTTTTTGAGGGTGGGAGGGGGTTAGTGACCACTGGGGGAGTAAGGGGAGGTCATCCCCGATTCTCTCCGGTGGTCATTTGGTCAGTTCGGGCACCTTTTTGTGCCTTGGTCGTAAAAAATACAGGACCAGGTAAAGTCATCCAAGTGCTCATCAGGGACGCCTTTTTTTTCCATTATGGGTCGAGGACGTCCATGTGCTAGGCACGCACAAGTCCTGCCTTCGCTACGCCTCTGACATGCCCCCATGAACTTTGGTCGTCCCTGCGACAGAAAGCAGTTGGGGACGCCCGCTTTCGATTATACCGATTTGGGCGACCCTGTGAGAAGGACGCCCATCTTCCGATTTGTGTCGAAAGATGGGCGTCCTCTTTCGAAAATGAGCCTGTTGGTATCCAAATGGTAGGTGCTTAATCCTCTCATCAAAACACTCCACTCTGCTCCCAACCACTCTGATCACTCCCGATGTTACAATCCCGATATCTGACAATCTAAAAATCCTAGGAGTAACGTTGGACAACCATCTAACTCTAGAAACTCATGGAAAAGAAATAACGAAAAAGATGTTCAACATGATGTGGGTACTGAAAAGAGTAAAACCATTCCTTCCACAAAAAACTTTTCACAAAAAACAATCCACAGTACTCACCCACGCTGATTACTGCAACAGCATCTTCATTGGTTGCACAGCCCAAATCCTGAAAAAACTCCAAACTGCCCAAAACACGGCAGCCAGACTCATTTTTGGTAAATCAAGATTTGAAAGTGCAACACCACTCCACAAAAAATTATACTGGCTCCCTATCAAAGAGCGAATACACTTCAAAGCACACACACTGACCCACAAGATCCTTCATGGAGAACCTCCAAGCTACATGACCAAACTAATTGACCTCCCAGACAGGAACGGGTCCAAATCCTCTTGAACATATCTCAACCTTCACCTTCCCAATTGCAAAGGCCTCAAATACAAAACCTACTACGCTTCCAACTTCTCCGTGATAGGCAGTCAACTCTGGAACGCCATACCAAGACACATACGAGCAACCAACAAACTTCTACCCTTCCGAAAGTTGCTGAAAACACACCTCTTCCAATGAGTCTACCCGAACGACCCAACTTAATTTTAGTACCTAAACCTCACCACTAATCCACACCACTAACATTAACCATACCTTAATCCTGCCCCCATATTTTGTCATCTTATCATTTTCTATACAACTTGCGTATTTCTGTAAAATGTTGTATCCATATATTGTGTTATCTCTGTAATACCTGTACCTATTCATTGTAAGCTGCACTGAACCTGCTATTGAGCGGGAAAGAGCGGGGTATAAATGCTGCAAATAGATGACGTTTAAGGTAAGCAAGTGCAAAGTGATGCATGCAGTGGCGTAGCTACGTAGGACCACGGGGGCCTGGGTCCCCCAAATTTCCTCTGGGCCCCGGGTTTTGCTGGCAGGAGTTCCCAACCCCCGCTAGCTGAAGCGTTGGCCAATGCCGATCTCCAGCACTGCCACATTCCCTGCTCTGTCTTCACTTCACATCCAGCACGCTACTTTTAGTGAAACTGAGCATGCACAATTTCACTAAAAGGAGCATGCAGGACGTGAGGGGAAGACAGATCAGGGCCGGAGACCGGCGCTGGACAATGCTTCACCTGGTGGGGGTTGGGGACCCCCATCAGCCAAGGTATTTGCTGTGGCTGAGGGTGGGAAGTGGCAAGGTGGCGGGGAGGCAGCGAGGCAGCAGGAGAGCAGCAGCGGGGTGGCAGGCCAAAATGTGCCCCCCCCCGCCTCGGGCTCTGGCCCCCTCCCACCGCGAGGTCTGGCTATGCCCCTGGATGCATGTTGGAAAGAGAAACCCGAACTATAGTTATGTGATGCAAGGTTCCACATTAGGAGTCACTGACCAGGAAAGGGATCTAGGTGTCATCGTTGATGACATAAGAACATAAATACATAAGCACCGCCACAATGGGGAAAGACCAAGGGTCCATCAAGCCCAGCATCCTGTCTCCGACAGCGGCCAATCCAGGCTTCAAGAACCCGGCAACCCCCACCCAAAAAAAAAACTAGTAATGTTCAATGGACTTTTCCCTCAGGAATCTGTCCAAACCCCCTTTAAATTCCGTAAGGCCAGCTGCTGTCACTACATTCTCCGGAAACGAGTTCCAGCGTCTAACTACATGCTGAATAAAGAAAACTTTCTCCTATTTGTTTTAAATCTACCATATTCTAGCTTCATCTTGTGTCCCCTGGTTTTGTTGTTGTTTGAAAGTGTAAACAAACGCTTCACATCTGTCCGCTCTACTCCGCTCATTATCTATCATATCACCCCTCAGCCGCCTTTTCTCCAAGCTGAAGAGCCCTAACCTTCTCAGCCTTTCCTCATAGGGAAGTCGTTCCATTCCCTTTATCATTTTTGTCGCCCTTCTCTGATCCTTTTCTAATTCCTTTATATCTTTTTGAGATGCGGCGACCAGAATTGGACACAATACTCAAGGTGCGGTTGCACCATGGAGCAATACAACAGCATTATAACATCCTTGTGTTTGTTTTCCATCCCTTTCCTAATAATACTCAACATTCTGTGTGCTTTCTTAGCCGCCGCAGCACACTGGGCAGACGTTTTTAATGTCTTATCCACAATGACTCCCAGATCCCTTCCTAGGTCCGTAACTCCTAACGCGGAACCTTGCATGACATAGCTTTAATTCAGGTTCCTCTTACCCACATGCATCACTTTGCACTTGTCAACATTGAACTTCATCTGCCACTTGCACGCCCAGTCCCCCAGTCTCGCGAGGTCCTCCTGTAATCTTTCACACTCCTCCTGTGACTTGATGACCCTGAATCATTTTGTGTCATCTGCGAATTTAATTACCTCACTAGTTACTCCCATCTCTAGGTCATTTATAAATATGTTAAAAAGCAGCGGACCCCACTAACTACTCTTCTCCACTGAGAATACTGACCATTCAACCCTACTCTTTGCTTCCTATCTTTCAACCAGCTCTTAATCCATAGTAATACCCTACCTCAGATCCCATGACTCTCCAGTTTCCTCTGTAGTCTTTCATGAGGCACTTTGTCAAACGCCTTTTGAAAATCCAGATAACACAATATAAACCGGCTCCCCATTGTCCACATGTTTGTTCACCCCCTCAAAAAAATGCAGTAGATTGGTGAAGCAAGACTTCCCTTCACTAAATCCGTGCTGACTTTGTCTCATCAGCCCATGTTTTTGTACGTGCTCTGTAATTTTATTCTTGATAATAGCCTCTACCATTTTGCCCGGTACCGACGTCAGACTCACCGGTCTATAATTTCCCGGATCTCCTCCGGAACCTTTTTTAAAAATCGGCGTAACATTGGCTACCCTCCAGTCTTCCGGTACCACACTCGATTTTAGGGATAGATTGCATATTACTAACAGTAGCTCTACAAGTTCATGTTTCAGTTCTATTAATACTCTGGGATGAATACCATCAGGTCCTGGTGATTAGTAAATCTTCAGTTTGCAGAACTGATCCATTACATCCTCCAAGTTTACAGAGAATTCATTTAGTTTTTCCAACTCGTCCGCTTCAAGTACCCTTTCCGGCACCAGTGTCCCTCCCAAATCCTCCTCGGTGAAGACCGAAGCAAAGAATTCATTTAATTTCTCCACTACGGCTCGGTCTTCCCTGATCGCCCCTTTAACACCATTTTCGTCTAGTGGCCCAACCGATTCTTTAGCCGGTTTCCTGCTTTAATGTATCTAAAAAATTTTTTACTATGCATTTTCACTTCTAACGCTAACTTTTTTTCAAAGTCCTTTTTTGCCCTCCTTATCTCCGCTTTGCATTTGGCTTGGCATTCCTTATGTTTTATCTTGCTACTTTGAGTCGGTTCTCTTCTCCACTTTCTGAATGATTGTTTTTTAGTTCTAATGACTTCCTTTGCCTTACTGTTTAGCCACGCCGGCTGACATTTGGTCTTTTTTCCCCTTTTTCTAATACACGGAATATATTTTTCCTGTACCTCCAGGATGGTGTTTTTAAACAACATCCACGCCTGATGCAAGTTTTTACTCTGCGAGCTGCACCTTTCAGTCTTTTTCACTGTTTTTCTCATTTTGTCGTAATCACCTTTTCTAAAGTTAAACGCTAGTGTATTTGATTTCCTAAGTTCATTTACTTCAATGCCAATATCAAAACTGATCATATTATGATCACTGTTATCAAGTGGCCCTCGCACCGTTACCCCCTGCACCAGATCATGAGCTCCAGTAATGACTAAGTCTAGTATTTTTCCTTCTCTTGTGGGCTCCTGAACCAGCTGTTCCATGAAGCCATCCTTGATTTCATCAAGAAATTTCACCTCCCTAGCGTGTACCGATGTTACATTAACCCATTATTCGCTTCCCTAATTTACTTTGACATTGCTACATCCGTCCGCTCGTCCTGGCCAGGCGGATGGTAGTACACTCCTATCACCGTCCTTTTCCCCTTTTCACATGGAATTTCAATTCACAAAGATTCCAATAGGGGTTTTGTCTCCTGCAATATTTGCAGCCTGAGTCAAGGTTCCCATTTACATACAGTGCTACCCCTCCTCCTATCCTATCCACCCTATCGCTACGATATAATTTGTAGCCCAGTATGACTGTGTCCCATTGGTTATCTTCCTTCCACCAGGTCTCGGAGATGCCAATAATATCCAATTTTTCATTGTGTGCAATGTACTCCAGGTCTCCCATCTTATGTCTCAGGCTCTTGGCATTTGCATATAGACATTTCAATGCATGCTTGTTGTTACGTTTTATATTACGTTTAATACATGGCATTATTAATATGTTATCTTCTGTCTGGTCATTATTAATTTTATTTAAGGCCATCTGATCTACTACGATTTCTTTGACATCCTTAATTACAAGTAACTTTTTCTTCCCTATCTGAGTGACATCCTCAAAAGATACCTTATCCTGAACCATGCGCTTTTGAGCGACTGTCGGCCTCCCCCCCCCCCCCCCCCGTTTCTAATTTAAAAGCTGCTCTATTTCCTTTTTAAAAGTTGACGCCAGCAGCCTGGTCCCACCCTGGTTAAGTGAAGCCCATCAGATCGAAATAGGCTCTCCCTTCCCCAGAATGCTGACCAGTTCCTGACAAATCCAAAACCCTCTTCCCCACACCATCGTCTCATCCACGCGTTGAGACTCCGGATCTCTGCCTGGCACTTGGGCCCTGCGCGTGGAACAGGTAGTATTTCAGAAAATGCTACCCTAGAGGATCTGGATTTGAGCTTCATTCCTAAAAGCCTAAATTTAGCTTCCAGAACCTCTCTCCCACATTGTCCAAGACATCCAGCTCCTCCCCAGCACTATCTAAAACCTTGTCTAGGTGCCTCGTAAGGTCCGCCACCTTCGCACCAGGCAGGCACATTGCAACCCTCTGGTCAGTGTGTGTTAGGTATTATTAGGAAAGGAATGGAAAACAAAAATGAGAACGTGATAATGCCTTTGTATCACTCCATGGTGTGACCATACCTCAAATACTGTGTGCAATTCTGGTCACTGCATCTCAAAAAAGATACAGTGGAATTGGAAAAGGTACAGAGAAGGGCGAGAAAAATAATAAAGAGAATGGGACGACTTCACTATGAGGAAAGGCTAAAGTGGCTAGGGCTCTTCAGCTTGGAGAAAAGACAGCTGATGGGTGATATGATAGAGGTTTGTAAAATAATGAGTGGAGTGGAACGGGTAGATGAGAATCGCTTGTTTACTCTTTCCAACAATACTAGGACTAGGAGGCATGCAATGAAGCTACAAAGTAGTAAATTTAAAATTAATTGGAAGGGGAAGGGAAGGGAAATGGGACTTCATATACCACCTTTCTGAGGTTTTTGCAACTACATTCAAAGTGGTTTACATATATTCAGGGGCAATGGACAGTTGCCCCTGAATGCCCAGAGTCACAAGGAGCTGCAGTGGGAATTGTATTCAGTCCCCCAGGATCAAAGTCCACTGCACTAACCACTAGGCTACTCCTTCACTCCATATTTCTTCACTCATAACATAAGAGTAGCCATACTGGGTCAGACCAATGGTCCATCTAGCCTAGTATCCTGTTTTCTAAACAGTGGCCAAGCCAGATCACAAGTACCTGGCAGAAACCCAAATTGTGGCATCACTCCATACTAAAAATCCCAAGGCAAGCAGTTGCTTCCCATGTCTGTCTCAATAGCAGACTATAGACTTTTCTTCCAGGAATTTGTCCAAACCTTTTTTAAACCCAGATATGCTAACCGCTGTTACCACATCCTCTGGCAAAGAGTTCCAGAGCTTAACTATTTGTTGAGTGAAAAAATATTTTGTCCTATTTGTTTTTAAAATATTTCCATGTGACTTCCTTGAGTGTCCCCTAGTCTTTGTACTTTTGGAACGAGTTAAAAATTGATTTACTTCTACTCATTCTATACCACTCAGGATTTTGTAGACCTCAATCATATTCCCCTCATTCCTCTCTTTTTCAAGCTGAAGAGCCCTAACCTCTTTAGCCTTTCCTCATACAAGTGGAGTTTCATCCCCTTTATCATTTTAGTTGCTCTTCTTTGAACTTTTTCTAATTTCGCTATATCTTTTTTGAGTTACGGTGACCAGAACTGAACGTAATACTCAAGGTGCGGACGCACCACGGAGCGATGAAAGGGCATTATAGTATTTTTGGTCTTATTTCCTAATAATTCCTAGCATCCTGTTTGCTTTTTTGGCCGCCGTCACACACTGAGCAGAAGATTTCAGTGTATTATCTACAACGATACCCAAATCTTTTTCTTGAGCACTGACCCCCAAGGTGGACCCTAGCATCAGGTAACTGTAATTTGAATTATTCTTTCCAAAGTGCATCACCTTGCATTTGTCCAGGTTAAAATTCATCTGCAATTTGGATGCCCAGTCTTCCAATTTCCTAAGGTCTTCCTGCAATATTTCACAGTCCGCATGTGTTTTAACAACCTTGAATAGTTTTGTAACATCTGCAAATTTGATCACCTCACTCGTCATTCCAATTTCCATATCATTTATAAATATGTTAAATAGTATTTGTCCCAGTACAGATCCCTGGGGCACACCACTGTTCACCCTCCTCCATTGAGAGAAATGACCATTTAACCCTACCCTCTGTTTTCTGTCCAATAACCAATTCCTAATCCTTCCATGACTCTTTAATTTTCTCAGGAGTCTCTCATGAGGAACTTTATGAAAAGCTTTCTGAAAATCTAGATATAGTATGCCAACCAGCTCACCTTTATCCACATGCTAATTCACGCCTTCAAAGAAATGAAGCAAATTGGTGAGGCAAGACTTCCCTCGGCTGAACCCATGCTGACTTTGTCCCATTAAACCAAGTTTGTCCATGCTCTGTAATTTTATTCTTTATAATAGTTTCCACTATTTTGCTCGGCACGAATGTTAGGCTTACTGGTCTATAATTTCTCGAATCACCCCTAGAACCCTTTTTAAAAATCGGTGTCACATTGGCCACCCTCCAATCTTCAGGTACTACGGACGGTTTTAATGACAGGTTACATATTACTAACAGCGGATCAGCAATTTCATGCTTTAGTTCTTTGAGTACCCTTGGATGTATGCCATCTGGTCCAGGTGATTTATTACTCTTTAATTTAACAATTTGGCTCAGTACATCTTCCAGGTTCACTGAGATTTCTTTCAATTCCTCCGCATCATCACCCTTGAAAACCATTTCCATAAAGACAGAAGCAAAGAATTCATTCAGTTTCTCCACCATGGCCTTGTCCTCCCTGAGCGCCCCTTTTGCTCTTTCGTGATCTAATGGTCCCACGGATACCCTCACAGTCTTTCTGCTTCTGATGTACCTGAAAAAGTAGTTACTGTGAGTTTTAGCCTCTGCGGCAAGTTTCTCTTCGTTCTTTCCTTTAGGCTTCTTTATCAATGCATTGCATATGACTTGCCAGTGCTTATGTTACTTCTTATTTTCTTCATTTGGGTCCTTTCTCTATTCTTTGAAGGACAATCTTTTGGCTGTAATGGCCTCTTTTATTTCACCTTATAACCATGTTGGCTGATGTTTTCTCTTCTTTCCACCTTTGCAAATACGCAGAATGCATTTGGACTGGACTTCCAAGATAGTATTTTTGAATAACATCCATGCCTGATTGAGTTTCCTAACCTTTGCAGCCAATCCTTTTAGTTTCTTTTTAACCATTTTCCTCATTTTATTATAGTCGCCCTTTCTATAATTAAAAGCAGCTACAATAGATTTCTTTTGTGGATTCATCCCAGATAGTAGCTCAAACTTGATCATGTTATGATCACTATTTCCCAGGGGACCCAACACCGCCACCTCTTGCACTATGCCCTGCATGCCACCAAGGGCCAGATCCAAAATGACTCCCCCTCTCGTCGGTTCCTGGACCAGCTGCTCCAGGAAGCAGTCGTTTATTACATCTAGAAATTTTATCTCCCTGGCACTCCCTGATGTAACAATTATCCAGTCAATATTGGGGTAATTGAAATCATCAATTATTGCATCATTGCCCAATTTGCCAGCTTTCCTGATCTCTGTAAACATTTCTTCATCTATCTGTTAGTTCTGTCCCGGCGGACGGTAGTACAGCCCTACAAGAATATTCCTTCCCTTAACACATGGAATTGCTATTCATAAGGATTCCATACTGCTACCTGTGTCATGTGGAATGTATATTTTATTTGACTCAATTCCTTCTTTAACATATAGTGCAGCCCCTCCCCCCTCCAATTTGATCCTCTCTTCCATTTCGATACAATTTGTTCCTGTTAGCATAGTGTCCCATTGATTGTCCTCTTTCCAAAATGTCTCTGAGATGTCTATTATATCTACCTCATCATTTAGTGCTATATATTCAAACTATCCCATCTTATTTTTTAGGCTTCCAGCATTTGTATACAGGCACTTCAAACTGTGTTTTTTCCTTAGATCTACAAGCTGCTAAGAAATTGAAGGGGATAATGCACATCCTTTATCTTGCTCTCTCATTAAGCACACCTGGCTTAATTTAAGTATTGTTGAAACCTCTCTACTGGGATTCCCTAAATGTCCTGTTTCAATAGTATCCTTCAAGAATACTCCACACCGAACCATGTGCTCCTGGGCGACTGCTGGCTTCCCCCCCCATTCTAGTTTATAAGCTGCTCTATCTCCTTTTTAAAACATAGCACCAGCATGATGTATCTATAATTCGGGTTCCTTTTTCCCACATGCATCACATTGCACTTGCTCACATTAAACATCATCTGCCATTTAGACACCCAGTCTCGTAAGCTCCTCTTGTAATTTTTCACAATCCTCCCGCAATTTAACTACTTTGAATAACTTTGTGTCGTCAACAAATTTAATTACCTCACTAGTTACTCCCATCTCTAGGTCATTTATAAATATATTAAAAAGCAGTGGTCCCAGCACAGACTCCTGGGGAACCCCACTAACTACCCTTCTCAATTGAGAATACTGACTATTTAACCCTACTCTCTGTTTTCTATCTTTTAACCAGTTTTTATTCCACAATAGGACAACACCTCCTATCCTATGACTCTCCAATTTCCTCTGGAGTCTTTCATGAGGTACTTACACAATATCAACTGGCTCACCTTTATCCACATGTTTGTTCATCCCTTCCAATAAATGTAATAGATTGGTGAGGCAAGATTTCCCTTCACTAAATCCATGTTGGCTTTGTCTCATTAATCCATGCTTTCGAATATGCTCTGTAATTTTGTTCTTTATAATAGTATCTACCATTTTGCCCAGCACCGACGTAAGACGCACTGGTCTATAGTTTGCCAGATCTCCCCTGGAACCTTTTTTAAAAATCTGCGTTACATTGGCCACCCTCCAATCTTCCGGTACCTCGCTCGATTTTAAGGATAAATTAAATATTACTAACAATAGCTCCGCAAGTTCATTTTTCAGTTCTATCAGTACTCTGGGATGAATACCATCCAGTCCAGATTTGCTGTTTCAATTTGTCAAATTGCCCCATTACATCCTCTGAGTTTATAGAGATTTCACTCAGTTTCTCTGACTCGTCAGCTTTGAATACCATTTCTGGCACTGGTATCTCTCCCAAATCTTCTTCGGTGAAGACTGAAGCAAAGAATTCATTTAATCTCTCCGCTACGGCTGTGTCTTGCCTGATCGTCCTTTTTACCCCTCGGTCATCTAGCGGTTCAACTGATTCTTTTGCCGGCTTCCTGCTTTTAATATATCTAATTTTTACTAGGTGTTTTTACCTCTAACGCAATCTTTTTTTCAAAGTCCCTCTTTGCCTTCCTTCTCAGCGCTTTGCATTTGACTTGATATTCCTTATGCTGTTTCTTATTATTTTCAGTCGGTTCCTTCTACCATTTCTGAAGGATTTTCTTTTAGCTCTAATAGCTTCCTTCACCTCACTTTTTAACCATGTCAGCTGTCGTTTGGTCTTCCTCCCTCATTTTTTAATACTTAGAATATATTTGGCCTGGGCTTCCAGGACGGTGTTTTTGAACAGCATCCACGCCTGATGTAAAGTTTTTTTTCACCGTTCTTCTCATTTTACCATAGACTCCATTTTGAAAGTTAAACGCTAACATATAGGATTTGCTGTGTATACTTCAAAGCTAATATCAAATTTGATCATATTATGATCACTGTTATCAAGCGGCCCCATCACCATTACCTCCCATACCAGATCATGCACTCCACTAAGGACTAGGACTAGAATTTTTCCTTCTCTCGTCGGCTTCTATACCAGCTGCTCCATAAAGCTGTCCTTGATTTTGTCAAGGAATTTTACCTCTCTAGCATGCCCCAAGGAACACGTTAACAGAGGACTCAACATGGCAAGAATGGCAGATAGAGATATATTGCTACAGGGCCAGGTACAAAGAAAAAAATCCTGACATAGTATGCAGCCTTAGATTCTCTAACTTGTCATCTGATATACAAAGAATCAGAATATCAGTGGCCCATTTGCACCATTCATTCATATTAAAAGGCATAGGGCTGACCTTCTGTGTTATCCTTTCAATGTCACTATCCTTTAATGAGTCATACAGTACCAGGTTTACTGGTGTTCTGGGGTCTGTACTGGACTCAGTCTCTGTGTCTGCAGAATCCTTCTTGTCCCTCAGGTTAGTGCTTGAGCCTGGGGTTTCCTCATGTATGCATGTTTGAGTGCTTAAGTCAGTGTTTTCAGACTTAGATTTGCCCCCACTTCTCAAATCCACTACACACACTTCTGTGTGCTTTTGTGGTTCTATGAATTGAAAACCTGGCTTGTAGGGTGTTTCATAGGCCGGGGGTGATGAGGGAGAAATACTCGGAGCCTGCCAGTGCACAGAGTTAATCTGGTCCTTTGAGGCACATTTACTTTTTAAATGTTTAATTCTGTTTTAACCTCGTCCAATTGTTCATTTACATGTAAGAAGGAGTTTGTGGCTTGCACAACTTGTGCCCTTTGCATAGAGATGCAAACTTCTGCTTCCTCGAGGTCCCTGGTTAACTGAGTGCACTGAGTGGTCAGCTCTGCATTTTCCTGTTTCAAACTAATGAGCCCCCTACACAGACCTTGTATAAAAAGACATTTCCGTTTATTTGTTTTCTTTTTGAACTCTTGGGAATGGTGTATCATTTGTTTTTGGATGTTATACCAGGAATCCTCTGGGAATTCCCCTTCATATGGGCCTCCCTTTTTGTTACAATAAGTCTGTACCATTACCTTTAGTTCTTTAAGATCAAAAGCGTCCATGGTTGAGGCTGCTGAAAATACTTTTATTGGTACCGGGGCCTGGCTAGTTTCTTTATAGATAGATAGATAGATAGATAGATAGATAGATAGATGGAACTAGCTCTGTGTGGCTCTTGGAGTTGGAAATGCCCTCTTTTATAAAGAAAAGGGACTAGAGAGACAGTGCAGAATGAATATAGATTAAGCAAGGTAGGTGTTAAAAGATTAGATATGCCAACTGTCAGTTCCTGTCAGGCAGAGCTGACTTTCACCAAGACAGAGACTGGTCGAATATAGAGAAATAGTATAAAGTGACAGAACATTAAGTGGTTACCCAACACAGATATGTAGTGTTTAAAAATGTGGGACTGTTCCACTTGGTACCCCTTCCAATAAAGTTGGAAGATCTATCAGTCTTTTATGAGCAGCCCCAAACACAGCATTAAATTAATTCAACTTTCAATCCCCCCTAACAAGCCTATAAGTACATATCCAAATATGCAGAAAGCAAAAAAAATTTCTTACTTACCCAGCTGGAGATCCTCTTGCAAAACCGAGATGGAGCCCCCAAATGTCAGCAATCATTGTCTAGGTTTGGTCCCGGGGTCCAGTTCACAGAGGCAGTGAGTTCGTAGAGGCAGTAGGTTCCCAAAGAATACACAATCCTACTACTACTACTATTTAACATTTCTTAAGCGCTACTAGGGTTGCGCAGCTCTGTACAATTAACAAAGAAGGACAGTCCCTGCTCAAAGGAGCTTACAATCTAAAGGACAAAAAGTGCAGTCAATCAAGATTGAGGCAGTCTAGATTTCCTGGATAGAGGTACAATGGTTAGGTGCCGAAAGCGACATTGAAGAGGTGGGCTTTGAGCAAGGATTTGAAGATAGGTAGGGAGGGGGCTTGGCGTATGGGCTCAGGGAGTTTATTCCAAGCATAGGGTGAGGCGAGGCAGAAAGGGCGGAGTCTGGAGTTGGCGGTGGTGGAGAAGGGTACTGAGAGGAGGGATTTGTCCTGTGAACGGAGGTTACGGGTAGGAGCTTAAGGGGAAATGAGGGTAGAGAGGTAGTGAGGGGCTGCAGATTGAGTGCATTTGTAGGTTAGTAGGAGCAGCTTGAACTGTATGTGGTATGTGATCCGAAGCCAGTGAACTGACTTGAGGAGAGGGGTAATATGAGCATATCGGTCTAGGCGGAAGATAAGACACGCAGCAGAGTTCTGAACGGATTGAAGGGGGGATAGATGGTTAACTGGGAGGCCAGTGAGGAGTAGGTTGCAGGAGTCAAGGCGAGAGGTGATGAGAGAGTGGATGAGAGTTCGGGTGGTGTGCTCAGAGAGGAAAGGGCAAATTTTGCTGGTGTTATAGAGAAAGAAGCGACAGGTCTTGGCTGTCTGCTGGATATGGGCAGAGAAGGAGAGGGAGGAGTCGAAGATGACTCTAAGATTGCGGGCAGATGAGACAGGGAGGATGAGGGTGTTATCGACTGAAATAGAGAGTGGAGGGAGAGGAGAAGTGGATTTGGATGGAAAGACAATGAGCTCGGTCTTTGCCATGTTCAGTTTCAGGTGGCGGTTGGACATCCAGGTAGCAATGTCGGATAAGCAGGCCGATACTTTGGCCTGGGTTTTCACAGTGATGTCTGGTGTGGAGAAGTAAAGCTGGGTGTTGTCAGCATAAAGATGATATTGGAAACCATGAGATGAGATCAGCGAGCCCAGGGAAGAGGTGTAGATTGAAAAAAGAAGGGGTCCAAGGACAGATCCCTGAGGAACTCCAACAGAGAGCGGGATGGGGGTGGAGGAAGATCCATGAGAATGTACTCTGAAGGTACGGTGGGAGAAATAAGAGGAGAACCAGGAGAGGACAGAGCCCTGGAACCCAAATGAGGATAGTGTAGCAAGAAGTAAATTATGATTGACAGTGTCAAAAGCGGCAGATAGGTCGAGGAGGATGAGGATGGAGTAGTGACCTTTGGATTTGGCATGGAACAGGTTATTACAGACTTTACTGAGTGTCGTTTCTGTCGAGTGTAGAGGGCGAAAACCGGATTGATGCGGATCGAGGATGGCATGAGAGGAGAGAAAATCAAGGCAGCGGCTGTGAACGGCGCGTTCAATTATCTTGGAGAGGAAGGGTAGGAGGGAGATGGGGCGGTAGTTGTTTGGATATATAAAGTATATTATATTTGCATATATGTATAGGCTCACAGCTACCTGTACTAAGTGCTATGAGCCTATACAAGGCTGTCTCTGTATGTGTGTTTAGAGAAAGAGAAAGAACAGCTAAGCCAGCAGAGCCATGTGCAGAGAGAGGGAAAGAGAGAAAAACTGCCAGCCCCCAGAGCCCTGTGCTCTGGGGCTCACGATGGTGGTGGGCAGAGGGAAAGAAAGAGAGAGAAGTGCAAGCACAGCTCTTTGCTCTGCTGCACAGAGAAAGACAGAGAGAGACGTAGTGTCCTGGACAGAGAGAAGTGCCCTGAGCAGGGCCATGTGCTCTGCTTTATACCTCAAGAACAGAAAGAGATCAAAAACTTATCTTCCTTCCCAGTCAAACTCCAGTTTGCTTTCTGAAGTCAGGAAGGTGATGATTTTTACAGGTTGCACCTCTTTGAAGTCCCTAGTGATGGAACCTTTATGTCTGGCTTCCTTTGTTCTCAAGCCCTGCTCCCAGATATGACAAAAGGTATGTTAATCAGGGGCAATTAAGAAGACACAGGGCTAGTAGGCAGTTCAACACCATTTGCCCTTACTGATTCCTGAGGGAGGGGGAGATTTATCAGAAGCCAGAGGCTGGTTTAATATTAATCTAAGCATGTCAAGCTGGTTTCAAATTAATATATGTCCAGCAATCCTGACCTCCAGCAATCCTGCAACGGCCTAACCGGAACCGACTCAAACCCAGGGAAGGGAGAAAGAAAAAACGAGGGGTCCCCACGGGGACTAGAGCACCAACACACTAAGTGTTCACTAAGGACACAAGGGAAAAATGAACTAAGAGAGGTAACTATAGGAAACACGTCAGGCTGTACCCCACAGCACACAAAGGAAATGAGGGCCTGAGAAATATGGATACAGAGAGCAGAGACCCCCAGCAGACAGGAGAAGGAAAAGCCAGCAAAAAATAGAGAGCCGGGCCTGAGACGCACCCTGCTCAGAAAGAGCAGTACACGGTAATAGCGACAAAATACAAACATAGCACAAAGGTTAACTCCAAGGGAAACAAAACAAGCAACCTGGAACAGAATGATAAATGAGCTACCACAAAGCACCCCAGTCAAACAGGGGAAATCACAGGTGAGGGAAGAGGGGTAATCAGACACACAGCTGGAAGCGGCAAGCACACTGAGACAGAGCAACAGAGGGCTACAGTAAGGAAGAAGAAAACAAACTCCACAACACACAGAGCAAAAGCTCAAACAGCGCAAGGTAAGGCTTCAGCAGAAAACAAAGGGCAACACCAAAGCAAGGGTTGTAGGGAAGGGTAAGCTTAAGTAGATCAGACTGATGTCAGCTCAGCCCAGATGGGCCAATCAGGAACGGTTCCAGGCATTCCCCTGTCTGACTAGCAGAGTTAAACAGAATCAAAACATTCAGTGAGGGAGTGTTCCTAGGACATCTGCCACTATACCACTCATTCCCTTCAACCTGGAAAAGTTGTTACTATTAACTTTTGCCTCTATGGTAAAAGTTACTCTTCATATTCTCTTTATCAACGCTTTACATCTAACTTGCCAGTGCTTCTGTTGCTTCTTATTCTCTTCATTTGGATCCTTTTTCCATTCTTTGAAGGATGTTCTTTTGGCTCTAATAGCCTCTTTCACTTCAACTTTTCACCATGCTGGAGCACCAGGTGGGGAAATTTCTCCAAATGGGTTAGTTTTTTTTTTTTAATTTATAGAAGTCTTTATTAAGCATTGTTAACACATAACAAAGCATATTCAGTTCAGTACAATGCAATTTTGAACAAAATATATTATAACTAACACTAAATACTAAACAAACAAGATATCGGGTACATTGTACGTGTCAACTCTATATCAACTGTCAACTTGACTTCAAAATTTTTTTTGGTTTTTGGAATATACTTCCCCCCCCCCCGAACCCAAACCCACCCACCCTTCCTCGGATCTCATGTCCCCCCCTATACCCCCATCCCCCCCAAACCCCCATCCCCCCCAAACCCCCACCCCTCTGCTCCTTCCATCACTCAACAATATATCAATCAGCCAGAACATACATTCAAAAAAGGTGTCCAAATCTTCTCCCATTTTGACAACAGTCTCCTTTTAGCAGCCATCAGTCTTTCCATCTCACAGACATAATGCACCCTAGTGATCCACCCTACTAGAGAGGGGACCAGCGGCGACTTCCAGTTTTGAGCCAAGTTAAGTCGAGCTGCATGTAAGGCCCCCCTCACCAGAAACCACTGATTAGATGATAGACCCTCCGGCCTCTGCCCCAGTAAAAAGACCAGAGGATGCCAGTGCACAGATTTTCCCACCCACACCTGAAGACGTGACTGCACGCCTTTCCAATAGGCCTTTGCTTTAGGACAGGACCACCAAATATGTCCCATGGTCCCCACTTCACCACATTGCCTCCAACATGTTTTTGTCACTGTAGGAAACGTGATTCAAACGGGCCGGGGTAAGATACCACCTGGAAAACACTTTAATGGCATTCTCTTTCATAGGCACAGCTAGTGAGGATCGCAATATCCTTCTCTCCAATTTCAACCACTCCTCATCCGAGAGGACAAAGTGCAGTTCCTGCTCCCACTTCCTCCTATGCACTAAAGAAGGGTTTTGTCACACCGCCAGCACTCCATACAAATAAGTAATCATCCCTCGTGTACTCCTAGGAGTCACACAGATTTCCTCCAACGAGTGCACCTCCCTCCGTAAACACTCAACATATACAGGCCCCTTCAAGAAATGCTTCAGCTGCAGGTAACCATAATGGTCACTAGGTTTAAGTTTATAATCTTCCATTAATGTCGCAAAAGGGATCAGATCTTCTCCAACATAGAGCTGCCCTAGCATATCCAGACCCGTTTCTGCCCATCTACAAAAAGGCGTGCTCCCGGCTCAAACAGAGGGTTATCCACTATTGGTGCCAATCCCAAAACAGGAGGACAGCGCTCTGGAAACATAGGATCCCAATAGTAAAAGGTGGCCTGTACAACTGGAGGAAACTGAGCAACCTGTCCTCGATATTTATTCGCAAGCCACATTACATGCCCTAACTTACGGGTACCCACTAGGGACTGCTCTATATGTACCCACAGTTTATGGTCCTCACACCTGAACCATTCAACAGCTGACCTGGCCTGTGCAGCACCGTAGTACCAATACAGATTAGGTACCCCCAGCCCTCCAACCCGCGTACTCTTATATAATAAGGCCCGTGGTAAACGCGGCCTCTTCTGATTCCATGTAAATCGGATCAACATATCCTGTAAGCTGGACAAAAAGGACCGAGAGACCCGCAATGGCAAAACCTGAAATAAGTACAAGAGGCGCGGTAAGATATTAATTTTAATTGCCGCTATCTGGCCCAGCCAAGACAAGCCCATGGTCGCACATCTGTCCAAATCTCTACGTAAAGCCTTCTGAAGACCCGGGTAATTAACAGCAAATAATTCAGACAAGTCTCCAGGAATCCTAACCCCCAGATACCGTATATCTCTGTCCGACCATTTAAAGGCAAAAGAAGTCTTAAGCACCTCTCTCATCTGTGGAGGGATCCCCACCTCTAACCCCACGGACTTAGAGGCATTCAGTTTATAGCCAGATATCCGAGAATATTGCTCTATTTCCTTCATCAAATTGGGTAATGAGATCAAGGGCTTGGTCAAAGACAGGAGCACATCATCCGCAAATAATGCGATTTTATGCTCATGGGCTCCCACGCTTATGCCACTAATGTCCATATTTTCTCGTATAGCAGCAGCTAACGGTTCCATAGCCATAGCGAACAGTAGCGGGGAGAGCGGACAGCCCTGTCTAGTTCCCCATCCCAAGGAAAACACACCAGAAAGCCCCCCATTAATTTTAACACAAGCCTGCGGCGAAGTATATAACGCTTGAATCCAGGACCGATATAATGGACCTATCCCAAATCTATGCAGGACAGAATCCAAGTACCCCCAGTGAACCCGATCGAAGGCCTTTTCAGCGTCCAATCCTAATAACACCATCGGACAGGCCTTCCTTTGAGCAGCATAAAGCAGGTCTATAGTTCTCCGTATATTATCCATTGCTTGCCTCTGCGGGACAAAGCCAACCTGATCTGGGTGGATTAAATCAGGAAGAACCCTCCCCAAACGATTGGCAAGCACCTTGGCTAAAATTTTTATGTCTGTATTCAATATAGAGATAGGGCGATAAGAGGCACACTCAGTTCTATCTTTATCAGGCTTTGGGATTACCACCACCAGGCTTCCATCATTGTCCAGGGGAAGGATGCTCCGTCCCTGATAGAATTAATTACCAGCACCAAATAAGGTGCCAGCACATCTGCGAAGGTCTTAAAAAACTCATTTGTGAAGCCATCCAAGCCCGGCACCTTCCCCGTCGGCAATGCTTTGATTACCTGCAACACCTCATCTGTCGTCACCGGGGCATCCAGCTCTAACTTCTGTTTTGCAGACAAAACTGGCAGATTCCTATCCTTCAAATAGCCACCAATTTCCCCAGTCTGTACAGCGGCATCCTCCATGTAGAGTGTCTCATAAAATGTAGCAAAACGCTCCCTAATCTGGGCAGAGCTATGCAACATGGCACCCCTATCATCCTTCACTCGCAGAATTTGTCTATCTGCTCTCAGCTTTCTAGGTTTTGCAGCCAGCACCCTCCCAGGCTTATTAGAACATTCATAGTGCACCTGCCTCAGACGTGCATTCACAAATTTCAAACTTTCATCATGCAGCGCATTCAACTTCAGTCGCCCTGCTTGAAGCTTTCGGTAAGCAGACACGGAGCCAGAAGCCCTGTAGGCCTGCTCCAAGACACTTACTTTTTCCATACACTGATTCAAACGTTTTTTTTCTGTACCCTGGATTTCTGACTAGCACATTTAATAAAATAGCCTCTCGATACTGCTTTAAAGGCATCCCAGACAGTACCAAGAGGCAGCCCAGACTCCAAGTTGTTGGTAAAATACTCCTTTAAAACCGGTATAAAATTAGCTACAATATCTGGGTCCTGCAACAAACAGTTATTAAATGTCCATCTGCAATCTCTAGTTTCCTCCCTCAATGAAGGAAGAACTGCCCAGACCGGAGCATGATCAGATAAAGTGATAGGACCTATGCAGTGTCACCTCCCCCCTCTGTCAAAGTTTTATCAAGAAAGACACAGTCAAGTCTAGAGTAGGAGAGATGAACATGTGAATAGAAAGTGTAATCTCTTCCCCTTGGGTGTCCCAGTCTCCACCCATCGTACAGACCCATAGCATCCACAAAGTTCTTTAAAGCCTGAGAAATTTTATAATCAAGAGGAGCAGGAGAAGTGGATCTGTCAAGCCCCGGCTGCATGGTGGCATTAAAGTCTCCTGCCACCAGCAATTTGCCTCAAGCAAAACTCTGTAGCTCTCTTTGAAGGTAGACAAAAAATTTCTCCTGCCTCTCATTTGGAGCATACACACTAACCAAGGTATATTCCTCCTGTTCCAACATAACATGTAAAAAGAGAAATCGGCCCTCAGAATTTCTCCTCAAGTGCAGTATTTGTACCTGTACATTCTTATGAAACATAATGGCTACCTCTCTTTTCTTAGCCCCCTTTTCATCAGAAGCAAAGTACATCTTCGGGTATTGTCTAGAGGATATCACCCCCTCATGTCTTTTTAACAAATGAGTTTCCTGCACGAAAACCACCTGTGGGTGCAACAAGCGGAGTTCACGCAGCAGAGCATGTCTTTTATATGGAGAGTTCAGCCCTTTTACATTATAGGTATCTTAAAATTTGCCATTTGGTTTTTTCTGATAAACAAACATGCTTAACGAAAGGAGCTTACCCCGTCCCAACCCGTCCTCCCCCCCACCCCCCTAAACCCGTCTATCCCAAGTACCCCCTCCTGCCCCCCAAAAAACAAAACCCCAACAAGCCAGAGATCACTATCCCCTATTAAGAGCCCCTCACCCATCCCTATCCCCCCCCCCCCCCCCCCGAGTCCCACCTCTAGCAAAGGACAAAACTCCTAAGCTAGGAATAAAGAGAGAAAGAACTCACGTACCCTGACAACTACCCACGACCCCCTCCATCCACAACCCACACTCCCATCGCTGCATCCTCAAACAGATCTATCCTGGCCGCCCCTCCCACCAGGCTCCCCTTACACACTCACACTACTGCCCTCCCACTAATCCCGCCACCCTTATTTTCATACAAATCAAATACTACAGAACATGGTAATGTTGCAAACCTGAACATATAACAGTGTACACGTGCTCACTTAGGAACCAATTCCACTGTTTTAACTGCAATACAAGGACACGTGGAGGGGCATAATCGAACGGAAACGCCTTTCTCCATGGGCGTTTATCTCCGAGAACGGGTCCGTGAAGGGGCAGGCCGAACCGTATTTTCGAAAAAATGGACGTTTTTGAGCTGGGCGTTTGTTTTTTTTAGCGATAATGGAAACTAAAAACGCCCAGCTCAAAAACGTCCTAATCCGAGCCATTTGGTCGTGGGAGGGGCCACGATTCGTAGTACACTAGCCCCCCTGATATGCCAGGACACCAATTGGGCACCCTACGTCAGAAAAAGCTCCCACATGCATAGCTCCCTTACCAAGGGTGCTGAACACCCAACCCCCCTCCCCCAAAACCCACAAATGTACAACACTACCATAGCTCTTAGGGGTGAAGGGGGCACCTACATGTGGGTACAGTGGGTTTTGGAGGCCTCCCATTTACCAGCACAAGTGTTTCAGGTGGGGGGGGAGGGGAATGGGCCTGGGTCCACCTGGCTGAAGTGCACTGCGGTACCCACTAAAAGTGGTCCAGGGACCTGCATACACGCAGGCCTCTAGGATGCTGCTATATAACCTTGGCACACCAGTTGGCACCTGAAGACTAATCTCTACGAAAACGTCCTTTATTGGAATAACCGTCTTTACTCACAGTTAACTGCAGATCAGAGGTTGTGCCCCACTGGCAATGAGTCTCCCTGGTACTGAGATGAGCAGTAGGTCAGAACTGGCAGAATGCTGTACAATGCCCTCATTCAGCCACATTCAAGGGAAGAACTAAGTTGTCTAACGTGGCTAACACAGGAAAGGGAACTAAAACTGGCTTACAAAAATGGCCACTACTGCATGGACTACAACAGGAAACACAACAGGGCACACTCTGACCTAGTAGGTAGGAGGAAAAGCACCATGGGAGAAGAGCCTACCAACTACCAACATTGTGAGACTGTAACACAAGCTAATGAAATCACGGAGCCCAATAACCTACACCCACCACAATGCAATGCTGATGTGACCCTGTACTGCACCCGAGAGCTACATCTGACCCAGGGAAAGGCTGTGACAGGATCGAACACATTCTGCTGTCATGGAGGTGGGCACGGCATTTGAGGCTGGCATACAGGCTGGGAAAAAAGTTTTTAAAGTGGGTTTTTTTTGTGGGAGGGGGTTAGTGACCACTGGGGAAGTCCGGGGAGGTCATCCCCGATTCCCTCCAGTGGTCATCTGGGCAGTTGGGGCACTTTTTTGGGACTTGTTCGTGAAAAAAAGGGTCCAAAAAAAGTGACCCAAAATCACGGTAAAAACGCCTTTTTTTTTCGATCAGATAAGACGCCCATCTCTCCTCGGCTGATAACCACGCCCCAGTTCCGCCTCCACCACGCCTCCGACACGCCCCCGTCAACTTTATTCGTTTCCGCGATGGAGTGCAGTTGGAAACGCCCAAAATCGGCTTTCGATTATACCGATTTGGGCGCCTTTGCGAGACAAACGTCTATCTCCTGATTTAGGTCGCACTATAGGCGTTTTTCTCTTTCAAAAATAAGCTGGCTTAAGTCTACAGTCCAGTCAAGAAGCAGATCTTGTGCTCTTGGGTTTGCTCGGCACTCGCTTCCACTGTTGCAATTTGGCCCGCGTTACATCTGCTAAATCCGCTGTTGGAGCCTCCGTTGTCACCAACCCCTCGTTTTTCAAGATCAACCAGACCTCCGCCATAGTGCGAGCCCGATGCATTTTTCCTCCAGCCAAGAAACAAAGGGCAAATGGAAATGCCCAACGATACGGGATCTTGTGCTTAATTAATATCTCCAGGGCAGGTTTCATCTCTCGCCGCAAAGACAGGGTATGGGCAGACAAATCCTGGAACACCTTCACTTGGGCTTCGTTGAAATCGATGTGCTGGGTCTGTCTTGCACGCTGCAACACCTGCTCTTTTGCAGTAAAAGAGGCAAAGCAGACAACAATGTCTCTGGGTCTATTTTCTAATTTTTTCCCCAGTGCTCTGTGGGCTCTTTCAATGGCAATCTCCTCAGTTCCCAACAGCTTGCCACACAGGGTTTTCACAATCGCTGCAACATCCTCCTTGTCCCCTACCTCCGGGACCCCCCCGAAATCTTAAATTGTTTTGTCGCCCCCGATTTTCCAGATCATCGACTTTAAACTGCAAATCAGTGTATATTTCGAGCAATTTCGTGCAGCGCGCCTCAGCATCACCAAACTTTACCTCGTGCTCGTCCACTCTGAACTTTCTGTTTCCGCAGAGGTGGGACGCGCCTGAGAAAAGGCCCTGACCAGGGTTGCCAGGTGGAAATTTTTTTTCCAGCCCAATCCAGGCCAAAAAACAGCCCAAAACCCGCCCAAACACAAACCCCGCCCCTGACACCCCCACCCCCGCGTCATCACCCCCGCCCCCGCCGTCATCAACCCCGCCCCCGCCGTCACCGGCCCCGCCTCCCACGTCATCGGCCCCGCCTCCCCGTCATCGGCCCCGCCTCCCACGTCATCGGCCCCGCCTCCTCCGTCATCGGCCCCGCCTCCCACGTCATCGGCCCCGCCTCCCACGTCACTAACCCCGCCCAAAACATCACTAACCCTGCCCAAAAAGTCACTAACCCCGCCCCCCCGCGGCCGAAAAAACCGCCCTGAAGCCCAAAAACAGCCCAAAAAAACCGCAACCCGCCGCGGGCAAAAATTTCCCACGGCGGGTCGCGGAAAACCGCCCAATTGGGCGGTAAAACCGCCCACCTGGCAACACTGGCCCTGACGCCGGCAGAATCAAGGCTCACTCTGAATCGCCGGTGCTGCGCAGGAGGGAGAAGACGGGCAGAAGAGAAGGTGAAATTGAAAGATGCAACGCTCGGGGGGGGGGGGGGGTGCTTGAGAAGGGAGAAAGCGAGCGAGCGAGCTGGAGAAGGGAGAAAGTTAAGTTATCAGATATTTATAGTTAAGTCTAAAAATGTGTTTAAAAAGGAAAATTGTTTATATATTCAACAGTGTTTTATCACAAGTCTTTTAAACCCTTTGCATTCATGCTTACACCCTAAAGTATTATATGTAATAAGGACAGAGTTGTCTTTGTCCACTCCCATGAGTCTGACTTCATAATGTCATCAATCAACTTTTGAACCAGTTGTCAAGCAGGCAAGCAACCACGTCGCCAGTCTGCTGCTCAAAGCCCCTGTTACCTGAAAGGAGATTCCCAGAAATCCCTATAAGAAGTGAGCAAGGGAGGCTTTTAAGACTAAGGGAGATGATGGTTGGGGGTCAGTTGAGGCTGAAGGAAGGAAGTGACTTTGGGGGAAGACTGTCAGTTTTACAGAAAGAAAGGAATAAGTTGCAGAGGGAGAGATGCAGAGTGAGGTTGCTGGGGGTGTACTGAGAGGGACAAATGAGCCCTTGTGATGGGGTTCTGAGGGAAAGGTAGGGGAGGGGAAAGAGGATTGAGCACTGTACAGACAGACACACAGTGTAACTAGTACCTTTGAACTATTGTGTATTCCATTATTGAGAGGGAATGGACTGTGTGTGTGCTACATTATCACATTCAGAACCCTTATTTTATAATCCTCACTTTAATATTCCCTTATCTCTTGTTTGTCCTGTTTGTCTGTCCTAATTAGATTGTAAGTTCTGTCGAGCAGGGACTGTCTCTTCATGTTCAAGTGTACAGCGCTGCATACATCTAGTAGCACTTTAGAAATGATAAGTAGTAGTAGTAGTAGAAAGCAGGCGGGGAGGGTGGTGGCTGGAGAAGGGAGAAAGCTGCCGGGGGGGGGGGGGGGGGGGCGGCGTGCTGGAGAAGGGAGAAAGCGGGCAGGGAAGGTTTAATAGGCTCACTTCCACTCTGGTCAATCTAGTCCAATTTAACAAGGGAGCCAAACTTACTTTCCTTGTGCCATCACTATCCATCAGGATAGGCAATGTCTTGAAAGGTGGAGGATAAAGGATTTTTTTTAATATATGTTTATATCACACATTATCCCAAGCAAAGTTGGATTCAGTGTGGCTTACATTTTAAAATACAGTGAGACAGAATAATAGAATTTAGTTATATCATAGGAATAAATAGATGAATTTGTACCCTGTTATGACAGTGTCCCACTGGTTATCCTCCTTCCACCAGGTCTCAGAGAAGAATGTTTTCAGAGATTTTTGAAAGATAGTTGTTTCGTTGATTGATTTCAAGTCTGTGGGTAATGCATTCCATAATTGTGTGCTCATGTACGAGAAGGTAGTGGCATGCATCAGTTTGTACTTCAGTCCTTTGCAGCTGGGGTAGTGCAGGTTGAGAAATTTGTGAGATGTTCTTGTGGCGTTTCTGGGAGGTAGGTTCACGAGGTTTAGCATGTAGATTGGGGCGACTGCATGAATGATTTTGTGTACAATCGTGCAGATCTTGAATGCAATGCGTTCCTTCAGTGGGAGCCAGTGAAGTTTCTCTCTTAGTGGTTTTGCACTTTCATATTTAGTTTTTCCAAATATGAGTCTGGCGGCTGTGTTCTGGGCAGTTTGGAGTTTTTTGATTGTCTGTTCTTTGCACCCAGCATACAGTGCATTGCAGTAGTCTAGATGACTTATTACCATTGACTGTACCAGAGTACGGAAGATGTATCTCAGGAAGAAAGGTTTTACTCTTTTACGTTTCCACATGGTGTAGAACATCTTTTTGGTCATGTTTTTCACGTGGGTGTCACGAGTGAGGTTTCGATCAATGGTGACTCCAAGAATGTTCAAGTTTTGTGAGACCGGAAGGGAGCAGTATGGTGTGGTTATGATGTTGAAGTTTTTTGTGTTATGTTGTGAGGTGAGTACAAGGCATTGTGTTTTTTTCTGCGTTAAGTTTTAGTTGGAATGCATCTGCCCAGGTGTGCATTATTTGCATGTTATCTAAATACAATATTAAATTAAATCTATAAATATCTGTTGACCTTTATTACCAATAAGAATACATAAAAAAGCACCAAGAGCCATTCAATAATGGGATAATAAAAAGTCCTTTATTAGACCTGACATGGGCCATGCTTCAGCATCGTGCCTACGTCAGGGGTCAATAGAGTCAATCTATTTAAAAGTATCCCATCCATGGAGAGTCAAAGTGCATCATAGTAATCTCAGAACGCCGGAGCGCTGTGACGCACTTTGAATCTCCATGGATGAGATACTTTTAACTTGTTTTGGTTTGCTGATTATATGCACTTTCACTCACTATTTTAAATAGATTGACTTTATTGACCCTTGATGCAGGTGCTTGATCCTGAAACACGGCCTGTGTCGGGTCTAATAAAGGACTCTTGACTATCCCATGCTTCAACGGCCCTTGGTGCTTTTTTATTTTCTTATTGTTGTGTGTACTTCAACCCTCTCTTCTTCTGTCACACTGATCTTTATTACCAAACCATCTTATCAGAATCTCTATACTTAACATAGTTTAATACCTTTTCTCTGTCCGCACTAAATTCATCTTCATCAACAAATTCATTCTCTGAGAAAGAAGGATCAGGTTTTTCTTTATGTAGTGGATCCTCTTATATAGGGCTCCTGAGGTAGATCTTTGCTACTGTGACTTTAATTATTTCTGTTCTGATACACTGTAGGGAAAAGTCAGCGTTGGGGAGTAAGGTCCCCTTACACTGTTCTCCGTCCATGTTCTCCTGTGTTGCTATTTGTCCTATCCAGTATTTCCACTGTCTCCCTGCCCTTATGCTCCCATGATGTGAATATCCTCCTGTATTCTTACCCAGTCCAGCATCACCCTATTTCCCCTCACATGTCTATCATCATCTCTCTATGTCCCTATCCCTCCAGGTGTCTAGCATTGACCTTCTGTATCTCTATCCCCCACCGCCCCCCAATGTGTCTTGCATCACTCCTCTATGTTCCTATCTCTCCCCATGTCCAGCATCTGTCCTTTTTTCTTCCCTCCTTCCTGCTCTCCTCCCCACGGACCAGCATCTCTCCCTTTTCCCCCTCAATTCCTGCCATCATTTACTTCTCTCTCCCCTTCACCTCTCACTAGTAGTATGGCATCTCTTGGCCATTCCCATGTTTGACATCCCGTACTCACTTCCCCTTCCCAACCCTAGGGTCCCAAGGTATTTTAAACTTCTTATCCTTGATCACCAGCAGCAGCAATGCTCAGAACAGGCTGCCTCTGAGGCCTTTTTTCTGCTGGTCCTGCCTCTTCCAGTTACACTTCCTGTTTCCAGAGAGGCTTGACTAGCAGAGGGAAAGCTCCATGGGCTGGCCAGAGGCAGTCTGTTTGAGTGCTACTGCTGACAATTGAATGTAATAATTTTAAAGGACCCCAAGGGTGGGAGGAAAAAGTGAGTGAGATATGCCAAATTGTAAGGGGGGGGGGGGAAGAGAAGAGAGATACATAAGTACTTAAGTATTGCCACACTGGGACAGACCAAAGGTCCATCAAGCCCAGCATCCTACTACTACTACTACTTAACCTGTTTCCAACAGTGGCCAATCCAGGTCACAAATACTTGGCAAGATCCCAAAAATGTTCAATACATTTTATGCTGCTTATCCCAGAAATAAGCAGTAGGTTTTGCCCAAGTCATTTTAATAATGGTCTATGGACTATTCCTTTAGGAAGTCATCCAAATCTTTTTTAAACCCCGCTAAGCCTTTACATTCTCTGGCAACGAATTCCAGAGTTTAATTACACGTTGAGTGAAGAAATATTTTCTCCGACTCGTTTTAAAGTTACTACTTTGTAGTTTCATTGCATGCCTAGTATTTTTGGAAAGAGTAAACAAACGATTCATGTCTACCTGTTTCACTCCACTCATTATTTTATAGACTACTATCATATCTCATCTCAGCCGTCTTTTCTCCAAGTTGAAGAGCCCTAGCCGCTTCAGCCTTTCCTCATAGGGAAGTTGTCCCATCCCCTTTAAAATTTTGGTTGCTCTTCTCTGTACCTTTTCTAATTCCACTATATATTTTTTGAGATGCAGTGACCAGAATTGAACACAATATTTGAGGTGCGGTCGCACCATGGACCAACACAAAGGCATTATAATGTCCTCATTTTTGTTTTCCATTCCTTTCCTAATAATACCTAACATTCTATTTGCTTTCTTAGTCACCGCTGCACACTGAGCAGAGGGTTTCAACGTATCAACAACGATGACGCCAAGATCCCTTTCTTGGTCGGTGACTCCTAATGTGGAACCTTGCATTACGTAGCTATAATTCAGGTTCCTCTTTCCCACATGCACTTGCTCACATTAAACGCCGTCTGCCATTTAGACGCCCAGTCTCGTAAAGTCCTCTTGTAATTTTTCACAATCATCTTGCGATTTAACAACTTTGAATAACTTTGTCTCATCAGCAAATTTAATTACCTCACTTGTTACTCCCAACTCTAGATCAATTATAAATATGTTAAAAATCAGCAGTCCCAGCACAGACCCCTGCTATACCACGAGGTGGGTCAAGGAGCCAATGCTGGAGGGAAGGGTACTTTGGTGTGTGAGCTGGAGAAGAGGGCCAAATGTGTGTGCCACAACCCTAATTCGTGTGACTTGGCATATCTGCACTTGTGCTTATCAAAGTTGCCACATGCATTACTTCTGCAGGCCTGGAGGTGGCAGCAGAAGGGAACAGATCAGCCTGGACCTTGTGATCTGATGCCTCTCCAGCTGCTCCTCAGGGCCACAATAGGTAAGAGCAATCACAGCAGCTTTTGGCACCCTCAAACTTCAGCACTGCCCTACCATGCTTACTGTGCTTAGTGCTTAACAAGTTGCACCAGTCCTGGATTGTACCCATGCATCCCAGTACTGCTGTGAGTCCCATGTGTCCTCAGCAGTGCATTAAGCTATATATGGATAGTAACATAGTAACATAGTAGATGACGGCAGAAAAAGACCTGCACGGTCCATCCAGTCTGCCCAACAAGATAACTCATATTTGCTGCTTTTTGTGTATACCCTACTTTGATTTGTACCTATGCTCTTCAGGGCACAGACCGCATAAGTCTGCCACGCACTATCCCCGCCTCCCAACCACCAGCCCCACCTCCCAACCACCGGCTCTGGCACAGGCACAGACCGTATAAGTCTGCCCAGCACTATCCTCACCTCCCCAGCCCTCCCCAGTGGTGTGCTGGAGCCGATTGTTATTTTTTAAAGAATTTGGGGAGCCGGTTGTTTAACAACCGGCTCCCCAAATTTGGGCTGGGGTGGCTCAGGTCCCTCCAGTGGATAAGATCTTGCAGGAAAAGCAAGTCCTTGCTCAGCCAGTCATAGATTTTTAAACCTAGCTGGTATTTTTACAGCCTTAGTCCTAAAATCTGGCCTTCCACCCTTCCGGTGGGCATCCAGTAAGGGCCTCTTGCTGTAGTATAATTATACATTCCCCACTTGTCACCCCCTCTGAGGAGGGGTGACACAAAGCTCGTCAAGCTTGTCATCATCCATTCCAGAAGGTGGCAAGCTATCAAACGAGAGGGGGAGTTTTGCTCTTATGGATTGCTAGCAGATATTATGCAAGACAGAAAACTTCATTCTTAGGTGGTATATTTTTGGGCATATGGAATTCCCTTTATATTACCCCACCCCTTGGGCTTAATCCTAATATTACCCCTCTTGAGGTAATAGCAATTTCAGGTGGATCATGCTAATAAATACTTTCAGGTCTTTCTATGGCTTCTATTATATCTGCTGCATAGTGCATAGGGAGATAATCTAATGTATCTATCTCAGTGGTCCTCGAAAGGAATAGTGGTTTATATGGTTAGCATTCAGATTGCAGGCTGTTTTAGGTTGTAGGTATTCAGAATCCTTAAACAGGTCGGAATGCCTGGACCTTACTAGTACTCATCATTAGCATCCAATCATGAGCACTAAAAAGTGGATAGCAAGTATGAGGTTGCCTTATACAGCAAAAATGGTGAATCCTAGGAAAATTTATATTAACAAAGGTCATGCATGGATCTTGACATATGCATAATGACCTGGAAGTATGGGAAGCATTTTATATATCCTTTACCCCACTTGGAGCTTAGTCAAACCTACAGAAAGACATGCAGCTTAAGTAAGCCTACACCAAAGTTAAACAATTGCATAACTGGTTGATACTAACAGGGTTTACACCTACATTATGATATCATAGCCAGTATTAGGGTTTGATGTTACCCTTGTATCTGAGCAATATCAACTTCAATTTAAATTACATAAACAGAAATAACGGGGAAACTCTTGGAAAAACAATTAGAACAATAAAGGAAATAATAGGAAAATAAAAATAAAACCTTTTCAATATATAGACAGGATTACTGCTACACTGAAAATAAAACAAAATATGAGTCTATAATGTCCATAAACAGCAACTATAAATCTCAAATGAAGTATCAGTTCTTAATCCTCTTTCATCGATCATGGTTGAGGCAGTGGAAGCGCAGAAGAATCTGGACGGAGATCTGGAAGATCTAACAGGGCTGGATTTTCACAGCAACTTGGGCAAGGAATCAGTAGAAGTGACAGTCTTAATACTAGGAATTGGGATTTGCAGAATGTATCCCCACTTCTGGCTTGCATAATGTGCGAGACAGATTGGTAATTTTTACAAAGAGATGATCAAATAACAATAGTAAAATATATGGAACAAACGAAAAGGGTACAACAAACAAACAAAAAAAAAACCCCACAATAAAATTATTGATGTATGGAGGGTCAGGAATATGGTGAACAAAAATAGGCAAAAGGCACGGATAATGCGTTGCAATGTATGGCCAGTAGGTATAGAGTCTTCACCTGCAATGACTACCATTCACCAAGGGTTGAGCCCCCAGTTGCAGGAGGCCAGCAGGACTTACGAGCTAGAGGATTTAGAAAGAAGGGTAGAGGCCAAAGCTTCTTGCAACTCCAGTAAGTGGAGAGCCTGTCTCTTTCGTTCATGGACCAATTGATGCATCTGTTGAAACTTATGCTCAATAATGTCTCGTATCTCACACCGGGTAATGTTGGGGTCTGTGCATCTGTCCTTCAATCTAGCGATTCTTTGCTGCAACATAGCCTTCAGATCAGATACATTATTGGGTAGCTCTTCTTTGCTAGCAGTCGTCTCCTCGGTGAGGGACGTCAACGGAATTCCTGTATCCATCTGGGGAAAGGCAAAACTTAAACAGACCAGTAGTGCCATTTATGTGGTAAATTTATTGAATGAAATCATAAAGCTAGGAGGCGGGTCGTGGGTATAAATGGGGGCCAGGAAGGAGGCTTGGTAAAAAACAAAGCATCGAAAATGAAAAAATTAAAAAAATTAAAAAAGCACCCTGAAGGGTGTAAGGGGAAAAAATAAAAATAAAAAAAAAATAAAACAAAATATGATACATCTGAATTGCAGCAAGGCATATTCAGAAGGCAATGCCAGAAAAAGGTTCCTTGAAAAAGACTAATGAAAAAAAACATTCAAAAGTGCAGACACCATTGATTGACCTTCACATAGAGTTTAAGTAACCCTTTTCAATCAGACAAAGAAGTAGGAAGAAGCATATCGCTTCAAGACAAAACCACCACGTGGCAAGAGTTAGTTGAAGCAAGGTGTTAGTTAAATACACAAAGCATAAATTCCAGGACCGCTGCACACAAATAATCTACACTCACAGTGAAAGACAGAGAGATAAAAAGAGCAATAGTTGGCATACCAGGGGTCATTGTGATAACCTGTTTTAAATAGAAAGGAATCAGAAAGTGGAGTGCATAATTTTCCTTATTTACGTCTGAAAGCTTCATCAATTCTCAATTCAAGAATACTACAAAATCTATGATCAGCGCAAAATGTTCCCCCAAATGGCCAGTTCAAGGGAATATTTCTCGCATTTATTCCATAAAACGGATAATGGTTATTAAATATTGCTTCTTTCTTAGACAAGGAAATAATGAAAAGCTTTCAGATATCACACATACCATAGAGAGATTTCAAAAATGAAGGCTTTATATTCATGAAAAAACTAAAGAAGTGAATGTAAACAGCGTAACAGTTAAAGCAGAAAACATTTTAACAATGAGCAATACACAGCTTTTATTTAAAAGGGATCCCGCATAAAGTAAAATGGCATAATTAAGTCAGTTCAGATATATATAAAAATAGACATAAAATGAATATCCTCTGGGGATCGCTCATCCCTGCAGTTGATAAGAACTCCCCAGGGAAGGTATGCATAAAAGCAAATAAATAACTTGCTGACTCAGTTAGGTCATTTGTATGGTACCATAAATATACATATGCAATTAAACCAAGAGAAATATAACATAAAAACATGTCATCTGTAATAGAAACAGAAACATCACACCAACACATATACAGAGAAATGGTTTCTGGATACTAAATGAGGAGCTGAGTACTATGAGTAACTGTGAACTACAAAATCAGATCGGGTTCGGAATACGCCTAGTCATTATGGACGGGTGGGGTGGGCGATTTTGATTTCTGGGCCAATGTTGAACTGGCAGAAGACATTTAGATGCATAATGTCCAATTTGACGGCAACGGAAACATGCCACACTAGCACGGCGATAGGGACTAGATTGGGAATCCTGGTTTCCAGCTTTAAGGCCTCTGCGATTGTCAGCATACCTGAATTGGGGGTTATGTTTTTCATAATCTGGCAAATCAGGGTAAACACGAGGGCAAGTAGTAGGTGAACTGGAACTAAGGATAGCAGGGTACCTAGTGCCATGAGGAGAGGAAAGCAAATATAGGGTGGACGGGGTGCTAGAACTAGAAGGTGTGGAGGGGCTGATCTTAGAGGACATCTTAGCCTTCAAATCAGCAATCTGCAACATTGTGAGATTCCTGTGCAAAACCTGGTCCCGGCGGACCTCTCTTTGCCTATTCTCAATTAGTTGCCTACAATAGTGAAGGATATGTTCCCGAACCTGTGGCCATTCCATGTGTTGTAAACCTATCGTCTTATCTAGGTTCTTCCTGACCTTAGAGGGTAAGGTCTGTTTAAGTAAGTAATAGAATACAGGGAGAGCATTGTCTGAGTCAAATCTTTCCTCAATCTCATCATGAAACAACTGCTGCATCCTAATTAGGTAAGCTTCAATCAGTTCTGACCCCACCTCCCATCGTTGTGAAGTGATGACGGAGAAATCTTTCTGGGCAGGGAAGGAAGTACGTATCTCTTGAAACAATTTTTCTTTAATCACTGTCAAGGGGGCACTATCATACTGATTCTCAGTCACAAGTTCAGCATAGCCTGCTTGTGTGAACAAATCAGTGATGCTAGCATGGGCGGTCCTGCCCAATATGGCCTTCATATTTCCTACTGAAAGAGCTGTCCCTAGAGTGGCCTGTTGTAGTTTTAGTAGCCACTTGTTCCCTCCTTTAGTAATATTCGGGAGTCGCAGAACAAGGCCATTCAGCTCAGTTGCAGACAGGGGAGTAGTAATATACTCTGTATGAGGAAGACCAGCTGACATTCTATTCAGCAGGGGGAAAAGATTTGCAGCTCGGGAAAAGTTTAGCACCCTCTCCCCAGGAGGGGGTGGTGTGAGGGTGATCATATTGATTAAAATATCCAATGGTGGAATTTCAGCAATAATCTAGAACGTAGGTAGATAACTGTGGGCTAGAGCAAATATACATGAAACCCAGGCCTAGAACCAGTGGTTTGAAGCCATAAGTTAAGGACGGGACAAAATAAGTATCAGTGATAGTTGTATAGTTGTATAATAGTGAAAATAAATTATATAATAATTTTTTTCAGAGCCGCTATAGAACCCGATTTTGAACACAGTCCTAGGACCAAGGTTTCAGAGAATACAGTAGAATTATGAAAAGAGCTAGGGGCGGTACGCCAATAGTTTACAAGAGCATGCGATACTCACGTGTCTTCTATTATACTCAAATTCTGTGTAGGAGGTCTAAAATATAAATGATCAGTCGGCATAAAGATCTACATACTAGTCGACATACAGAGGAGAGGTATAGAGAATTCATATTAAGATAAAGGTAAAGATAAGAATATACGCTAGTGTGTATGCAACTATGTATAAATACTGCCTTCCAGGGTAAGCCTCTGGTCAAGAGCCAAATAAGCGCCTCATCAACCACTCTAGTCAAGAGCCCACTAAACGCTTCATCAACCACCAGGAGCCAAAATACACGCATCCCCGGTGCCAGGAGCCACAATACACGCTCACTGGTAGAGCCCTAAATCAGGGAGTGCACCCATCAAGGGATTCAAGTACCCGTGAAAAAGGTACAGTGAATCCGGAAGGCAGTAACCCAATGAGTTTTCACGTGCTAGGAGCCTTAAACGCATCAAAAACGCATCAACTGTGACAAGAACCCTAAACGCTTCAACCAGCTCCCACTGGGTTTTCAATTAATCAAACTATAAATTTACGACCTCTGATTAGACTAGCTAGTAGGAAACGGTACAGAGGCGTCCCTCAGGAGTACCGGTGCTACAGGTTCTAGCCTAATTGGTAAAGAGGCAAGTGTTATAGACTGGGGGGCCGGGCACACCCTGAAAACTGGGTGGTATTAATGGCCCAATCCCTAACAATTTAGGTACCGTCATCCATCCAAGGGACAAAAATTTTGCCCCGTAGAGGGGTGTAAGCCCTTCCCCTTACCTTTCGCCGGGCATCGGTACGTAAGCCAATGGTTCTAGCGTAACACAAATAGGAATGAGAGTAAGGGTATAGTATGTATCAGGGAAGAGTCCCTAAAATATACTTCAGAAAAGGAAAAGAGGGGTGGGTGTGGATCATTAAAAGGAGTTTAGCCTGTAACAGGAAAAAAACTTTTGGGCACCTTATGGGCGGCGGCCGATCCAGAAGACTTTAAGGATCCAGCCACGAAATAAAAATAAAGTGTACATATTATATGGTAAAAACTGGGCCTACCTAATTTGTAATGTAAGGCAAAAATAAGCTGTAAGGGTAGGTTGGGAGCTGTATATGGAAACAAAATATAGACTTTAAACAAGACATGAAACTACTACATACTATAATAAGAGTAACAGGGGAGAACCATATATGTAACTGGAACACCGATTTCAACAAAAGGCAAGAAAATGTAGGCATTATAACATGTGTAGTCCGGAGCTATACCCCTAGAATAAATGAAATAAAGTTAGATACATAATAAATGCTTTTAGGGCGGGTACCGGATAGGTTGGAAGTAGCATCTAAACAGGAAAATATAAGAGAAGCATATAATTCAATAAATTGTGAAACAGGACACTAGAATCGTGGTGCAAATATGACAAGTTAATACCCATAAATATGACAAATTAATACCCATACACTCAGAAAAGGAACATAGTAAATAAAATAAACCCGAATGCGATGGCAGGAAGCTTTTGTGGCTAAACAGGTGAAAGGGGAAAAAACAAATTAAAACATGTGATTCTTACACCAAGAACTTCCAATGATACGGCATAAAACATACATACTAGTCAGTGACTGAAATGATATGTCTAAATGATGACAAACAGAACAGCTGCAGCATTAGAAGGAAAGAGAAGGTTGGGTTATAAAGAACCAACAGGAAATAACTGAAGAAGTTAAGCAACGCTGTATTCTCATGGTACGCAGCCATCATCTTCTCAACCGGAAAGGTAAAACATATTTTATATGCATCTCTGTTAAGGTAAAAGCAAAGAAATGCTGCTATATAGTACATAATACTTCTACTATCATATAAGTTATACAAGGGGTTATCTAGCTCTTAATAAAACAATACACCATTGTAATTTCATATCTAAGTTCACAATGCTGTCGAGTAAAAACAGAAAACTTGTTATAAAGACTTACACAATTTAAAAGTGATTGTTATTCTCAGGACGTGGAAATATTCATTAAGAAACATTATAACATAAGTCATTACTGCAAGTGTTAAAAATAAGCCAGTCCAAGTTGTATGCACTCGGAGGACGAAAACCACAATGCAAGCGAGGAAGTGCAGTATTTCCTGCAGATAACGTTATAATATAGTCAGGCTCACCGATTATTAAAATTATTAAAAAGCATCCTTCAAATGAGGACAATTTATAATTCTGACAATCTATAATACTGTTCAAAACCAGGATTCAAAAATCCATGTTTCCTGAAGATAAGCAGGCTTGTAGTATTATTTAAAGTCAGACCATTAACTAACACGATAGTACGGTGCTGGGGCTGTAACTTATATTTCTTTTAAACAAGTACACCATTAAAACAGAGCACAAGAAACCAGAACTATATGAATATCGGAGATCCAAAGCATACGAGAATCTTATCTAGAGGGTGAATAAGATCCTATCTAATGCAGCATAATACAAACAGTAAAATAGATAGTGCAAGCAATAGAAGCTGATGGGCGGGGACAGCATAGCCCCCTAGCTTATAACGGGAGCAGGATATAATCTATATAGCGTCTAAACAGCAAACTGTAAAGGTATGTTTCCTAATTATGTCACAATAAAGCCCTATATCAAACTACAAATTCAGGAAAACCTCAGCAATTATATATGAAATTATACACCGCTTGGGAGAAAGAAACATCGGCTGGCATTGTCAACAACAGGAAACCTTAAAATAAAAGTGAATTCAGATTACGCCAGCTAGAAATGAATAAAAAAAATGATTTTGATGGAAAAGCAGAGCGAACCAATGAACAAACGACTTAGTATGTTCCCCATATCAGAGGAAGAAAAGCCGTACAACAAAATAGGAATATCAAGTAAATCATACAAAGAAGCTAGAGAACCGGCAACTGAATTATCAAAAGATAAGTGATTTAAAATAATATGTACCAATACACAAGAATATCATCATGCATGCTGAGAAAATGTGCCATAAAACAAGGTTAAATTTGCAGAAAACTGAAGATATGATTGAACTGAAAACTATGCCGCACACCATTAATTTATAGAACTCGAACATAGTCTTGCAATCTTAACTAAAAATGAAAATCCAAGTTTTTTCACCGCAGAGGTAATCAGTAGTTTAAAGTCTACCTTGCATCCTGAAAAGTTACGGGCAAGCAGTTCTACAGGAAATAAGTGCATATTAATCATGCCGTGCAGAAACAATGCCGTAAGCTAGATTCCGGAGTCAAAAAACATACAAAGTCATGTTATCATGAAACTACATAACCGGTTATCACGTCAATTATCCCCTCACAGCTAAACAAATGCAGCATATGGTTGTCCTAATCCAAAAACGGACACACACAATTACTGTTAAAAATATCAATTCTAAATATAATAACAATAATCTACGGAGGGCCACACATTTAAATGTTACTACTTTTGATATGAGGGGCAATCGGAAGGAGGAAAATAAATAATTTATGTAAGAGGAGAGCATCAGAGAGGAGGGCAGGGAAGAAAATAAAAAGGTGCAAGAGTCGGTAGAGCATCAGAGAGGAGGGCCGTGAGGTGTATCCCAAGTATGGGGCGTCAAAGTGAGAGCCCAAAGCATATCCAAGACATAAATAAGGAAAATAAATGACAAATCTGAAGCATTATTAATTAAAAATATAACATTGTCCCAAAAGAAATTATAAATTAAAAGGGTGTGATAACAGCTACTAGGACAAGTACAAATTTAAAATTACAACTGAAAATAGTAGCCAAGAAACCGTTTGCAAGGAGAAAGTATAGGTGGAAGTGAGATAAATTTAAAAGTCTTACAGCCGAGGCTGTGGCAAATTTACTTAGAGAAGCAGTAACCACGGGAGCTTAACGCAGATAACTGTCAGGATTAGTGCAGGACTTTTGGGACTTTTAGCAAAGACAAAATACAAAGGTAGAAGACTTAGAACGTAGTAATAGTTGCATATATAGTGAGTATGACAGAAAGGTGTCGAAAGTGGCAGAGACGGGGTCTATGCAGCGAAAATTAAACAGACGGGGGGGTTTCCAGCAGGCAGGCATAGAAATAAGTGTGGTTTAAAGCTGTATGAGAGGAAGGGAGGGGGGGGAGGAAAGAAAGAGTTATCAGAGCGGAAGATGGTGACAGTCTGTCAAAAGTAATGGCACAAAACATTTACAGCACACGAACGGACAGCAAGCTCTCGAGGCATGAGACGCACTTGCAAAATAAAGACACAGGCTGACAATATTTAACTGACAGAGAAGGAAACGTTACCTTACTGACAGATAGCCTATATACATAAGAGCAGGGAACATCAAGACTTTAAAAAGGTTTTCATGATAGATTCCAAAGCTAGAAATTAGCAGATACGAGAGGGAGAAAATGCAGAGAAGAGGAAGGAAGTGGGCACCGGCCAAGAAGCCAGGCGCTTACAGAAGAAAAGAAGAAGATAAGCAGCTAAATTGAGAGAGTCAGTGAGAGACTTAAAAAATCGGAAGAAATGGGACCGCAAATGTGTGTAAATATAAAAAAAAAGAAATAAAGTGCGAAGAGAAACCTCAGCCGTATAGGAAACCGGCATCCCCTTCATAGTCAAAAGTATTAGGCCAATAAGTAGCTAGGATGCTGAGCGCCGTTAACCGAAGTTTGCAGATAACATAGTGACAGTAAAAGGTAACTCAATGTAACACCCGATTGGGTCAGAATTAACAATCGTTAGACAGACTCACAAAAGGACAAGAACAGAAAAACAAATGTGCCAGCTCAGGGCAGAAGGAGAAAGCGATAAGAGAACAGAGGAAGAAGGCAGAAAAACAGAGGAGTACCAGAGGAAGGGGTTAGAAAAGGAGCGGACTGAATACCAGTTCCCAGTACCCCTCAAATGGGCACTTTTCACCAGGGTATATGCCAGTCCAGTGAAATTAAAGCAGAAGAATAGGGTTAGTAGACATTCATAAGATACATAACGGTAACTACACAAAATAGGCAAGTGAAAGCAGAAGTGAAAAGGTGGGGGCTGTCAGTCTTGAGTTGTCAGTTTTGAAGAACAGAGAAACAGGCATAGTGTTTCAAGAAATTTTAGTGGTGCAAACCAGGGTAAAACCACCGGGTCAAAAATGACAATGACAAATGGTCTGCATAGATGCAGACAAAGAACAGATGACAAAACCAAGTACGGAGAAAGGAGCGGAGAAAGCATAGAGTGCACTGCAGGAGATGCGAAGGTTATAGAGTTCACTGACAGTAATAGAAAAAGTATAACGGAAGAGCAAGTGGCGAGGAGATAACCACAGGAAAAAGTGAAATAAGAACAGAAAGGAGGCGGCGAAGGAACCGCACAAGGGAAAAGAACAAAGGAAGTCAGAAGGGAAAGGAAAACCGAGAATAGAATGGGAAGGGAACAGAAATGCGTCTGAAGCAGGCAGAACATCTGTAGTGAGGCAGAAAGCATACAGAGGATGTAGGGGTATAAAAGAGGAGAGAAGAGAACAGGAAAGAGAAAAAGAGAACGCGCAACCTCTAAGGATCGTTGAGCCAGAATGCTCGCATCAAGACCAATCCAAAGAATTGAGCGTGATATAAACAGTCAGCAAACTCCAAATCGCAGTCGCCTGGATTCGTTGTTATGCACCAATCACACAGCAAGCACACTCTTGCGCACATCACGCAAATCAAAAAAGGTGGACAGGGTAGAAGAAAGAAAAGAGGGTGAGAAAGAACAGAACAGAATATTGAAAGACAGAAACGAAAGTTTGAACGCAAATATTCATCCCCACTGCGTTCAAAAATTAGGGAAAGAAGGACAGTATTGGGGGGCTATTGTGTTAAATCAGCAATCCGGGGTCACCAATGTAAAGAATTGAGGGGTCCCGAGCCCCCCCCCAAGAAGGCTAGAGTGACCTTAATCTGACTCCATCTCCAAATAGCATTAGTACTGGGGTAATCAGGGAATTGTGAAGTTCTAAGAGAAATTGCCACTGAGAGAGACGCTAGATCTAAGGAAAAGGTACCAGCCTTATGACAAACTGGAATCAGATTACAAGTTATACAATGCAGTGAAAGATAGCTGCTGGATGCAACAAAAGCATTTGTACTTACAGCCTTTCATCATTAAGTGAAGCCCACAAACCATCATTTAGAATGGAGAGTTTATTTGCATATCAGATTTTAATCGGGTACATTCATCAGACAAATTCTGGATTCAGCTGACCGGAGCTCTGCTGCTTCCGAGGCGTTGAAGAAAAGTTCTCTCTAGGGCTTGCATGCACCCTGCTTTTATACAATTTGGTCACTATACAAGTCTATGGAGAGCTCTAATATTGCTTCATCCATGAGTCATGCCCTCCGGCCAGGTGCCCTATTGCGTAATTTCCTTTTTTGTCAACAACTTGTTCTTATGAAGTTCCGTTTTAGCTATTGCAAGTTATTGCGCAATTTCCCTTTTTGTAAACATTTCCTTAGATACGGACATCCAAACATCAAAACATGAACATCTCCCTAGATACAGACATCCAAACATCAAAACATGAACAAAACAACTTCTTTATGAAGATATCTAAATTTGGATATATTAGGTTCATATCATCTTGTAATCTGAGCGCCATCTTATAAAGACAGACTCCGTGTTATGAACCAAACTTCTTATCATTTCTGTCTTTAATTTCTTCATTATGTGTGTTACACTCTATTTGGAAGTAGCACCAGGTTTCAAAGCTATGTAGCTTGGCCTACCACTATTCCAGTGGATAAGATCTTGCAGGAAAAGCAAGTCCTTGCTCAGCCAGTCATAGATTTTTAAACCTAGCTGGTATTTTTACAGCCTTAGTCCTAAAATCTGGCCTTCCACCCTTCCGGTGGGCATCCAGTAAGGGCCTCTTGCTGTAGTATAATTATACAAGCTATATATGGATAGTAACATAGTAACATAGTAGATGACGGCAGAAAAAGACCTGCACGGTCCATCCAGTCTGCCCAACAAGATAACTCATATTTGCTGCTTTTTGTGTATACCCTACTTTGATTTGTACCTATGCTCTTCAGGGCACAGACCGCATAAGTCTGCCACGCACTATCCCCGCCTCCCAACCACCAGCCCCACCTCCCAACCACCGGCTCTGGCACAGGCACAGACCGTATAAGTCTGCCCAGCACTATCCTCACCTCCCCAGCCCTCCCCAGTGGTGTGCTGGAGCCGATTGTTATTTTTTAAAGAATTTGGGGAGCCGGTTGTTTAACAACCGGCTCCCCAAATTTGGGCTGGGGTGGCTCAGGTCCCTTCCTGGCAGCTTCAGCTCCAGCTGCCTGTGGCTTGGACGTCTCACTTAGTTGTTCTCCTCCTCTCCACAGCAGCAAAACAAAAAAAAAACCCAGCTGATAAAAACCATGCTTGGGGCTGTAGCCCTGCATGTGCCCCTACTGTCTCCCTTCATCCTCCCTCTCCAAAACAGGAAGTTACAGCCTGAGGGGAGGGAGGAGGAAGGAAGCCGGCAGCGGCACACACAGGGCTATAGCCCCAGGCATGGTTTCATGCTGCTTTTTGTTTTGCCCACTACCAGCGTGGCGATCTCAGCTCGTGGTTCCGTTCAGGCCGTCGCAGTAAGGAAGCAGCCCCACACAGCCATTATCTCTGTACATTCAAAACAAAGCAAACAGTCCTTTGAGCTGCTGCATCCATGTTGTCATTCTTTAATATTGTAGCATTTTTATTTAATCTCACTTATATGTTCAAACATGCCAGCTTGTTCAGCATACAGATGTACACAAAGGAAGTATAATATTGGAATAACTTTTCATAGGTAGAGTAGTAATTTGTTATAAATCATAATTAGTGTGTCATTTGGAGGAGGGCTGGTTATAGGGACACTCTAGTACATGTTGTATTCGTGCAGAGATTTTTTTCTCCTGGTAAAGGGCCACTAAAACAGGCATCATGTTATGAGAATCAGGTGCTCAACATCCAGAGTTTCTATCTATTTATTTACTTATTTTAAGTTATTTATGACATTTATATTATCCCACATTAAACATGAATTAGGTTGAAACCTGGGAGCATTTCTTTTTATTTTTTCCTGTGCTTAGATCAAAAGAGAAAGAGTCGGCATCCCTGCCAGCAAAGGTATACCTAGCATGCCCGCATGGGGGTGGGGTGGGGAGGAGAGAGTGAGAAATGTGTTGCCCCCCCAATCCACCTCAGGCCCCCCCAATTGTACAGCTGGCTATGCCCGGAGAAAGAGCCTGTTAAAAATTTTCCAAACCACAAAAAAAGAAGTACCAGGGGCCTTCATAATCGGGACAAAAACTTTTTAATAATATGTCAAGATCCTGTGTATAAAACTTGCACTATTGACCCGACACAGGCCGTGTTTCAGCATCAAAACGCCTGCCTCAGGGGTCTATTGATAAAACATATACAAATCATCAATATATTAAAATCAAAAATATTAAGCAATAAATCAAACAATATTAAAAGCACTATGCGTAAATGTGTCATGCTTCTAAACAAATATACTTGAATTTTAGTCATGATTCAACAAGGAAATTATGTTTCAACATTTTTTATTGAAAACAGTACAAAGATAAAGCTTTTACAAATGAATCCATAAAGAGGTAATTATAGTCAGTACTCATTAAAAAGCAACTGCAATAAGCTGTTTCCAAATTTATAAATATCATATCTCTGCCCCCCCCTTTCTATTCATATAGAATATTTAAACATTTGACCTATAACAACAGACCAACTGCATTTAACTTACTGAATAAGCTATAAGTCTAAAGCACTCTTACTATTTGGCGCTTCTGCATTTATTTTGTTGCAGCATTCGTACTGATGAATCAACAAAACTGATCATTAACATATTCAATAGCCAGTAATTTGAAATCATAAACCTATTATCAGCAGTCATATTCTTGCCATCAAGGTTATAGAGCTTAACTCCTCATACAACCTTTCCTTCCTCCCTCCGCCCATCTCCCTCCCCACCCCCTACCTTCTTCCCTACCTACATTCTAAAACTCCCCCTTCCCCTATCCTCCCCCCAGGTTCCTGTGTGTACCATCCAATCACCATCCGTCTTTACCATCCGTAATGCCCCAGCGAAAACTATTCAGAACTTGGCTGCGTGCCAATGGAGAAATCCTTTTCAAACATGCCCCCCATACCACAGGAAACCTCTGTTGCCTCTTAGGAGATTGATGTGCCCCATGGGATTCCCATAATGAGCTTGTGTAACTTATTCCTCCAGTACCAGTAGGAGGGAGGTCTGTCTGATACCCAGTGATTAAGAATGCATTTCTTCACCAAAACACATGACTTACTTAGGAAATATTTTTCTCCTTGCGTGCCAGATCTCCATAAACTGATGGAGCTGAACATCACCCTTTCAAAAGAGAGGACTACTTGGTGTCCTAGCACCAATTGTAAAGTACATAAGTACATAAGTATTGCCATACTGGGAAAGATCAAAGGTCCATCAAGCCCAGCATCCTGTTTCCAACAGTGGCCAATCCAGGTCACAAATACCTGGCAAGATCCCAAAAAAGTACAAAACATTTTATGCTGCTTATCCCAGAAATAGTGGATTTTCTGCAAGTCCATTTAATAATGGTCTATGGACTTTTATTATTATTATTATTATTAGCATTTGTATAGCGCTACCAGACGCACGCAGCGCTGAACACCAGACACAAAGAGACAGTCCCTGCTCAAAGAGCTTACAATCTAAATAATACAGATAGACAAAACAGTTATGGGTGAGGGAGGTACTGGGTGAGAAGGAGGAAGGGACAAGGGGAGGGCAACTGAGTAGTGGCTAGGAGCTAAAAGCAGCAGTGAAAAGGTGGGTTTTCAGCATAGATTTTCCTTTAAGAAGCTGTCCAAACCTTTTTTAAACTCCGCTAAGCTAACTGCCTTTACCACATTCGCAGGCAACAAATTCCAGAGTTTAATTACACGTTGAGTGAAGAAAAATGTTCTCTGATTCATTTTAAATTTACTACATTGTAGCTTCATTGCATGCCCCCTAGTCCTAGTATTTTTGGAAAGCGTAAACAGATGCTTCACATCTACCTGTTCAACTCCACTCATTATTTTATAGACCTCTATCATATCTCCCCTCAGCCGCATTTTCTCCAAACTGAAGAGCCCTAGCCGCTTTAGCCTTTCCTCATAGGGAAATCGTCCCATCCCTTTATCATTTTCATCGCCCTTCTCTGCACCTTTTCTAATTCCACTATATCTTTTTTGAGATGCAGCAACCAGAATTGAACACAATATTCGAAGTGCGGTCGCACCATGAAGCGATACAAAGGCATTATAACATCCTCATTTTTGTTTTCCATTCATTTTCTAATAATACCTAACATTCTATTTGCTTTCTTAGCTGCAGCAGCACACTGAGCAGAAGGTTTCAAAGTATCATCAACGACGATACCTAGATCCCTTTCTTGGTCAGTGACTCCTAACGTGGAATCTTGCATGACGTAGCTATAATTCGGGTTCCTTTTTCCCACATGCATCACTTTGCAGTTGCTCACATTAAGCATCATCTGCCATTTAGACGCCCAGTCTCGTAAGATCCTCTTGTAATTTTTCACAATCCTCCCGCAATTTAATGGCTTTGAATAACTTTGTGTCATCAACAAATTTAATTACCTCACTAGTTACTCCCATCTCTAGGTCATTTCTAAATATGTTAAAAAGCAGCGGTCCCAGCACAGACCCCTGGGGAACCCCACTCTCTACCCTTCTCCATTGAGTATACTGACCATTTAACCCTAGAGTGGAGGAGTAGCCTAGTGGTTAGTGCAGTAGATTTTGATTCTGGAGAACTGAGTTCAATTCCCACTGTAGCTCCTTGTGACTCTGGGCAAGTCACTTAACTCTCCATTGCCCCTGGTACAAAATAAGTACCTAAATATATATAAACTGCTTCAAATGTAGTTGCCAAAATTCTCAGAAAGGCAGTATATCAAGTCCCATTTCCCTTTACTCTCTGTTTTCTATCTTTTAACCAGTTTTTAATCAACAATAGAACACTACCTCCTATCCCATGACTCTCCAATTTCCTCTGGAGTCTTTCATGAGGTACTTTGTCAAACGCCTTCTGAAAATCCAGATACACAATGTCAACGGGCTCACCTTTATCCACATCCTCATAAAAAATGAGAGAGAGAGCTGACCAGAATACCTTGATATGTCTACAATGCCACATACCATGCATGAAGCGCCCGCCAATGCACATTTTTGACATCTGTGTCCACTACTCCCGCGTGATATATTTGTCTCTAAAAAAAATAGTCTTGATGTACTGTTCTGAAATGACACTCCTGAAGCTCTGCACTATGTACAATCTGAGAGCTTCCCCCAAGCAATGTCACAATAAGATGTTCGGGAATTGATCTCCCTACATCCTGACTCCAACGAGCCGACACTTCCTGTACATTTCTAGCCGGCTTGTGCTCCCTGTAGAACCAAGACACCAAAACTTGCCCTGCAGCATCCCCTTCTAAGAACTCCCGCAATTTTTGTTCAAAACCCAATGATAAGCTATCCTTTGGGAGGGTATTCAAATAATGCGATAGCTGACAATATGCGAAAATTGCTGCTGGACCCTATGCACACTGGTGCATGAAGTCTTGTGCTGAAATCATAGACCCCTCAGCTTGGACAAAACTTTCCAATAGTACCACCCCCCGGTCCTCCAAACTACAAAAAATTGAATTCTCTCTACCCGGCGTGAAATCTGCATTTCCCTGCAGGGGTAAGAGTGCACTGCTAGTCGGGATCTGTCCCCACAATTGAAGCAATTTCTGCCACGAGGACCATAGAAGTCAAAGCAGAACACTACCCCACACTCTCTCAGGAAGACATTTCAAGGGAGCATGCAGTAAGTAATTTAGATGCCAAGGGCTGAAATAAGCCCTTTCCATGACTAAGTCCGTATACGTAGTAGTGCCCAGGATCCAGTCCCGTAAGTGTCGCAATAAACAAGCCTGATTATACATACGCATATCGGGCAGTCCCAAGCCCCCCTGAGTCTGAGCTCCAACCATATGCTGCTATTTCACCTTAGGCTTCCTACCTGCCCAACAGAACTTGGTTACTACCCTTTGAAGTGCTGTCAGATCTTTCCGCAGTAAACGAATCAGAAGTGACTGCAATACATATAGCCACCGTGGAAAGAGTATCATATGATATAAATGTATCCGGCCTAAAAGAGATAAAGGGATAGAAGACCACAACATCAGTTGTTCTTTAGTATCTCTAAGCAGTTTTGAGATATTAAGGTCATATAGTTGAGCCGGATTCATCGGCAATTGAATACCCAAGTAGTGAAATGAACCTTGAGCCCAGTGCAACAGAAAACTATCACCCCACTCGTTTCACAGCCCCTCAGTGCTTGCCATCGCCTCTGATTTCATGAGATTTAGTTGGAATTCAGAAAAATCACCATACTCCATTAGACTTTCCATAAGATGCAGTAACGACCGATGGGGGTCTGTTATGAGTATCAACATGTCATCAGCAAAAGCTGCAGACTTAAGAACAACATCCCGGACCCGCACCCCTTGAATATCCACGTTGACCTGGATTTCCCGTAGCAATGGATCAAGCGTTAGGACAAAGAGGAGCGGGGATAGAGGATAGCCCTGCCTGGTTCTGATGCAGGAATTACCACTATTGTTAGCAGAATCTATGGTACTTCAGGAGTCAAATACCACACACCAGAATGAGAGAGAAATCTTCTTTATTTGCCAGCAAACAAAGTAGGACATCAGCGCTAGCCCTCTCCTTCTCTTCAACTCTCTGTGTCTTGTCTCTCTGTGTCTCTTCCTCTGAGCTCTCTCATCCTGCGTCTCCTGTCTGTCTTATAAGCTGCTTCTGTTCTCATTTATATATGGTCCTAAACCCCTCTAGCCCCCCTTTCTCACCAGATGGTAAGGAATAGATTGATTACCCTGTCTTGAACTAATTATCTCTACACATTACTTAAAATATCAGTTACATAGGTTTCAGATATTTCCTAAACTGACCTACGACCTGGGGCCTCTCAAACTAGACAATGCGGCACCTATCTCCTGCATTTTATTATTATTAAATTCTCAGATTCCCGGTTAACTTCATAAAAATGCTAGCTGGGTTCATTAAGGGGCTAATCTTGCTTAATGGCACACAGACATGGTTTGTTATTACTTTCAGGAGGCCAGTCCTACACTTAGCTATAATCAATCAAGGAAAAGAGTTGACTTTTCCTGACCTCTTTCACCTTTAGCTTCATACACAGAACTAGCTAGGACTGTGGATAATTCAAACCAGATGATGACCTCTTAAACTGCAGACAAAGACTGAATTAAAAAGATATTTTACATAGAGAAATAGAACTTATTAAGTAAACAGAATAAAACATATTTTAAAATAAGCAGAAATCAGAATTCCTTATAAAACAGAATCTAAATTATCAAGAAATTATTTAAATCTAAACTATCTCCTTCTCTCTAAACAGCATTCAGCCTAATCTTTTAAAACTGCCTGCTTGCTGATCCCCTCGAGACTGTCCAGTATGCCTTGCTTAGAATGGCATCCAGATGTGGTTTATTATTATGCCTATGAACTAGCCTTAACAATCCATCACTCAAAAAAGGACAAAGAAAGTTTTATTTCTCACTGACCTTTCTAACCTCTAGTCTAGCAAAAGCTAGACATTTGAGTAATTAAAACCAGATGACATTCTACCACTTTACAGGACTGAACCAAAATTAAACAGAATTAGCAAATTAATATGATTTCTCTGTCCAGGCTGCCTCATTCCCCCCTTTGAGACTAAAATCAGCTTAAGCAGAGATAAGTCTCACAACTCAAACTCTGGGGACTATAGTGATCCCAACTCAAGCAAACTAACCAAGCAATAACATTCCAACAGTCTGTGCTAGTCACAGATTACTCTAATATAATGTTCTCAGTCCTTGAGTTCTTATACCAGTTGGGATAGAACCTCAACTGACAAGGATCAAGCTCTCGAATTCCAGGAAAGCCAAAATCAGGGCAAGAAAGAGTCTCAGTATGAAGCCAAATTCCAGCAGCTCCTGCGGTATGCAGTTGACCCTTCTCTTCAGCTAGTAGATTCTCTGGTTCGGGTCAAGCGCAGCTTCAATGGCTCCGCGGGATCACTTTCTGCTCTCCACTGTTTAGGCTCCGTCTGATCCGTGCTGGGCTCAGTCTGATCAGCAGACTTGATTCGAGACCAATGGACCCATGGAGTTATCCCTGCGACCTTCACAGCTGTAGGGGTAGAAAGCAAAACAGTAAAAGGTCCTTTCCACCAGGGCCCCAAGGGCTGGAGCCTCCAGTCTTTCACCCAAACTCTATCCCCTGGCAGGAAGGGATGTACCTGAGCCTGAAAGGGGACAGGGTTTATTTCTCTCACATAAGACTGAAGCTCAGAAATTATCTGGCCCAAGAGGGCTACCTGCTCCTGCACCTGGGCAGACCCTAAAGTCCCTATGTCTCCCTTAATTCCCTGCAAAATGGCTGGGGGCTTCCCATACACAATTTCAAAGGGAGAGAGGGCCGTTCCTTTAGTTGGGGTGCATCGGAGGCGGAAGAGGGCTAGTGGCAATGCCTGTGGCCATTTCAGTTGAGTTTCCTGACAAATCTTTGCTAGGCTATTTTTCAAGGTTCTGTTTGCTCGCTCAACCTGCCCTGAACTCTGGGGACGGTAAGCATAATGCAATTTCCAGGTAATGCGCAATGCGCGGGACAGGGCCTGAAGTGTGGCTTCAACAAAGGCGGGACCATTATCTGAGCCTATGGCAAGGGGCAGTCCATACCTGGGGATGACATCCCTAAGGAGGGCTCGAGCTACTTCTGTGGCTTTCTCAGTGACTGTAGGGTATGCTTCCACCCACCCAGAGAAAGTGCAGACCATGACCAAGAGGTATCGGAGCCTACCGCTCCTGGGCATTTCTGTGAAGTCTATGACTAGGGACTCAAAGGGTGTTAGTCCTCTGGACTGAACTCCTGGTGGAATACGGGGTCCCTGACGAGCATTATTCTGGGCACAGAGAGTACATCGGGCAGAGGCAGTGGCAACCAGACTATCCAATCCTTCCAGGACCACTACTCGACTGAGTAGGCAGGCTAGTGCTGTTTTCCCTAAGTGTGACAGGTCATGAGCTTAAGACACTACAGGCCAAGCTAGGTGGCGTGGCACCAGAACTCTGGTATCAGGGAGATGTAACCAGCCATCAGGTCTCCTTACTGCCCCTTCTTCTTGAGCCCATTTCTCTTCCGTTTGGGTGTACATAGGCGTCCATTCTTGCAGTCGAATTTGGAACAGGGGGGTCACAGTACCTGCTGGGGGTCCTCGAGCAGCTTCCTTGGCCACCTGATCAGCATGGCGGTTCCCTCGGGCCACTGGAGTATCTGTCCTTTGGTGTCCCCGGCAGTGAATGACAGCTACCTTTTTAGGGGCCCAAACGGCCTCTAGCAACTGAAGTATTTCAGGTCCATACTTAACAGGTTGGCCTGCGGCATTTATGAGTCCCTTTTCCTTATACAAAGCTCCATGGGCGTGTAGAGTTGTGAAGGCATACTTGGAATCAGTATAAATGTTGCTCACCAGTCCTGCTGCTAGCTCCAGAGCTCGTATGAGGGCCACAAGTTCTGCTTTCTGGGCTGAAGTTCCTTGGGGCAGGGCCCTTGCTTCTATCACCTTGTCCTCTGTCACCACAGCATAGCCTGCCAATCGCTTGGAGTTCTCCACGTAACTGCTTCCATCTGTAAAATAAATTACATCTGGATCCCTCCAAGGAACATCTTTAAGATCTGGTCGACTGGAGTACACTTCATCCATGGTTTGGATACAGTCATGATCCGGTGGTCCCTCAGATGCTGGCAAAAGAGTGGCGGGATTGAATGTAGCCACTGTTTCCAGGTGTATCCGTGGATTCTCACATAAGCTGGCTTGGTACTTAATCATGCGGCTATTTGTAAACCAGTGGTTGCCCTTGTACTCCATGAGGGTAAGAACTGCGTGGGGGACTTTGACAACCAGTTCTTGCCCCAAGGTCAACTTGTCAGCTTCCTGGACCAGTAAGGCTGTTGCTGCAATGGCCCTCAGGCAGGCTGGCCATCCTTTAGCCACTCCATCCAGCTGTTTAGACAGGTATGCAACAGGCCTCTGCCAGGATCCCATCATCTGGGTCAGCACACCCAGAGCAACCCCCTGTCGCTCGTGGACATACAATGAGAAAGGTTTCTCCACATCAGGAAGGCCTAACGCAGGGGCTTGGAGTAGGGCTTTCTTTATAGCGATGAAGGATTGTTGAGCAGTAGGTCCCCATTCAAATGGTTCCTTTTCACCCCCCTTTGTGGCCTGGTAAAGGGGTTTCGCCATCAGTGCAAAATTCGGAATCCAAATTCTGCAGAATCCGGCTGCTCCCAGAAATTCCCTAACTTCCCTTCTGGACTTGGGTTGGGGAATTGCAGCAACCGCTTGCTTCCTACTGACATCCAGTCTCCGACTTCCCTGGGAAATGCAGAAGCCCAGATATTTCACTTCTGACTGACAGAGTTGGGCCTTCGAGCGTGAGACCTTATAGCCCGCATCCAAGAGTAACTCCAGCAATTCTCTGGTAGCCTCGAAACACTCCTCCTGGGTCACTGCTGCAATCAGGAGGTCATCTACATACTGGAGTAAAACTCGCCTGGAAGGCTCAGATTTAAAAGTCTTAAGGTCTTGTCCTAGGGCAGTCCCAAAAATTGTGGGGGAGTTCTTGAACCCCTGTGGCAGGCGAGTCCATGTATACTGAAGCTTCCTTCCTGTTACTGGGTTTTCCCATTGAAAGGCGAAAAGCAGTTGACTGGCGGGGGCCACCCGAATACAAAAGAAGGCATCTTTTAGGTCCAGTGTTGTGAAATGGGTAGCTCCAGAAGGTATCAATCCAAGCAGGACATATGGATTAGGCACTACAGGGTATAATGAAATAGTGGATTTGTTGACCACTCTTAAGTCTTGGACTGGCCGATAGTCCTCAGTCCCTGGCTTCTGGACTGGCAACAGTGGCGTATTCCATGGAGACTGGCAAGGTCGAATAATTCCATGGGATAACAGACGATTCAGATGTGCTTGAATCCCTTCCAGAGCCTTTCGGGGAATTGGGTATTGACGAAGACGGATTGGCCGGGCACTTGGAAGTAAGTCTACATGGACAGGGGGAATATTTCGGGCCAACCCTGGGGGATTATCTTCTGCCCATACCCCATTGACCTGGAAACTGTCGGCCAGGGGTAGGTCAACTTGGTCATGCGACTGATGCAGCCGCCATTCTTCTTCAAGGGGGCAGCAGAAACTCAATATGCTCTTAGGGCTGGATGTCGGGGGCCGAAAGGAGACCGAAGTCTGGCCATCAGAGTCAAAGGAAATTTGGGCCCTAAGCTTGGACAGCAGGTCCCAGCCTAACAAAGGGATTGGACAGTCTGGCATATACAGGAATTCATGAGTGACTGTGTGTGAGCCTAATTGGCATCTACGGGTCGTCAGGAAGGGCCTCCGGTCCTGCACCCCCGTGGCTCCCACCACTCGGACAGTTTTTCCAGACACAGATGCTAATCGCTCTGTCACAACAGAGTGTTCAGCTCCTGTATCAATCATAAATGGAATCGAGCGGCTCCCTATGGTTAGCTTGACCGTGGGTTCCTGGGAGCCCAGTTTGTAGGAACCCGGTCTGTCCTATTCATCCCATTCTGCCATCTCGGCTATCCCAATGACGTCAGATTCAGAAGGCTCATACCTTCCCTCTCGAACTCGGCCTCAGCTTCCTCGATCTCCTGGTCCCCTTCTCGGTCCCTGGCGCTTCTGGGGGCATTCATCTTTCCAGTGCCCTCTTTCCTTGCAGTAGGCGCACTGGTCCCTCTCCAATCGTGGTCTGGGATTCTCCCCTCGTGGCCGGGATTGATTGAAGGAATCTCGAGGCCAGGCTGGCGGTCCGGGGTCCCACTTCGGCTTCCCATTGGCTGGAGGTCGACCTCGGTTAAGGGTGGAATTAGTAATGGCTGCCGCCAAGAGGTCGGCCTTCTTCTGCATCTTCCGGTCAACCTCTCGGCGCAGCTCCTGATCCCTATTAACGAAAACCTTTGTTGCAATCTCAATTAGCTGGGTGGTATTCATCCCTGCGAATCCCTCCTGATGCTGCAGCTTCTTCCGGATATCTGGCATACTCTGGGCCACCAATGCACTATTCACCATTCTCTGGTTTTCTAGTGCCTCAGGGTCGAATGGGGTGTATGTTCTGTAGGCTTCAATTAGTCGCTCTAAAAAGGCCCCAGGGGATTCAGTTGCCCCTTGGAGAATTTCAGAGACCTTTGCCAGATTAATGGGCCTCTTTATGCCTTTCTTCATACCTTCCAGCAAGTCCCGGCAATAGCCGGACAACAGTTCATAGTGCTGCCCGTTATTCGAATCCCAAGTTGGAGCTGCGTGAGGGAACCGAGCTCTAACCCATTCCTCTGGGTCCTGTGTCCCCTCGGGGGCACGCGCTCGCGTGATGGCCTCAGCATTTTGTAAAATCTTCCGCCTCTCCTCAGTTGTGAAGAGGGTCTGGAGGAGCTGTTGACAATCAGTCCAAGTTGGGTTATGGGTGGCCATAATGCTAGCCACTAGGTCCACCACTGCCTGAGGCTTTTCAGTATAAGAGGGGTAATGCGTCTTCCAATTCAGGAGATCAGTGGTTATGAAGGGTACATACTGGTAGGCCTGTGCCTGTATAACCTGACCCTGATTATTAGGATCCGGTCGAGTGGTGGTTACCTGACGGAGGGGCAGAGCTCTCGAGGAGGTGGGAATGCAACCTGAGGTAGAGCGAGGAGCTACCCCCTTATCATGCTCAAAGGTGATTGCAGCGGGTCTAACCCGTTCAGGGGAGGTGTGTTGAACCCCTGAGGGATGGGGAGGGGTACTCATAGGCTGAGAGGTGATCACAGGTGATTCAGTCCATTGAAAGGGATGCTGGGCCCCTGATGAGTGGGGAGGGGTACTAGAGGGAGACGTTGGGCTGTCGGGAGTTGAGGAGTCAGGGAGTGGGGCCCAAAGCGGGTCATGGGAGGTTAACAGGGAAGGATGTGGCAGAGGAGGGTAGATGCTGGCTGAAAAGTCCAACCTAGGATGTGGTGGGGTTTGCACAGAAGGGGAGGAACTATCCGGAGAAGCCTGTGCTGGAGAGACTTGGGCTAGACGCCGTGGATCTCTGGGGGTGGAGCGGAACCCCAACAATGGGCCATAAGGTGGTGGCTCAAGATCTGAGGGGTCATCAGAGAGTATGGGTTTCTCGGACAGGGTAGGGGCGGAAGCCACCGATTGAGTGGTAGGCTTCCTGGGACTCTTTCCTTCCTCCAGTTTAGATGTTCTAATAATCTTTCTTTGAACGCGGCCCAGCATGAACTTTACCGGGGATCCCATATAGGTTTTTAACCAAGAGGGAGGGTCAGTGACAAGGCTGTCCCAGGAATCTATATAGGGGAGCTGTTCAAGATATCCTGGTTCTCCTACAACTATGCTGTAGACCTTCCGGATTACTTCAATATCTAAGCTGCCACCAGGGGGCCACCCCACTCCCATAGATGGCCACTCAACTTCACACAAAGTTCTTAGAGTACTTAAACTTAAAGTCTGTCCATAATCATTAACTAAAAATCCTTTCTTAAAATTCTTAAGCATACAATCTAGGGGAGTACCAGTTTGACTGGACGATGTCCCCCCCATAATGCTTACAGTTACAACACACAGAAAGGAAGGGAAATTTTTTTGGAAGTGTGGTAAGGGGTCCACACGTCCCGAGACACAAGGTAGACAAACAACAATCACTTCCTTCCGTCGCTGGCCAGTTGAACTCGCGTTAACTGGAACCGCAGCTATAAGAAGTCCACACTCATTTAACATTCATGCATCACACACACACTGTACAAAAAATCCCACCCAACAATTTCAGATTTTTCAGATACAGATAAGCTCTGACGGTTTCCCTGCTAGTCCCCACTAGACTAGAAGGTACTAAGGCCTTCGCTGAGAGTTGATCAGACTCCCCTTCCCTCAACTTTTGAGGGGCTGATTACAGTTTCCTAGGATTACAATACAGAATACAGAATACATACCCGGCCAGTGTTCCTCAGTCAGTTCTTCTGGAGCCCCACGTTGGGCGACAGAAATTGATGCAGGGTCCGGGATCCCACTTCTGACACCAGGAATTGATGCAGGAATTACCACTACTGTTAGCAGAATCTATGGTACTTCAGGAGTCAAATACCACACACCAGAATGAGAGAGAAATCTTCTTTATTTGCCAGCAAACAAAGTAGGACATCAGCGCTAGCCCTCTCCTTCTCTTCAACTCTCTGTGTCTTGTCTCTCTGTGTCTCTTCCTCTGAGCTCTCTCGTCCTGCGTCTCCTGTCTGTCTTATAAGCTGCTTCTGTTCTCATTTATATATGGTCCTAAACCCCTCTAGCCCCCCTTTCTCACCAGATGGTAAGGAATAGATTGATTACCCTGTCTTGAACTAATTATCTCTACACATTACTTAAAATATCAGTTACATAGGTTTCAGATATTTCCTAAACTGACCTACGACCTGGGGCCTCTCAAACTAGACAATGCGGCACCTATCTCCTGCATTTTATTATTATTAAATTCTCAGATTCCCGGTTAACTTCATAAAAATGCTAGCTGGGTTCATTAAGGGGCTAATCTTGCTTAATGGCACACAGACATGGTTTGTTATTACTTTCAGGAGGCCAGTCCTACACTTAGCTATAATCAATCAAGGAAAAGAGTTGACTTTTCCTGACCTCTTTCACCTTTAGCTTCATACACAGAACTAGCTAGGACAATGGATAATTCAAACCAGATGATGACCTCTTAAACTGCAGACAAAGACTGAATTAAAAGATATTTTACATAGAGAAATAGAACTTATTAAGTAAACAGAATAAAACATATTTTAAAATAAGCAGAAATCTGAATTCCTTATAAGACAGAATCTAAATTATCAAGAAATTATTTAAATCTAAACTATCTCCTTCTCTCTAAACAGCATTCAGCCTAATCTTTTAAAACTGCCTGCTTGCTGATCCCCTCGAGACTGTCCAGTATGCCTTGCTTAGAATGGCATCCAGATGTGGTTTATTATTATGCCTATGAACTAGCCTTAACAATCCATCACTCAAAAAAGGACAAAGAAAGTTTTATTTCTCACTGACCTTTCTAACCTTTAGTCTAGCAAAAGCTAGACATTTGAGTAATTAAAACCAGATGACATTCTACCACTTTACAGGACTGAACCAAAATTAAACAGAATTAGCAAATTAATATGATTTCTCTGTCCAGGCTGCCTCAGTTCCTCTACTAATAGGAAACCATTCTGAGAGTAGACCATTAGCATACACTTGCGCTTTAGGCTCAGCATATAAGGTTTGTATCGCCTGAGCAAAGAATCCTGTAATACCATAGGCCTTCAACACCTCAAAGAGAAAACCCCACTCCACCCTATCAAAAGCCTTTTTGGCATCAAACTAATTAAAAGCACTGGAGCCTTCTCTAGGTGAACCATCTCCAATGCTGCCAGTATTCGTCTCATATTCTTTGTGATCATTCTGCCACAAGTGAATCCCACCTGTGGTTCCACTACCAAGGATGGAAGAAATCTCGCCAGCCGGTTAGCTAATATCTTGGCTAAAAACTTAGCCTCCGAATTCAACAAAGAGATGGGGCGATATGAATCTGGGCGATTCATTGGCCTACCCGGTTTCGGTAGAACACTAATCTGGGCTGAATTAAGATGAAATGGCAAGTGCCCCCGTTGGATAGCTGCATTAAACACCTCTGTCAATATGGGACTGAACTCATATTGCAAAAGCTTATAAAATTCATTCCGCAGTCCATCTGGCCCAGGGGCCTTACCCAAGTGGCTTTGTTTAAGAACCCACTCCACCTTCTCTACAACAATAGGCTCGTTCAGCAATCCCAACTCCAAGTCAGACACCTTAGGCAAGTCGATACTTGAAAGGTAGGCTTCACTAGGCAGCATTGACTCGGTTTGTGGTATATAGAGTTGCATAAAAAAATCTTTCAAAACCTTGTTAATTTCGACATCACTATGTACCAGGCCTCCTCCAGCATCTGTCAATGTAAGTATTTTACGAGTGCCCACATTCCTAGCTACCATTCTAGCCAAGAGCCTCCAACTTTTATTTGCAAATCTGTAAAGCTGATACATGTAAAAGCTCATTTAGGGCTTGTTGCGCTTCTAGCAACTGTGTTCTAACCCGCAACGAATGCCATACCTCATACTGCTTCCGAAGAGATGTCACCCGCTTCTCTAGACGTAGCACTTCCCAATGCCTAACTTTCCATTTAAAGTTAACATAAGAGATGATCTCTCCCCGAAGAACAGCCTTCGCTGATTCCCAAAATAGAATTGGATTATCCCTATGAGCTTCATTATTATCCTTATAATCTTGCCAATTAGAAAGCAGGAATGGTAAGAATTGACTATCCCGATAAAGAAAGGTAGGAAATTGCCATGTGCCACCCGTGGATGGGGTCCCGCCTATACGCATCCTTATTTCTACCCAAGCATGATCTGAGATCATTATGGGGCCTATCTGAGTATCCTCCACCGACGACAAAAGTTCCCCATGAAAGTAGCACATAATCAATTCTTGACATGGTAGAGTGGGCCCTAGAGACATGTGTGTAATCTTTCTCCAAAGGATGTAGTGTTCTCCACACATCAACTATCTCTAGTGCAGCACATAACAAAGGAATGCCTCTCTCGGTTTTGGCCAACTCTCTCCCCGTCGATTGAGACCTATCCATGGTGGGATCAGTCACGTCATTTAAATCCCCCCCCAACAAAACTGGTATCTCCCCAAAGTCATGAATCTTGCGGATAATCTGGACAAGAAATGCCCTCTCACAATTATTTGGGGCATATATGTTGCATAACAAAATAGGCTGTCGATCCAGTACCACTGAGGCTAGGACAAACCTTCCCTCTGAGTCCACCACTACGTGCTTGGTTTCTATGTTTAGGCCTTTTTGGATTAGCGTCACCACTCCTTCTCTCCTACCCACCGTTGGGGAATCGAAAATCTCACCCATCCACCAGCACGTCAACTTAGCATGCTCCACCTTCAAGAGGTGTGTCTCTTGCAAAAATGTTATGGAGGCATTTTGGACATTGAGGGCCTTTAACAGCTTTTGCCGTTTAATCCCCCAACATTCCATGTAACAACCTGTAATGCTCTCATATTTCACTAGACAACTGTACGGAGAAAATGAGTGCACGATTATTTGTGTAACCAGTTGTAGAAATTGGTTTAATGTGTTTACCTTACTGCTGAGAGAGCAGGGGCGTTGCTAGAGGTGTCCTGAGTTGCCATGGAAATATTTAGCCAGGAGGACTTCCTGCACATGAGCAATTGTTACCAAAGAGACTCCTGCACATGAGCAGAACATACCATAGAGATTTGCACTGACACCTAAGATTTTAAAACTGCTAAAAATAAGTTTGAAAAGTATTTGCATTAAATCTAATTGCAGAATTTAGGTGTTAGGAGATGGGATTGATATGCTATGTACTCAAATTTGTTTAAATCATATGCAAATTAGTCCGTTTTTGGGAGGCTCTCATTTGCATATTTATGGGTAAACAATTGTTGGAAATGTTACAGCCTTAATATTAGGGCATGGCTCTGATCAAAAATGTGAAATTTGATCCAAAAACGAAGGGTTTATCTAGTGTTTTTGACTAAAAATTCCCATTAGATTGTCTGTATGTTAATCTGCATTCAAATAGAGCTCTCCGATTGGCTGAGCAGCTCTTGTTAGAATTCTGCCCGGCGGGAATAGAGTGAGGAGAGCAACTGAAGATTTGACTGAGCCAGGACCTGCGTTCTGTGAGCTCTGTGTGTAAGAATTGAAAGAAAGAACTGAAAATTTGACTGATATATTAAAAGAGTGACTGATATGGTTGAAGTAAAACAGGAAATTGAGGAGAGATTTGTACTAGATTTGAAAGTTTTAGTTCTCTCTCCTGAGGAAAGGATTGTGAGTTTCCAAGTTAATTTGGTCCTAATAGTAAGGATCAGAAATCATTAAACATTTAAGGAAAAAGATTTATTTCTGAAAGAGATTGGTTGAGATTTACAAGTTTGAGGTTTCTCTGCTGAGAGGGGAGTGGATCTATGAATGTGTGTGTGTGGATGAGATCCAGCAGTGGGCTTCAAGATCTCAGCAGCTTGGGAGAAACAAAAAGGGTTGCTCTTTAGATGTTGCAGGAATGGAGGCATGAATTTGTGATGCTTCAGGAGTCAGACAGCACATACCAGTATGAGAGAAAAATCTTCTTTATTTGCCAGCAAACAAAGCAAGACATCAGTTCTAGCTCTCTTCTCTTTCTCTCAGCTCTTTTTGTGTCATGTGGCTTCTGTCTCAGCTGCTTCTCTTCTTATGCTGTCTTCTCCTTCTTCTGTCTGTTCCTTCTGTCCTTCTCTCTTTTCTGAGCTCCTTCTGACGTAAACTGCTTCTGCTCCTACTTAAATAGGGTCCTAAGCCCTCCTCCTAGCCTAGCCCCCTTTACTCCCAATTGGTTAAGAAATTGATTGGCTACCTTGCCTCAACCAATCATTACTTTTGAAATATCAGTTACATAGGTTCCAGACATCCTAAACTGACCTCTGACCTGGGGCCCCTTAAGCCAGACATTTGGTCTCCAGTCTCTTACATGTTATTATGATTGATTTCTCATATTCCTAGTACTAACTGCTAACTAAACTCTGGCATTCATTAAAGGGGTCAAAAGCCAATCTTACTTAATAGCATACATATCAGGTTATTACTTCCAGGAGGCCAGTCCTACACTTAGCTATAATTAATCAAGGAGAAGAGAGCTGACTAGTTCTGACCTCTTCACCTATCAGCTTATACATTGAACCAGCCAGAACTATGGCTAAGTCAAACCACATGTTGATCTCCTCAATGCAGTCCTTGCTTGACCTCTTAAACAGCAGACAAAGAGTAATACAGAATTTAACAGATATTCTACACAGACACAAACCTTATTAATTTACACAGAATCAGTATTTCTTATAAGACATATTCTAAATATCAAAAACTTGTAAATACTAATCTATTGCCTCTCTCTCTCTAAATAGTATTTTCTATCTAAGCATTTTAAACTACAATTAATCATATGTCTGGCTCATTCCTTTATTCATTCATAATAGTTTACAGCTGTGCCAGCTAGCATTGGCAATTCACAAGGGACAGAGTTTCATTTCTCACTGACCTTTCCTAACCTTAGCTCGACAGCTAGAGTTCAATATAATCTGAACCATCTGGCATACCTTCACTTGCTAGCAGAACTGAGAATTTAAACTTCAAGCTTTTAATATCATTTCTTATGTGTCAGAGTTAACACTTTCTTTGCCCACTGCCTCATTCCCCCCTTTGAGACTAAAATCAGCTTATGCAGAGATAAGTCTCACAACTCAAACTCTGGAGATTATAGTGATCCTAATTAGGAATAGACTTGTGAATCACCATTACCCTACTTGTTAAGGTCCGACGGCATACTGCCGAAGCACATGAGGCCAGGAAACAAAACAACAACCCTGCTAAAACTAAGACTATTAGGGAAATGAACAAAGGACGTATCCAGGAGGTCAATGACCACCACCAGGAGGTAAGGTCTAATCCTCCTCGGTAATCCTCCACATTAAGGCTAGCCAACTGTAGGACTTTATCCATGGCATGCCTAACTACATGCGTCCTATTTATGACAATAGTACAGCACTCTGAAGAATTTAACACTGTGCAGAGGCCACCCTGAGCTGCAAAGAGATAGTCAAGACCCATACGGTTATACCGAGAAACTATACTTAATTCATTAATTTGATCCTGCAATGCATTGACTACCACGTTCAGCTCATGAACTAAAACATGGAGTAGGGACTGAAGTCTCCGAGTAGCCATACCTAGTTCAGTAATACCCGCTACCGGGCCTCCAATTGGAATCCAGGCCGTGGCAGAAAGGGCTACAAGTCTCTTTTTAGTCAGAGGATAAGTAGAATTAATATACTGGAGGGCTAATTCAATCGCCTCATCCTCTGTGGCAACGGAGGAGGGTAAGGACAAAGCCTCTCGCTTAGAGCGGTGCGGGGATGGTGGCTTAAGAGGAATAACTTTAGGAAAATAATTCAAGGTTACCAATACACAAAAATCATATGTGGGGGGAAGAATCATGTGGAGGACATTATCACAGAGCCAGTAATGACCAAGGAGAGGGCGACGAAAGTTCCCAATAAATGTAGGCACAGGATGGAGATTAGGATGCCCATAATGCGAGCCCCTATCCCAGGGGGAACGAAGAAGAAATGGAGACTTTGTACACCATAGGTGCCAATCCCCAATTGTAACAGACCGCTCATATGATGCAACCCCTTCATACCCCGGGGACTTATGAAAGTAGAAAATGGGATGGGACACTATAGTTTTCTCAGTAGTATAGTTAGGAGCCAGGTAATCACCCTGGTCATAATCTACAGGTATGGTAATAGGGCACATAGGAGTACCTGGAGAAACTACCCACACAGGTTCCTCCTTCTCTGGGAGAACATTAGTATAGTTACAGGGAATGGGAAGAACAGTTGAGATGTCTCTTGTTAAACAAAACACTCCAGAGGCTGGATAGGGAGACGTAAAAACTGGCCTTAGAGAAGAGTCAGAGGGGGAAGTAGCATTATAAAAGGACCACCAAGTATAATCCTGGCTCCAAGGGCCTGAACTCGAAAAGTAGGGAGGTATAAGAGCTGGGAGTTGCACAGGGACAGGTACAGCTGGGACATCTGTGGTATAAGGAGAAAATCGGGAACACACAATACAAGGGGAAGTAATCTTGGCCTGGCTAATTAGTTCCTGGACAGAGTGTAACCAAAGGTTAGAGCGAGTTGGGGTATTAGGAACAAGGAGGCAAGGAGTAGAAAACAACAAAAGCATCCAAACTACTAACATTTTCTTCCTTCCTAATCTAAAACAAATACAGCAAACTAATTAAGCAATAATATTTCAACAGTCTGTGCTAATCACAGATTATTCTCATATAGTGTTCTCAGTCTTTGAGTTCTTATACCAGTTGGGATAGACCCTCAACTGATAAGGATCAAGCTTTCAAATTCCAAGAAAGCCAGAATCTGGACAGAAAGAGTCTCAGTATGAAGCCGAAGTTCAGCCGCTCCTGCAGTATGCAGTTGACCCTTCTTTTCAGCTAGTAGATTCTTTGGTTCGGGTCAAGCGCAACTTCAATGGCTCCGCTGGATCTCTTTCTGCTCTCCACTGTCTAGGCTCCGTCTGATCCGTGCTGGGCTCAGTCTGGTCAGCAGACTTAATTCGAGACCAATGGACCCATGGAGTTATCCCTGCGACCTTCACAGCTGCAGGGGTAGAAAGCAAAACAGTAAAAGGTCCTTTCCATCGGGGCCCCAAAGGCTGGAGCCTCCAATCTTTCACCCAAACTCTATCCCCTGGCAGGAAGGAATGTACCTGAGCCTGGAAGGGGACAGGGTTTATTTCTCTCACATAAGACTGAAGCTCAGAAATTATCTTACCCAGGAGGGCTACCTGCTCCTGCACCTGGGCAGACCCTAAAATCCCTATGTCTCCCTTAATTCCCTGTAAAATGGCTGGGGGCTTCCCATACACAATTTCAAAGGGAGAGAGGGCTGTTCCTTTAGTTGGGGTGCATCGGAGGCGAAAGAGGGCTAGTGGCAATGCCTGTGGCCATTTCAATTGGGTTTCCTGACAAATCTTTGCTAGGCTATTTTTCAAGGTTCTGTTTGCCCGCTCAACCTGCCCTGAACTCTGGGGACGATAGGCACAATGCAATTTCCAGGTAATGCGCAATGCGCGGGACAGGGCCTGAAGTGTAGCTTCAACAAAGGCGGGACCATTATCTGAACCTATGGCAAGGGGCAGTCCATACCTGGGGATGACATCCCTAAGGAGGGCTCGAGCTACTTCTGTGGCTTTCTCAGTGACTGTAGGATATGCTTCCACCCACCCAGAAAAGGTACAAACCATAACTAAGAGGTATCGGAGCCTACCACTCCTGGGCATTTCTGTGAAGTCTATAACTAAAGACTCAAAGGGTGTTAGTCCTCTAGACTGAACTCCTGGTGGAATACGGGGTCCCTGACGAGCATTATTCTGGGCACAGAGAGTACATCGGGCAGAGGCAGTGGCAACCAGACTATCCAATCCTTCCAGCACCACTACTCGATTGAGTAGGCGGGCTAGTGCTGTTTTCCCTAAGTGTGATAGGTCATGAGCTTGAGACACTACAGGCCAAGCTAGGTGGCGTGGCACCAGAACTCTGGTATCAGGGAGATGTAACCAGCCATCAGGTCTCCTTACTGCACCTTCCTCTTGAGCCCATTTCTCTTCCATTTGGGTATACATAGGCGTCCATTCTTGCAGTCGAATTTGGAACAGGGGAGTCACAGTACTTGCTGGGGGTCCTCGAGCAGCTTCTTTGGCCACCCGATCAGCATGGCGGTTCCCTCGGGCCACTGGAGTATCTATTCTTTGGTGTCCCCTGCAGTGAATAACAGCTACCTTCTTAGGGGCCCACACAGCCTCTAGCAGCTGAAGTATTTCAGGTCCATACTTAACAGGTTGGCCTGCAGCATTTATGAGTCCCTTTTCCTTATACAAAGCTCCATGAGCATGTAGAGTTGTGAAGGCATATTTGGAATCAGTATAAATGTTGGTTACCAGTCCTGCTGCTAACTCCAGAGCTCGTATGAGGGCCACAAGTTCTGCTTTCTGGGCTGAAGTTCCTTGGGGCAGGGCTCTTGCTTCTATCACCTTGTCCTCTGTCACCACAGCATAGCCTGCCAATCGCTTAGAGTTCTCCACATAACTGCTTCCATCTGTGAAATAAATTACATCTGGGTCCCTCCACGGAACATCTTTAAGATCTGGTCGACTGGAGTACACTTCATCCATAGTTTGGATACAGTCATGATCCGGTGGTCCCTCAGATGCTGGCAAAAGAGTAGCAGGATTGAATGTAGCCACTGTTTCCAGGTGTATCCGTGGATTCTCACACAAGCTGGCTTGGTACTTAACCATACGGTTATTTGTAAACCAGTGGTTGCCCTTATACTCCATGAGGGTGAGAACTGCATGGGGGACTTTAACAACCAGTTCTTGCCCCAAGGTCAACTTATCAGCTTCCTGGACCAGTAAGGCTGTTGCTGCAATGGCCCTCATGCAGGCTGGCCATCCTTTAGCCACTCCATCCAGCTGTTTAGACAGGTATGCAACAGGCCTCTGCCAGGATCCCATCATCTGGGTCAGCACACCCAGAGCAACCCCCTGTCGCTCGTGGACATACAATGAGAAAGGTTTCTCCACATCAGGAAGGCCTAACGCAGGGGCTTGGAGTAGGGCTTTCTTTATGGCAATGAAGGATTGTTGAGCAGTAGGTCCCCATTCAAATGGTTCCTTTTCACCCCCCTTTGTGGCTTGGTAAAGGGGTTTCGCCATCAATGCAAAATTTGGAATCCAAATTCTGCAAAATCCAGCTGCTCCCAGAAATTCCCTAACTTCTCTTCTGGACTTGGGTTGGGGAATTGCAGCTACCGCTTGCTTCCTACTAGCATCCAGTCTCCGACTTCCCTGGGAAATGCAAAAGCCCAGATACTTCACTTCTGACTGACAAAGTTGGGCCTTTGAGCTTGAGACCTTATAGCCTGCATCCAAGAGTAGCTCCAGCAATTCTCTAGTAGCCTCAAAACACTCTTCCTGAGTCACTGCTGCAATCAGGAGGTCATCTACATACTGGAGTAAAACTCGCCTGGAAGGCTCAGATTTAAAAGTCTTAAGGTCTTGCCCTAGGGCTGTCCCAAAAATGGTGGGGGAATTCTTGAACCCCTGTGGCAGGCGAGTCCATGTATACTGAAGCTTCCTTCCTGTTACTGGGTTTTCCCATTGAAAGGCAAAAAGCAACTGACTGGCTGGGGCCACCCGAATACAAAAGAAGGCATCTTTTAGGTCTAGTGTTGTGAAATGGGTAGCTCCAGAAGGTATCAATCCTAGCAGGACATATGGATTAGGCACTACAGGGTGTAATGAGATAGTGGATTTGTTGACCACTCGTAAGTCTTGGACTGGCCGGTAGTCCTCAGTCCCTGGCTTCTGAACTGGCAATAGTGGCGTATTCCATGGAGACTGACAAGAACGAATAATTCCATGGGATAACAGACGATTCAAATGTGCTTGAATCCCTTCCAGAGCCTTTCTGGGAATTGGGTATTGGCGAAGATGGATTGGCCGGGCATTTGGAAGTAAATCTACATGTACAGGAGGAATATTTCGGGCCAACCCTGGGGGATTATCTTCTGCCCATACCCCACTGACCTGAAAGCTGTCTGCCAGGGGTAGGTCAACTTGGCCCTGCGACTGATGCAGCCGCCATTCTTCTTCAAGAGGGCAGCAGAAACTCAATATACCCTTAGGGCTGGATATCGGGGGCCGAAAGGAGACTGAAGTCTGGCCATCAGAGTCAAAGGAAATTTGGGCCCTAAGCTTGGACAGCAGGTCTCGGCCTAACAAAGGGATTGGACAGTCTGGCATATACAGGAATTCATGAGTGACTATGTGTGAGCCTAATTGGCATCTACGGGTTGTCAGGAAAGGCCTCCGGTTCTGCACCCCCGTGGCTCCCACCACTCGGACAGTTTTTCCAGACACAGGCGCTAATCGCTCCGTCACAACAGAATGTTCAGCTCCTGTATCAATCATGAATGGAATTGAGCGGCTCCCTATAGTTAGCTTGACCATAGGTTCCTGGGAGCCCAGTTTGTAGGAACCCGGTCTGTCCTATTCGTCCCATTCTGCCATCTCGGCTATCCCGATGATGTCAGATTCAGGAGGCTCATATCTTCCCTCTCGAACTCGGCCTCGGCTTCCTCGATCTCCTGGTCCCCTTCTCAGTCCCTGGCGCCTCTGGGGGCATTCATCTTTCCAGTGCCCTCTTTCCTTACAATAGGCACACTGGTCCCTCTCCAATCTTGGTCTGGGATTCTCCCCCCTTGGCCGGGATTGATTGAAGGAATCTCGGGGCCTGGCTGGTGGTCCGGGGTCCCACTTTGGCTTCCCATTAGCTAGAGGTCGACCTCGGTTAAGGGTGGAATTAGTAATGGCTGCCGCTAAAAGGTCGGCCTTCTTCTGCATCTTCCGGTCAGCCTCTCGGCGCACCTCCTGATCTCTATTAATGAAAACCTTGGTTGCGATCTCAATTAGCTGGGTGGTATTCATCCCTGCGAATCCCTCCTGACGCTGCAACTTCTTCCGGATATCTGGCATACTCTGGGCCACCAATGCACTATTCACCATTCTCTGGTTTTCTTGGGCTTCAGGGTCAAATGGGGTGTATGTTCTGTAGGCTTCAATTAGTCGCTCTAAAAAGGCCCCAGGGGATTCAGTTGCCCCTTGGAGAATTTCAGAGACCTTTGCCAGATTAATGGGCCTCTTTATGCCTTTCCTCATACCTTCCAGCAAGTCCCGGCAATAGCCAGACAACAGTTCATAGTGCTGCCCATCATTTGGATCCCAATCTGGAGCTGCGCGAGGAAACCGAGCTCTAACCCATCCCTCTGGGTCTTGTGTCCCCCCGGGGACACGCTCTCGCGTGATGGCCTCAGCATTTTGCAAAATCTTCCGCCTCTCCTCAGTTGTGAAGAGGGTCAGGAGAAGTTGTTGACAATCAGTCCAGGTTGGGTTATGGGTGGCCATAATGCTAGCCACTAGGTCCACCACTGCCTGAGGCTTTTCAGTATAAGAGGGATAATGCGTCTTCCAATTCAGGAGATCAGTGGTTGTGAAGGGTACATACTGATAGGCCTGTGCCTGTATAACCTGACCCTGATTATTAGGATCTGGTCGAGTGGTAGTTACCTGACGAAGTGGCAGAACTCTCGAGGAGGTGGGAATGGAACCTGAGGTAGAGCTAGGAGCTACCCTCCTATCATGCTCAAAGGTGATTGCAGCAGGTCTAACCCATTCAGTGGAGGTATGTTGAACCCCTGAGGGATGGGGAGGGGTACTCATAGACTGAGAGGTGGTCACAGGTGAGTCAGTCCATTGAAAGGGATGCCGGGCCCCTAATGAGTGGGTAGGGGTATTAGAAGGAGAGGCTGGGCTGTCGGGAGTTGAGGAGTCAGGGAGTGGAACCCAAAACGGGTCTTCAGAGGTTAACAGGAGAGGATTTGGCACAGAAGGGTAGAGGCCGGGTGAAAAGTCCAACCTAGGGTGTGGCAGGTTTGGCACAGGAGGGGAAGAACTATCCGGAGAAGCCTGTGCTGGAGAAGCTTGGGCTGGACGGCATGGATCTCTGGGGGTAGCACGGAACCCCAACAATGGGCCATAAGGTGGTGGCTCAAGATCTGAGGGGTCATCAGAGAGTATGGGTTTCTCAGACAGGGTAGGGGCGGAAGCCACCGATTGGGTGGTAGGCTTCCTGGGGCTCTTTCCCTCTTCTAGTTTAGATTTTCTAATCTTTCTTTGAACACGGCCTAACATGAATTTTACTGGGGATCCCATATAAGTTTTCAACCAGGAGGGAGGGTCAGTCACAAGGCTGTCCCAGGAATCTATATAAGGGAGTTGTTCAGAATATTCTGGTTCTCCTACAACTATGCTGTAGACCTTCCGGATTACTTCAATATCTAAACTGCCACTAGGGGGCCACCCCACTCCCATAGATGGCCACTCAACTTCACACAAGGTTCTTAGAGTACTTGAGCTTAAAGTCTGTCCATAGTCATTAATTAAAAATCCTTTTTTAAAGTTTTTAAGCATACAATCTAGGGGGGTAGCAATTTGTCTAGATGATTTCCCACCCATAATGCTTACAGTTACAACACACAAAGAGGGGGGGAATTTTTGAGAATGCAGTAAGGGGTCTGCACTCTCGAGACACTAGGTAGACAGACAACAATCGCTTCCTTCCGTTGCTGACCAATTGAACTCGCGTTAATTGGAAATGCAGCTATAAGAAGTCCGCACTCATTAACATTCAGGCATCACACATTCATTCAGTACAGAAAATCCCACCCAACAATTTCAGATTTCTCAAATACAGATAAGCTCAAGCGTTTTCGCTTCTAGTCCCCGCGACTAGAAGGTACTAGGGCCTTCGCTGAGAATTGATCAGATTCTCCTTCCCTCCTTCTTGAGGGGCTGATTTACAATTTTCTAGCTAGAATTACAATACAAAATACAGAATACATACCCGGCGAATGTTCTCCAGTCAGTTGGGTGCTGGGATTAATGCAGGATGCATCCCACCGCTGCCACCAAGAATTGTTGCAGGAATGGAGGCATGAATTTGTGATGCTTCAGGAGTCAGACAGCACATACCAGTATGAGAGAAAAATCTTCTTTATTTGCCAGCAAACAAAGCAAGACATCAGTTCTAGCTCTCTTCTCTTTCTCTCAGCTCTTTTTGTGTCATGTGGCTTCTGTCTCAGCTGCTTCTCTTCTTATGCTGTCTTCTCCTTCTTCTGTCTGTTCCTTCTGTCCTTCTCTCTTTTCTGAGCTCCTTCTGACGTAAACTGCTTCTGCTCCTACTTAAATAGGGTCCTAAGCCCTCCTCCTAGCCTAGCCCCCTTTACTCCCAATTGGTTAAGAAATTGATTGGCTACCTTGCCTCAACCAATCATTACTTTTGAAATATCAGTTACATAGGTTCCAGACATCCTAAACTGACCTCTGACCTGGGGCCCCTTAAGCCAGACATTTGGTCTCCAGTCTCTTACATGTTATTATGATTGATTTCTCATATTCCTAGTACTAACTGCTAACTAAACTCTGGCATTCATTAAAGGGGTCAAAAGCCAATCTTACTTAATAGCATACATATCAGGTTATTACTTCCAGGAGGCCAGTCCTACACTTAGCTATAATTAATCAAGGAGAAGAGAGCTGACTAGTTCTGACCTCTTCACCTATCAGCTTATACATTGAACCAGCCAGAACTATGGCTAAGTCAAACCACATGTTGATCTCCTCAATGCAGTCCTTGCTTGACCTCTTAAACAGCAGACAAAGAGTAATACAGAATTTAACAGATATTCTACACAGACACAAACCTTATTAATTTACACAGAATCAGTATTTCTTATAAGACATATTCTAAATATCAAAAACTTGTAAATACTAATCTATTGCCTCTCTCTCTCTAAATAGTATTTTCTATCTAAGCATTTTAAACTACAATTAATCATATGTCTGGCTCATTCCTTTATTCATTCATAATAGTTTACAGCTGTGCCAGCTAGCATTGGCAATTCACAAGGGACAGAGTTTCATTTCTCACTGACCTTTCCTAACCTTAGCTCGACAGCTAGAGTTCAATATAATCTGAACCATCTGGCATACCTTCACTTGCTAGCAGAACTGAGAATTTAAACTTCAAGCTTTTAATATCATTTCTTATGTATCAGAGTTAACACTTTCTTTGCCCACTGCCTCAAGATAGTCAGGGTAAAGTATAATAAAGCTACTTAGGAAATTAGAACTGAGGAAATTCAATTTATTTTATTTTTTCATAGTTTAGCACTCAGTCCAGGTTCCAGTTTTAGGCAGGCTGATCTAAAGACTCACACACTGCAGGGAGGCAGTATTTCTCCTTTTATTTTATTTTTAGATTAAGTTTAGGAAGAAGACAACTTTTAAAGGAGAGATCTCTTGAAGACTGAGTCTGCAACTGGAAGTTGAGTCTGCAATTGGAAGTTTCCTTCAGCTAAGTACAGAGAGAGACAATTCACACTTTTTCCAGAAACTCCTGTTTACCACACAAGGGAACTGAGATTTTACATGAAATACAACTAAGAAACATTCCTATTTTGAGTTGGAAATCTTTGAAGTGTTATACTGACTTGTAACTTGGTTAGGAAACTAAATGTTTGGTTAGTAAAGAAATTAGAGTGTAAACTGGATCCAGTAGGGAATCAGCAGTTTTACTGGTCTAATCCTGTACAATCTAACTGAAGAGTATTTCTTTCTGTTTACCAGTACAGTTAAATAATTTCATTCCACTTTAATAAATAATTTCTTGTGATATATATATAAGGGAATAATATCTGGATTTATTGTAAATCAAATTGATTCCATTCACAGGATTTATATTCACCTTTATGCATTCATCCGGTATTATCTTTTAAGTGTTGCAGGAATTGATACATGAATTTGTGATGCTTCAGGAGTCAGACAGCACACACCAGTATGAGAGAGAAATCTTCTTTATTTGCCAGCAAACAAAGCAGGACATCAGTTCTAGCTCTCTTCTCCTCTTTCTCAGCTCTCTGGATATTATGGCTTCTGTCTCAGCTGCTTCTCTTCTGCTGTCTCTCCTGTTGTCTTCCAGCTTTCTTCCAGCTCTCCTTCTGACGTAAACTGCTTCTGCTCCTACTTAAATACAGTTTCTATCCCCCTCCTAGCCTAGCCCCCCCTTACTCTCCAATTGGTTAAGGAATAGATTGGTCACTTTGCCTCAACCAATCATTACTTTTGAAATATCAGTTACATAGGTTTGGTATTCCTCAAACTGACCTCTAACCTGGGGCCCCTCAAGCCAGACATTTGGTCTCCAGAACTCTTACATTTCTCATTATGATTGATTTCTCAGCTATAGCTTAAACTGGATTCCCTTAGAGACTAAGAGGCCCCATCTGACATTGGTTATTCTCATATTCCTAGTCAGCTTCATACTACCTGCTAGCTGAACTCTGGCATTCATTAAAGGGGTCAAGGGCCAATCTTACTTAATGGCATACGGCTATGGTCTGTTATTACTTTCAGGAGGCCAGTCCTACACTTAGCTATAATTAATCAAGGAGAAGAGAGCTGACTAGTTCTGACCTCGTTCACCTATCAGCTTATACATTGAACCAGCCAGAACTGCAGATAAGTCAAAACACGTTTGACCTCTTCACTGCAGTCTTTGCTTGACCTCTTAAACAGCAGACAAAGAGTAATACAGAATTTAAAAAGGTTTTCTACATATTAACTACACAGAATACACATATTCTAAAATAAGCATAATCAGTATTCCTTATAAGATATATCTAAACATCAGGAATATCTAGAATTATTTAGAATCTAACTATTTTCTCCTAAGCATTTTAAACTAATCCTAAACAAACTGCCTGCAATATGCCGGCTCATAATAGAATACATATGTGTTTGCTTAGCAATCCATCAATCACAAGGGTGAAAGAAATTCCTGTCTCTGACCTTTTTAACCCTTTTGCTCGACAGCTAGAGTTCTAGTAATTAACTCCAGCCTGCATTCCTTCACTACTTGCAGGACTGAGAATTTAAAATCAAGCTTTAACAGAATTAACTCTTCATATGATTTCTCAGAATTATTCTTTGCCCATGGCTGCCTCATAAGGATGATGTTTTATTTTATGTTCACTCTGTCTCTAGTGACCTGAGCACAGTTAGTTCCCTCGGCTGGCACGACTACATATTAGAGGTATTTTGATACTGTGTGAAGTCTTACCACAGACGGGTGACATTTGCTATATTGAAACATGCATCCACACCAGGAGAGTGTCCCAGCCTCCACTCCCCCGATAAGAGACATTGTGAAAAGGATCGCTCAGGGCTTAAATCCAAAAAGTGACTCGCACAGCATTCAGACACCATATACACAGTAAACTACCCTATCCCCATTCTATCTGAGTTCACCTCGCCTTCGTCGCCCTTATCGCCATTCCTCTCCTACTCTCCTCCGCACTCTCTTATTCCTTCTTCTCTCTGCTGGAGATAACAATCCCAATCCTGGTCCCCCTTACCAGCCCTCATCCTATTTGTGCAGGTCGCACCATGACCTCTCCAATCTCATCTCTATTCCTCTCCTCCCCTCCTCCTCTCTGCCCTTCTCATGCGCCATATGGAATGCCCGCTCCATCTGCAATAAACCTTCCTATATCCATGACCTTTTTATCCATCTGCTCGCCATAACAGAAACTTGGCTCTGCCCTGAAGACTCTGCCTCAGTCGTAGCCCTCTGCCATGGTTGTTATCTCTTCTCCCATACTCCTCGTCCTGCTGGTCGTGGTGGTGGTGTTGGACTACTACTCTCACCCTCTTCCAAATTTCAATCTTTTCTGCCACCTCAGTCTCTCTGCTTTTCTTCCTTTGAAGTCCACTCCGTCCGCCTATTCACTCCTTTGCCTTTTCGAATAGCAGTTATTTATCGTCCCCCTCATAAGTCTCTTTCATCCTTTCTCAGCTACTTTGACGCTTGGCTTTCCTTCTTTCATGATCCTTCTTCCTCCTCCCTCATCCTTGATGACTTTAACATTCATGCTAATGATCCCTTCAACTCTTACGTTTCCAAGTTCCTTGCCTTAACATCCTCCTTCAATCTCCAACTATGCTCCACTTCCCCCACTCACTAAAATGGTCACTGTCTTGATCTTATCTTCTCCTATAACTGCTCTCCCTCCACTTTCTTTGCCTCAGATCTACCCCACTCTGACCATCATCTAATAACCTTCACACTTAAACTTCCTTCTGCCCAACCCCGTCCAATCTTAACCAATTTATCCAGGAATCTTCAGGGTATTGACCCTACTACCCTATCCTCCAGTGTCTCTAACCTCTTCTCTACCACTGCATTATCCAAATCTGTCAATGAAGCCATCTCTTCCTACAATACTATTCTATCCTCTGTTTTAGACACTCTTGCACCTCTCATGCCCCGTCCTAGAAGGCGTACCAAACCCCAGCCTTGGCTGACCTCTAAAATCCGCTACTTACGTTCTTGTGCCCGCTCCGCTGAACGCCTCTGGTTAAAATCTCGTGCCCTTGCTGACTTCATACACTTCAAGTTCATGCTGATCTCCTTTCAATCTACTCTTTTGCTTGCCAAACAGGGCTATTACATCTAGCTGACTAATTCTCTTTTCCTCCTTTCCCGTAATCACTGATGAGGAAACAACACATCTTCTCTCCTCCTCAAAATGAACTACCTGTCCTCTGATCCCATTCCTACTCACCTCCTTAATACCATCTCTCCAACTCTCACACCTTTTATCTGTCATATCCTCAATCTTTCACTTTCCACTGCGACCGTTCCTGATGCCTTCAAACATGCCATGGTCACACCACTCCTTAAGAAGCCTTCACTTGACCCTACCTGTCCTTCCAACTATCGACCCATCTCTCTCCTCCCTTTCCTCTCCAAGATACTTGAATGTGCTGTTCACCGCCGCTGTCTTGACTTTCTTTCATCTCAATCTGTTCTTGACCCACTCCAATCTGGCTTTCGCCCTCTTCATTCAACTGAAACTGCACTTACAAAAGTTTCTAATGACCTGTTACTGGCCAAAACCAAAGGTGTCTATTCTATCCTCATCCTTCTCGATCTATCCGCTGCTTTTGACAGTGTCAATCACAGCTTACTCCTTGATACATTGTCTTCACTTGTTCTTTCCTGGTTCTCCTCCTACCTCTCGCTTCGCACCTTTAGTGTACACTCCGGTGGATCCTCATCTACTTCTATCCCACTACCAATCAGTGTACCTCAGGGTTCTGTTCTTGGTCCTCTCCTGTTCTCCATCTACACTTCTTCCCTTGGCTCTCTGATATCATCCCATGGCTTTCAATGCCATCTCTACGCTGACGACTCCCAGATCTACCTCTCTACCCCCGAAATCTCATCCAGCATCCAGACCAATGTATCAGCCTGCCTATCTGATATTGCTGCCTGGATGTCTCAACGCCATCTGAAACTTAACATAGCCAAAACTGAGCTTCTCATCTTTCCCCCTAAACCCACCTCTCCTCTTCCCCCTTTCTCTATTTCTGTGGATGGCACTCTCATTCTCCCTGTCTCATCAGCTCGTAACCTTGGGGTCATCTTTGACTCCTCTTTCTCCTTCTCTGTTCACATTCAGCAGATTGCCAAAACCTGTCATTTTTTTCTCTATAACATCAGCAAAATCCTTCCATTCCTCTCTGAGCACTCTGTCAGAACCCTTATCCAAACTCTTATCACCTCTCGCCTAGATTATTGCAACCTGCTTCTCACTGGCCTCCCACATAGCTATCTCTCTTCTCTTCAATCAGTCCAAATCTCTGCTGCGTGACTCATTTTCTGCCAGAGTCGCTATGCTCACATTAGCCCTCTCCTCAAGTCACTTCACTGGCTCCCTATCCGTTTCCGCATTCAATTCAAACTTCTTTTGCTGACATATAAATGCATTTACTCTACCGCTCCCCAGTACCTCTCCACTCTTCTCTCTCCCTACGTCCCCCCTCGGGTACTCCGTTCTATGGATAAATCTCTCTTGTCTGTCCCCTTTTCCTCTACTACCAATTCCAGACTCTGTTCCTTTTATCTCGCTGCACCTCAAGCCTGGAATAGACTTCCCGTGCCTGTACGTCTAGCCCCGTCTTTGGCCGTTTTCAAATCCAGGCTAAAAACCCACCTCTTTAATGCTGTTTTTGACTCCTAACCACTATTCACTTGCCCTGTACCCCTTTTATCCCCACCTCTTGCATTCCCTTACCTCTTAATTGTTCTGTCTGTGTGCCTGTCCTACTTAGATTGTGAGCTGTTTGAGCAGGGACTGTCTTTTTCATGTATGGTGTATAGCGCTGCGTATACCTTGTAGCGCTATAGAAATGATAAGTAGTAGTAGTAGTAGTATCCCCCCTCCTTCCTCTTCTATTAGATCCCTCTTCCCTCTCTGTTCCTGTCCCCAACCCTTCCTTCCCCTTGCACCCCCGCCCCCCATACATTACCTACATCATGCTTCGCAGCATAACACCCCCAGCATCAGAGTTCAGAGCACCCCCTTAGTGATGCTGGAGAACTCATTCCCCTGTCTTCCCCTCCAGTGCAATATCTCTCAACCCTATCAACCTGTATACGGTATTAGTATGCAGATACCTTTAGGCATACAGAGAAGAAGAGAAGGAAAAAAACACTCATACTATTAACTTAGTTTTAAATTCCTTAATACATTTAAAGTCTGAAAGGTAATATCATATTCTGCACGCTCAGCCTACTACTACTACTACTACCACTATTTAGCATTTCTATAGCGCTACAAGGCATACGCAGCGCTGCACAAACATAGAAGAAAGACAGTCCCTGCATAGTTAAGGATCCGAAAAATTACCACTCAGGGCCGCTCCGCTCCCTCTCTGCACTGACCCAATCTGTGTGCTCTTGCCACCTTCAGCGACTCCACAAGCTCCCTCATTGATAATGCTGTGGGCAGCCAAGTCTCTAGAAACTTACATAGGTCCCGCTCTGCCAGCACCTCCAGGAGACCCATTAGCCGCAGATTGTTCTTGTGGGAGCGATTCTCCAAATCTTCCAATTTGGCTTCCAGTTCAGCCAAGCGAGCGTGCATCCGCGGTTGTTCCTCTGACACTTGCTGTATCTCATCTTCAGCTTTCCCCACTCTCTGTTGTACCGCATGCAGCTCCATCACCAATGTAGCATGCCTCTCCTCGAACCCATCCAATTTATCTAATATAAGTTGTAGCTTTTTCCCCACCGCCTGCTCAACCGCCAGTTTTACCTCCTCGGTTAACTCCGCTGCCCAATGGGAGCTAGGGGTAGGAGAAGGTGGCGCGCCCCTGTCCTCCATCTTTGCCTTGTTTTTCCGGGCTTTCTCCTTAGGGTCTTTCCGGGCAGATTTTTTTTATTGATTAATTACATTTTTTACACGTGAAACATGCAATTTGAAATACATTCTACAACTTGAATAATTTAATAAAACAAAACTAGTCATGATATTGAAAGTTACAAGTACATTCATTAAACCTAAAAAGAAAAAACAAGTTATACTATTAGTTAGACCACAATTCAGTCAATGGGGCAGGAGTGATTCAGATAATAGGAGATCTCAAAAAAAGAAAAAAGAAAAATAGGTATATGGCCTGACCTTATCTTCCCTTCATAAATTTGATAACCAGATGTGTCATTTGATTGTATTATGTGCCATTGATTCCTATGTTCGAAATTCGTGGACTTGCATTTGCATATTTACTAATGAAAGTCAATGTTTTTTGATCATCTGATGGGTTTTCCAATTTTTTTAAAAGCCAGTCTCTTTCATTATACTTAGCTCTCTTGTAAGCTGTCTTCAAAATTTGCTTATTATACCCCTGTGCTTTCAGTCAGGAAGTCAATGTTTTAGATTGTTTTTTAAAATCTTCTTTGTTACTGCAAATATTGGGCATAGGGTAAAGACTCTTTACAATGCCTGGGATGGCAACTTGTGGAGTGCAGAAATGTATTTCTATTTACTGGCTTTTGATGAACTTTTGTGATGAATCCCTCTGACGTTTGATGTATATCAACATCCAGAAATGAAATATCTTCAAATGAGTAATGGAAAGTAAATTGGTTCTTATCATTACACGAATTAACCCATTTAACAAATGATTTTAGGTTAGGTATTCCATCAGTACACAGTAAAAAGATATCATCAATGAAGCAGTGCCATGATGAAATATATTCTAAAAAAGGAGAATGGAAAAGCCATTGTTTTTCAAAATCATTCATGAAAAGACATGCTACAGAGGGTGCAAATGTTACCCCCATTGACACTCCAGAAATTTGGTGATATAATTGTCCATTAAAAAGAAAACAATTTTCTTTCATTGCCAATCTTGCAAGATTAATGATTAATTCACTAGGAACATTATGAGGGGCATAATCGAACATTTAGGTCAACCTTAGAGATGGTTGTCGTTAGGTCGTCCTTAGAGATGGTCGTCCCCAATTTTCGGCGATAATGGAAACTGAGGACGCCCATCTCAGAAAGACCAAATCCAAGCCATATGGTCGTGGGAGGAGCCAGCATTCGTAGTGCACTGGTCCCCCTGACATGCCAGGACACCAACCAGGAACTCTAGGGGGCACTGCAGTGGACTTCAGAAATTGCTCCCAGGTGCATAGCTCCCTTACCTTGGGTGCTGAGCCCCCCCAAACCCACTCCCCACAACTGTACAACACTACCATAACCCTAAGGGGTGAAGGGGGGCACCTACATGTGGGTACAGTGGGTTTCGGGTGGGTTTTGAAGGGCTCCCATTTACCACCACAAGTGTAACAGGTGGGGGGGGGGGGGGGGTGGGCCTGGGTCCACCTGGCTGAAGTACACTGCACCCACTAAAACTGCTCCACGGATCTGCATATTACTGTCAGGGAGCTGGGTATGACATTTGAAGCTAGCATAGAGGCTGGCAAAAAAAAATTTTTAAGTTTATTTTTTAGGATGGGAGGGGGTTGGTGACCACTGGGGGAGTAAGGGGAGGTCATCCCCAATTCCCTCTGGTGGGCATCTGGTCAGTTCGAGCACCATGTTGAGGCTTGGTCGTGAAAAAAAATGGACCAAATAAAGTCGGCCAAGTGCTCGTCAGGGTCGCCCTTCTTTTTTCCATTATCGGCCGAGGATGCCCATGTGTTAAGTCGCCCCAGTCCCGCCTTCGCTATGCCTCCGACATGCCCCCGGGAATTTTGGTTGTCCCCGCGATGGAAAGCAGTTGAGGGCGCCCAAAATCGCTTTTGATTATGCTGATTTGGGTGACCCTGAGAGAAGGATACCCATCTCCCGATTTGTGTCGGAAGATGGGCGCCCTTCTCTTTCGAAAATAAACCTGTATGTGGTCTTTCCCTATTATCCAAAACTTTACTCAATACATTCAATGCATCATTTTGAGGTATGGAGGTATATAAAGAAACAATATCCAGTGTTACCATTAAATACTTTTCTTTATTAATCGTGATATCCCTGAGAATATTCAAGAAGTGTGTTGTGTCCTTAATGTAAGTTACATGTCTTTCCACTTCTTTTTTAATGAAGAAGTCCACATATATCGATAATAGCTCCAGTAGAGACCCACATGCTGATAATATGGGTCATCCAGGTGGATTTACAGCATTCTTATGAATTTTTGGGAGCAAGTAAAAAACAGGAATCATGGGGTGCATTTCATTGAGAACTTTGAATTCCTTTTTCGATAAGAATCCCTTCTTCATTCCTTCTTGTGTGATGCTATTAATTTTTTTGAAGTTTTATCGTGGGGTCCAGTTTTATTTTCTTATACGTCTCTTGTATACTCAATTGTCTCAAGGCTTCTTTTTCATAATCATCCCTGTTCAGAATTACAATTGAGCTTCCTTTGTCATTTTTTAAATAATTAATGCTGTATCATTTTGTAAATTTTCAACGGCTGTTCGTTGCTCATGATTTAAATTATTTTTTCTAAATATAAAGTTTTCCTTTGATATTTCGTTTAGAACCACTTGACAAAAAGTCATAATGGTTGTATCCATTGTGTCAATGGGGGCAACATTTGCACCATCTGTAGCGTGCCTTTTCATGAATGATTTTGAAAAACAATGGATTTTCCATTCTCCTTTTTTGGAATATATTTCATCATGGCACTGCTTCATTGACGATATCTTTTTACTATGGACTGGTGGAATATCTAACCTAAAATCATTTGTTAAATGGGTTAATTCGTGTAATGATAAGATCCAATTTACTTTCCATTACTCATTTGAAGATATTTAATTTCTGGATGTTGATATACATCAAACGTCAGAGGGATTCATCATGAAATTTCATCAAAAGCCAGTACATAGAAATACATTTCTGCATTCCACAAGTTGCCATCCCAGGCATTGTAAAGAGTCTTTACCCTATGCCCAATATTTATGTTATAGAAGAATTTGCAGTAACAAAGAAGATTTTAAAAAACAATCTAAAACATTGATTTCCCGACTGAAAGCACGGGGATATAATGAGCAAAATTTGAAGACAGCTTACAAGAGAGCTAAGTATAATGAAAGAGGCTGGCTTTTAAAAAAATCGGAAAACGCATCAGATGATCAAAAACCATTGATTTTCATTAGTAAATACACAAATGCAAGTCCAAGAATTTCGAACATAGGAATCAATGGCACATAATACAATGAAATGACACATTTAGAGATACAGGATTGTGTATTTCGTATACACGAGGAAGAAACTTGAAAGAAATCCTAAGTCCGGCAAATTTAAAACCTATACCTACAAGAAAAACAAACATTCTGGTTGCCCTTTATAAGTGTGGCAAGGGCAAAAATTGTGAAATAACCTTGCAGTTAAAATCTTTTGTCAATCCATACGATAATAAAACTTATGAGTTAAAACATTTTAGCAATTGTGATACCACACATGCAGAATACATAATTTTTTGCCCATGCAAAAAATTATATTTTGGGAAAACAATACGAAGCCTCAAAATAAGACTAAATGAACATCGAAGTAACTTAAAGAGGAATCGGGCGGAAGCACCATTAGTTACCCACTGTAAAAAGTTGGGCCACACTTTTGATAACTTAAAATGTTTCATTATCGATATAGTAAGATCGAACGTTAGAGGTGGAGACCGTGCAAAGTTACTTTTACAACAAGAACAGAAATGGATCCATTGGCTAAACACATTGGAACCAACTGGTTTAAACAATCTAATTGAATGGTGAGCATTCTTTTGTTAATCATAAGAACCTAAAGAATTTTTCTGAAAGGTTTCATTTCATTGATTGATTGATTAAGACAGCAGCCTAAACGATCAAAGATGTTCATTCAGGTAGACCAGCAGTAGGCAGGAGCCAATGATATAGGATTTAGTTTCCTTCAAGACTATAGTAACCAGTGATTGGAAGTTTCAAATAATGCAGAGGAGTAATTGGCTAAAAAATGCAGCTGATAGGGTAATTCCTAATTGATATCAGATTATAAGGCGTAGTAATAGGAGTTCTAACTCGACATTTACCGATCAGCAGCAGAGAATGCTATACTGAAAAGTTATGCTTGACAAGATGCAATGTAAGTGTGCTATAATAACATAAAATGTTAGTGCTTAAAAGAATGATATTGGAATTTAACAGTATAGACTAGCTGCAGATTAGTGTTTTCACTAGAGGTATGTGTATATTTTTTTCTGTAAGAAAGCTTTAAACAATGTAGAAGAAAGACTTGTGCAATAATACAGCTTTGCCGCGATGAACAACTTAAGTTGGGTAAAGTTAAAATAGTCTTTGGGTGACTAGCGGCCAAGAATACTGCGCTAGCAATTAATGTTAAGAATGATGTCAGTGAAATTAGCAAGTATGGGCAGAAATGCCGAAGTAATAAAAAAATTTAGAGAAAGGATTGAACACTAGTTTAAATGGCAGTTTTCATTTAGACTAATAGATATGTATTCATTTCACAGGTGATCACTTGAATGTGTGATACCATCTTTTTCAATACTTTAAGAGAGTTGATGCACAGCTCCTGATGAAGCAGTGAAAGTGAAACGGGTTTGGCCACCGTTGAGCCACAGCTAACAATCTGTATTTTGAATAAGCTATATAAAGTCATAAAAAGTAGATTATGGAATAAACTTTTAAAAGATTGAGGATTTTAAAAGTATTTTTGTAAAACATCCTAAGAAGATTTGTTATCTACTCTTAAATTGAATATTTATCAAATATTAAATGACCAAATTTAAAAAGATTTTCTAAACAAATATGAACTTACCATACCTCAATTTTAATCTATTTGCTAAATCTATTAATTATATTTTAAATTTAACTGTTCATATACTATTTTATTATGTCATTAAAAAAGCTTATAAATGCTAAAATTGAGCTTAAACAGCACTTCATTCTTATAATTGTATATTTATATTGTGCCAATATTATCTACCTTATGAGTCTATAAATTGCATTTATAATTAATTATTAAATTCTAAATATAAACTTAATACTACAAACATATGGTTTTATCATTAAATGTACCAATATATTCTAATGTATTTACTGTATGAAATAATTATTTAAAAAATGAATTAAAAACATTTTTGAAACCTTAAAAAACATTAAAAACTAGAATGAAACGTGAGTGGCATTACAAATCTGTAGTTTTATCATAATGTTATGTTGAATATACCCATGCAATCAGGTGTTAAACTTAAATAAGTACATGTATGAAACGTTTGTTCATAAACCAAATGAGTACATGTGTGAAACATTTGTTCATAAATACATGACATCAAACAATCAAAAATATATGCTTTAAACCAAGCATATCATACATCCATTAGTCACATATATAAATGTTCCTTAAAATAAACTGCAAAGAACATCCTTCCAATGTTTAAAAAGAAAGAAAACAACATATTGTCTAAATATTCATTGAAAAACAGACAAGTCTATCTCTAGATTAAGTCCTGCAGGAGTAACTGTATTAAATTCAAAAATAGTTCTTTGTTCTCGTTGTAACAAAAGCAGATCAAGGTAACCGCCACACCACGGCTTTTTAACCACTTGATAGACAAAAAACCGGAGATCAGACGGGGAATGCGATTGTTCCATATAATGTTGCACAAGTGGGGCAGTGCGATTACCCCCATTGATATTACTCCTATGCTCAATTATGCGCGTCTTGATTTTTCTCTTTGTTTTACCCACGTAAAGTAATGAGCAAGGGCACATAATAACATATACAGCATGTGTGGTATTGCAATTAGTGTGGTTCAGCAGTTTATAAATTTTGCCAGTCTGCGGATGTTCAAAGGAAACAATATCCATTGGCAACTGACATACCGAACAACTCTTGCATGGATGATGGCCAGTAACAAAATGATCCAGTTCTAATCGTTGATCATTGTTAGTTTGAGGCAATGAAGATGGGGCAATAATTTCCTTTAAATTCCTCCCTCTAGTGTGTGCAATTGTAACTTTTTTTTTTATCTCAAAAGCAACTGTGTTCTTCAAGGATATGCCAATTGTTATATATCATTTTCTGAATATCTCTTGAATAGTTTGAGAACTGTAGGCTGCAAACAAGATCTGGTGTTTTTCTAACATCTCGTGGTTTGAGTAATTTTTCTCTGTCAGATGTTCTAGCCTGTTGAAAGCCTTTAGTAATACATTTTGAAGGGTAACCTCGATCCTGGAATTTCTTCTGTAGAAGTTTAGATTGTTCTTCAAAATCATTTATTTGGCTACACAGTCTCCGGAGCCGTAGGAACTGTGATCGTGGAAGATTCTCCTTCAGACTTCTACTATGAAAACTGTCAAAGTGCAAAAACTGGTTTTTGTCAATCGGTTTCTTAAAAATTGTTGTGTCAAACCCATCCATATTTTTAATGATGTTTATATCCAAAAAAGCAATAGAATTCTGATGGAATTGCATTGTAAATCTGAGATTAGGATCTAGGGAATTTGAGCCAGGTATAAAAGGTTTGCAGTCTTTCAAGATCCCCCTTCCAAAACATCAAAATATCATCAATATAGCGTTTCCACAGTTTAATTTCATCTTGAAATGGATTTGTTTCCAAAAATTCTTTTTCAAATTGCGCTACATAGAGAATAGCGATGTCTGGGGCCATAGTTGCACCCATTGCAGTTCCCTTTATCTGTTTGTAGAATTTTCTTTGAAAGCATAAAAAAAATTTCTTTTAATGCTAGTGTTGCTAATTCAATAATAAAGGATGTTTGAATCCGCATGTTGTCTGTGTGATTATCAAGAATATCCTTTAAAATATCAAGGGCCTTATCCTGAGGGATATTTGTATATAGACTTTCAATGTCAAAGGTCACTTTAGTTTGTACTTCGTTCCCTCTCTTTTGTTATATCCTCATCAATCAAATTGGGGGCAGTCTAGATTTCCTGGATAGAGGTACAATGGTTAGGTGCCGAAAGCAACATTGGTGGGCTTTGAGCAAGATTTGAAGATGGGCAGGGAGGGGGCTTGGCATATGGGCTCAGAGAGTTTATTCCAAGCATAGGGTGAGGCGAGGCAGAAAGGGCGGAGCCTGGAGTTGGCGGTGGTGGAGAAGGGTACTGAGAGGAGGGATTTGTCCTGTGAGTGGAGGTTACGGGTAGGAGCTTAAGGGGAGATGAGGGTAGAGAGGTAAGGGGGGGCTGCAGATTGAGTGCATTTGTAGGTTAGTAGGAGAAGCTTGAACTGTATGCGGTATGTGATCAGAAGCCAGTGAAGTGACTTAAGGAGAGGGGTGATATGAGCATATCGGTCTAGGCGGAAGACAAGACAAGACGGGCATCAGAGTTCTGAACGGATTGAAGGGGGGATAGATGGTTAAGTGGGAGGCCAGTGAGGAGTAGGTTGCAGTAGTCAAGGCGAGAGGTGATGAGAGAGTGGATGAGAGTTCGGGTGGTGTGCTCGGTGAGGAAGGGGCGAATTTTGCTGATGTTATAGAGAAAGAAGCAACAGGTCTTGGCTGTCTGCTGGATATGGGCAGAGAAGGAGAGGGAGGAGTCGAAGATGACTCTTAGGTTGCGGGCAGATGAGACGGGGAGGATGAGGGTGTTGTCGACTGAAATAGAGAGTGGAGGGAGAGGAGAAGTGGGTTTGGGTGGAAAGACAATGAGCTCGGTCTTGGCCATGTTCAGTTTCAGGTGGCGGTTGGACATCCAGGCAGCAATGTCAGATAAGCAGGCTGATACTTTGGCCTGGGTTTCCGCAGTGATTTTTGGTGTGGCGAGGTAAAGCTGGGTGTCGTCAGCATAAAGATGATAGTGGAAACTATGAGATGAGATCAGCGAGCCCAGGGAAGAGGTATAGATTGAAAAAAGAAGGGGTCCAAGGACAGATCCCTGAGGAACTCCAACAGAGTGTGGGATGGGGGTGGAGGAAGATCCAAGAGAATGTACTCTGAAGGTACGGTGGGAGAGATAAGAGGAGAACCAGGAGAGGACAGAGCCCTGGAACCCAAATGAGGATAGTGCAGCAAGAAGTAAATTATGATTGACAGTGTCAAAAGCAGCGGATAGGTCGAGGAGGATGAGGATGGAGTAGTGACCTTTGGATTTAGCAAGGAACAGGTCATTACAGACTTTAGTGAGTGCCGTTTCTGTCGAGTGTAGAGGGCGAAAACCGGATTGAAGCGGATCGAGGATGGCATGAGAGGAGAGAAAATCAAGGCAGCGGCTGTGAACGGTGCGTTCAAGTATCTTGGAGAGGAAGGGTAGGAGGGAGATGGGGTGGTAGTTGGAAGGACAGGTAGGATCTAGTGATGTTTTTTTGAAAAGTGGTGTGACTACAGCATGCTTGAAGGACCGTTGCAGTGGAGAGAGAGAGGTTGAGGATATGACAGATGGGGAGGGTGACAGTAGGAGAGATGGTGTTTAGTAAGTTGGTGGGGATAGGATCAGAGGAACAGGTGGTGCATTTCGAAGAGGAAAGAAGGTGGGCGGTTTCCTCCTCGGTGATATCAGGAAAAGAGGAGAAGGAGGCCTGGGTTGTTTGGTTGAGGGAGTGGGTTAAAGGGTGAAGATGAGGAGGTGGCTTGGTAGTGAATTTGAGGTTGATCTGCTGCACCTTGTCACGGAAGTAGTCAGCTAGTGATTGAGGAGAGAGTGAGGGGGGGAGCAGAGGGCACTTTGAGGAGGGAGAAGGGTGGCAAAGAGATGACGAGGGTTGGAGCCGAGAGAATTAGTCAATTGGGTGTAATAGTCCTGTTTGGCAAGGAATAGGGAGGACTGGAAGGAGGATAGCATGAATTTGTAATGAATGAAGTCAGTATGGGTGAGAGATTTCCTCCAGAGGCGTTAGGCAGATCGGGCGCAGGAGCGAAAGTATTGGATGCAAGGAGTCAGCCAGGGCTGGGGATTAGTACGCCTTGTGGGACGGGAGATGGATGGTGCAAGTGTGTCCAGAGCAGTGGAGAGAGTGGCATTGTAAGCAGAGACAGCCTTGTCGACAGACTCGGAGGATATGATGGAAGGGAGGAGATTAGAGATACAAAAGGATAAGGTGGGAGGGTCGACAGCCTGGAGATTCCTGAAAGTAGTGGTTAGTGTTGGGCGGGACTGAGGAGGAGGGTGATGAAGTGTGAAGGTGATCAGGTGATGATCTGAGAGAAGAAGAGCTGAGGCGCAGAAATTGGAGGGTGAGCAGGTAGAGGAGAGGATGAGGTCAAGACAATGGCCAGTTTGGTGAGTAGGGGTGGTGGAGCTCAGCTGGAGGTTGAAGGAGGATGTCAGAGTGAGGAACTGAGAAGCGTAAGAGTCGGATGGGTCATCAGCGTGTATGTTAAAGTTTCCAAGAATGAGGGACGGAGATGAGGGTTCAAGAAAAACAGAGAGCCAGGCATCGAAGTCTGTAAGGAAGGAAGGAAGGAAGGAAGGGAGGGACTTATCGGGGGGCGGTAAATGACTGCAACTCTGAGTGGCAGCGGGTAGAATAGATGGATGGAGTGAACTTCAAAGGATGAGAAGCAGTGAGACTGCGGTAGGAAGAGGGGTTGAAAACTACAGGAGGGCGAAAGTAGAAACCCGACTCCTCCTCCGCGGCCAACTGGGCGTGGAGTGTGGGAGAAAAGATAACCTCCATGGCACAGGGCCGCGACTGAGGCAGAGTTGTCGGAGGTGAGCCAGGTTTCAGTTAGGGCGAGCAGTTGGAGGGAACGGTAGATGAAGAGATCATGGGTGAAGGAAAATTTGTTGCAGACCGAGCGGGCATTCCACAGGGCACACGAGAAGGGGAGGGAAGGGGGGGAGGAGGGGAATAGAGATGAGATTGGAGACAGCCCAGAATCGTTTGCATGGATAGGACGAGGACAGGTGTGGGGGACCAGGATTGGGATTGATGTCTACTGCAGATAGCAGGAGAAGGAGCAAGAGAGTGCGGAGGAGGGTGGGGGAGGTAGGGTGACAAAGGCGACGAAGACGGGATACACTTAGGAGGAATGGGGATGGGTTAATGACAGGAAGGAAGTGATGAAGGTTGAGAGCTATGAAGGAGGAGGGGGATAGGAGAGATGGTGAGGTGGTGAAGGACGAGGGTGGGTAGGATATTGTAGTAGTGAGCAGGACGGGAGAGGACATGGATGGGCAGTGAGTTCCTGCGGTAGACAGCGGTAGATCGGAGTGGACCTGGGAGTCACCCCGGATACAGCTGTGAGGAAATGCAGAAGGGCTGCAAGTCCTCCACAGCACCTGGCAGGAGCGCTGGGCACCTAGAGCGGAGGCCCTGAATGGATCGGGGTGAACCTGGGTCACCCCAGAGAAGGCTGAAAGGACTTGCAGATGAGCAGGGCCGCCGAGAGGGGGGGACAATGGGGACAAAAGTCCCGGGGCCCGGGCCTCCAGGGAGGCCCAGCACCGCCACCTGGCCCGTCCTCCGTCACTCCCAGAACTAACCTTAAGCCTCCTTTCACTTCGCAGCAAGCAGCAGCAGGTCAGGCCACTCCTTCCTTCCATGTCCCGCCCTCGCTTGACGTAACGTCCGCGAGGGCGGGGCACGGAAGGAAGGAGGAGAGGTCTGCCCTGCCACTGCTTGCTGCGAAGTGAAAGGAGGCTTAAGGTTAGTTCCGAGGGCCCATCCCGATGGCGGGTGGAGGGGGGCCCGGCGACCTCGGGTGGGTGGGCGGCGGGGGGGGGCCCGGCGATCTCAGGTGGGCAGCGACCTCGGGTGGGGGGTGGCCCGGGGGCAGACTTGTCCCGGGCCCGGCTCCGGCTCTCGGCGGCTCTGCAGATGAGCTGCAAGTCCTCTACAGCACCTGAAAGGCAGCCGGTGGTAGAGCTGGGCACCTCTCAGCTGAGGAAAAGGCTTACCAGGGGTTAGGCCAAAGCCAGCATTCCTCCCCCTGAGGATCACCTGATCCTAGCCAAAAAGCACCTGCAAACACAGGGCACTTGGAGTGAGGGCCCTGGGAAGATTGGGGTGGACCTGGGAGTCACCCCGGATACAGCTGTGAGGAAATGCAGAAGGGCTGCAAGTCCTCCACAGCACCTGGCAGGAGCGCTGGGCACCTAGAGTGGAGGCCCTGAGTGGATCGGGGTGGACCTGGGAGTCACCCCGGAGAAGGCTGAAAGGATATGCAGATGAGCTGCAAGTCCTCTACAGCACCTGAAAGACAGCCGGTGGTAGAGCTGGGCACCTCTCAGCTGAGGAATAGGCTTACCAGGGGTTAGGTCGAAGCCAGCATTCCTCCCCCTGAGGGTCGCCTGATCCAGACCTAAAATAGGCCCCTGATGCAGGCCTTGGTGCCGAAACACGGCCGTGTCGGGTTGTTTTTTTTAGCTGTCGATATTAAAGACTTCCTCTTCGAGCTGTCCTCACTCTTTTGTCCATTGTTAGAAGTGTTCACCAATGGAGCACTAAACAATGTGAAGAAGGTGAAATCTTTTTTTGGGAAAGACTTTAAAGGTTCAAAAGTACGTTAGATAATAGTTAATAAATATCGGTATATGAGGATGTCTAGTGAGAAACGATTCCTTTACAAAAAAATGTGACCGAAAAACTTCCAGGTACCGAGTGTGGTAAAAGCTTGTAATATAATGAAGGGTTACATTCTTTATATTGTGCCAATCATTGCGTGAATCATGAAGCATATGTAACTCACCATCCAATTAGAAACGTCTAAAATAGGTTTTCCTGCTGATGGCTAAATTTAAAATCTGGCTGTCAAATAAGTTCCTAAAAATTATGAACATACAATATCAAATTAAGAATGGAATATATATCCTATTGAACCCTGTAAGCTTAAACAAATGACTTAGAGCGAACAAAGAAACTGTGTCGATTATATATAATGATATGGATGATGCGGCCAAAACTTTATCATTGCCTTAGGAAAATCAGAAATTGTATAAAGCTCGAGATTAATCATTAGACTAAAATGCGCTACATCTATAATCAAATGTTAGCATAAAGAGTAATAAGGCTAGGAAGGCGTCTAATCATTAGATCAATGCCGGCACTGTTAGCTTGCGACATGCAAATGCAAATTTATACTATAGGAAAAAATACATACTGGGAAAGCTGAATGTAATAGAAACAGAACTTACCAAACAGAGCAGCATGTTCTGCACAGGATCTTAGTGTCCTATGCATTTCAAGTGTAATTAGAAAAAAATGGCGCTGAATGGCGTGATAAAAATAGTGAAAAGCCGGCTGATGTCATTATGATGTTAAACTTTAAAACTTATAAAATAATTTACATTTTATTATTAAAATATGGCATCCTGAGTTGATACTATCCTGCTTATTTTCGAAAGAGATCGCGAAGGCGGGACGGGGGCGGGATGGGGGCGTGCTTGGAGATGGCCAGCTTTTCCCGATAATGGAAAAAAGAAGGGCGTCCCTGGCAAGAATTTGATCCGCTTTATTTGGTCCCTTTTTTTCAGGTTCAAGTCCCAAAAAGGTGCCCGAACTGACCAGATGACCAATGGAGGGAATCGGGGATCACCTCCCCTGACTCCCCCAGTGGTCACTAACCCTCTCCCACCCTCAAAAAAACAACTTTAAAAACTTTTTTTGCCAGCCTCTATGCCAGCCTCAAATGCCATACTCAGGTCCATCGCAGCAGTATACAGGTCCCTGGAGCAGTTTTAGTGGGTGCAGTGGACTTTGGGCAGGCGGACCCAGGTCCATCCCCCCCTACCTGTTACACTTGTGGTGGTAAATGGGAGCCCTTCAAACCCCCTCCAAAACCCATTGTACCCACATGTAGGTGCCCCCCTTCACACATAAGGGCTATGGTAATGGTGTAGAGTTGTGGGGAGTTGGTTTTGGGGGGGAATTGGGCGGCTCAGCACCCAAGGGAGCTTCTTTCTTGAACCTTCATCTCCTTCGCTCATTCTTGGAGATTTTAACATTCATGCTAATGATTCCTCTGACTCTTATGCTTCGCAATTTCTTGCTTTAACATCCTCTTTCAATCTTCAACTATGCTCCACTGCCCCCACTCACCAGAATGGCCACTGTCTTGATCTTATCCTCTCCTCAAACTGCTCACTCTCCAGTTTCTGTGCCTCAACTCTCTGACCATCATCTGATAACTTTCACACTTAAACACCCTCCTCCCCAGTCCTGTCCAATCTTAACCAATACATTCAGGAATCTTCAGGCTATTGATCCTTCTACTCTGTCCTCCAATGTTTCATAAGTACATAAGTACATAAGTAGTGCCATACTGGGAAAGACCAAAGGTCCATCTAGCCCAGCATCCTGTCACCGACAGTGGCCAATCCAGGTCAAGGGCACCTGGCACGCTCCCCAAACGTAAAAACATTCCAGACAAGTTATACCTAAAAATGCGGAATTTTTCCAAGTCCATTTAATAGCGGTCTATGGACTTGTCCTTTAGGAATCTATCTAACCCCTTTTTAAACTCCGTCAAGCTAACCGCCCGTACCACGTTCTCCGGCAACGAATTCCAGAGTCTAATTACACGTTGGGTGAAGAAAAATTTTCTCCGATTCGTTTTAAATTTACCACACTGTAGCTTCAACTCATGCCCTCTAGTCCTAGTATTTTTGGATAGCGTGAACAGTCGCTTCACATCCACCCGATCCATTCCACTCATTATTTTATACACTTCTATCATATCTCCCCTCAGCCGTCTCTTCTCCAAGCTGAAAAGCCCTAGCCTTCTCAGCCTCTCTTCGTAGGAAAGTCGTCCCATCCCCACTATCATTTTCGTCGCCCTTCGCTGTACCTTTTCCAATTCTACTATATCTTTTTTGAGATACGGAGACCAGTACTGAACACAATACTCCAGGTGCGGTCGCACCATGGAGCGATACAACGGCATTATAACATCCGCACACCTGGACTCCATACCCTTCCTAATAACACCCAACATTCTATTCGCTTTCCTAGCCGCAGCAGCACACTGAGCAGAAGGTTTCAGCGTATCATCGACGACGACACCCAGATCCCTTTCTTGATCCGTAACTCCTAACGCGGAACCTTGCAAGACGTAGCTATAATTCGGGTTCCTCTTACCCACATGCATCACTTTGCACTTGTCAACATTGAACTTCATCTGCCACTTGCACGCCCATTCTCCCAGTCTCGCAAGGTCCTCCTGTAATCGTTCACATTCCTCCTGCGACTTGACGACCCTGAATAATTTTGTGTCATCGGCGAATTTAATTACCTCACTAGTTATTCCCATCTCTAGGTCATTTATAAATACATTAAAAAGCAACGGACCCAGCACAGACCCCTGCGGGACCCCACTAACTATCCTCCTCCACTGAGAATACTGGCCACGCAATCCTACTCTCTGCTTCCTATCTTTCAACCAGTTCTTAATCCATAATAATACCCTACCTCCGATTCCATGACTCTGCAATTTATTCAGGAGTCTTTCGTGCGGCACTTTGTCAAACGCCTTCTGAAAATCCAGATATACAATATCAACCCAGATCTCTTCTCTACCACTATGTTATCCAAGTCCGTCAATGAGGCTGTCTCTTCCTATAATACTATTCTCTCCTCTGCTCTGGATACTCTCGCTCCTCTCATTCCCCGTTCTGTAAAACGTACCAAACCCCAACCCCAACCTACGTTCCTGTGCCTGCTCTGCCGAACGCCTTTGGCTGAAATCCCAAGCCCATGCTGACTTCATACATTTCAAATTCTTGCTGACCTCCTTCCAGTCTGCTCTTTTACTTGCCAAACAGGACTATTACATCCAGTTGACAAATTCTCTTGGCTTAATCCTTCGTCGTCTCTTTGCCACACTGAACTCTCTCCTCAAAGTGCCTTCACCTCCAACCCCCCCTTCACTTTCCCCCCAGACTCTGGCTGAGTTCTTTCATGATAAGGTTCACAAGATTAAACTTGAATTCTCAACCAGGTCACCTCCACCTCTCCTTCCCTTAGTCCATTCTCTCAACCCTCCAACCCCTGCCTACTTTTCTTCCTTTTCTGAAATAACTGAAGAGGAAACTACGCATCTTCTTTCCTCCTCGAAACTAACTACCTGTTCCTCTGATCCTATTCCCACCCATCTACCTAACACTATCTCTCCTACTGTCATTCTGTTTATCTGTCATATCCTCAATCTTTCACTGTCCACTGTGACTGTTCCTGATGCCTTCAAACGTGCCGTAGTTACACCACTCCTTAAAAAACCTTCATTGAACCCTACCTGTCCTTCCAACTATCGCCCCATCTCCCTCCTCCCTTTCCTATCCAAGATACTTGAACGTGCTGTTCTCCGCCGTTGCCTTGATTTTCTTTCATCTCAAGCTATTCTTGATCCACTTCAATCCGGCTTTCGCCCTCTTCATTCAACTGAAACAGCGCTTGCTAAAGTCTCCAATGATCTGTTGCTGGCCAGATCCAAAGGTCTCTATTCTATCCTCATCCTTCTCGATCTATCTGCTGCTTTTGACACTGTTGATCACAGCCTACTCCTTGAAACGCTGTCCTCACTTGGATTTCAGGGCTCTGTTCTTTCCTGGTTTTCTTCTTATCTCTCCCAGCGTACCTTTAGTGTATACTCTAGTGGATCCTCTTCTACTTCTATCCCACTGTCAGTTGGTGTACCTCAGGGATCTGTCCTGGGACCTCTTCTTTTCTCCATCTATACTTCTTCCCTTGGTACTCTGATCTCATCCCATGGTTTTCAGTATCATCTTTACGCTGATGACTCCCAGATCTACCTCTCCACACCAGAAATCTCAGCCGAAATCCAGGCCAAAGTATCAACCTGCCTGTCTGATATTGCTGCCTGGATGTCTCAGCGCCATCTGAAACTAAACATGACCAATACTGAGCTTCTTATCTTTCCCCCTAAACCAACCTCTCCTCCTTCCCCATTCTCTATTTCTGAGGATAACACTCTTATCCTTCCTGTCTCATCAGCTCGTAACCTTGGGGTCATCTTCGACTCCTCCCTCTCCTTCTCTGCCTAGTGGTTAGGGTGGTGGACTTTGGTCCTGAGGAACTGAGTTCGATTCCCACTTCAGGCACAGGCAGCTCCTTGTGACTCTGGGCAAGTCACTTAACCCTCCATTGCCCCATGTAAGCCGCATTGAGCCTGCCATTAGTGGGAAAGCGCGAGGTACAAATGTAAAAAAAATAAAAAAAATAAAATATTCAGCAGACTGCTAAAACCTGTCATTTCTTTCCCTATAATATCAGCAAAATTCACCCTTTCCTTTCTGAGCACACTACCAGAACCCTCATCCACACTCTTATCACCTCTCGCTTAGACTATTGCAACTTGCTTCTCACAGGTCTCCCACTTAGCCATCTCTCTCCTCTTCAATCTGTTCAAAATTCTGCTGCACGACTAATATTCTGCCAGCCCTCTCCTCAAGTCACTTCACTGGATTCCTATCCGTTTCCGCATACAGTTCAAACTCCTCTTATTGATCTATAAGTGCATTCACTCCGCAGCTCCTCTGTACCTCTCCACTCTCATCTCTCCCTACATTCCTCCCCGGGAACTCCATTCACTGGGTAAATCTCTCTTATCTGCACCCTTCTCCTCCACTGCTAACTCCAGACTCTGTTCCTTTTATCTTGCTGCACCTTATGCCTGGAATAAACTTCCTGAGCTGGTACGTCAAGCTCCATCTCTGGCCATCTTCAAATCTAAGCTAAAAGCCCATCTTTTTGATGCTGCTTTTAACTCCTAACCCTTGTTCACTTGTTCAGAACCCTTATTTTATCATCCTCACTTTAATATTCCCTTATATCTTGTTTGTCCTGTTTATCTGTCCTAATTAGATTGTAAGCTCTGTCGAGCAGGGACTGTCTCTTCATGTTCAAGATGTACAGCGCTGCGTACATCTAGTAGCGCTATAGAAATGATAAGTAGTAGTAGTAGTAGTAGTAGTAGTAGTAGTAGCTATGCACCTGGGAGCTATTTTTATTTTTTAATTTTTAGAAGTGCCCCCTAGGGTGCCCGGTTGGTGTCCTGGCATGTCAGGGGGACCAGTGCACTACAAATGCTGGCCCCTCCCACGACCAAATGCCTTGGATTTGGCCGGGTTTGAGATGGCCGGTCTCAGTTTCCATTATGGGCAAAAACCGAGGCCGGCCATCTCAAACCCGGCCATCTCTGACATTTGGGCGGCCCCAACCGTATTATCAAAACAAAAGATGGCAGGCCATCTTATTTCAAAAATATGGTTGGCCCCGCCCCTTCGTGGCGCCATCCTCGGAGATGGCCGCCTTTAGAGATGGGCGTCCATGATCGAAAATGCCCCTCTATGTGTTATCGAAACAAATATAAAAAACTAGTAAAACATGCCCGTTTCTGGAGGAAATGAAACGGGCGCTAGCAAGTTTTACCTCCCGAACCCCCCCTCCCTACCCACCCCTTCGGCGTTGTGAAGCCACTGACCGCCATTGCTCCGCACCTCGTCAACGCACGCCACCTTCATCCACTGACGCCATTGCTCCACCCTTGATCTTTGACGCCATTGCTCCACCCTCGACATCACGTTTGATGCGAGGACGGGGCCCAGACACAGTGATTTTGGTGGCTTCACCACCACGAACCCTTCGAACCCGAAGGAAGTGCCTGCAGGAAGTGACACTGACGTCAGTGTCCTCAGAACGTTGAGGGTGAGTTTTATTATATAGGATAAGAATATAAAAATTGTACTGACTGGCAAAATTAAATATAACTGGCATACGTGTTATGTGGAACCTTACAAAAAGGGGGGGGGGGGCGACTTTAAAAAAGTTGACATTTATAAAAAAAGAAAGTGTGCTATCTTGTATTAGCGACGAGTATTGTCAAAATGAATGTTTACGTACGAAAAAATGACGTTGACTTAAAAACCAATTAAAGTGCAGATAGTTGGATTTACTTGCTGAAAAATGGCGCTGAGTTAAGTGTCCAATGTTCCCGTAATAAGCCATATGGGAACAGATTGATGGGAACATTGGACAATAAAGGGTTAAGAACCATACAAAATGACGTTGACTTAAAAACCAATTAAAGTGCAGATTGTTGGATTTACTTGCTGAAGAATGGCGCTGAGTTGAGAACCATCCTATATAATAATTCTCACCGCCAACATTCTAATCTTGCTGCCTCAGACCGTGGCTCCTTCAGAGTTGGTCTGCTAGGCTCCGTAGATCGCTGACGTCACCAGAAAGGAGACACCAGATTGGCTCAGCGATAAGGAGCAGGAGCAGGAGGGGTATATCACCCGCAAGACAGGAGCAAGAGGCCCCGCCCCTGCTGCCCTCGCCGCAACGCCATGCCCCCCAGGTCTCCCTCCCAGATCCCTGAGTTTCAGGGTCTCCCTCCCACTACCAGGATCCTCCCTCCCTTCCAGTTCCAGGATCCACCCTCGCTCACAGTTCCAGGATTGTGGTAGCCTCCCTTCCTCCCTCCCTCTCTCCCTCCCGTCCACTGCCAGCCCCCCCTTACAAATTTTTGAAGTCTCACTTACCCAGTCAGGGTTATGGCGGACAGCGGCAGCAGCAGCAGCATCGGTAAACGGCGTACAGGCACGGACCGTCTCTGTCTCTCAGCTCTGGTCCCGCCCTTGCGGAAACAGGAAATGAGGGCGGGACCAAAGCTGAGAGACAGAGACGGCCCGAGCCTGTATGCCGTTTAACGATGCTGCTGCTGCCGCCGCCGTACGCCGTAACCCCGACTGGGTAAGTGAGATTTCAAAAATAAGGAGGGGGCTGGCAGTGGACGGGAGGGAGGGAGGAAGGGAGGCATGATGACCCTGGAACTGTGAGCGAGGGGGGACCCTGGAACTGGGAGGGAGACCCTGAAACTCGGGGATCTGGGAGGGAGGGAGGGTGACCCTGACACTCGGAGGGAGGGAGGGAGATACTGGGAAGGTGTGTGAAATATGCACGAGGCAGTTTGGGGGGGGGGCTGTTGGATCACCTCGGGGGGGGGGGGGGGGGGAGGGGGAAGCGATGATGACTTGGGGGGGGGTGGAGGGGGGAGCGGCGGTGACCTGGGGGAAAACCTTGCTAGCGCCCGTTTCATTGTGTTCAGAAACAGGCCTTTTTTACTTGTATAAAATAAGATGACAGAAATACTCTAAAACAGTTTACAACACAGAATATCAATACATAACCAAAAGGCATTAATATAATTTGGAATGAATTCCTTTTTTACATCAATTGTCAAAATGAAACAAAAAAGGAATAAAAAGAACCACAGTGAGGTAACTATAAAAGTATTCATGAGTGCTAGAAAAAACATTCAGCTTGTATTCACATGATATAGCACACCACTGGATATTTTCTGCAGGTCTCATATTGCCTTGATATAGGAAAAATGAAAGTTAAGAAAAGTCTGAAATAAACAGGTTGCTCATATTATACACCCTAAAGACCTTGTGAAATGGTTGGGGCTAATTTATCTTCATTACCTGAAGAATACCACAGATTAAAGGTAGCAAGAAATGAATAGCATCTCATTTTTATAAAACTTGCTGAACCCTTTATTCACCTGTTAAAGCCATTATTGCATAATAGAGCTGAAAGAGCTGTGTAATGTGAGTAGGGAGAGAGATATAGATAGCAAGGAGTTATTTTCTCATCGGAGAAATCAAATATCAGAGATTAAAGGTGGCAACATTGGTTGAAAAGTACCTTGCATTTTAAATCAATCCCACCTCTTTATTCACAGATTAATTAGATTTGAAAATGAAAATTACGGCTGATGGGAACATAATTGAGCCCTTTTTTAAAGCATGTGGAGTAAAGATTAAAAGAGGTGTGCTAAGCACTTATCCCTCCATGTCTTTGCCTCCACACATCAAAAATATGCTCTCAGGCTAACAACTCACAGTGCTTCTTTTCTTTATATTTTTTTTATCAAGCTTCACAATGTAATGGGAATCCTGGCTTTTGCAGTACAGTCAGAGTTTGATGATCAAATGCCTTGCCACTCCAGGAATGATGTTTTTTAGATGGTTTTACTGGCCTGGAGACAGTGGACTGTTTTGTAGATGGTTGGGTTTGATATCTTTTAATTTTATATGTTTAAATTCTTATATTTTACAGTGCAACAAGCACAGAAGAGATATAATAAAAAAATGAAAGTCTAATAATAATACTACTTTCATAATTTCCAAAATCTCTTCTAACAAAATGACCAGAAAATCATTTGACATTTCAAATAATGTTATATCAGGTACATAGTGTCACTGTAAAATCTATTAATAATACACAGCTATAGTAAAAGGATGGGGAAATCCTGATGTCATAAATTGTCACTTTACTTAAGGGTCCCCTGTACAAAGGCATGCTAGTGTTTTTTATCGTGCGCTAAATGCTAGAGATGCCCATATATTCCTATGGGCTTCTCTAGTATTTACCGTGCACTAAAAACAATAGCGTACCTTTGTAAATGGAGGAAGGGGTAAAGGTAGGAAGGAAAAAGACCACTAATGACTTTCAAAACAGCATGCCAATCTGGCAGTTTAAAAAAACAAGTTTTTAAAGAAGTCATAAAATATTTGAAGGAAGTCTCAGACAGAAGAAAAGAGGGAAGATTGTTCCAAATGTGAGTGGCAAGAAAATAAAAAGTGCTGTGTCTAGTAGATTTGTAATTTGTTTGCTTAGGACCAGGCAGAATTAGACGATGGTCAGTTATAGAACATAGGATACGGCAGGGGGAATAAGGTATGGTTAAACAGGTAAGGTAATCTGGAAGCCCAAGGCGAAAGGCACAAAAAACCAATGTTGCTATTTTGAACTAAATTTGTTGTGTAACTGGTAACCAGTGATGTTGTTTCATAGAAACACAGAAACATGATGGCAGATAAGGGCCAAAAGGCCCATTCAGTCTGCCCTTCCTCAGCAACCACTAACTCCTCCTTTTCCTAAGGGATCCCATGTGCCTGTCCCATGCTTTCTTAAATTCTGATATGGTCCTCATCTCCACAACCTCCACTGAGAGGCCATTCCACCACCCTTTCCATGAAAGAGTATTTCCTTAGATTCCTCCTAAGGCTATTTCCTCTTATCTTCATCCTATGTCCTCTCATTCCAGAGTCTTCCTTCATTTGAAAAAGGCTCACCTCCTGAACATTAACACTACTAAGATATTTAAACCCTCTTTCCCGCCTTTCTTTCAGCAAATATACATGTTGAGATTTATAAGCCTGTCCCTCAGGGGCGTATCTGAACTGCGGCGGTAGGGGGGGCCAGGGCCAGAGAGGGGGGGCACATTATAGCCCCCCCCCCCCGCCGCCGCCGCCATTGCCGATCCCCCTCCCCCCAGCCGCTGCCATTGCTAACCCTCCCCCTCCGTTGCTCGCCTACCTTCGCTGGCGGGGGACCCCAACCCCCGCCAGCCGAGGTCCGCGTCCTCCTGCCGCTGCCGGCTGCCTTTGGTCCTTTCATTCTTCCATTGAAGCTGGCGCCGACGAAAAAGTTTCTTTTGAATCTGACGTCGCTGCACGTTGCACGTTGTACGTGCAGGACGTCAGACTCAGAAACAATTTCTGAGTCTGACGTCCTGCACGTACAACGTGCAGCGACGTCAGACTCAAAAGAAACTTTCGTCGGCGCCAGCTTCAATGGAAGAATTAAAGGACCAAAGGCAGCCGGCAGCGGCAGGAGGACGCGGACCTCGGCTGGCGGGGGTTGGGGTCCCCCGCCAGCGAAGGTAGGCGAGCAACGGAGGGGGAGGGTTGGCAGCGGTAGGGGGGTCCAGGGCGAAATCTGCGGGGGCCCAGGCCCCTGAGGCCCCACGCAGATACGCCCCTGCTGTCCCTATACATTTTATGGCAGAAACCTCTTATCAATTTTGTAGCCTCCCTCTGGACTGACTCCATCTTGTTTATATCTTTCTGTAGATGTGTTTTCCAGAATTGCATGCAGTGGGGTCTCACCAGAACTTAGATAAGGGCACTATCACCTCTTTTTTCCTGCTGGTCATCCTTCTCCTTATGCACCCAAACATCCTTCTGGTGAACAGTGGTCTGAATGACGTGTGTGGCACAGAAGCCTATTTGTGGTGTTTTACAGACAGGGCAGCTTTTTTTAATGATGTCTGTGGAAGACCTGCATACACTATGTTACAATAATCAAGTCTTGAACTGAAAAAAAAGAAAGCAAGGGTGTATAGAAGTCTTTGTGACTGAAAAAATGTCAAACTAATCAAAGTTGTCGAAAGAGAAAAAAGACATCTTAGTTAAGTGTGCAATCTGAGGTTTAAAAGAGAGGGCAGAGTCCCAAATAATGCCTAAATAACTGAAAATAGTGACTGGGGTAATTTTCGAACCCAGTAAAGTAAGAGGTGAAGATGGGGGAGTGATAGTCCCAGAGACCCAACAAGCTGTAGTCTTATCAAGATTCAGAATTAAACAGTGATCTTTCAACCAAAGTGTGACTGCGTCTAAGCAAGTCTGAAGAGGGCTAATGCTTTGGGAGATTGAGGTGCTCGAATGAGGTGAAAAAGATTAAGAGGATATCATCAGTGTAATAATATGCAGAGATTCCTAACGATTGAATGAGTGTGGCAAGTGGACTAAGGAATAAATTGAACAGGAGAAGGGAAAGAATTGAACCACACCACATTACAGTCCTTTAATAGTCGAAGTAGAAGTTGTTGTGACCACTTGAAAAGAACGTTGAAATAGGAAAGACTGAAACCAGTTTAATACCACACCTGAGATACCAAGCGAAGAAAGATGATAAAGTAATAGAGAGTGATTGACAAGGTCACAAGCCAAGCTAAGATCAAGTGAGACAGCCAAAACAATTTTATGTTGGTCCAGTTGGTGACGTATTTCACTAAGTAATGCTGACATGACAATTTCTGTGCTGTAATATGATCTAAAGCCCGATTGCCTAGGATGCAAAGCAGAAACTTTATCTGCATAGGTGGTTAATTTACGAAATACTACTTTTTCCAAGACTTTGGACATAAAAGGTAGACTAGAAACTGGGCGATAGTGGTTCAGGACGGCAGGGTCAAGATTAGTTTTTTTTCAGTAACGGGCAAACAGTTGCAATGTTTCATGACACAGGAAACTGGCCGGAGGACAGGTTAAGATTGATGATAGATAAGAGTGGTGGAAGTAATGTGGGCAATTTTATCCATGATGACTTAATGAGATTCTGAGCACAAAAAGTTGGTCTCATTGAGCTTATGTTGTTTAATGAGAGAAGCATTTTGGAATTGAATAAAGACCATGTGGCAGACCCAAAGCTGGGCGTCAGGGGAGAAACGTAGTAGGTGATGGAGGAGTGAACAGGGAACGTGAATTTACCAAGGTGTTCACCTTAGTTGTGAAGAATGTTGAAAGAACCTCAGCCAACAGAGTAGCAATAACTGCATATTTTTGAACAGGGGTATTTATATGCTGGTAGATGGAATAAAGGTCTCTTGAAGGATTCGGGGATTTTTAAAGTTTGTGTGGTAAATTTAAAACGAATCGGAGAAAATTTTTCTTCACCCAACGTGTAATTAGACTCTGGAATTCGTTGCCGGAGAACGTGGTACGGGCGGTTAGCTTGACGGAGTTTAAAAAGGGGTTAGATAGATTCCTAAAGGACAAGTCCATAGACCGCTATTAAATGGACTTGGAAAAATTCCGCATTTTTAGGTATAACTTGTCTGGAATGTTTTTACGTTTGGGGAGCGTGCCAGGTGCCCTTGACCTGGATTGGCCACTGTCGGTGACAGGATGCTGAGCTAGATGGACCTTTGGTCTTTCCCAGTATGGCACTACTTATGTACTTATGTACTTATGTGAGTGACCCTGATACTTAATGATTGCCACTTTAGAAGGTAATGTGATTGCATACAGAAGGTCTGAAATATATTCACTGTTCGAGATAGGCTTCCCAGTAGAGGTTAAGTACACTCTGAGTTTCCAAATTTGCCCAAAGTCATGACAGATTCCATGAGCGTATCTTGAATCAGTGAAAATGTTTGCTGTGGCTCCCTGAGCTAGGTAACATGCTCTGTAACCTTATCCTGTGCCAACATCTGCAGAGGCCTAGCCATAACTGTAAAATTTATGACCCACACTACCTACAATAATTAGCTATTCCCACGAACGTCCTCAATTTTTTCTTTGTTTTGGGCCTTGGTAAAGTAAGAATAGCTTGTATTCTGGTTGGTAACTACTTTTGTTGACTGGGCCCCAGCAAGAAATGTAAGTGCTGTAGTTTAGTCTAAAAAAACTGTAATTTCTTCCTATATACTTTCAATCCCTTGTCTGCTAGCACTGTTAGCAAGGTCATATTATCTTAAATACAGCTATCTTTGTCTGGTGAACAGAGAAGTAAATGTAAAAACAGAAGAACAAACAAGACATACAAAAACAGCGAAGTGACTCAAAACAATAGCCAGATGATGTAAAATGCAGCACAACAAAACCAAAGCTCTTACTGGACATAACTTAACTCTTCCTCCTTATGATTCCTCAATCCGTCTATCACGCATGAACTTTACTCTACCACAACCTCACTCTGTATTTGTTCATACCTAGGGTTACCATATGGTTCCAGAAAAAGGAGGACAGATTGAGCCAGTCTGGGTTTTACTTCCATTGCTTTTTCCGGAGCCATATGGTAACCCTATTCATACCGATACTGGCGATCGCCTCTACGGTACTATGTAAGCCACATTGAGCCTGCAAATAGGTGGGAAAATGAGGGATACAAATGTAAGAAATAAATAAATAAATAAAATGATCAGACTTTTATATCATCCCAGACTTGATACGAGCTGGCCTAAGGAGCCTGCATCCGGAGTTTAAAAACAATACAAAAAACACATGACATAATAAACTGAATAAATTAAAATGAAGGGAATCAACACTCCTTAATAGCCAAACATATGATCTATATTTTTAAAAATATGCCAAATAAATATACTGAATCAATTAAAGCATAGGAACTTGACAACAATTGAAAGTAAATCATATGGAATATGAATAAAATCATAAAATGAATAGATAAAATAACATGCACATAATTTAAAAAATTCTAATGCATATAAATAGAACATAAAAACTAATGATAATAAAAAAATATGAAAAAAGTCCAATCACAAACACCGATGTTTACGAAGCTGCATGGTAATGCCGACACAGCCCATTCAAAGTGAATGGGCTGTGTCTGTATTAGCACATGGAAGCTGCTAGCACAGCTTAATAAACAGGGTGGTAAGTAACCTCTACTACAAGTAGATATAAATGTTAATAATAATATAAATACAAGAAGCAAGATGGTGGCTTGAAGGGAGCACTGTGAAATTGCTGTGGTCCTACCTTTGTTTTCTTGGAACTTGGAAATATTGTTCTCTTTTCCTTATGCCAAAAAGATGAGGTAGACAACACATTGGCCCCGCTACGCCTGTCATGCCGATGGTGGGACCCATGGATTGTTTTGCTGTAGCAGGAGCAATATCGGGATATGTATCTTAGCTGCTGGAGGGAGAGGGGAGAAGTGAGCCGCTCCCCCAGCTTGAAGCAGAAACAACTCTAAGTTTCAAGTTAATGATGTCACCACCCATGCCGGCGGACGAGGAGAAACTCTGTGTCCCCAAGAGGCGGTAGAGCTTCCTGGAGTGGGGTCAGCCTCTAGCGACGTACCGCCGAGCACGTCCACACAGATGGGTGTGGAACAGTATGGAGCAGGTGTTTTTTGTGAATCTATCGTGATAAATGAGATACAACTCTCTCGTGAATCTGTGACCGATTCTACATCACTGAGTAAGTCGTTTTTGCCTAATAAGCCAGCAATTATAACTTTAGATACTATTTGGGAAGCCCTTTTGGGTTTAGAAACATCAAATTTCATCAGAGAAAGTACCTATATTAGAAAAAAAAAATAATGGATAAAGCGATTGAGACTAATGCTAAGGATGTTGAATCTCTTCAACAAATACATGTAAATATGATTAAAAAGAACTTGTTGCTTCAGTACAAGATTGAAAAATAAATAATACATTTTCCCAGTCTTCAATTGTTCCTCTTATAACTTTTAAAAAGTATTTATCTGAAATATTTTTTAAATATTTTTATTAAAGTTTTTTTTCAAACAGAGATTACAAAAGTAAACAGAAAATCAAACAAAAACAACAATCCCCGGTAAATAAACACAAATATAGATCAGAGTAACATTATCATCATTCCATGGCAATACCTGGAGACAAATAGCATGGATAGTCAATTAGTGCTATGTGGTTCCTGACAAAAGAGGTCTAAGCGAGCCCAAGTCTTTAGGACAGACTTAATTCTTCGACGCCTATGGGCCAAAATTGTTTCATATTTTCTTATTGGAACAAGGTTATCCTCCAGTTTCAAAAAATTATTACTTATTGCTTTATATTAAGAAGACTACTGAAGGGACTGAAGTATCTTTTGAGACTTTAAATCTTACTCAGACACTTGAAGATGATAATTTGGGTTTAAAACCTGCAACACTAATAGTGACATTTGTTCTACAACCTGATAGGCTGGATATTGAAATAATTTTTCCGCCATAGAGAAAAGCGTTTTTTGAATTGTAAGATTAGAATGTTGCCGTATGTATCTAAAGCAACCCATAAGAGGTGCCAACTTTTCCTTAAACTTCGCCCACAAGTTATACAATTGAGCGGTATTTTCTGGTTGAATTTCCCCTGTACATAAGCACCGCCATACTGGGAAAAGACCAAGGGTCCACCAGACCCAGCATCCCGTCTCCGACAGCGGCCAATCCAGGCTTCAAGAACCTTGCAAACCCCCCCCCCCCCCAAAAAAAAAAAATTAATAATGTTCAATGGCCTTTTCCTTCAGGAATCTGTCCAAACCCCCCCTTAAAATCCGTAAGGCCAGCCGCTGCCACCACATTCTCTGACAACAAGTTCCAGAGTCCAACTACACACTGAGTAAAGAAAAACTTTCTCCTATTTGTTTTAAATCTACCATATTCTAGCTTCATCTTGTGTCCCCTGGTTCTATTTTTGTTTGAAAGTGTAAACAAACGCTTCACATCTGTCCGCTCTACACCACTCATTATTTTGTAGACTTTTATCATATCACCCCTCAGCCGCCTTTTCTACAAGCTGAAGAGCCCTAACCTTCTCAGCCTTTCCTCATAGGGAAGTCTTTCCATCCCTTTTATCATTTTCGTCGCCCTTCTCTGCACCTTCTCCAATTCCTCCGAGGGGTAAAAGGGGCGATCAAGGAAGACAAAGACGTAGTGGAGAGATTGAATGAATTCTTTGCTTTGGTCTTCACCGAGGAAGATTTGGGTGGGATACCGGTGTCGGAAATGATATTTCAAGCGGACGAGTCGGAGAAACTTACTGACTTCACGGTAAACCTGGAGGACGTAATGGGGCAGTTCAGCAAACTGAAGAGTAGCAAATCTCCTGGACCGGATGGTATTCATCCTAGAGTACTGATAAAACTGAAAAATGAGCTTGCGGAGCTATTGCTAGTGATATGCAATTTATCCTTAAAATCGAGCGTGGTACTGGAAGATTGGAGGGTGGCCAATGTAACGCCCATTTTTAAAAAAGGTTCCAGGGGAGATCCGGGAAATTATAGACCGGTGAGTCTGATGTTGGTGCCGGGAAAAATGGTAGAGGCTATTATTAAAAACAAAATTACAGAGCACATCCAAGGACATGGATTACTGAGACCGAGTCAGCATGGCTTTTGTGTGGGGAAATCTTGCCTGACCAATTTACTTCAATTCTTTGAAGGAGTAAACAAACATGTGGACAAAGGGGAGCCGGTTGATATTGTGCATCTGGATTTTCAAAAGGCATTTGACAAGATACCTCATGAAAGGCTATAGAGGAAATTGGAGAGTCATGGGATAGGAGGAAAAGTCCTATTGTGGATTAAAAACTGGTTGAAGGATAGGAAACAGAGAGTGGGGTTAAATGGGCAGTATTCACAATGGAGAAGGGTAGTTAGTGGGGTTCCTCAGGGGTCTGTGCTAGGACCGCTGCTTTTCAATATATTTATAAATGATTTAGAGATGGGAGTAACTAGCGAGGTAATTAAATTTGCTGATGACACAAAGTTATTCAAAGTTGTTAACTCGCGACAGGATTGTGAAAAATTACAGAAGGACCTTACGAGACTGAGAGACTGGGCAGCTAGATGGCAGATGACGTTTAATGTGAGCAAGTGCAAGGTGATGGATGTGGGAAAAAAGAACCCGAATTATAGCTACGTCATGCAAGGTTCCACATTAGGAGTTACGGACCAAGAAAGGGATCTGGGTGTCGTCGTCGATAATACACTGAAACCTTCTGCTCAGTGTGCTGCTGCGGCTCGGAAAGTGAATAGAATGTTGGGTATTATTAGGAAAGGCATGGAAAACAGGTGTGAGGATATTATAATGCCGTTATATCGCTCCATGGTGCGACCGCACCTTGAGTATTGTGAATTGTATAGTAGAATTGGAAAAGGTGCAGAGAAGGGCGACTAAAATGATAGCGGGGATGGGACGACTTCCCTATGAAGAAAGACTAAGGAGGCTAGGGCTTTTCAGCTTGGAGAAGAGACGGCTGAGGGGAGACATGATAGAGGTATATAAAATAATGAGTGGAGTGGAATAGGTGGATGTGAAGCATCTGTTCACGCTTTCCAAAAATACTAGGACTAGGGGGCATGCGATGAAACTACAGTGTAGTAAATTTAAAACAAATCGGAGAAAATGTTTCTTCACCCAACACGTAATTAAACTCTGGAATTCGTTGCCAGAGAACGTGGTGAAGGCGGTTAGCTTGGCAGAGTTTAAAAGGGGGTTAGACGGTTTCCTAAAGGACAAGTCCATAAACCGCTACTAATTGGACTTGGGAAAAATCCACAATTCCGGGAATAACATGTATAGAATGTTTGTACGTTTAGGAAGTTTGCCAGGTGCCCTTGGCCTGGATTGTCCGCTGTCGTGGACAGGATGCTGGGCTCGATGGATCCTTGGTCTTTTCCCAGTGTGGCATTACTTATGTACTTTTTTGAGATGCGGCGACCAGACTTGCACACAATATTCGAGGTGCGGTCGCACCATGGAGTGATACAATGGCATTATAACATCCTTGTGTTTGTTTTCCATCCCTTTCCTAATTGTACTCAACATTCTCTGCACTTTCTTGGCCGCCGCAGCACACTGAGCAGAAGTTTTCAACGTCTTGTCAACGATGACTCCCAGATCCCTTTCTAGGTCTGTGACTCCTAACGCGGAACCTTGCATGACATAGCTGTAAATCGTTTTCCTCTTACCCACATGCATCACTTTGCACTTGTCAACATTGAACTTCATCTACCACTTGGACACCCATTCCCCCAGTCTCACAAGGTCCTCCTGTATTCTTTCACATTCCTCCTGCGACTTGACGACCCTGAATAACTTTGTGTCATCTGCAAATTTAATTACCTCACTAGTTACTCCCATCTCTAGGTCATTTATAAATATGTTTAAAAGCAGCGGTCCCAGCACAGACCCCTGAGGGACCCCACTAACTACCCTTCTCCATTGAGAATACTGACCATTCAATCCTACTCTCTGCTTCCTATCTTTCAACCAGCTCTTAATCCATAGTAATACCCTACCTCCGATCCCATGACTCTCCAGTTTCCTCTGGAGTCTTTCATGAGACACTTTGTCAAACACCTTCTGAAAATCCAGATACACAATATCCACCGGCTTCCCATTGTCCACATGTTTGTTCACCCCCTCAAAAAATGCAGTAGATTGGTGAGGCAAGACTTCCCTTCACTAAATCCGTGCTGACTTTGTCTCATCAGCCCATGTTTTTGTATGTGCTCTGTAATTTTATTCTTAATAATAGCCTCTACCATTTTGCCCGGTACTGACGTCAGACTCACTGGTCTATAATTTCCCGGATCTCCTCTGGAACCTTTTTTAAAAATCGGCGTAACATTGGCTACCCTCCAGTGTTCTGGTACCACACCTGATTTTAGGGATAGATTGCATATTACTAACAGTAGCTCTACAAGTTCATTTTTCAGTTCTATTAATACTCTGGGATGAATACCATCTGGTCCTGGTGATTTACTACTCTGCAGTTTGTAGAACTGACCCATTACATCCTCCAAGTTTACAGAGAATTTGTTTAGTTTCTCTGCTTCAAATACCCTTTCCGGCACCGGTGTCCCTCCCAAATCCTCCTCGGTGAAGACCGAAGCAAAGAATTAATTTAATTTCTCCGCTATGGCTTTGTCTTCCCTGATCACCCCTTTAACACCACTTTCGTCCAGCGGCCCAACCGATTCTTTAGCCGGCTTCCTGCTTTTAATATATCTAAAAAAAAGTTTACTATGAATTTTCGCTTCTAACGCTAACTTTTTTTCAAAGTCCTGTAAATGTGTGTTGAAATTAAATTCAGTGAAATACATTTTCTATGATCCTATACATTTAAGGTTTTTTTTAGATTCCAATACTGTTGTAACCCCACCCTCACTGCCAAGAGTTGTAGTTACAGTACATCTACTCCGTAAATTAGTTTGGTAATAATCCTGAAACACTCCTTTCTAGCCTCTAATTTTTGAATAGTATGAAGTTTTTTCTTCATTTTCTTAGGTATTGTGCATTGCTTCTTCCTCAATTGTGGACTAAAGATGAGAAATATAAATATGTTGATTAAGTTATTTTTGTGATTTGGAAATCTGAATTGAAAATATTCATCTTTTCTGTATCAAGATTTATTCTTGGAATTAAAAATTGTAAATTGCTTAAAATAAATAAAATAAAAATAATAATATAAATACCTAAAACTATTCCAAATTGGAAATCATAGAAATATAAAAAAGTCTAATCACAAACCCAAATGTAGGTAAAATCATAACCCTACATGCATACATAATGGTTGTAAACCTAATAAATTAGTGAGGTAAGAAAGGTCAGAAATGATTCAAAAATAAGTGATATTAAATAACACCACTGATAGTAAGTATGGACGACCAAGGAAATGAAAGATAAAAAGGAAAAAAGAGAGACCCTTAAGAGAATGTAAACAAAAAAGATCCATCTGGTATCAAAGATTCCAACATCTGAAAATGCTGTGCAATGAAAAAGGATAAAACCTTAGAGATTTGAACATGTGTTCCACAAGTATCTTAGGGGGTCTTTTACTAAGCTGAGGTAGCATTTTTAGCTCACAGTAGAAATCAGCTAGCAGTATACACCGAGACACCCATTATATTCTTATGGTCATCTCAGCATTTACTGCCAGCTGATTTCTACCACGAATTAAAAATGCTACCGCAGCTTAATAAAAGACCTCCTTTATTTCCAGTGATTCAAATGACTAAGGGGCCTGTTTACTAAGCTGAGTTAGGTCATTAAAATATGGATTAGCATGCACTAACCTATAGCGCAATGCTGTGGTAGCTGCCAATGTGTTAAAATTGGCAACAGTACGTGGTGATCCATATGATAATGCCTAACGTGGACATGGGCAGACCTGTGAGGAGAAAGGGGCATTTTGTAGGCATGGTGTAGGTGTGTCTATGAGAGGGTGCTAGGGCAGGCGTGCATAAGTGCGTAACATGGGAAATAGTGAAGGAGGTCTTAGTGCCATTAAAATAGGTATAGTTAAGGAATTTTCAGCCATATATGCAGAAGATTTCATTGCACGCATCAGAGCAGCGGAAACAGAAAGAGCATGCCTCCACTATAAAGGTACATAGACAGCCATCAATTATTTTCTTCACAATGGCATGGTTGTCTCTAGCAGCAGCCCATGTCCTGGGTCTGGAGGCTCAGGCCCTAGGCCAGGTTCCAGCTCCCATTCTGGCACAAGCAGCACAAGATGAGTAGTATGACCAGCAAGGCTCATCCAAATACAACAGGAGAATGGAAATATAGATGGAAAAACTTTATTCTATATGATACCCAACACGTGTTATGATTCTGCTGGTTTGGCTGTGGGGGAGGGGGGACGTCTCTTCTGATTGGCTGCCAGGATTGGGCTGACGTCAGGGGATAGTACTTTAGCCTGCATTGGCGTTACTTACACTTGGTGGTAACTGGAAAGCCGGATAGTTTTCTCTTAGAACGTGCTCTGGGTTCTGACAGGGATCTGTGTTTGTGTTTTTCTTTTCCTTCCCTCTGGGTTAGCTGCTGCTGCGTGTGTGTGCATAGCTCTGTAATCAGGGCCAGCTGCTCGTTTGCTAGTGGGTGTGTGTGCATAGCTCTGTAATCAGGGCCAGCTGCTCGTTTGCTAGTGGGGGCTGGGCGTTGTTCAGCCTCCGGGGCTCTGGGCTGAGTGAGAGCGTTATCTCCATTGTTTGTTTGAAGGATTTCTCTCCCCATGTGCAGTGAGTAACCCTTTGTGTTCTGTGTGGGTTGTGTCCCTGTCTCTTTCAGTATGTTGTTTAGTAGGGCTGTGCTTCCCCTCTGCGGGGAGCTTTCTTTGTTGTTATAGGAGCTCTCTCTCTCTCTCCCTCCTGTGCTGGCCCTGCAAGCTTAACCCTTTGTGTGCTGTATCTCTGCCTCTGTCTGCTGTGGGAGTAAGGCATAGGCTTCCTGCCTCCCTTTTGTGGCTGGTTCCTCTGGGTTCTGCCTGGGGGGCTTCCTACCCTTTGGGGGCTGCTGTGGTAGTTCCCTGTCCTGCGCTAGTCCCCTGGGTGGGCATGGCCCGCTCTGGTTCTTTTTTGTTTCTCCCTTTGCCCTATTGCTGGTGTTCAGCTCGTGTCTGGCATCTTGGGGTCCCGGGGGGCCCTCTGGGTTCTTTCACCCCTCCCTGTGTGTGTCTCAGTTCCCGTTCGGCCGTGAGGCCCGTACGAGTGGCTCTGTGTGCGTGGGTTCCGGTTCGGCTGCGAGGCCCGCCTGTATGCCTATTTCCCTTCTTCCTGAGGGACTGCGGGGAGGGATAGCTTAGGGGCACTGTGTAGCTGGGGTGTGTGGTGGTGGGTCGGTCTCCCCTTGGCCTTGGTCGGCGCCCTGCTGGCCTTGGCCAGGGCCCAAGGGCTCACGACCAACCCAACGGATTACAACACGGCACCGTGTTTCAGCAAAGTGCCTGCTTCAGGGGTCTACAATAAATAATACAATAATATAAAACAGTAAATACATGTAATATATAAAGAGATGTACATACATGTATACATATATGTACAACAAGATAAATAAAACTGATATAAAGAACAACTACATTAATATCAAAACAAAATATACTTATAAAAATAGCATGTATAATACAGAATAGAGGTACCAACTCATAAATCAAGTAATTAAAAGTAAAACATATAATAATGTGCAAGTAACGTAATTATATAAACGTATTATATAAATAAATGTATATAAAATGATAAATAAAACAATATCTAAAAAAGGGCACTTAGATGTGTGTGTGTGTATATATATATATATATCTAATATAATAATTTGCTATGTGAATGTTCTAAAGTGTCTCACTGGGATCGTAACCACCTGCTGATGTCACGAACGCAGTGAGAAACATTAGAACATTGCAGGAGCCCACCCCTGCCACCACGCCCCCCCCCCCCCCGCCGCTCACCCCTCCACCTTCCCAAGGTCCCCACTGCTCCCCCTTCCACACCCCAAACCGAGGTCGCCGCAGCCACTGCTCCCCCCTCCCGAGGTCACAGCCGCTCCTCCGTCCGCCCAGCCACTTTCCCTCCAGGCCTACCCAACAGACCTGCCAAGTCTCCAGGACACAGGTGGCAATAGCTCCGACGTCTGGCCACTGCTACTTCAGCAGCAGCGGACACTACAAAAACACCATCAGCTGTTTTTACGAAGCAAGCATGGCACCACAGGCAGCCATCAGGATTGGCTGTTGGCTTTGCAGCCCCTCCTCTCGCCTCTCACGTCACTGCCCCTAGAGGATGACCCCAGAGGAGTGCAGCGACGTGAGAAGAGGGGCTGCAGAGCCAACAGCAATCCTGATGGCTGCCTGCCGGAGAGAGAGCCTGGAGGGGGGGGCAATGCATTACTCCAGGAAAAAAAAAATTAATGATCCCAGGTTCCAATCTAAGTCATGTTTAATGTAGGATAAAATGCCATAAATAAGTAAATAAATATAAACTTTTAATGTTGAGCACCTGATTCTCAAAGTGAACATATTCCAAACACTATAATGAAAATAAAATGATTTTTTCTACCTTTGTTGTCTGGTGACTTTGTTTTTCTGATCATGCTGGTCCAGTATCCGATTCTGCTGCTATCTGTCCTTGTAACTCCGTTTCCAGGGCTTCCTTTCCATTTATTTTACTTTCCGCCTTTCTTCTTCATTTCTTGTCCTACATCCGTAAATAAAAGCTGGGTCCTCCGCAGACTTGACTGTCCATTGGATCCAGCTTCTGCCTATTTTCTTCATCTATGTGCAGTTTTTCTCCTCTCTTCCTTTTCCCTCATCTCATCTCCTTCCTCACTCTTCCCTCCCATCCATCCATGTCCAGCATTTCTTCTTTCTCCCTTCTCTTTCCTCCATCCATGTCCAGGAACTTTCCTCTCCCCTGCCCCCCTCCAGCCATCCATACCCACCCAGCTATTCTCTCCTCTCCCCTGCCCCCCTCCAGCCATCCATACCCACCCAGCGATTCTCTCCTCTCCCCTGCCCCCACTCCAGCCATCCACACCCACCCAGCGATTCTCTCCTCTCCCCTTCCCCCCTCCAGCCATCCACACCCACCCAGCAATTCTCTCCTCTCCCCTGCCCCCCCTCTCCAGCCATCCACACCCACCCAGTGATTCTCCCTCTCCCCTGCCTCCCTCCAGCCATCCATAACCATCCAGCAATTCTCTTCGCTCACTGCCCCCCCTGCAGCCATCCATACCCACCCAGCAATTCTCTTCGCTCTCCTGCCCCCCTCCAGCCATCCATACCCACCCAACAATTCTCCTCGCTCCCCTGCCTCCATCGCAGCAGCCGCAGTGAAAGCCCATCTCTAGCCTTTCCTTTGTTTCCTGTCAGTGTCCCGCCCTCACAGAAAGAGGAAATGACGTCAGAAGAAGGTGGGACACTGACTGGAACGAAGGGAAGGCTAGAGACGGGCTTTCACTGCGGCTGCTGTGATGGAGGAAAATCAACAATTTAACCCCCCCCCCCCCCCCAGAGCGGCGGGGGAAGAGGTAAGCATGGCTTGTGGTGCTCTCCTGCCATGCTTACCTCACTTACCACTAGGTTGCGCCGCCCCTGGGAGCCGGCTCGCCTGCCACAACAACCGGCTGACAAGAACTTAAAAATTTAACAACCGGTGCAAGCCGGCTCCAGCACACCACTGCTGTCATGCAAGGTATATAAAAAAGCTTAACAAATTAACAATTCAAAAGCTCATCTATATAGTTCCTGTTTTTGTTTTTATGTAAGCCTTATAGTCAAATTTTAGCTAATAATATGATTCACAAAAATTAGAGCTCCATCAGAAATACAAGATTGTAAAACTTTGCACCATGCAGACAAAACAAAATATTGCTGGTATGCAGTGCCTCCATTTGAGCTTAAATAACAATTGATAAAGGAGGCAAGGAGACAACATTATTAAATATAGGGAAAACAGGGGATGAGATGTTCCTAAGGCAACCTTAAGCAAAAGTATTTCCCTAAAATACTGCACTAAGACTCAAGGATATAAGCACAAATCTTTTTGGCATAAGTTCAAAACTGAGAGCTATGATTTCTACAAAAATTATGTCCTTCCTTGTATAAATTAAATACATTTCAAAAAATGTCATTCACATTATTATTTCTAGATAATTAACCTTAATTCCTAAATGATGAAAATATAGCACTAACTCTGTACATAGTAGCAATAATTCAATTATTTACAATGTCAGCAGGGGCATACCTATGTAAGAGGTTCTATACCATATCTCAGCACAATATAACTTGAGAGCTTTATGATTCCCTCGGTACATCACTCATAAACTTCACTTATTATCAAAGGTAAGTAAAGATATTTAACAATGTACCAGAACTCAGAAAATGTCTATATGGTATTTTGAATCATCCCACTTGTTTCTAAAATAATGAGTTGAAAGTGAAGGAAATAAAAACGAATGTTGTATACTGCCTTTGTCCTGGGGCAGCATAATACATCTGCAATCAAGATACACAAAATATGTTAAGTTCATCTTAATCTAAACAATCTAGATGTCTATGGAATAGACATAACAGAAAAAATATTATTAGGAACATTACAGCAAATCTCACAGTTAATGTTAATTATCCTAAAACGGGGATGTTAGGAATGTTCTACAGTGCTGTAAAATAGATATGAATCTGAAAGACGAGAGAAGGAGAAAAAGTACGCCCCACATATAGCAAAAATTAGATAACTTCTTCCAAGAAGCAAAAACAAAAGGAAGTTGATAACAAAAGAATGACTGGTACAATTCAATTAAAAGTGCAGCTAAAAACAAATCTATTAAATTGTTTTGATTTAGGGGATTGAGGAGTTGAGCAGGGAGCACATACTTTGTAAATGGGAAGCCTGATGATCTGCAGTTCTTTAAGAAAACTGAAGCAAAACACTGGAGCAGCACATTTAAATTTATCTCCTATGCAATTTCTCTTTCACTGCAATATGTCTAACAGTGCATCTTACTGTTTAGGTTTACATCTGTTTTTTCTGTAATCTGTACCATAACAGAAACACTGAAGAACAGCATTCAAATGTTCTCTATGTTACAATTCCCTAAGCTGGCCACACAACACTTAAAAACTTAAAAACACGTAAAAATTTGAGCTGCTTTTTAAATCAAAAATGGGTTCTGCTCATGCTCCATAAAAATATTCCGTAGAAGGGAATCCTCCAGTATTCCCATAAAAGGCTCATTTACAAGGAGAGTCTTCCTCCTCATCATCCATTCGACTGTGCCATCGAGTTGATGCCCGGACATACTCCACCCCGGGGACGATTGTACACCTTATCCCGTGGAGAGTCAGATGCTATGCGTCAGTATGTCCAGGAGAATCTGGCTAAGGGCTTCATCCGACCCTCTTCCTCGCCGGCTGGCGCGGGGTTCTTTTTGTGGCCAAAAAGGATGGGTCCTTACGGCCATGCATCGATTATCGGGGGTTGAATGTCATCACCATCAAGAATAGATATCCCTTGCCCCTCATCCCGGAGCTTTTTGACCGGATTCAAGGGGCCACCATCTTTTCTAAGTTGGACTTGCGTGGAGCGTATAATTTAATAAGAATCCAGCCAGGGGATGAATGGAAGATGGCCTTCAATACCCATGAAGGGCACTTCAAATATCTGGTCATGCCTTTTGGCCTTTGTAACGCCCCGGCCGTCTTCCAGGACTTTGTGAACTCCATTTTCCACGACCTCTTATACACCTCTGTTATAGTATATCTAGAAGATATTCACCTCACCTCAGGAACATGTGAAGCAGGTCCGTACTGTGCTGCAACGACTGCGGGACAATCATCTCTATGCGAAACTCGAGAAATGTGCATTTCATCAGCACAGTATCCCTTTTTTATGCTATATTCTTTCAGCAACGGGACTACGAATGGACCCCGGGAAGGTCCAAGCCATTTAAGGTTGGCCAAGACCACAGGGGTTGCGAGTGCTCCAACGGTTCCTGGGCTTTGCTAATTATTACAGACAATTTATACACCATTACTCTGTAGTGACTGCTCCCCTCACCACCTTAACTAAGAAGGGTGCTAACGTTAGGGGAGTGGTCTCCGCAAGCCGTCGAAGCCTTTGAAACTCTCAAGAAGGCTTTTCTGTCCGCTTCCGGTCCTCCACAGTCCAGATCCCCAATGACCTTTTATTTTGGAGGTGGACGCCTCGGCCGTGGGAGCGGGGGCAATCTTGTCACAAACTTCGGAAGCAGGGAAGAGGCACCCATGTTTCTTTTTTCCAAGAAGTTCAGTATGGCCGAACAGAATTATACTGTGGGTGATCGGGAGTTGTTAACCCTCAAGCTGGCTTTTGAAGAGTGGCGGTATCTCTTGGAGGGGGCAATCCATCCGATCTCTGTCATTACCGACCACAAGAACTTACTCTACCCGCAAGACACTAAGAGACAACCTTCGTCAAGCCCGGTGGTCCGTTTTTTGCTCGCTTTAATTTTCAGCTCAGTTTTCGCCCTGCAGCGAAAAATGTTCAGGTGGATGCTTTGTCCAAGGCCTGTGACTCTCTGGAAGAAATCGAGGAGTGGCACCCTATGCTTGACCCGGCCTGCATTGCTACTGCTACGTTCACAACTCCAGGAACCTCCCGGATTCTGGTAGCTCCTCGATTCTGAAAGAAAATACTTAGATGGGGATATGCGTCCGCGATCGCTGGACATCAAGGATATCATAAGACACTGCATCTCATCGCTCGGTTTTATCAATGGCCACACATGGCTCAGGACATCCTGCAGTTCGTCACTACCTGCCCTACTTGCACCCGCCACAAGAAACCGACTGGGAAGCCTTGGGGATTGCTTCAACCTTTGCCGGTGCCGCAAGCTCCATGGCAAGAACTGTCGATGGACTTTATTACAGAATTACCACCCTCCCAGGGGTGTACGGTCATCTGGGTGGTGATAGACCGATTCTCGCGTATGGCCCACTTTATTCCCCTGAAGGGGCTCCTGTCAGCGGCGGTTCTTGCCCAACAATTTATTCACCATATCTTTCGCCTACATGGATTGCCAATATGTATCATCAGCGACCAGGAACCTTTTCTCCTCGGCATGTTATCCTGAGACCAATGGTATGGTAGAGCGAGTGAAGCATATCTGAGACTACATGTTAATGCTCGACAAGACGATTGGGTCTTCTTATTACCATGGGCTGAGTTTGCTTATAATAATAGCCTTCATTCGGCCGCACACACATCTCCATTCTTTGCAGCCTACGGGTGGCACCCATGATTGCCTCTTTCCATGCCTCCGGTGGCGGAAGCGGTTCCAGTCTCTGCTCCTGCTCAACTTTACAGAACGTTGACTGATCTCCAAGGAGTGTGGAAGGATGTTCAGTCACACCTGCAACAGGCCGCAGAGACTTACCGGAGAGTTGCAGATAAAAAGAGACGAGCCGCACCTCAGCTTGTACCGGGTCAACGAGTCTGGCTTAGTACTAAGTATCTAAAACTCAGATTACCCTCCTTCAAGTTCGCGCCCAGATTCATCAGGCCTTTTGCCATCACGGATCGCATAGTAACATAGTAGATGACGGCAGAAAAAGACCTGCACGGTCCATCCAGTCTGCCCAAGATAAACTCATGTGTATACCTTACCTTGATTTGTACCTGTCTTTCTCAGGGCACAGACCGTATAAGTCTGCCCAGCAGTTTTCCTGCCTCCCAACCACCTGTCCCGCCTTCCATCACCGGCTCTGGCACAGACCGTATAAAGTCTGCCCTCCCCTATCCTCGCCTCCCAACCATCAACCCCTCTTCTCCCCACCTGCTCTGCCACCCAATTGTAGCTAAGCTTCTGAGGATCCATTCCTTCTGCACAGGATTCCTTTATGCACATCCCATGCATGTTTGAATTCCGTTACTGTTTTCATCGCCACCACCTCCCGCGGGAGGGCATTCCAAGCATCCACCACCCTCTCTGTGAAAAAATACTTCCTGACATCTTTTCTGAGTCTGCCCCCCTTCAATCTCATTTCATGTCCTCTCGTTCTACCGCCTTTCCATCTCCGGAAAAGATTCATTTGCAGATTAATACCTTTCAAATATTTGAACATCTGTATCATATCACCCCTGTTCCTCCTTTCCTCCAGGGTATACATGTTCAGGTCAGCAAGTCTCTCTTCATACGTTTTGGAACGCAAATCCCATACCATCCTCATAGCTTTTCTTTGCACCGCTTCCATTTTTTGACATCCTTCGCAAGGTACGGCCTCCAAAACTGAACACAGTACTCCAGGTGGGGCCTCACCAACGTCTTATACAGGGGCATTAAACCTCCCTTCTTCTGCTGGTCACACCTCTCCCTATACAGCCTAGCAATCTTCTAGCTACGGCCACCGCCTTGTCACAAACACACCGTTCGGTCGCCTTCAGGTCCTCGGATACTATCACCCCAAGAACCCTCTCCCCGTCCGTGCCAATCAGACTCTCCCCGCCTAACACATACGTCTCCCTTGGATTTCTACTCCCTAAGTGCATCACTTTGCATTTCTTCGCAGTGAAATGTTAATTGCCAAACGTTAGACCATTCTTCTAGCTTCTTCAGATCTTTTTTCATGTTTTCCACTCCCTCCGGGGTGTCCACTCTGTGCAAATCTTGGTGTCATCCGCAAAAAGGCAAACTTTACCTCGTAACCCTTCGGCAATGTCACTCACAAATATATTGAACAGAATCGGCCCCAGCACCGATCCCTGAGGCACTCCACTACTCACCTTTCCCTCCTCCGAGCAAATTCCATTCACCACCACCCTCTGGCGTCTGCCCGTCAACCAGTTCCTAATCCAGTTCACCACTTCGGGTCCTATCTTCAGCCCATCTAGTTTATTCAAGAGCCTCCTGTGGGGAACCGTGTCGAAAGCTTTGCTGAAATCTAAATAGATTACGTCCATAGCACGTCCTTGATTTAATTCTCCCGTCACCCAGTCAAAGAATTCAATGAGATTCGTTTGGCACGATTTCCCTTTGGTGAAACCATGTTGTCTCGGATCTTGCAACTTATTTGCTTCCAGGAAATTCACTATCCTTTCCTTCAGCATCGCTTCCATTACTTTACCAATAACCGAAGTGAGGCTTACCGGCCTGTAGTTTCCAGCCTCTTCCCTATCACCACTTTTGTGAAGAGGGACCACCTCCGCCGTTCTCCAGTCCCTCAGAACCTCTCCCGTCTCCAAGGATTTATTAAACAAATCTTTAAGAGGACCCGCCAGAACCTCTCTGAGCTCCCTCAATATCCTGGGGTGGATCCCGTCCGGTCCCATGGCTTTGTCCACCGTTTAGCTTTCCAAGTTGTTGATAAACACTCTCTTTCCGTGAACGGTGCTCTATCCGCTCCATTCTCAGGTGTACTTTGCAGTCCCTAGCGGTCCTTCTACAGGAGCAGTTACTTACAGACTCCGTTTGCCATCGCATTTCAAGATACATAATGCATTTCATGTCTCTCTACTCAAACCTTGTGTATCTTCTAAGTGGCATCCAAAACCCAAGGTGGGACCAATTCCGGAGGTATCCTCGGAACCTGAGTTCAAGGTCCAGGAAATCCTGGACTCTAAGCGTAGAAGAGGACAGCTCTACTATCTGTTGGCATGGAAACACTATGGCCCTGAGGAGAACTCTTGGGAACCAGCAAGTCAAGTTCATGCTCCCAAATTAATTCGAGACTTCCATGCCCGATATCCCGGAAAACATGGCCCGGGGTAGAGAGGGCAGCCTTTAGGGGAGGATACTGTCATGTTCTCTGTCTCTGCAGAGTAGGGCATTGGAGGATTGGTGGCCATCTTTCTTTGGGGCTTTTCCAGGTTCTGGTGGCCATCTTTGATAGGGGCAGCTGTGGTGGTGGCAGCCATCTTGGAGTGGGAAGGAAGCCCATATTTGAGCGCAGGGCGACTCCAATGGGGGCAGCCATCTTGTATTCAGCTATGCAAGCTTAGCTCTAATTCTCACACTATTTTAGGCCCTGTCCTCAGTTCTTCTGTGCTTCGGCTTCTACTCAGTTCGCTGGATAGTTGCTCTGCCGGTTCCTGGATCTGCTATTGACTGCTGCCTGGTAATTACCTTTGCCTGTCTCTGGACCTGTTATTGCTCTCTGCCTGGTATTGGCCTCTGCCTGTCGCTGGACCTGCTATTGACCGCTGCCTGGTATTGACCTCTGCCTGTCTCTGGACCTGTTATTGACCGCTGCCTGGTATTGACCTCTGCCTGTCTCTGACCTGCTTTGACCGCTGCCTGGTACTGACCTTTGCCTGTCCCTGGATCTACAATTTTCGCTGCCTGGTCTTACCCTGTGGACTTGTGCTGGACTTTGTTCTCTCCGCTGTGGCTACCTGCACTCAGGGGCTCAACCCTAGGGAACGGTGGTTGGCACCGGGGGGGGGGGGGGGGGGGGTACTCAGGGTTTTGGCTGACAGCCTGATGAGAGATTTCCCTCATCGAGTACAGGGGCTCACCTCTCCGTGTGACGAGCCTGACACTCCATAATCAGAAGGACACCCGGGATTCAGTGGATATGAGGACATAGTTTATTAGCAACTTACCAAAGGCAATACAGGTATTAGGTATTCATATCTGGAACATGGTGGAACAGCGCTCCACGACACACAGCAAGTGCAGTCAGTCATCTCTCTTCTGCCCCCATACCCTAGCAGACTGCCTTTTTATACATTTCTTGTATCATTTATTCCTATGACCCTCGCTTTCTCACCAGCAGTCTTTGCCTATAATCAGTTACTATCCTTTAGACATCAACATTGATAGCAATGATAGTGATGATTCTACATGTTCCCAAGCCTTCCTCCAGCTCCCCCCTGGATGTTCTCACCCTACTTGCATGTGACCCACTGCTATCTTCCCTAGCCAAAACATCCTTGCCTGTGACTTCTTGCTAGTGCCAGTCTAGCTGTTGTTTATAGAGCAGATTCCCCCTCCTTCTGTCTGCTCTTAATTACCCTCATTCAGCTTTATTACAGGGAATGTCTTATGATTTTTAGAGGCCTAGCTCTTAGCTCTAAGCCTGAGCCCTGGCCTGTATTTCACTGAGCACAAGTGACAGCATTTTTCTACAGAATGAAACTACAGCAGTGGGGACCAATCAAAGCACAGACCCCCCCCCCTTCTCGGCCAGCATCATATCAAGGACTATCCGATTCTCCCAGGCCATCCAGCTTGTGGTGTCTAGCTGTTCAGCGATACCTTTGACCGCATCTCGAGTATAATTGATAAAGCGCTGCTGGTTATAGTAAATATAGTTAATCCAATCAACATTTTTATTAATGGTTACCCACCATGGTATAGACTCAAACCCTGCCACAATTTGATTGTGGGCCTTATGCTCATCAGGTACCTCCCTGGGCACACCTATAGAATCCAGGTAAACCCTCTCGTCAAATGAACTGGGGATCTCTTCCCTCTTCTGCCTGGGTTTGGTTCAGCTAGGGATAGGTTGGCCCAGGATAGGTTTGTCACCATGTTGTAATGCAATGGCAACGGGAATTATCAATTGGACCAAGGCACACTGTCCTTGCCATTTTCGGGGCATATTCCCGCAATACCACCACACATCTGCCCGAGGGCTTGTGAAGTCTGAGAAGTCCAGATTGCCAGTGGAAGTGATGGAGGTATTGCACAACAGATCTCCCACCACATAGGGGTTGTTGACCTTTTCTCTGCGAATACAGGTTTGGAATGTGGTCCCTGGTACAGGCGGCTTAAATCTTGGGGGTACCCTCTGGCTGCCTTTGGGTATTTCTGGAAACAAAAAACTGAGAGACAAGATTGGTCAGTAGTCTTGGTACCATGAAGTAATTTATCATGTATTCAGCGCCTTTATAATCATTATCAAAATTCAAAGGAAAAGGGACAACTAGCGGTTGTGGGTGGGCAGAAGCACACACATAACAGTCAGTGACATTTAAACTCTTAGTAGTATATCGTACCCAATATAACCATAGATTTAGATCACTGTAGCCTGTTTCGATGGCAAAAGTTTTGCTAAGGTCGGTGATATTCAGAATTTTGATAGGGACCTTAGCTTCCTCGGGGATTTGAGGCACTAGGGGGTTATCAGGATCTATTCCTGGTACGAGGGGATGGAGAATAGGTAGGGGTTTCTTGGGCTTGACCACCAAGACTCTGATACAGGCCATAGGGTCAGTGTTGGTGGTATTTATTCCCAGGATAAATGTACGGTTCACATCGCAGGTTACCCCATAAAAGGTAATGATTAACGGCTTGCAGTGTCTCAGCTCGCAAGTGGCTCTGTTGACATGTGGCTCATATATTGAGATATGATTTCTCCATGCATAGTGAAATGTCTCATGGCCTGAGTCCGGCCATGGGGGCGACCCAGTGTACCACCACATATTCTCGTCCCACGTGCGGTAAGTTGGGTCAGAGCACATATAGACCATGCTAAATCACCACAATCGGCAATATCACATATGCCAAGTTGGGTCGACATTGTTTCCTTAGTTAGCTCGAGCCATATGGTAGTTTTAATTGGGAACCTGATGTTGGGTCAGAGTAGCCATACCGGGAGGGGGAGTCAGAGGCATATATGACACCATATCAAATCAGATAGACAAGGCAAGGATAAAATAAAAGCACTGTATACATGTTTGGGCAGTTATTGTTTTAACAGATTGTCAAGGGCAGCTAATACCAAGGGGTCAAATGTTGGGGCTATGGCTCCGGTGCTGTAGGAAGGTGGGGTTCCCACTTGGGCTAATTTAAACAGCTCAACAATTCTGTTTCCTCTCTTATGTAGGAAATATAAAGGCAAAAGTCTTCCTGGTTCCTCACATGTCAGTAACCAAAAGGTTACCAATTCCCCCTTGTTGGGTCTGGGTAGCAGTATGCTACCTTTCTCTAAACGTAAGGATGTTCCCTCAAATTAGAGAGCTGCATGGGAACGGGGTTTGCGGGAATCCCGCGGGGACGGAATCAGTTCTATGGGGTTCCCGCGGGGACGGAAGCAGTTCCTGTGGGGTTCCCGCGGGGATGGAAGCAGTTCTGCGGGTTTCTCAAGGAAAGGTAAGCTACACATGCACCAGCCTCTCATCTACCGAGTACCAAGTTCTTTGAGTGCTGTCTCCTCCTCCTCCTCCTCTTCCTCCTTGCTTTAACTGCACAAATGTGGAAAGTCTTCTATTAAGGTGTGGGATGAACACAGAGGATCTCTAGTTAGAAAATGGAAGTTATAAAAAGCCTAAACTTAAATGGCTGCATGTGTGTGTGGATGTGTGAAGTAATGCTTAGATGGTGACTGGCTATGATTAACTAGGGCCGATACCGGGCAGACTTGTATGGTCTGTGTCTAATATATGGAAGTCTGGTTTAGGATGGGCTGGAAAGGGCTTAGACAGCAACTTCAGTGGCTGGAACATAAGGACAGGTCTGGACAGATTTTTACAATCTGTGTCCCACAAATGAGAAGATGCATAGACTGGAGTGGGCTTCAACGACAACTCCAGCAGTTGGAACATAAGGATAGGGCCAGATAGACTTCTATGGTCTATGTTCCAGAAACACAAAAGAAAGACCATAATCAAGTATATAATATCACACTTGTTGATTTAATCATGAATTGATAATGAGTGTGACTATTGGGGGCAGACTGGATGGACCATTCAGGTCTTTATTTGCTGTCACTTACTATGTTACAATGAATCCTCTTTGCTCCCGGGCTGATGAGCAGACCTCAGCTCTGACACAGGCATGAGCATCAGATGTCACCTGACCTACTGGTGTGTGCATGTGGTGACCTCTCAGCACACAGTGCCAGTAAATCAGAGACAAATCTTACATGTGCACACCAGAGTGTTCCAAGTTTCAGCTTCCATTCCTTCCTTGCCTACAGTGCTGTGGCTCAAATCCAGAGAGAGACTGAAGGAGCTGATTGGAATTTCCTTTTATGTATCATTAAATTCTTACAGTGATGGGTGGGGATGGGTTAAATTCTTGCAGGGACGGGTGGGGATGGGTTGGAATGGGTTACATTTTTGCGGGGATGGATGGGGATGGGTAAGATTCCAGTGGGGATGGGTAAGATTCCAGCAGAGATGGGCGGGGATGGGTAAGATTCCAGTGGGGATGGGTAAGATTCCAGCAGAGATGGGCGGGGATGGGTAAGATTTCTGTCCCCGTGCAACTCTCTACCTCAAATAAAGGGGCTATAGATATTAAGTCGAGGCCAGGTCCCGTGGTCCAGGTGTCTAATAGGGGTTCACACAGAGTACTAAATCTGGTCAGGGGTCCCAGGTAGGGTCATCATCGGGTCCTGGGTCCCAGCCTACGGGGTGGGACATATGGTGTCTGTCAGTTTATTAGTCAAATACCCCAGTTACAAACCTTAGGTATTCATCCTAGAGTACTGATAGAACTGAAAAAAATGAGCTTGCGAGCTACCTGCTAGTGATATGCAACTTATCCTTAAAATCGAGCGTGGTACCGAAGATTGGAGGGTGGCCAATGTAACGCCCATTTTTAAAAAAGGCTCCAGGGGAGATCTGGGAATTTATAGACCGGTGAGTCTGACGTCGGTGCCGGGGAAAATGGTAGAGGCTATTATTAAAAACAAAATTACAGAGCACATCCGAGGACATGGATTACTGAGACCGAGTCAGCACGGCTTTTGTGTGGGGAAAATCTTGCCTGACCAATTTACTTCAATTCTTTGAAGGAGTAAACAAACATGTGGACAAAGGGGAGCTGGTTGAGATTGTGTATCTGGATTTCAAAAGGTGTTTGACAGGTACCTCATGAAAGGCTACAGAGGAAATTGGAGGGTCATGGGATAGGAGGAAATGTCCTATTGTGGATTAAAAACTGGTTGAAGGATAGGAAACAGAGAGTGGAGTTAAATGGGCAGTATTCACAATGGAGAAGGGTAGTTAGTGGGGTTCCTCAGGGTCTGTGCTAGGACCGCTGCTTTTTAATATATTATAAATGATTTAGAGATGGAGTAACTAGCGAGGTAATTAAATTTGCTGATGACACAAAGTGTATTCAAAGTCGTTAACTCGCGACAGGATTGTGAAAAATTACAAGAGGATCTTACGAGACTGGGAGACTGGGCAGCTAAATGGCAGATGACGTTTAATGTGAGCAAGTGCAAGGTGATGCATGTGGTAAAAAAGAACCCGAATTATAGCTACGTCATGCAAGGTTCCACGTTAGGAGTTACGGACCAAGAAAGGGATCTGGGTGTCGTCGTCGATAACACACTGAAACCTTCTGCTCAGTGTGCTGCTGCGGCTAGGAAAGCGAATAGAATGTTGGGTATTATTAGGAAAGGTATGGAAAACAGGTGTGAGGATGTTATAATGCCGTTGTATCGCTCCATGGTGCGACCGCACCTTGAGTATTGTGGTTCAATTCTGGTCGCCGCATCTCAAGAAAGATTAGTAGAATTGGAAAAGGTGCAGCGAAGGGCGACTAAAATGAATAGCGGGGATGGGACGACTTCCCTATGAAGAAAGACTAAGGAGGCTAGGGCTATTCAGCTTGGAGAAGAGACGGCTGAGGGGAGAACATAATAGAGGTATATAAAATAATGAGTGAACAGGTGGATGTGAAGCGTCTGTTCACCTCTTTCCAAAAATACTAGGCAGGCTGTGCCTAGGGTCTCTGCGCCCCCCTGCAGACTATCAGTTGGCGCCCCCCCCCTTGCAGACTATCAGTTGGCAGCGGCGGCCCTCCCCCCCCCCCCCCCCCCCCCCCGTGAAAATGATCGCTCACCACTTGCCACACTGACAGGAATTGTCAGCAATATTCTTAGAAACAAATTGCTATACATTGCAAAATAAGATAGCAGATGTAAATTCTCAAAGTGGACATATTCCAAACACTAAAATGAAAATAAAATGATTTTTTTCTACCTTTGTTGTCTGGTGACTTTCTTTTTCTGATCATGCTGGCCCAGTATCTGATTCTGCTGCTATCTGTCCTCTTAACTCCATTTCTAGGGCTTCCTTTCCATTTATTTCTTTCCTTTCCTCCTTTCTTCTTCATTTCTGGTCCTCAGCTTCTGCCTATTTTCTTCATCCACGTGCAGTTTTTCTCCTCTCTTCCTTTTCCCTCATTTCATCTCCTTCATCTTCCCTCCCCTCTATGTCCAGCAATTTCTCCTCTCTCCCTGAGTCCTGCCCTCCCAATCCATGCCCATCCATGCTCCTCTGTCCCCTGCCCCCTCCATTCATCCTTTTCCAGCAATTCCCTCTCTCCCTGAGCCCTGCCCTCCCAATCCATGCTCCTCTGTCCCCTCCATTCATCCTTTTCCAGCAATTCCCCTCTCTCCCTGAGCCCTGCCCTCCCAATCCATGCCCATCCATGCTCCTCTGTCCCCTGCCCCCTCCATTCATCATTTTCCAGCAATTCTACTCTCTCCCTGAGCCCTGCCCTCCCAATCCATGCCCATCCATGCTCCTCTGTCCCCTGCCCCCTCCATTCATCCCTATCCAGCAATTCCCCTCTCTCCCTGAGCCCTGCCCTCCCAATCCATGCCCATCCATGCTCCTCTGTCCCCTGCCCCCTCCATTCATCCTTTTCCAGCAATTCCCCTCTCTCCCTGAGCCCTGCCCTCCCAATCCATGCTCCTCTGTCCCCTGCCCCCTCCATTCATCCTTTTCCAGCAATTCCCCTCTCTCCCTGAGCCCTGCCCTCCCAATCCATGCTCCTCTGTCCCCTGCCCCCTCCATTCATCCTTTTCCAGCAATTCCCCTCTCTCCCTGAGCCCTGCCCTCCCAATCCATGCCCGTCCATGCTCCTCTGTCCCCTGCCCCCTCCATTCATCCTTTTCCAGCAATTCTACCCTCTCCCTGAGCCATGCCCTCCCAATCCATGCCCATCCATGCTCCTCTGTCCCCTGCCCCCTCCATTCATCCCTATCCAGCAATTCCCCTCTCTCCCTGAGCCCTGCCCTCCCAATCCATGCCCATCCATGCTCCTCTGTCCCCTGCCCCCTCCATTCATCCTTTTCCAGCAATTCCCCTCTCTCCCTGAGCCCTGCCCTCCCAATCCATGCTCCTCTGTCCCCTGCCCCCTCCATTCATCCTTTTCCAGCAATTCCCCTCTCTCCCTTCCATGACCCCCCCTCGCATCCATGCTCTCGTCTCTCCCCTGCGCTCCCGCTCCCATTGTTCAACTGCCCGCCCTCTTCTCTCCCCCCAACATCCCTTTTCTTTTTTTTTTCTTTTTAAATTTACCTCCGTGGCGGTTCCGGCAGCGCAGCGTCAGTGAAGGAGGCGGCACTGCGCTCCCGACGTCTCTAGCCTTCCCTTCGCTGTGTTCCGCCTTCTTCTGACGTCAAGGAAGGGCGAGCGAGGTGAGCATGGTGCGGCGGCGCCCCCCAGAGGGAAGCGCCCCCCTGCCATGCTTACCTCGCTTACCGTGTTGGCACGGCCCTGATACTAGGACTAGGGGGCATGCGATTAAACTACAGTGTAGTAAATTTAAAACAAATCGGAGAAAATTTTTCTTCACCCAACGTGTAATTAAACTCTGGAATTCATTGCCAGAAAATGTGGTGAAGGCGGTTAGCTTAGCAGAGTTTAAAAAGGGGTTGGATGGTTTCCTAAAGGACAAGTCCATAAACCGCTACTAAACGGACTTGGAAAAATCCAAAATCCCAGGAATAACATTTATAGAATGTTTGTACGTTTGGGAAGCTTGCCAGGTGCCCTTGGCCTGGATTGGCCGCTGTCGTGGACAAGATGCTGGGCTCGATGGACCCTTGGTCTTTTCCCAGTATGGCATTACTTATGTACTTATGTAGGTCCTGGGAAATGCAAGACAGAGATGTTATAACAGACTGTAAAAGATTCCAATACACTGAGTAGTGGTCAGGGAGATGATTTTCAGGATTGCCTTTCACTAGACACATTTTATGTCCAGTGCAGAGTTGAAATGGGGTCAGTTTTAGAGAGGTGGACAGGGTAGCTCGCAAGGCCAATAGAGCCAAAGGCAGCACATCCAGCCAGTTTTAAATGCCATTAGCCATAAGTTGGCGCAATTTTGTTTTCAACAATCCATTGTACCTTTCAACAAGGCCGTTACTGGTGGGTTTATAGATGCTCACCATCCAGTGAGTGATTCCCAATTTAACAGTCAATGTGTGAATTAATTAATTGACAAAATGGGTACCATTGTCAGTAGTAATTTTGCATGGTATCCCAAACCTGGGGATTAGATCATTACAGATTACCTGGGCCATCACCTGGCCTGACTCGGGGGTACAGGGAATAGCCTCGATCCACTTCAAGAAACTGTCTACACAGACAAGCAGGTATCTTTTTCCTTTAACTGGTGTGAGCATGTCGGTGAAATCGCAGTACCAGTGAAGGCCTGGGCCTTGGACAGTGGGTAAAGAACCGACTGGTACAGCGTTTCCCCATTTGGGAGTATTCAGAAAACAGTTGTAACACCCTCTAACAACAGAATGGCAAAGGGCGAGCATCTGCGGGGCCCACAGTGTCTGCGAAAGCTGATTATACAATGTTAATGCATTTAAATGTAAGGGAAAATGAAGGGAGTGAATCAAAAGAAATAACACATGGTGCGCTACACATAATTGGCCAGCAGGGTACACCCACAGACCATCCAGGCTGAGGGAGCAGCCTGACAAGCGCCAGCTTTTTAGTTCAGCTTGGGAAGCAGAGGACTGTAAGCAGTGTTGCCAGGTGGGCGGTTTTACTGCCCAATTGGGCGGTTTTCCGCGACCCGCCGCGGGAAATTTTTGCCCGCGGCGGGTTGCGGTTTTTTGGGCTGTTTTTTGGGCTTCCGGGAGGTTTTTGTGCGGCTTTTTCGGCCGCGGGGGGCGGGGTTAGTGGCGTTTTTGGGCGGGGTTAGTGACGTAGGAGGCGGGGCCGATGACGTGGGAGGCGGGGCCGATGACGTGGGAGGCGGGGCCGGTGACGGCGGGGGCGGGGTTGATGACGGCGGGGGTGATGACGCGGGGGTGGGGGTGTCAGGGGCGGGGTTTGTGTTTGGGCGGGTTTTGGGCTGTTTTTTGGGCTGGATTGGGCTGGAAAAAAAATTTCCACCTGGCAACCCTGACTGTAAGTGTTCAAACAAACCAGGGTTCGACAGAGGTTTCGTGGGCTCAGTTTCAGTGAGGACAAGGGCCTCATCTGAAGGCTGAGGTTCCGGAGGGAACTGAGTGACTTCTCTGGCCAGGAAGTCTGCGAGATTGTTCCTGTTGATTTCAAAGGAAAAAACAGTATCCTGGCAGGCCTTAATCCACATAATGGCCGTGCGAAGCCCCTTTTGATGGCGCTATTGTAGGGCTTCAAAAACTTTGGTCCATAATGTGACATGGGTCAGGGGATGGACAGTGGAAGAAACCATGCCTCACTGGTTCCACTTCCGTATGTGAGAATTCAGGGAAGAAAAAACATAACTAGAATCAGTGACTATAGACAGGTCATCATTCAGTGTTTTAGACTGCAGAACAAATAAAACAGCAGCAAGTTCGGCAGTCTGGGCAGGATAGGAGGGGGGTAGTCTGTACTGTACAGTTTGAACAGTTTGTTCATCAGGTGTGTAATGTACTGCTGCAAAGCCAACGCCACCATTCTGGGAGGAGCCATCGGTGAACCATACGGGTCCATTCTGAAGAACTTCAAAATGTATGCTGAGGGAGTCAGGCAGCGGGGGCAATTGCACGGTACATTGGTGGGGGAACAGAGCGCTGTTCTCGGCCACTGTCACCAATGGATCCAGGCGTTACAGATCGGACACAGTTAGAGGCTATGTCGGGTGGACAATGCTCAATAAAACAACCTGGTATTTATGTAAGCGTGAGGCAGTCATGTGACTGTTTCTATCCAAAAGGAACTTAATATCATGGGACGTATGAAGAACTACAGGAAGGTGAGGTATGTAGCTATATAATTTTAAAACGGCAGTGGCAGCGGCCACCAGCCCTCTTTCGCAAGACGGGAATGCCAATTCAACTGGGGTAAAATTCCCAGACAAGTAACCACAGGCTACATCCTCATCGTCCTGGGTTATCAGTGCAGACCAGGTTCTTTCACTATGGGTAATCCATAGGTGTACATCATTAGACACATCAATAGTAGCTAGGGGTGAACTCAGCATTATGTCTTTAACTAATGAAAGCAAAGCAGAAGTTTCAGCTTCAGAAAAGTAAATTGGGGCATGTTTACATTTTTGTTTTCCCAGTAGTTTCTGGTAAAATGGTAGTGTACGGTCAAAGTAGGAAGGAATCCACAAGCAGCAGAAATTTAGCATGCTTAGAACTTCCTTAAGTTCGGTGACAGTGGAGGGCATATGTAGGGTACAGACATGTTTCAAAGTGTCAGTACTGAGGTTTCTCGTCTGGGAACCCAGGTCATGACCAAGGAAAGTGACTTGGGTTTGTGAAAATTTCAATTTTTTTATTGTCTTTGTATCCTTTAGTGGATAAAAAGCCCAAAAAGTCACACGTGACCTGTATGCAGGTATCAAAATCGTGGCACGTAATTAACATGTCATCCACATACTGCAGTAGATACTGTAAGTCTGGGATGGTAAGGCATATCACTGGTTAAATTCACGGATATGCCCTGCCAAAGTTTGGGAAAAATTGTGGGACTGTCGGCGAAGCCTTGTGGTAGCCGAGTCCATTGATAGGTGTTGTTATCAAATTGAAAAGCAGTTAAAGGTCTAGAATCAGGGTGCAAAGGAATGGAGAAAAATGCATTAGAGAGATCAATGGTGGAGTGATATTTTTGCAGTGTTACACTGTGTACCAGGGTAGTGGAGTTCTCCACATTAGGAAAAATGTGTTTGACAACATCATTAAGGGAGCGCAAGTCTTGGACAATTCGCCATTGTCCAGCTTCCTTCTTCTTGACTGGGAACAAGGGCATGTTGTATGGGGAGTGGCATTTTTCTATGATGCCATGCTCTAACAATTTTTGTACTTGCTCCCTCTACTACCTCTGGCTTTAAGGAGTACTGTGAAATTTTGGGTCCATCACACTGGTGTAGTAACTCGATGCAATGGGGCTGCGTGAGCACCTTGCCATAGGGCTAGTCGGGTGTAGCCCAGAGGTAATCAGGCAATTTATCCAATGCTGCTGCCACCTGCTGCTCAGCAAGGTTCATGACATCAAATATCAATGAAGTATTCTGAGTGGGTTCGGGTATATCAAAGTGAATTTGGAATTTAAATTACTACTACTATTACTACTACTTATCACTTCTATAGTGCTACAAGGCATACGCAGCGCTGTACACCATACATGTCCAAAGAGCTCACAATCTAAATAGGACAGAACAGACGAACAGAACAACTAAGAGGACAGAACAAATAGACAGAACAACTAAGAGGTAAGGGAATTAAAGGTGGGGATAAAAGGGTACAGGGCAAGTGAGTAGCATTTAGGAGTCAAAAGCAGCATTAAAGAGGTGGGCTTTTAGCCTGGATTTGAAATTGTGTCAGTAAATCTCTGCCTAACAAATTGACAGGACACAAAGGGGCATAAAGCAAAGAAGCAGATAATTCTTGATCACTAAACTGTATTGTCATTGCCTCTAGCATGGGAGTATCAGTAGGTATACCATCAAAGCCTGTGGTGGTGATATTTTCATGGGAACATTTCAGTTGCTGTTGCAATCTTTTGGGGGCATTGGCTAGCACTGAGCGTGAGGTGTCGGTGTCAACCATAAAGGGAATGGGAACGCCCTGTATGCATAACGTAACCATGGGATCACTGTACCCCGCCTGCGTGTGAACCACGCCTAGTCATGATTGTCAGGGTCCCAAAGAGGGAAGCTCTGATGTGGGGGAGGGGGATTGCGGTACCTCTCTGCTCCATCTCTGCACTCAGCCGCATAGTGGCCGAACTTATTACAGTGGAAGCATTGGACATCAACCCGTCTAGAGGGGCTGGGTTGATTACTAAAACCACGAGAAAGTTGATCCCGATTCGGGGAAACCTCTCTGTCTTTATCTGCCCTGGGGGTTGTACGGGGTCCTGTAACCTCTGTCTCTAAAATCATCTCGGTAATCCCCCTATTCTGTCTGCCATCATTGTTATTCATATACATGGTGTGGCTGGAATAGTATGGATACATGGTGCTGGGGTCCATGTCATCACAGAAGGGGTAGCGGTTGCAATCAGGGGTGCAACCATGTTTACCCCTGTGATTATAGAGACAGGAAGAGTTTTCCGAGCTGGAGCTACTGGAACTGGTAGTGGGCGTAGAGACCGTGGAGTCGAGGCTAGAACTCCGGGTCGAGCTGCCGCTAGAGCTAGGGCTCTGGGCAGGGTTGCCACTAGGGGTAGGGCTTTGAGGATTACCATTCTGTCCTTTAAGCTGTTTGATTTGCAAGGACATCAGATGAACCTGTAGCTTTTTAAATTCTTTGGACTTGTTCTCATTATTCTTAACAAAAGTTCTGCAGTGATGTAGAATGTGTTCTTTCATTTGTGGCCAGTTTCTGGGCAAGACCAACGGTATTGTCCAGTCCCTCTTTAATTTTTGAAGGTAAAGTTTCTTTAAACAAATTGTAAAATATAGGGAGACTGTTTGGGGAATCAAACCTCTCCTCAGTTTCGTCTCGATATAACTGCTGCAGTTTAAGTATGTATGTCTCAATTGGTTCATTATCTGGATCCCAGCGCTGCAAAGTAAGGACAGAAAAATCCTTACGAGTGGGAAAGGTGGTGTGGATGGCGGCAAACATGCCTGCCTCAATGGTGGAGAAGGGACTGCCATCAAAGTTGGTGCCTGTGACGGCTTGGGGGTAGCCCGCTTGGGCGAAAAGGTCAGAGACATTGGCGTGGGGTATGCACCCTAGCAGCGCCTTCATGTCGCCAACAGCCAGGGTTATTCCTAAAGTGGCAGTTTTAAATTTACGGATCCATTTGTTTCCGCCCTCTGTGAGGTCGGGTAGCTGTTGAACAAGTTCATTAAGTTCAACAGCAGAGTATGGGGTATATTCGGTATGGGGAGTACACGCTGACATTTTATTCAGCAAAAGCAGGACTTTTAATGCCTGTGCTTGGTGGAAATTTATTCTCATATTTTAACCTTCTATCATGTAGGTGAGAACCCTAGGACCCCACTTGGGGTCGGGGTAGTAGTGGATAAGGCGGTGTGCCAGTTGGAGCATGGCAGGGGAAAGTGACCCCTCACCTGGGTAAACATCGGACTGGGGCGTGAGGAATTCAGACCAGCAGGCGAGATTGTCAGCCCAAGGGTCCAAAAAGTAATAAGAATTTTCTTGCTGCGCCCACATATTCATGGGGCGTGTCCGGTTTGGTACTGGTGTATCCCACAAATAGGGAAGCGGTGGCACCTTTGATGGGGATAACAGCAGACCCATCCTTGGGATGGGCACCGGTGTGTGTCCTCCCATCCTTGGGGGGGCACTTTTATGTGACCTAGTATGGTTGGCAATGCAATCCTCAAGGTTGCGCTCCAGGCGCAAAAGTGCCTGGTCGGTATTTTGAAAGGCATTGACAGCGGCACGCTCCACCCACTGTAGAGCGGAGTGGGTATCTTTCTGTGCTTGTTCAATTTTATCCACAGCAAGGGACGAGTCTGCTTGCATGCCTGGGGGATTTATCAAGATGGAATGTACAGGGCGGGGGAACAGCAACAGGCTGTGAGTGTACAGGTTGGGAAACAGGGACAGGCTGAGTAACCAGACACCAGAGTAGAATTTATAGGGTGTGAAATCGGGAGTGGCTCATCGAAAGGTGTGAGCACCAGGGGCATGGAATTGCCGGGGCGGGTGACAGGGAGTGACTCATCGAAGAGTGAGAGTACAGGGGGCGTGTCCCAAAGGGGACTGGGGTTTATAGGTGATAGGTCTACTGTAACCAGTTGTAGAAATTGGTTTAAATTGTTTACCTTACTGCTGAGAGAGCGGGGGGGGGGGGGGGGGGGGGGGGGTTGCTAGAGGTGTCCTGAGTTGCCATGGAAATATTTAGCCAGGAGGACTTCTGCACATGAGCAGTTGATACCATAGAGACTCCTGCACATGAGCAGAACATACCATAGAGATTTGCACTGACATCTAAGATTTTAAAAGTGCTAAAAATAAGTTTTAAAGTATTTGCATTAAATCTAATTGCAGAATTTAGGTGTTAGGAGATGGGATTGATATGCTATGTACTCAAATTTGTTTAAATCATATGCAAATTAGTCCGTTTTTGGGAGGTTCTCATTTGCATATTTATGGGTAAAAAATTGTTGGAAATGTTACAGCCTTAATGTTAGGGCATGGCTCTGATCAAAAATGTGAAATTTGATCCAAAAATGAAGGGTTATATAGTGTTTTGTGACTAAAAATTCCCATTAGAGTGTCTATGTTAATCTGCATTCAAATAGAGCTCTCTGATTGGCTGAGCAGCTCTTGTTAGAATTCTGCCCCAGAATAGAGCAGAGAGAGCAACCAGTGTTGCCAGATGGGTGGGTTTCCCACCCAATTGGGCTGGTTTTTAAGCCAGGATGCTGGAAATTTTCGAAGGCTGCGGGCAATTGGGCTTCTTTTTCGTTGCAGCTGTGCGGGGTTTGCGCTTTTTTCGGGGGCTTCTATTGGTCCAATTTGGTCCAATAGAAGCTTTTCCGGAGCTTCTATTGGTCCAATTTGGTCCAATAGAAGCTTTTCCGGGGTAGGGTTGACATCAGGGGCGGGGTTAATGACATCAGAGGTTATGTCAGGGGGCGGGGGTCAGTGACGTTGGGAGCGGGGCGGTGATGTTGAAGGCGGGGTCGGTGATGTTGGAGGCGGGGTTTGACTTTGGGTGGGTTTTGGGCTGGTTTAGAGCCGATTTGGGGTGGGGAAAATTTTTCCCATCTGCCCACGCTGAGAGCAACTGAAGATTTGACTGAGCCAGGACCTGCATTCTGTGAGCTCTGTGTGTAAGAATTGAAAGAAAGAATTGAAAATTTGACTGATATATTAAAAGAGTGACTGACTTGGTTGAAGTAAAACAGGAAATTGAGGAGAGGTTTGTACTAGATTTGAAAGTTTTAGTTCTCTCTCCTGAGGAAAGGATTGTGAGTTTCCAAGTTTATTTGGTCCTAATAGTAAGGATCAGAAATCATTAAACATTTAAGGAAAAAGATTTATTTCTGAAAGAGATTGGTTGAGATTTACAAGTTTGAGGTTTTTCTGCTGAGAGGGGTGTGGATCTATGAATGTGTGTGTGTGGATGAGATCCAGCAGTGGGTTTCAAGATCTCAGCAGCTTGGAAGAAACAAAAAAAGGGTTGCTCTTTAGATAGTCAGGGTAAAGTGATAACAAAGCTACTTAGGAAATTAGAACTGAGGAAATTAAATTTATTTTATTTTTTTCATAGTTTAGCACTCAGTCCAGGTTCCAGTTTTAGGCAGGCTGATCTAAAGACTCATACACTGCAGGGAGGCAGTATTTCTCCTTTTATGTTATTTTTAGAGTAAGTTTAGGGAGAAGAATCTGGAAGACGACTGTTAAAGGAGAGATCTCTTGAAGATTCAACTGGAAGTTTCCTTCAGCTAAGTACAGAGAAAGACAATTCACACTTTTCCTGAAACTCCTGTTTACCACACAAGTGAACTGAGATTTTACATGAAATACACCTAAGGAACATTCCTATTTTGAGTTGGAAATCTTTGAAGTGTTATACTGACTTGTAATTTGGTTAGGAGACTAAATGTTTGATTAGTAAAGAAAGTAGAGTGTATACTGGATCCAGTAGGGAATCAGCAGTTTTACTGGTCTAATCCTGTACAATCTAACTGAAGAGTATTTCTTTCTGTTTACCAGTACAGTTAAATAATTTTATTCCACTTTAATAAACGATTTCTTGTTATATATACAGTATAAGGGAGTAGTATCTGAATTTATTGTAAATCAAATTGATTCCATTCACAAGAATTTATGTTCATCTTTATGCATTCATCCGGTATTATCTTTTAAGGATGATGTTTTATTCTATGTTCACTCTGTCTCTGGTGACCTGAGCACAGTTAGTTCCCTCGGCTGGCGCGACTACATATTAGAAGTATTTTGATGCTGTGTGAAGTCTTACCACAGACGGGTGACACTACTATTCTCTTAATCTGAACCCTAGTGGGGTCAGATAACTTGATAGGGTAATGCGTAACAGTGACAGAGACATCCTCAGACATCTCAGGAGAAGCGTCCTCATGCTTGGGTGCAGGGGCTAGTTGAGTAGCCAACAGCCGTACCACATGCCATTACTTTAGTGGGGCAGGGGCCGTCATATGGTGGAGGGGCAAATGGGGCAGTAGCCTCCAATGGTGGAGGGGCATGGATCGCCGTAACCTGTAGAAAGTTACTCTCAGTTTGGCAATCAGAAGGTAAAATAAATTTGTTCATTGCTTGAAGATGCTTAGAATGAGATTTCCCGGTCTTATGGTTCTCGTTGTACTGTATCAATTTTTTTAAGGCATCGGAGACAAAAGACCTATGTAAAGGCCAGTGGAGATTAGGGTCAATTTTATTCCACTTCTTATACCACTTTTGACAAATTGCTGTCAGTTTTTTTTTCTCCCCGGGAAAGAATCTTAGCACAGTATCTAGGGGCATGGTCATTCTAAACAAGGTAAAACAGTTCAACCAATAAAAAGTCAGTACTTACCCGCCTTCGTGCACCCTCTGCACTAATATCAAAACCGAACGGCTATCCAGGACTCCTGCGACAAAGTCTGGAAGCTAATTCCCCGTGGATTTATCCAGGGCTTCTCAGGTGGCCCTGGACCTTCAACCAAAATTCTGCAAGGGGGTGCAGTTATATTATCTGGTGTCCCGGAAATCAAATTAAACGCCCCTCTGGTAACACCGTCAATTGAAAGGGTGTCAGCAGGTCAACTACTTTGTATAATAGCCACGGGGTTGCTTTGTTCGCAGCGTGCCTGAACCAATACTGGGAACAGATCAAACAAATTTACTGGTTACAAGTCGTCCTAACTAAAAGGCCCAAACTAAAAGGCTTTGTAACACATATAAAAAATTTAGTTGTTAACAGTAAGCCAAACAACACTATAAACAGGCTGTTAACAAATCACAAAATTTCACTTGTCAGCAGGGAGCCAATTAATATCTGCTGACCGTCTTTCAATTTTGGAAGAACTGAAAATCAGGAGATGGAACGAACCATCCTCGCTGCTACCAATTTGTTTATTTATTTGTTCTATCTAACCCAGAGGAATACTCCACGCACTCCCGTGGTTAGGGAGAAACACATCAGACACCACTAGATATGAGAAAAAGGAATCTTTGCTTTATTCACTTACCCAGTTAGAAATACAGACAGGCAATATCTTTATTTATTTATTTGCTGCATTTGTACCCCACATTTCCCCACCTATTTGCAGACTCAATGTGGCTTACATTATGTTGCAAAGGCATCACTATTAACAGAGTAAGAGGTTCAGCATAATGTTACAGATTATTGTGTAAGAATTCAGGTAAGTAGGGACAGTAGAATGATTATACATAACATATAATTGAGAACAGATTAAGATATAATGATCAATGAAGATAATATGATTAAAAATAATCGAATTAAAGGGATCAGTATTAGTTGGTTCTGGTATAGATTGGAATCAAGTCATTAAGAAGGATTCTTTTTGCTTTAGGTAGTGAATCTCTGATTGTACTTTGAGACATAAAGGTAAAGGATCAAGGTAGTCCTCTATAGATAAGATTAGTAAGCTTGACTCAGGAGAGAGACCTTGGGGTGTTTGTGTCTAAGGATCTGAAGGTGAAGAAACAAGGCGACGGCCATGGCCAGAAGGATGCTAGGCTGCGTAGAGAGGGGCATAACCTACAGAAAAAAGGAGGTGTTGATGCTCCTCTACAAGTCGTTGGTGAGGCCCCACTTGGAGTATTGTGTTCAGTTTTAGAGGCCGTATCTGGCTAAAGATGTAAAAAGACTGGAAGTGGTGCAAAGAAAAGCTACAAAAATGGTATGGGATTTGCATAGCAAACCGTACGAGGAGAGACTTGCTGACCTGAACATGTATACCTTGGAGGAAAGGAGAAAGAGGGGTGACGTGATACAGACGTTCAAATATTTGAAAGGTATTAATCCGCAAATTAACCTTTTCCAGAGACGGGAAGGCGGTAGAACTAGAGGACATGAATTGAGGTTGAAGGCGGGCAGACTCAGGACTAATGTCACGAAGTATTTTTTTCACAGTGAAGGTGGTGGATATGTGGAATGCCCTCCCGTGGGAGTACTGTCTAAGGCTTTTCTCATAGGAGAGTACTCGGCTGTATAACAGGTAAAGACTCAGAGTAATTTCTCCCAGATATAGGATGTACATTCATTTTTATATGGAAACTTTAACATTGTCTCTATGGGCTGCATATAATTAGACCTACCCCTTTTATGTTCCTCTTTTTGACAAAAACTAATCAAGATTAGTTTGGGTGGTCCCCAGAAGCATAAGCCTGATAAGTTTGTTTATGAACTTGCTCCATGGTCCACTTCACCAGCAACCTGATATCTTGTGTTTCTATCACTTGCATATCCAGATAATTTGCAAAGAGCTCCTTCTCACATTCTGTCCTACATCTCTAGCTGGGACTTAGTTCCTCTTTCTGCAAGTTGCAAGCACAATGCAAAAGCCAGCCTGTCAACTTCTTATTTCTGGGTTAGAGACAGTTTATGATCTTAGTTTCTCTGACCCAAGAGCTCATAGATCTCTGGTTCAGCGTAGGCCCATAGGTTCTCTGAACCAGAGCTCATAGGTCTCTGGTTCAGCGTAGGCCCAACTTTGGTTCAAGGAAGGTCCCAAACAGGTTCATTATTATCAGAAGTAACATAGCTACTCCAGAGGTAGAAAAAATGTACAATAGTACCATTTAAATGTTCCATTGGGATTAAACTACAGCTAAAACCTCGATGGAGTGCATTGAATTATTTTTTTTAAAAAAGGAAGTAAATATTTTTTTATATTCCACTGGTATAGCTATGTCAATTAACAAAAGAACATGGCTAAATATACAGGCAGCCGATATTTCCCTGAAAGAAAGATTGATATTTACTCTAACATTTTTCAAACAATAGACATTAATTCTATAACCATCAAACATAGTAATATTGAAACGGCAATCAAAAAGTGTCTATTTTCCATAATTGAGAGAGAAGGCTGCTAGCAGGAATTTTCTCTAGCAACAGTTTATTAATGATTCAAAGCAGAAAAAGGAAGCATAATGAATAGTTCAAACAAAGACAAAGATGTAAACAGAATTTACAATTTTTGTGAAATAAGAGACAAAAAAAAAATCAGAGTGGATAGAGGTGATCAGTCTCTATCCACTTGCCGTACATAGATACAGACGTAGATAGTAACTTTACAAAAGTATCGGGGGAGTTTTGAGCACACACAGAGTCGGCTCCTGTGTAAATGGGAAACTTCCTATGTATATGGGACAATTCCTAATCTTCAATCTAATAGCTACTTTTAAACTAGGTGACAATAGACAAATCTTATTGCAAGGCTTTAAGTTGCAAAACACAGTAGCTAGCTCTGCGATTTGGGCAACATATGAGGTAAGAAGCCTGCAGTAAGCTATTTCAATGGGAACAGCAAAGCTGACATGCTGATAGGAACCATCTGTGAATCACACAGGTCTGGATTGCAAGAGTTCAAAGTGAATGTTTAAAGAGGCAGGCAAGGGGGGTAAGTGGGACACGAGGGAACAAACAATTATCCTTAGTAACTAACAGGGCTACAATGAGAAACCCGTAGCAATTTGCATCATGCCCAGGGAGCTGAAAAATTCTCTGTCACCCTCAAAAATTTCTCCTTACTAATCTTCTCCTCCTGAATTTAGTAGCTTCGAAGCAGGTTAAATTATTACATGGAGGAGGTGCTGATAGAGCGGTGGTTTCCGGCGGAGGAGGTGTAAATGTATCAGAATCAGGGAAGAAAGTGGCTTCTAATTCTGTTTCAACCCAGGAGCTAGAGGTAGGAGTAGGGCTAGTGCCACTATTAGGAGAACTCTGGCTGGGGCTTGAACGGGGGTTAGAGCTGGTACTGGAATGATTAGATTTCTGTCCTTTTATCTGCTCTATGTGCTTGCAATTGCTACATATTATTGGCTTTGTTTTGGTTATTTTTCACAAAGGTTCTGCAATGATGCAGAATATATTCCTTCATGTCTGGCCAGGGTTTTTAGGAAATCACCACAGTATTATCCAACCCATCTTTAATTTTAGAAGTGGGGGAGACAGAGAGGTCATGATAATATCTATACCTTACCAGTTAAGTATACAAAACAAAAATTATGTTACTTACCAGCCAATGTACCAATCGATCTGAACCCAAGTGCAGAATGGCTATCCAATACTCCTGCGAATGAGACTGGATGCAATCTCCGAGTGGTCTTACCCAAGAGTCTCGCAGTAGACCTTGGATGTTCTCCAAACAAAAATAACCTTAAGGTGAGGCAGCCATGGGCATAATATATATAAGAAATCATATTAAGGGTTAATTCTGTTTAAAGGTGCTCAAATACTATTTTAAATTCTCAGTCCTGCAAATGAAGGGATGCAAGCTGGAGTTAATTACTCAATGTCTAGCTTGCCGAGCAAAAGGTTAAAAAGGTCAGAGACAGGAATTTCTTTCACCCTTGTGAGTGATGGATTGCTAAATGCTGGCACAGCTGTAAATTATTATGAATGAATAAAGGAATGAGCCAGACATATGACATACTGTAGTTTAAAGCTGAAATAATTTCAGAAGTTCTTGATATGTAGATTTTGTTATAAGGAGATAGCTTAGATATAGATATAGAGACCATTATAAGTATGTAGAATATGTCTTATAAGGATGCTTACTTTAGAATATGCTGTATTCTGTGTAAATTAATAAGTTTTGTGTCTGTGTAGAATGTCTGTTAAATTCTGTATTACTCTTTGTCTGCTGTTTAAGAGGTCAAGCAAGGACTGCAGTGAAGAGGTCAAACATGTGTTTTAAGTTATCTGCAGTTCTGGCTGGTTCAATGTATAAGCTGATAGGTGAAAGAGGTCAGGACTAGTCAGCTCTCTTCTCCTTGATTAATTATAGGTAAAATGTAGAAATGGTCTTGAAAGTAATAACCTGATATGTATGCTATTAAGTAAGATTGGCCCTTGACCCCTTTAATGAATGCCAGAGTTTAGTTAGCAGTTAGTACTAGGAATATGAGAAATCAATCATAATAACATGTAAGAGACTGGAGCCCAAATGTCTGGTGTAAGGGGCCCCAGGTCATAGGTCAGTTTAGGATGTCTGGAACCTATGTAACTGATATTTGTATGGAACTGATTGGTTGAGGCAAGGTAATCAATCTATTCCTTAACCAATGGGAGAGTAAGGGGGCTAGGCTAGGCTAGATAGAACTGTATTTAAGTGGGAGAAGAAGCAGTTTACATCAGAAGGAGCTCAGAAGAAAGAGAAGGACAGAAGGAACAGACAGAAAAAGGAGAAGACAGCATAAGAAGAGAAGCAGCTGAGACAGAAGCCACAAAGACACAGAGAGCTGAGAAAGAGAAGAAGAGACTTAATGCTGATGTTCTACTTTGTTTGCTGGCAAATAAAGAAGATTTCTCTCTCATTCTGGTGTGCTGTCTGACTCCTGAAGTATCATAAATTCATGCATCAATTCCTGCAACAATTCTTGGTGGCAGCGGTGGGATCCTGAATCCTGCATTAATCCCAGCACCCAACTGACTGGAGAACATTCGCCGGGTATGTATTCTGTATTCTGTATTATAATTCTAGCTAGAAAGTTGTAAACCAGCCCCTCAAAAATTGGGGGAAGGAGAGCCTGATCAACTCTCAGCGAAGGCCCTAGTACCTTCTAGTCTAGTGGAGATTAGAAGCGAAACCGCTTAAGCTTATCTGTATCTGAGAAATCTGAAATTGTTGGGTGGGATTTTCTGTATGGAATGTGTGATGCGTGAATGATTAACTGAGTGCGGACTTCTTATAGCTGCGTTTCCAATTAACGCGAGTTCAATTGGCCAGCAACGGAAGGAAGCGATTGCTGTCTGTCTACCTAGTGTCTCGAGAGTGCGGACCCCTTACTGCACTTTCAAAAATTCCCCCCCACTCTTTGTGTGTTGTAACTGTAAGCATTATGGGAGGGAAATCGTCTAGACAAATTGATACTCCCCTAGACTGTATGCTTAAGAATTTCAAAAAAGGATTTTTAATTAATGACTATGGACAGACTTTAAGCTCAAGTACTCTAAGAACCTTGTGTGAAGTTGAGTGGCCATCTATGGGAGTGGGGTGGCCCCCTAGTGGCAGATTAGATATTGAAGTAATCCGGAAGGTCTACAGCATAGTTGTAGGAGAACCAGAATATTCTGAACAACTCCCTTATATAGATTCCTGGGACAGTCTTGTGACTGACCCTCCCTCTTGGTTGAAAACTTATATGGGATCCCCAGTAAAATTCATGTTAGGCCGTGCTCAAAGAAAGATTAGAAAATCTAAACTAGAAGAGGGAAAGAGCCCCAGGAAGCCTACCACCCAATCGGTGGCTTCCGCCCCTACCCTGTCTGAGAAACCCATACTCTCTGATGACCCCTCAGATCTTGAGCCACCACCTTATGGCCCATTGTTGGGGTTCCGTGCCACCCCTAGAGATCCACGCCGCCCAGCCCAAGCTTCTCCAGTACAGGCTTCTCCGGATAGTTCCTCCCCCACTGTGCGAACCCCACCACATCCTAGGTTGGACTTTTCAGCTAGTCTCTACCCTCCTCTGCCACATCCTTCCCTGTTAACCTCCGAAGACCCGCTTTGGGCTCCACTCCCTGACTCCTCAACTCCTGACAGCCCAGCCTCTCCTTCTAATACCCCTCCCCACTCATCAGGGGCCCGGCATCCCTTTCAATGGACTGACTCACCTGTGACCACCTCTCAGTCTATGAGTACCCCTCCCCATCCCTCAGGGTTTCAACCTACCTCCCCTGAATGGGTTAGACCTGCTGCAATCACCTTTGAGCATGATAGGAGGGTAGCTCCTAGCTCTACCTCAGATTCCATTCCCACCTCCTCGAGAGTTCTGCCACTCCGTCAGGTAACTACCACTCGACCGGATCCTAATAATCAGGGTCAGGTTATACAGGCACAGGCCTATCAGTATGTACCCTTCACAACCACCGATCTCCTGAATTGGAAGACGCATTACCCCTCTTATACTGAAAAGCCTCAGGCAGTGGTGGACCTAGTGGCTAGCATTATGGCCACCCATAACCCAACCTGGACTGATTGTCAACAACTTCTCCTGACCCTCTTCACAACTGAGGAGAGGCGGAAGATTTTGCAAAATGCTGAGGCCATCACGCGAGCGCGTGCCCCCGAGGGGACACAGAACGTAGAGGAATGGGTTAGAGCTCGGTTTCCTCGCGCAGCTCCAGTTTGGGATCCAAATAATGGGCAGCACTATGAACTGTTGTCTGGCTATTGCCGGGACTTGCTGGAAGGTATGAGGAAAGGCATAAAGAGGCCCATTAATCTGGCAAAGGTTTCTGAAATTCTCCAAGGGGCAACTGAATCCCCTGGGGCCTTTTTAGAGCGACTAATTGAAGCCTACAGAACATACACCCCATTTGACCCTGAAGCCCTAGAAAACCAGAGAATGGTGAATAGCGCATTGGTGGCCCAGAGTATGCCAGATATCCGGAAGAAGTTGCAGCGTCAGGAGGGATCCGCAGGGATGAATACCACCCAGCTAATTGAGATCGCAACCAAGGTTTTCATTAATAGAGATCAGGAGGTGCGTCGAGAGGCTGACCGGAAGATGCAGAAGAAGGCCGACCTTTTAGCGGCAGCCATTACTAATTCCACCCTTAATCGAGGTCGACCTCTAGCTAATGGGAAGCCAAAGTGGGACCCCGGACCACCAGCCAGGCCCCGAGATTCCTTCAATCAATCCCGGCCAAGGGGGGAGAATCCCAGACCAAGATTGGAGAGGGACCAGTGTGCCTACTGTAAGGAAAGAGGGCACTGGAAAGATGAATGCCCCCAGAGGCGCCAGGGACTGAGAAGGGGACCAGGAGATCGAGGAAGCCGAGGCCGAGTTCGAGAGGGAAGATATGAGCCTCCTGAATCTGACATCATCGGGATAGCCGAGATGGCAGAATGGGACGAATAGGACAGACCGGGTTCCTACAAACTGGGCTCCCAGGAACCTATGGTCAAGTTAACTATAGGGAGCCGCTCAATTCCATTCATGATTGATACAGGAGCTGAACATTCTGTTGTGACGGAGCGATTAGCGCCTGTGTCTGGAAAAACTGTCCGAGTGGTGGGAGCCACGGGGGTGCAGAACCGGAGGCCCTTCCTGACAACCCGTAGATGCCAATTAGGCTCACACACAGTCACTCATGAATTCCTGTATATGCCAGACTGTCCAATCCCTTTGTTAGGTCGAGACCTGCTGTCCAAGCTTAGGGCCCAAATTTCCTTTGACTCTGATGGCCAGACTTCAGTCTCCTTTCGGCCCCCGACATCTAGCCCAAAGGGTATATTGAGTTTCTGCTGCCCTCTTGAAGAAGAATGGCGGCTGCATCAGTCACATGGCCAAGTTGACCTACCCCTGGCAGATAGCTTTCAAGTCAGAGGGGTATGGGCTGAAGATAATCCCCCAGGGTTGGCCCGAAATATTCCTCCTGTCCATGTAGACTTACTTCCAAGTGCCCGGCCAATCCATCTTCGCCAATACCCAATTCCCCGAAAGGCTCTGGAAGAGATCCAAGCACACCTGAATCGTTTGTTATCCCATGGAATTATTCGTCCTTGTCAGTCTCCATGGAATACGCCACTATTGCCAGTTCAGAAGCCAGGGACTGAGGACTACCGGCCAGTCCAAGACTTACGAGTGGTCAACAAATCTACTATCTCATTACACCCTGTAGTGCCTAACCCATATGTCCTGTTAGGATTGATACCTTCTGGAGCTACCCATTTCACGACACTAGATCTAAAAGATGCCTTCTTTTGTATTCGGGTGGCCCCCGCCAGTCAACTGCTTTTTGCCTTTCAATGGGAAAACCCAGTAACAGGAAGGAAGCTTCAGTATACATGGACCCGCCTGCCACAGGGGTTCAAGAATTCCCCCACTATTTTTGGGACAGCCCTAGGGCAAGACCTTAAGACTTTTAAATCTGAGCCTTCCAGGCGAGTTTTACTCCAGTATGTAGATGACCTCCTGATTGCAGCAGTGACTCAGGAAGAGTGTTTTGAGGCTACCAGAGAATTGCTGGAGTTACTCTTGGATGCAGGCTATAAGGTCTCACGCTCAAAGGCCCAACTTTGTCAGTCAGAAGTGAAGTATCTGGGCTTTTGTATTTCCCAGGGAAGTCGGAGACTGGATGTCAGTAGGAAGCAAGCAGTTGCTGCAATTCCTCAACCCAAGTCCAGAAGAGAAGTTAGGGAATTTCTGGGAGCAGCCGGATTCTGTAGAATTTGGATTCCAAATTTTGCACTGATGGCGAAACCCCTTTACCAAGCTACAAAGGGGGGTGAAAAGGAACCATTTGAATGGGGACCTACAGCTCAACAATCCTTCATTGCCATAAAGAAAGCCCTACTCCAAGCCCCTGCGTTAGGCCTTCCTGATGTGGAGAAACCTTTCTCACTGTATGTCCATGAGCGACAGGGGGTTGCTCTGGGTGTGCTGACCCAGATGATGGGATCCTGGCAGAGGCCTGTTGCATACCTGTCTAAACAGCTGGATGGAGTGGCTAAAGGATGGCCAGCCTGCATGAGGGCCATTGCAGCAACAGCCTTACTGGTCCAGGAAGCTGATAAGCTGACCTTGGGGCAAGAACTGGTTGTTAAAGTCCCCCACGCAGTTCTTACCCTCATGGAATATAAGGGCAACCACTGGTTTACAAATAACCGCATGGTTAAGTACCAAGCTAGCTTGTGTGAGAATCCACGGATACACCTGGAAACAGTGGCTACATTCAATCCCGCCACTCTTTTGCCAGCATCTGAGGGACCACCGGATCATGATTGTATCCAAACCATGGATGAAGTGTACTCCAGTCGACCAGATCTTAAAGATGTTCCGTGGAGGGACCCAGATGTAATTTATTTCACAGATGGAAGCAGTTACGTGGAGAACTCCAAGCGATTGGCAGGCTATGCTGTGGTGACAGAAGACAAGGTGATAGAAGCAAGAGCCCTGCCCCAAGGAACTTCAGCCCAGAAAGCAGAACTTGTGGCCCTCATACGAGCTCTGGAGCTAGCAGCAGGACTGGTAACCAACATTTATACTGATTCCAAGTATGCCTTCACAACTCTACATGCTCATGGAGCTTTGTATAAGGAAAAGGGACTCATAAATGCTGCAGGCCAACCTGTTAAGTATGGACCTGAAATACTTCAGCTGCTAGAGGCTGTGTGGGCCCCTAAGAAGGTAGCTGTCATTCACTGCAGGGGACACCAAAGGGTAGATACTCCAGTGGCCCGAGGGAACCGCCATGCTGATCGGGTGGCCAAGGAAGCTGCTCGAGGACCCCCAGCAAGTACTGTGACTCCCCTGTTCCAAATTCGACTGCAAGAATGGACGCCTATGTACACCCAAATGGAAGAGAAATGGGCTCAAGAGGAAGGTGCGGTAAGGAGACCTGATGGCTGGTTACATCTCCCTGATACCAGAGTTCTGGTGCCACGCCACCTAGCTTGGCCTGTAGTGTCTCAAGCTCATGACCTATCGCACTTAGGGAAAACAGCACTAGCCCGCCTACTCAGTCGAGTAGTGGTGCTGGAAGGATTGGATAGTCTGGTTGCCACTGCCTCAGCCCGATGTACTCTCTGTGCCCAGAATAATGCTCGTCAGGGACCCCGTATTCCACCAGGAGTTCAGTCTAGGGGACTAACACCCTTTGAGTCTCTAGTTATAGACTTCACAGAAATGCCCAGGAGCGGTAGGTTCCGATACCTCTTGGTCATGGTCTGTACCTTTTCTGGGTGGGTGGAAGCATATCCTACAGTTACTGAGAAAGCCACAGAAGTAGCTCGAGCCCTCCTTAGGGATGTCATCCCCAGGTATGGACTGCCCCTTGCCATAGGTTCAGATAATGGTCCCGCCTTTGTTGAAGCTACACTTCAGGCCCTGTCCCGCGCATTGCGCATTACCTGGAAATTGCATTGTGCCTATCGTCCCCAGAGTTCAGGGCAGGTTGAGCGGGCAAACAGAACCTTGAAAAATAGCCTAGCAAAGATTTGTCAGGAAACCCAACTGAAATGGCCACAGGCACTGCCACTAGCCCTCTTCCGCCTCCGATGCACTCCAACTAAAGGAACAGCCCTCTCTCCCTTTGAAATTGTGTATGGGAAGCCCCCAGCCATTTTGCAGGGAATTAAGGGAGACATAGGGATTTTAGGGTCTGCCGAGGTGCAGGAGCAGGTAGCCCTCTTGGGCAAGATAATTTCTGAGCTTCAGTCTTATGTGAGAGAAATAAACCCTGTCCCCTTCCAGGCTCAGGTACATTCCTTCCTGCCAGGGGATAGAGTTTGGGTGAAAGACTGGAGGCTCCAGCCTTTGGGGCCCCGATGGAAAGGACCTTTTACTGTTTTGCTTTCTACCCCTGCAGCTGTGAAGGTCGTAGGGATTACTCCATGGGTCCATTGGTCTCGAATTAAGTCTGCTGATCAGACTGAGCCCAGCACGGATCAGACGGAGCCTAGACAGTGGAGAGCAGAAAGTGATCCAGCGGAGCCATTGAAGTTGCGCTTGACCCGAACCAAAGAATCTACTAGCTGAAAAGAAGGGTCAACTGCATACTGCAGGAGCTGCTGAACTTCGGCTTCACACTGAGACTCTTTCTGTCCAGATTCTGGCTTTCTTGGAATTTGAGAGCTTGATCCTTGTCAGTTGAGGGTCTATCCCAACTGGTATAAGAACTCAAAGACTGAGAACATTATATGAGAGTAATCTGTGATTAGCACAGACTGTTGAAATATTATTGCTTAATTAGTTTGCTGTATTTGTTTTAGATTAGGAAGAAAGAAAATGTTAGTAGTTTGGATGCTTTTGTTGTTTTCTACTCCTTGCCTCCTTGTTCCTAAAACCCCAACTCGCTCCAACCTTTGGTTACACTCTGTCCAGGAACTAATTAGCCAGGCAAAGATTACTTCCCCTTGTATTGTGTGTTCCCGATTTTCTCCTTATACTACAGATGTCCCAGCTGTTCCTGTTCCTGTGCAGCTCCCAGCTCTTATACCTCCCTACTTTTCGAGTTCAGGCCCTTGGAGCCAGGATTATACTTGGTGGTCCTTTTATAATGCTACTTCCCCCTCTGACTCTTCTCTAAGGCCAGTTTTTACGTCTCCCTATCCAGCTTCTGGAGTGTTTTGTTTAACAAGAGACATCTCAACTGTTCTTCCCATTCCCTGTAACTATACTAATGTTCTCCCAGAGAAGGAGGAACCTGTGTGGGTAGTTTCTCCAGGTACTCCTATGTGCCCTACTACCATACCTGCAGATTATGACCAAGGTGATTATCTGGCTCCTAACTATACTACTGAGAAGACTATAGTGTCCCATCCTATTTTCTACTTTCATAAGTCCCCGGGGTATGAAGGGGTTGCATCATATGAGCGGTCTGTTACAATTGGGGATTGGCACCTATGGTGTACAAAGTCTCCATTTCTTCTTCGTTCCCCCTGGGATAGGGGCTCGCATTATGGGCATCCTAATCTCCATCCTGTGCCTACATTTATTGGGAACTTTCGTCGCCCTCTCCTTGGTCATTACTGGCTCTGTGATAATGTCCTCCACATGATTCTTCCCCCCACATATGATTTTTGTTTATTGGTAACCTTGAATTATTTTCCTAAAGTTATTCCTCTTCTCAAACCACCATCCCCGCACCGCTCTAAGCGAGAGGCCTTGTCTTTACCCTCCTCCGTTGCCACAGAGGATGAGGCGATTGAATTAGCCCTCCAGTATATCAATTCTACTTATCCTCTGACTAAAAAGAGACTTGTAGCCCTTTCTGCTACGGCCTGGATTCCAATTGGGGGCCCGGTAGCGGGTATTACTGAACTAGGTATGGCCACCCGGAGACTTCAATCCCTACTTCATGTTCTAGTTCATGAGCTGAACGTGGTAGTCAATGCATTGCAGGATCAAATTAATGAATTAAGTATAGTTTCTCGGTATAACCGTATGGGTCTTGACTATCTCTTTGCAGCCCAGGGTGGTCTCTGCACAGTGCTAAATTCTTCAGAGTGCTGTACCATTGTCATAAATAGGACGCATGTAGTTAGGCATGCTATGGATAAAGTCCTACAGTTGGCCAGCCTTAATGTGGAGGATTACCGAGGAGGATTAGACCTTACCTCCTGGTGGTGGTCATTGACCTCCTGGATACGTCCCTTGTTTATTTCCCTAATAGTCTTAGTTTTAGCAGGGTTGTTGTTTTGTTTCCTGGCCTCATGTGCTTCGGCAGTATGCCGTCGGACCTTAACAAGTAGGGTAATGGTGGTTCATAAGTCTATTCCTAGTTAGGATCACTATAATCTCCAGAGTTTGAGTAGTGAGACTTATCTCTGCATAAGCTGATTTTAGTCTCAAAGGGGGGAATGAGGCAGCCATGGGCATAATATATATAAGAAATCATATTAAGGGTTAATTCTGTTTAAAGGTGCTCAAATACTATTTTAAATTCTCAGTCCTGCAAATGAAGGGATGCAAGCTGGAGTTAATTACTCAATGTCTAGCTTGCCGAGCAAAAGGTTAAAAAGGTCAGAGACAGGAATTTCTTTCACCCTTGTGAGTGATGGATTGCTAAATGCTGGCACAGCTGTAAATTATTATGAATGAATAAAGGAATGAGCCAGACATATGACATACTGTAGTTTAAAGCTGAAATAATTTCAGAAGTTCTTGATATGTAGATTTTGTTATAAGGAGATAGCTTAGATATAGATATAGAGACCATTATAAGTATGTAGAATATGTCTTATAAGGATGCTTACTTTAGAATATGCTGTATTCTGTGTAAATTAATAAGTTTTGTGTCTGTGTAGAATGTCTGTTAAATTCTGTATTACTCTTTGTCTGCTGTTTAAGAGGTCAAGCAAGGACTGCAGTGAAGAGGTCAAACATGTGTTTTAAGTTATCTGCAGTTCTGGCTGGTTCAATGTATAAGCTGATAGGTGAAAGAGGTCAGGACTAGTCAGCTCTCTTCTCCTTGATTAATTATAGGTAAAATGTAGAAATGGTCTTGAAAGTAATAACCTGATATGTATGCTATTAAGTAAGATTGGCCCTTGACCCCTTTAATGAATGCCAGAGTTTAGTTAGCAGTTAGTACTAGGAATATGAGAAATCAATCATAATAACATGTAAGAGACTGGAGCCCAAATGTCTGGTGTAAGGGGCCCCAGGTCATAGGTCAGTTTAGGATGTCTGGAACCTATGTAACTGATATTTGTATGGAACTGATTGGTTGAGGCAAGGTAATCAATCTATTCCTTAACCAATGGGAGAGTAAGGGGGCTAGGCTAGGCTAGATAGAACTGTATTTAAGTGGGAGAAGAAGCAGTTTACGTCAGAAGGAGCTCAGAAGAAAGAGAAGGACAGAAGGAACAGACAGAAAAAGGAGAAGACAGCATAAGAAGAGAAGCAGCTGAGACAGAAGCCACAAAGACACAGAGAGCTGAGAAAGAGAAGAAGAGACTTAATGCTGATGTTCTACTTTGTTTGCTGGCAAATAAAGAAGATTTCTCTCTCATTCTGGTGTGCTGTCTGACTCCTGAAGTATCATAAATTCATGCATCAATTCCTGCAACAAAGGGACAGTTTCACTGGCATCCCAGACAAAACTTATGAACGCTTAGCTTAACTACAAAATTGTAAATTTTCTTGTTAACAGTGAAGTCAATTTCCTACCTGTTAACAGTATTGTCAGGATTGCAGGAGGTCAAAATTATTGCTGGACATACTTATATTAATATGAAATCAGTTTGACAATATTAAACCACCTTCTGACCTCTGATAAACTCTCCCCCCTCTCCTGCAGGAACCATTGAGGATGAAATGGGCCAAATGGTGCTCAGAGAGGCCTGATAGCCCTTTGGTTTCTCAATTACTCTTGATTAACATACCTTTTGTTCCATGGGGGAGCAGGGCTTCACAGCAACCAAAGCTAGACAGTGTGGCTCCAGGACAACCTGTCAAAGTTGTCACCTTTCCTGACTTCAGAAAGTATCTGGAGTTCTGTAAAGGAAATAACTGGGAAAGAGAAGTTTTTTGATCTCTCTCTGCTCCTGTTCCCTCTCAGTTCTTATTAGGTATAAAGCAGAGCTCACTAGGGCTCTCGGGAGCTCTGTCTTTCTCGGTGCAGCAGAGGGCACGGGACTCTGCTGGGCTGTCTTTGTTTCTTCTTCTTTCTCTGCACACCTCCATCTTTAGCCACCAGAGCACCTGGCTCTGCTCCCCCCCTTCTCAGACAAGCCCTAGTCCAAGGTTTCTTTCTTCCTATGAACAAACACCCTATCCTTTCTTTCTCCCTCCCTCTAAATACACACCCCAAGACAGCTTGTACCCTTTTTCCTGTACTAAGTGCTGTGAGCCAATACATATATGCAAATACAATATACTTTATATATCCAAATCTGTGTGGATTGCGTATTCTTTGGGAACCCACTGCCTCTGTGAAGTGGACCCCGGGACCAATGACAAGTATCACGTTTAGTCTCGCTAGAAAGCGGATATCACGTCCTTAGACAGATACTGTAGTAAATAAAAATATTTTTAGTCTCGTCCGTAGATGGATATCATGTCAGTAGATGGATATCACGTCAGTATACGGATACAGTTATAAAGAAAGACATCAAAAATTTAGTCTCGCCAAAGGCGGATACCGCGTCAGTAGACGGGTACAAGTATAATTAAAGACACCTCAAAATTTAGTCTCGCCCGAAGGCGGATACACTTAATCTGTAGTAAGGTATAAGAATTAAGAAAAAAATTGAATGACAAATTAGCTAAAAAACAAAAGTTGCTAACAATTTAAGAGTTACTCCCCACTTCTACCAGCGTGCGGGGCAGGATAAAATCTGACTCCCTGTTCACACCAGGGGCGTATCTGGACTCCGGCGGTAGGGGGGGCCAGAGCCAGAGGGAGGGGGCACATTTTAGCCCCCCCCCCCCACCGCCGAGCCCCCACCGCCACCAATGACTCTCTCCACCCCCCTCCCGCCGCCAACCCTCCCCCGCTGCCGTTCTTACTTTTGCTGGCGGGGGACCCCAACCCCCGCCAGCCGAGGTCTGCTTCCACCTGCCGCTGCCGTAAAAACATCTTCTTCAGCCGGCAGGGGACCCCAAACCCCCGCCAGCCGCCCCGTGTGTTTAAAATTCATCTTCGGCCTCCGTGGCCGTGCTGCTGTGATAGGCGCTGTTGAAATCCACTTTGGAGTCTGACGTCGTTGTACGTTGTACGTGCTGCGACGTCAGACTCCGAAGTGGATTTCAACAGCGCCTATCACAGCAGCACGGCCACGGAGGCCGAAGATGAATTTTAAACACCGCGGGGCGGCTGGCGGGGGTTTGGGGTCCCCCGCCGGCTGAAGAAGATGTTTTTACGGCAGCGGCAGGTGGAAGCACACCTCGGCTGGCGGGGGTTGGGGTCCCCCGCCAGCAAAAGTAAGAATGGCAGCGGGGGAGAGTTGATGGCGGTAGGGGGGTCCAGGGCAAAATCTGCGGGGGCCCAGGCCCCTGAGGCCCCACGCAGATACGCCCCTGGTTCACACAACCATCCTCTGCTACCAAATGTTTATCTTTCTGCCCTCTCACAGGTATAAAGGTACTAGTTACCTGTAACCTGGAATGTCCAGCGCTCCAGGGATTATGGTCCTAATGCCACCAGGTGGAGAGACAGAAAGACACAGAAGGCTTTAGTAATATGAGAATAATCAGTAATTGTTTATTACACTTACCAATCAGGACTACAATTAGAATACGTAATATAATTAATTAATTCTCATATGAGACAGCATCCAGGACACAAACGTGACCTCTGACATTAGCTTTCTGATTGCCTCTGTCCATGATTCTCCTTTTATACCCTTTTCTCTCATAGGCTAGTATTGGAAGTACAAAGTCAGCATATTCTAATATATTCCAGCATATTCTAGTAAATTCTATCTTACAGAAGCAAAGTTCTTCATAACATATTTGCTTATCATAAGTAAGGTCAGTAAGGTGATCCTACTTTGCAAAAAACATCTTCCCAGCAACCATAGTTGTGTCTCTTCATTATCTGCTTTCATGGTCAGCAGCAAATTCCCCTCACATTACTACATTCATGTACAGTATTCTCCTGCCACACATATCTCTGTTATGACTCCATATCTGCCCGTCTCTCCAACAGAAGGGCAAGCTGACATGAGATTCACATTCTGTGTAATTCTTATTATTTATTTTCTCAGTGACTCTTAACCTGTTCATAGTCTGTTCACAGAGGCCTAGCTTTGCTCATAATTCTCAGTTACTGTTGTAAAGTTATTTTATGGTACACGACCTGCATGTCCCATATAAATAATTTGTATCCCACATTTTCCCACCTATTTGCAGGCTCAATGTGGCTTACATAGTACCGTAAAGGCGTTCGCCAAGTCCGGTAAAGAGGAACAAATACATGGTCATGTTGTGGTCGATTAAGGTTCAGGCACAATGGGGATCAAAGAGAGGAGAGGTTATGTGAAGGGGCATAATCGAACAGAAACGTCTATCTCCATGGGCATTTATCTCCGAGAACGGGACCGTGAAGGGGCGGACCGAACCGTATTTTCGAAAAACATGGACGTTTATCTTTTTTTTGAGCTGGGTGTTTTTGTTTTTCAGCGATAATGGAAACCGAAAGCGCCCAGCTCAAAAACGAATAACTCCAAGACATTTATTCGTGGGAGGGGCCAGGATTCGTAGTGCACTGGTCCCCCTCACATGCCAGGACACCAACCGGGCACCCTAGGGGGCACTTTAAAAAAAAAAGGTAAAACAGCTCCCAGGTGCATAGCACCTTTCCCTTGTGTGTTGAGCCCCCCAAATCCCCCTCAAAACCCACTGCCCACAAGTCTACACCATTACTATAGCCCTAAGGGGTGAAGGGGGGACCTACATGTGGGTACAGTGGGTTTGGGGGGCGGTTTGGAGGGCTCCCATTTACCAGCACAAGTGTAACAGGTGGGGGGGATGGGCCTGGGTCCACCTGCCTGAAGTCCACTGCACCCCCTAATAACTGCTCCAGTGACCTGCATACTGCTGCCAGGGAGGTGGGTATGACATTTGAGGGTGAAAATAAAAAGTTGTAAAACGGCATATTTTGTGGTGGGAGGAGGTTTGTGACCACTGGGGGAGTCAGGGGAGGTCATCCCCGATTCCCTCCAGTGGTCATCTGGTCATTTAGGGCACTTTTTGGGGCCTTATTCATGGAAAAACAGGGTCCAGGAAAAGTGCCCTAAATTCCTGCTAAAAATGCATATTTTTTTTCCATTATCGGCGAAAGACGCCCATCTCTGATCGGCCGATAACTACGCCCCAGTTCCGCCTTCATCATGCCTTCGACACGCCCCCATCAACTTTGTCCGCATCCGCAACGGAGTGCAGTTGAAAACGTCCAAATTCGGCTTTCGATTATACCGCTTTATTCGTTTTTGTGAGATAAACGTCTATCTCCCGATTTGGGTCACAATATAGGCGTTTTTCTATTTCAATTATAAGCAGGATAGTGTCCATTACGAGCTTTGGTTTTGCTGTGTTGCAGAGTGTAGGCATTTATGTTGGGTCGATAGGGTATGCCTTTTTGAACAGGTTGTTTTTTAGTGATTTCCTGAAGTTTAGATGGTTCTAGGTTGTTTTCACAGCTTTTTTTTTTTTGTTACATTTGTACCCCACGCTTTCCTACTCATGGCAGGCTCAATGCGGCTTACATGGGGCAATGGAGGGTTAAGTGACTTGCCCAGAGTCACAAGGAGCTGCCTGTGCCTGAAGTGGGAATCGAACTCAGTTCCCCAGGACCAAAGTCCACCACCCTAACCACTAGGCCACTCCTCCACTCCTGCTTTTGGCAGTGAGTTCCATAGTTGTGTGCTTATATAGGAGAAGCTCGATGCGTAGGTTGCTTTGTATTTGAGTCCTTTGCAGTTTGGGTAGTGGAGGTTTAGGTATGCTCGTGATGATCTGGTTGTGTTTCTGGTTGGTAGATCTATGAGGTCTGTTATGTAGCCTGAGACTTCGCTGTAGATAATTTTGTGGACCAGGGGCAGATTTTGAAGGTAATACGTTCTTTGATTGGGAGCCAATGCAGTTTTTCTCAGAGGGGTTTCTCACTTTCGAATCGTGTTTTACCAAATATCAACCTGGCTGCTGTGTTTTGAGCGGTCTGGAGTTTCTTTGTGAGTTGTTCTTTACATCCCGCATAGATTCCGTTGCAATAGTCTGCATGGCTTAGTACCATTGATTGTATTAGGTTACAGAATATTTCCCTCGGGAAGAAAGGTTTTACGCGTTTAAGTTTCCACATTGAGTGGAAAATTTTCTTTGTTGTGGAGTTCACTTGGCTCTCAAGTGTAAGGTTGCAGTCAATTGTAACGCCGAGTATTTTCAGGCTATCTGAGATAGGGAGGGTGTGGTTGGGGGTGTTTATGGTTGTGGGTTTGTACGTATTGTGTTGAGATGAGAGGATGAGGCAGTGTGTTTTGTCAGTGTTCAGTTTCAGTTGAAATGAGTTTGCCCATGAGTCCATATTGTTCAGACCGAGCTTGATTTTTGGTGATTTCTGTCAGATCATGTCTTAAGGGAATGTATATTGTGACATCGTCTGTGTAGATGAATGGGTCGAGACCTTGATTGGATAAGGACTTAGCCAGTGGGATCATCATTATGTTGAAAAGTATTGGTGATAGTGGTGATCCTTAAGGTACTCCACAGCCTGCTTTACAAGGTGGTGATATGTTTGAATTTGATTTCATTTGGCATGTTCTGGTGGTTAGAAAACCCTTGATCCAGCTGAGTATATTTCCACCAATCCCAATGTAGTCTAGGAGTCTTAGTAGTATATTGTGGTTTACCATGTCGAATGCACTCGACATGTTGAATTGGAGGAGAAGTATGCTTTTACCTGTAGTATTTCCTGTTTGAATTTGGCCAGGAGAGTGACTAGCACAGTTTCGGTACTATGGAGGGGGCAAAATCCTGATTGTGATTCATGTAGTATTGAGAACTTGTCCATGTAATCAGTAAGCTGTTTGGTCACCATGCTCTCCATCAGTTTGACTGCTAGTGGGATAGATACAACTGGGCAATAGTTGGTGAGTTTGTTTGTTTTTTTCTTGTTGTCTTTTGGAATTGGGGTTAGTAGGATGTTGCCATATTCCTCAGGGAAGAGACCTTGTTGGAGCATGTAGTTTAGGTGGGATGTGAGGTCTGCTATGAAGCGATCGGGAGCGGATTTAAGTAGATGGCTTGGGCAAGTGTCCAATTTGCAGTGGGTATTGGAGAACCTATGAGTCGCATGGGTAACTGATTCAATGGTGAGGAGAGCAAAGTTTGACCAGGTATTCTTCAGAGTTTGGTCCAAGCCATTTATGAAGTTTTCGATGTCGGTGTTGTGCTGAGGAAGTGTATTGCATAGCTTTATTATTTTTTCATTGAAGTATTTATTTATTACATTTGTTCCCCGCGCTTTCCCACACACAGCAGGTTCAATGCGGCTTACATAGTAAATAGAATTACAGAGTCTTGTAAGGAGAAGTTCCAAGAGAAGACATTTCTCTGGTAAGTGAACACTATTTTGCTTTGTGCTTTGGGAACTTAAAGATTGGGGTTTAAAGGAGGAATTGTAGGTTAGTGTTAGGCAAAATAAAAATATAAAAAGCAATTTTATCAACTAATCTCCATAGTCTTTTCCACTTAGTTTTAAAAACTTTGTACCATAGCATTAACAGATAGAATCTAGCAGACACTGTAGGATCTAGTTTAGTATTAAGGGGGAATAAAAAGAGAGAGAGGGAAAAGCAGTAGCAGACTTGGTGGAGCTGAGGGAGACAGAGAGGTACATAGAGGAGACCTACAGGGATATTGTAGAGAAGTCCCACCTCCAGTCCGGTAGCCCCTGTGCTACCTTGGAGGAGGGAGGTCTTCTAGAAGTAGAGCATCACCCTGGTGAAGTAGGAAGTACTTCTGTAGCCAGGACCTGCCCACCAGGGGATGTACTATCCTCTTGCACCGAGGATATGTCTCCAAGTGCTGCCCAGGAGGGAAATGTTAGGACAGCTGTTGTAGTTGGTGATTCGATCATTAGGCATATAGATAGCTGGGTGACTAGTGGACGTGAGGATCGCCTGGTGACTTGCCTGCCTGGTGCGAAGGTAGTGGACCTCACGCGTCACCTAGATAGGATTTTAGATAGTGCTGGGGAGGAGCCGGCTGTCTTGGTACATGTGGGTACCAATGACATAGGAAAATGTGGGAGAGAGGTTCTAGAAGCCAAATTTAGGCTCTTAGGTAGAAAGCTCAAATCCAGATCCTCTAGGCTAGTATTTTCTGAAATGCTACCCGTTCCACGCACAGGGCCCAAGAGACAGGCAGAGCTCCGGAGTCTCAATGCATGAATGAGACGATGGTGCAGGGAAGAGGGTTTTAGATTTGTTAGGAACTGGGCAACATTCTGGGGAATGGGGAGCCTATTCCGAAAGGATGGGCTCCATCTTAACTAGGGTGGGACCAGGCTGCTGGCATCAGCAATTACAAAGGAGATAGAGCAGCTTTTAAACTAGAAGCAGGGGGAAGGCCGACAGTCGCTCAAAAGCACATGGTTTGGGATAAGGTATCTTCCAAAGATATCACCAAAACAGGGAAGATAGGGTATCCTGATAGTGAGGTTGCAAAAGAGACCATAGTAGATCAGGTGTCCTTAAATAAAAATAAAAATCAGACAAAAGATTGCAAATAAATACTGTCAAGTACTGAGCATGATGTAAATAGGAACAACAAACATAGTTTGAAATGTCTATATGCGAATGCCAGGAGCCGAAGAAATAAGATGGGAGAGTTAGAATATATTGCACTAAATGAAAAATTAGATATAATAGGCATCTTTGAGACCTGGTGGAAGGAGGATAACCAGTGGGACACTGTCATACCGGGGTACAAATTAAATCATAGTGATAGGGTGGATCGAATTAGTGGAGGGGTAGCATTGTATATTAAAGAGAGCCTTGAATCAAATAGATTGAAAATTCTACAGGAAACAAAACACTTCTTGGAATCACTGTGGATTGAAATTCCTTGTGTAAAGGGGAAAAGGATAGTGATAGGAGAGTACTACCATCCACCTGGCCAGGATGAACAGACAGATGCAGAAATGTTAAAGGAAATGAGGGACGCAAACAAACTGGGCAACACAATAATAATGGGTGATTTCAATTACCCCGGTACTGACTGGGTAAATGTAACATCGGGGCACGCTAGGGAGGTAAAATTCCTTGATGAAATCAAGGACAGCTTCATGGAGCAGCTGGTACAGGAGCCGATGAGAGAAGAAAAAATTTTAGACCTAGTCCTTATTGGAGCGCATGATCTGGTGCGGGAGGTAATGGCGCAGGGGCCGCTTGATAACAGTGATCATAATATGATCGGATTTGATATTAGCTTTGAAGTAAGTATACATAGGAAATCAAATACGTTAGCGTTTAACTTTAAAAAAGGAGACCATGATAAAATGAGAAGAACGGTGAAAAAGAAACTTAGAGGAGCGACTGCAAGGGTCACAAATTTACATCAGGAATGGATGCTGTTCAAAAACACCATCCTGGAAGCCCAGGCCAAATATATTCCGTGTATTAAAAAAGGAGAATGGAAGACCAAACGACAGCCAGCGTGGTTAAAAAGTGAGGTGAAGGAAGCTATTAGAGTTAAAAGAAAATCCTTTAGAAAATGGAAGAAGGAACCGACTGAAAATAATAAAAAAAACAGCATAAGGAATATCAAGTCAAATGCAAAGCGCTGATAAGGAAAGCTAAGAGGGACTTTGAAAAAAAGATTGCATTGGAGACAAAAACACATAGTAAAAAATTGTTTTAGGTATATTAAATGCAGGAAGCCGGCAAAAGAATCAGTTGGACCGCTAGATGACTGAGGAGTAAAAGGGGTAATCAGGGAAGACAAAGCCGTAGCAGAGAGATTAAATGAATTATTTGCTTCGGTCTTCACCTAGGAAGATTTAGGTGGGATACCAGTGTCGGAAATGGTATTCGAAGCTGATGAGTCGGAGAAACTTAATGAATTCTCTGTAAACCTGGAGGATGTAATAGGGCAGTTCTACAAACTGAAGAGTAGCAAATCTCCTGGACCGGATGGTATTCATCCCAGAGTACTGATAGAACTGAAAAGTGAGCTTGCAGAACTATTGTTAGAAATATGAAATTTATCCTTAAAATCGAGCATGGTACTGGAAGATTGGAGGATGGCCAATTTAACGCCGATTTTTTAAAAAGGTTCCAGAGGAGATCTGGGAAATTATAGACCGATGAGTCTGACATCGGTACCAGGCACAATGGTGGAGACTATTATTAAGAACAAAATTACAGAGCATATTCAAAAGCATAGATTAATGAGACAAATTCAACATGGATTTAGTGAAGGGAAATCTTGCCTCACCAATCTACTACATTTCTTTGAAGGGGTGAACAAACATGTGGATAAAGGGGAGCACGTTGGTATTGTGTATCTGGATTTTCAGAACGCATTTGACAAAGTACCTCATGAAAGACTCCAGAGGAAATTGGAGAGTCATGGGATAGGAGGTAGTGTTCTATTGTGGATTAAAAACTGGTTAAAAAATAGATAACACATAGTAGGGTTAAATAGTCAGTATTCTCAATGGAGAAGGGTAGTTAGTGGGGTTCCCCAGGGGTCTGTGTTGGGACCGCTGCTTTTTAACATATTTATAAATGACCTAGAGATGGGAGTAACTAGTGAGGTAATTACATTTGCTGATGACACAAAGTTATTCAAAGTTGTTAAATCGCGGGAGGATTGTGAAAAATTACAAGAGGACCTTACGAGACTGGGAGACTGGGCATCTAAATGGCAGATGACGTTTAATGTGAGCAAGTGCAAAGTGATGCATGTGGGAAAGAGGAACCCGAATTATAGCTACATCATGCAAGGTTCCACGTTAGGGGTCATGGACCAAGAAAGGGATCTAGGTGTCGTCGTTGATGATACGTTGAAACCTTCTGCTCAGTGTGCTGCTGTGGCTAAGAAAGCAAATAGAATGTTAGGTATTATTAAGAAAGGAATGGAAGACAAAAATGAGGATGTTATAATGCCTTTGTATCGCTCCATGGTGCGACCGCACTTCGAATATTGTGTTCAATTCTGGTTGCTGCATCTCAAAAAAGATATAGTGGAATTAGAAAAGGTGCAGAGAAGGGCGAAGAAAATGATAAAGGGGATGGGACGACTTCCCTATGAGGAAAGGCTAAAGCGGCTAGGGCTCTTCAGCTTGGAGAAAAGGCGGCTAAGGGGAGATATGATAGAGGTCTGTAAAATAATGAGTGGAGTTGAACGGGTAGATGTGAAGCATCTGTTTACGCTTTCCAAAAAGCGTGCCCTTTGATGTGGGTAGCTTGCATGTGTAGCCATTTGAGATCCCATGAGTGGAGGAATTCCTTACATTCTTGTGCATTGGTGTAAAGAGATTGCTTCTTGTTCTTCCAGTATTCTCGCCCTAGACACTCATTAGTGACCTCTTGACATTTCTGAACACAGTCAGGGGCATGGCAGGATAACTGGAAATCACAGAGATTTATCACAGTCACAGTCTCTCAACCTGGTTGGGGGGGTGCCTCAGGCTTGGGGTCACTAATACAAATGTCAACAGCATTTCTACAGATCTGGACACTGTTATGTACACAACAAATCACATTGCACATACAATTCCTACCCCTCTGTGCAGTGACTTAGCAGCCCACCCCATTATACCCAAACAAAGGTCACAGAAAATTAGCCATTGCCCAGCCTCAATCCCCAGCTCTGTTTGTATCAGTGGACCTGTTGAACTAAAGACAGACTAGAAACACATACCTCAGATGTAAGACAGGTAGTCCACACAGGATAGCAGTGTGCTGTATGTCACCTATGGATATCAGACTGATCTCCAAATCATTAGCACACCAAGGCACAGAGTGGCAGTACTGCAGACAAAGAGAGATGTAGCACTAAGGTGATAGGTGTAGCCAAGTGAGCCATGTCATGGGGCCAGGTGTCTCTTGAGACAGACACAGAGAGAGGTCAAGCTTTTCCATACATTTGAGATAACATTGTGAGGTATAACATCATGCTCACAACTGTATGTAACATTTCTAACAGCAAAACAAGACACCACATATTGATGTGAGGTACCAACAATCATAGGCAGTTGGTGGCCCAACTGTTTGGGGAGGCTAAAGGGGCGGGGTTAGGGGTGGGGCCATGGGTGGAGCTTAAATCCATAATTGTCTGATAACACACAGAAAAAATAAATAAATAAAAATAAAAGTCACAATTAATACCTTTTATTAAATTTAGATATTAGATATGTATCATATGTCAAAGAATAACATGGTTGCTCAAAGCATATACTAACCACAATCGCTCAACTGCAAAACACTATGCACAACTTTGTGCAAAAACACACTCAGAACCTTACTGTACCATAAATATTACACTGGGCAGAACCTAATACACCAATATACCACTCATACGGAAAATGCAGACCGTCAACAATATGAAACAAGGGATCATAATATCACAATTCTCATGTAGAGCCACAAAACACCCTAATTCATGTTTAATGTGGGATAAAATGCCATAAATAAGTAAATAAATATAAACTTTTAATGTTGAGCACCTGATTCTCAAAGTGGACATATTCCAAACACTATAATGAAAATAAAATAATCTTTTCTACCTTTGTTGTCTGGTGACTTTGTTTTTCTGATCATGCTGGCCCAGTATCCGATTCTGCTGCAATCTGTCCTCTTAACTCCGTTTCCAGGGCTTCCTTTCCATTTATTTCTTTACTTTCCGCCTTTCTTCTTCATTTCTTGTCCTACATCCGTAAGTAAAAGCTGGGTCCTCCGCAGACTTGACTATCCAGTGGATCCAGCTTCTGCCTATTTTCTTCATCCATGTGCAGTTTTTCTACTCTCTTCCTTTTCCCTCATCTCATCTGCTTCCTCACTCCTTCCTCTCCCTCCATCCATGTCCAGCATTTCTTCTCTCTCCCTTCCCTCTCCTCCATCCATGTCCAGCAACCCTCCTCGCCATCCACCCACCCATGTCCAGCAACCCTTCTCTCCCCTGCCCTCCCCTCCATCCACCCAGCAACCCTCCCCTCCCCTCCATCCACCCATGTCCATTAACCCTCCTCTCCCCTCCATCCACCCATATCCAGCAACTCTCCTCTCCCCTGCCCTACTACTACTACTACTTATCATTTCTATAGCGCTACTAACGTACGCAGCGCTGTACACTTGAACATGAAGAGACAGTCCCTGCTCGACAGAGCTTACAATCTAATTAGGACAGACAAACAGGACAAACAAGAGATAGGGGAGCATACTAATGAGCATATCCTTTTGACATCCTCCTTTAACAGGACCTGCCTACTTTTCCTCTGCAACATCTGTACTGGTACATGATGTTAATACTGTAGTGGACAGGGTTAGAGCAGTACAGCAGCTGCAGTAGGTCAGGAACCCTTAAAATACCTGAAGGAATACCTCTCCCCCTGCCCTCCCTGCCCACCAACAACTCTCCTCTCCCCGCCCCCAGCCAGCAGCCATCCATCCGTTCATAGCTTTCGCTCCTCCCCCCCCGGGGTCCTGTCTCTTCCGTTCCGCCAGCTCTCACCCATCCGCTCATTTCTAAAGCCTGAGGCGTTCTCCCTCCAACGCCAGCGATTCACATAGGCAGCCTTAATCTGCCTGCGTCAGAGCCTCTCCCTCAGACGCGCCCCGCCTCCTCTAATGCAACTTCCTGTGTTACGCAGAGGTGGGACGTATCTGAGGAGAGGCTCCGATGCAGGCAGATTAAGGCTGGCTCTGTGAATCCACGGCACGGTGTCGGAGGGAGAACGCAGATGGGTGAGAGCGGGGGTGGGGGGAGGTGCAAGACTCATGCGGGAGGGGGGAGAAGGCAGTGACCGCCGGTCAGCATTTGGCACTTAGGCACCATCTCTTTTAAAGATCTTTGGGGGAGCGACTGCTCCCCCTGTGCCCCACCTGGCTGGGGAGGCTTAGCCTCCCCAAGCCTCTTATACGGTGCGCCTATGCCAACAACATTACTTGCACATCTCCATTCTGACCTGTGCTCATGTGAGAGGCCAGGTGTCCTAACACAGTGTCTGTTGCTATTCAATACAGACATTTCACTATATGAGCTGAACATATAGGTGGGATAATGTGGGGTACAAATGCAGCAAATAAAATACTCCCCAACCCTCAGTTGCATAATATACCTCTACATCACAGATAAACAGACAGTGCTGATACATCTCACATTTAGCTTATCACACTTACTTAGGTGGAGCAGTTCATTCACCATGCATACAGATGTTAGGATGGCCTGTGGCTATCTTCCACAACTACAGAGACAATCGCTCACATTTGTAACCACATCATGACAGGAGAATAAATATCTTTGAACCATAACATATGCAACTATACCTCCCCCATACACCCCATTAACTATAGATATCTAAATACCGAGGCCTAAATATTATAGTGCCCAGCAGGCCCAAGCATCTACTTATAACGTTGGTTGAGGAATGCAATACTGTGCCAGCCAGACCCTGTGAATTGCAGGATGTTTGTGGAGAATACATACCTCCTCCAATGGGCCTGTAACAGCAGACCAGCAGAGATTGCTGGTATCTAGACTTTGGTTCATTCTAGCAAAAGAGACAATGAGAACAGAGGCATCTTAAATGGCATTTGCTGGCTGCACAGAACTGACATCTGTATGTGTCTACATCATCAACGTGCACCATTTCTGTGCACCTACCGTCACGATACCCTGTTTACTCAGTGTATCTTGCTTTACAAACAGACACATAGAACATTCCCTTACAGTGTCAGAGATGGCAAGGTAGGCAGCTACAGCCTGGAGATTTGGGGATGGTACATGTTTTCACCCCACCCACACTATCATAGTGCATTATGGGACTTGCACAATGGAGTTCAATGGAGAAGATCAGGCACTAAAAATGCCACAATGCTTTGGGGATGTAACTTCCAAACCAGGACTAACAAAAGGTAGCAACAGCTTGGCTTACTGTTACAGAAAGGCTCTCTGGCTGGCAGTTGGGAGATGGAACTGCAGCTGTGAAGAGATAGGATGTGAGAGGTTGGATGGCAGAGTCTGTGACTGAGAATTGAGGTTTTATTTCTCATAGAGAAGTGGGAAAGCGGTTTAAAATAACAGGGAATAATTTAAAGGAGGGTTGGAGTGGGTGATGTTGTACTGGGGAAAACTGATGTAGCTTTTGTCACAAAAAGGGAATAGCCTCCTGAGCATTGGTAATGGAAATGTGATTTTAAGTGATTTTAACTACTTTGATGGGAAAATGTTGACACTGAGAAGGATAAAAAGAGGATATATATAGATATATATAGGAGTAAAAAAAGGTCACAATGGACATAGGTTTAAATGATAGAATGTTCAGTGTATTGAGAGAATGAGAGTGGCTGCAGAAGGAGGTGAGTGAATGAGCTGCAGGACCGCTCCTTAGAGCAGGGTACCAGTAAAATAGCCTAGGTTTTGTAAGAGAGAGGAAATTGTTTAAATTTTGTTTTAGCTAAGTCCTGACTACAGTGTTGATAATATTAAGAGTAATGTCACCAGGTAAAAGGCATTTCATGTGAATAGGGAGTAAGGGTTTGGCTCCCATTTTAGTTGCTTAAGGAAGGTTTAGGAAGAAGAGAATTCTGGAGGATAACACACCTGGAAGACCGGGCCCCCACGCAAGCAAGGCTGGAGTCATGCTTCCTCAGCTAAGTGGCATTGGTCACAAAATTGATAAAAGAGACTGAAGTGTATTGGGGAAGCGTATGCTGAATTTATAAGTAAACTGCAGAGTGAAAAAGAAAGGAGAGAAAGGAAAACATACTTACCGGGTCTCCTTGATCCGATTTTGGAGTTTTCAGGGAATAGCTGAAGATCTGAAAAACAAAAGGTTGATAACCAAGAATCAGATCCTTTATAGAAAGAAAGAAACAAACAAACAAACAAAAGAGCAGGGGTTCTATAACCTCAAGAAGTAAAGGGAAAGTGTATAATATTTAAATTAACACTTATCTGATAGCGATGCAAAGTTGTGTTGAATCCTGTGAAAAAGAAAATATATGAGATCAAAATAGTATGGTTACCTATTAAATCTTCATAACTGTACACTGAGATTTACCAGTCAAAGTTTAGTTACATTGCTGTTCAGACATTGTTCAATTATACTTGCTATTGTGTTGTAAATGTCAGTGCTGGATGCATAGATAAAGTTAAGCATCAAGTTATTAAAATTTCTTTATTCAACTGAAGAGTGAACTGGTGTGTCTCTTCCAAAATCAGGAAAGATTCCTACATTTAGATTATTTCCTCACCTATCCTTTGAGGGTAGGTGACAAGGTTAGTTTTTGTTGCTTGCTCCTCATTCCTGTGTGTTGGGTTTCCGGGAAGCTGCACGACTGCTAACATCTGGCTACCCGGAACCCTGCTCCTGCTTTACAGGCGTGAGTGTGGGCATAGCTACAGTAGGTGTGAGTAAACCGCGCTACAGAGCAGATCAAGTACAGGTTCAGAGGAGAGCTGCCATAGCAAGCCATGCAAAAGGAACAGGGGGTGGGAGACCATACATGGAGAGGTTGACACCTTTAGAGGAGTGACTCGTAGCCATGGCTAGCCCAGAGTACTTTGGAGGCCTGGGAGAACAGTTCAACACTGAAGCCAAAGGAGCAGGTGGGTGTACAGAGGAGCACATTTCAATCCTATTAACAGACTCAAAATGTATGTACATTTCAAACTGGGTTTATAAATGGGTGGTATGCAGATGTCCACAGCTTACCAGATGATTATGACCACTGAGTGTAACATCAGACAAATGCTGTAGTGGGCTATGTGACTGTGTTATATGGCAACATGAGGGCAATGAAGGGGGCATATTCAGCTGTTATGTACATGCCATTCAGTTAGTTCTGTGTTGATGAAGTTGGTCTGTGAGTGGCCCCTTGGCAGTGTCATTTTCTAGATATGCCTACCAAATATGCATGACTGAGATGTCAATATAATGGTGACAATTAACGGGCTACATCATTTGGAATATTCTTTGTCTATTTATCAAACACCTGACTCAACAGGCTGACTTGAGACACTCACAGCTAAGACACTCACAATTACATAACAGATGGACAGGCACATTTTCACTGACTTTGAGGAGTGTACCTATGGACCAAATGAATGAAGATGTATGCCTATAGGTCAGGCCTGAATCTGGACCTGGTGCCTAGAGATGGCTTAGAGAGTGACAGGACATCTATTACCAAAGCCGCATAACTTGTGTGACTTACAGCAAGGTACAGGGATTACTGATCCACTGCCTCATATTGTCCACCCAGCTGGGGATATGTACAGTCTTTGTAGGAGCTCCCAAGATTATTTGCATGAGACATAAGACCACAAATTAATGAGATATATCCCTAGCTTATTAGATGATGATGTACAAATATCTGTCTAGGAATAATGTGCACAGTTATCTACACACAGGAGTGACTGGTTTGTGTATTTGTGCTTTATTACAGGCCCCAGCAGAGTACAGCAGGTGACATAGAAGAGGAGCAAGCAGGTGGTACAGGACAGGAGCCAGTAGGTGGAACAGGATAGGAGCCAAAAGGTGGAACAGGAGCCATCACAGCAGGGATCTGTTGAGGTCCTGGAGTGCTCGATGGCAGAAGAGGGCATAGTTCTGTTCCTGGAGGAGATCACAGTGGATGAGGAAGCAATGCAGTCACCCCCAGAGGTGGTGCAGGAGTAGGGGCCAATAGAACACATTCACCCACTAGTACAGCAGCAACATCAGCAACAATATCGGACCAATCCCAATAAGGAAAGGCTGGCTGAACTTCAGGATCTTCAAAGTAGCCATTTTGAGTGGATGGAGGCCATTTACCATGGCATTAAGGATGACATAGGAGAGCTGCACCACATTCTAAGGGAGGGCCTTCTGGAGATCCAGGACACAATAAGAGAGGAGATGCGGGAGCAAACACAGAGCATCCGGGAGGAGTTGCAGGAGCTGAGACAGAGCCTCCAGGAGGCCATGAGATACAGGTATCAGTACCTTGAGGGAATCCTGGCAGAGTTCAGGGCTGTACTCCTGCAGCAGCAATGGCAGCAGCAATGGCAGCAGCAGCAGCAGCATCCACCTCAGCCAAGTGAGACAGAGGCAATGGCACCACCACCATCACTGCTGGAGGAAGCACCACAGGGGTCAGTGCTGCAAGGCAGGGCACAAGGCCCAAGCTGTTGACCCTGAGGAAGGCCACGGAAAGATCAGGGTGGAGGAAAATGAGGGAGTGACAAGTCAGAGCAGAAAAAGAATTCCTGGGTGATGCTATATATTTTGAGCTGATACACTGTGACTGGGAAATCAAGGAGATTGATATGAAGCTTTGCATAAAGCAGGAAGTATATGGATCCAGATAACCTGCCACATATCTGCATACCTGTGATTGTCCTTTCATGACCAAAGGCTAAACAAGAGTTTTTGAGAACTGTAATACACAGGTATGTGTACTGTTATTAACACAGTGGCTGTGCTGGGTCTTGCTTCAACAAGGAACAGCTGGAAATGGTTCCTGTTGTTTAGAGTTGAGAAGAATATGACTGGTGTTTTCACATTGCACTATGTGCCATACCCTGTTGGTGTTGCCATACAGGCCAGTTAATTGTTAGCTTTATGCAGTGGTCACAAAAATTTGAAATATATGTATAGTCTCTGGGGGCTGGCTGGCTGATCTCTGCAGTGGTCACTCATTTTGAGGCCTGGAACAATGCTTCTGGGTAGAGGTTTTGGAAAATCATCATTCAGCTAGATGTGTGGGTGAAATATACCTGTGCATATGTGTGAAGAGGAGCATATCAAGGACACAATATCTGATACATAAAGGCAATGTGTTGGTGTGCTGGCCACATCATAATGTGTCCCTAGGACCTCGCTAGCCTGCCCATCTGACAATTGATACTGCTGGATTGTGACCCAGGAGTCTCTAGCTGAATGCGTTAATGCTGTTAAGCAAATGTGGTGAGGACTGTGACTTACCAAATATAGGATAGGTGAGCCTTAATCAGAGACTTTTAGCATACAAACAAGCAATAAAACCTGCTAACTAATACATAAAGAAAACCTTGCTGGCCAAAAACCATCCCTCCTCCCCTACAAGCCATCTCCCTCAGGGAGGCTGAAATGAAAAACCCCTTTAATGCCTTGCCCACCGCAGTCCAGAGCAATGCTCCCTCTCCCTCACTGCCAGCTGCTGGACAAAATGTACATCCCCTGCCACCTCTTGAACAGACAGCCACTTCCGATGCAACAAAGCTTGGCAGCGTGCCTGCCACAGGAAGTAACAGAGGGCTGCAGCAATGATATACAGTGTTTCCCTACACCACCCCTTTCATCCTTTGGGAAACCCTCCATAGGCCCATTCTGCATAGGATAGCAGAACTGGCGGGCTACTGCCTTACAGACTTGTTGATTGAACGGGCACTTGAGGGGGAAGTGGTCCATTGTTTCATCCTCCGTCACACACTCCCCCTCTGGCACTTACGATCATTTCTGTTCCTATTTTTCATGTTAGCTCAAACATAAAGCCGGCTGTGGAAGGCCAGCCAGGCCACATCCACGATCCTCCGGGGCAGGTGTGATGAACTGAGGAAAGCCAGACCATCCAGCTGTATTGGACCTAGGCAGTCCCTCAAGGCTAAACGTGTTGAAAAGTATGTCTGAATAATGCAGCGTTGTAGCTGCCTCCTGTCCTCCTTCTGGATTTCCTGTAATGTGATACCTCATCTCTTCATCAATCTCAACAGAGGTGAGATGTACTGTGGAAAGTATCCTGCCTTCCCTCACAGGGGGTGTTGCCTGATCTCCCCTCAACCAATCCCTCAAGTACCGCTGAAGGCAGGAGTCCACGCTGTCTGCCCAAGCCGGCCTCCATTCCTACAAGACCCCTTCCAGATTTTGTTGGAAAAAGAAACAGCTAAAATGTACCTTGGGGTTGACCATTCCCAACCCCCCTCTCTTTTGGGCAAATATGTCACCTCCCTCCGGATAATATTCATCGTCTTTCCCCACAGCTGTTGGAAAAACAAGCTGTACACTCTGGTGTGTAACGATATAGGCAGTAAACAGACCTTGGATATGAACAAGAGAAGGGATATCAGATAGGTCTTAAAGACGTGCAGTTTTTCCCCAAATAGCAGCTTATATGATTTCCATAGGGCCACGCTTTCCTCAACTCTCCCCAGTCCCTTCTCAGAAGCGGAGCCAGGTTGAGGGCGCGAGGGGAGCAAAAGCGGCGTGAAAGCGAACATCCACCGGTGCCGGCACACATTTTCAATTCAACACGTTGAGAAAAAAATAGGCGCCAGCAGAACTCCGTTTGGGGGAGCGGCTGCTCCCCTGGCGCCCCCTAGCTACACCACTGCCCCTTCTCCCAGTTGGCCATTCTCCTCTTCTTCTAATAACTTTGCACTCAGTTTCCAAAATCCTGGGCCTTTCTGCGCCCCTTCGCATATTGTTAAGACTGTGGAAACTAAGGTATGATCTAAATATTCCATTCATCTATTGGGCTGCCCCTGAACCCTAGCCAACCTGCCTACAAAGAACCAGTCAATACGGCTCTCCATGTCTCCTCTTCTAAAAGTAAACCCCTTCCCTCCCGCCACCTCCATCCTTGCATGTTTTATGATTGCTGCCAGCTGGAGGCTGTCATGACCACCTGACGACTGGACCCCTTTCTATCCGCTTGCTGTAAGACCATATTAAAATCTTCAATGACTACCACCAATTTGCTTGTATATAAATATGGTTTCACCCAGAGCAAGAGCTGCTTGCATTCTCAACTAATTTGGGGCCCATAAAAGTTGATGATTTGCACTGCTACCCCTCTGATTAAAATATCTAATACGACACACCTCCCCATCACCTCTATTTACCTCATAACCTCCACCTCTTGTGTGGCAAAAAGAATTGGCACCCCTGTGCATCTCTCTTTGGCCAGAGACCAGAACGAGGGACCCCCTTTCCAATCTCTCTTGGCCCAGTGCAGGAGCTGCAAGGAATCCAGATGAGTCTCCTGCAACAGGATGCAGTCTCCCTTGCATTGGGTTAAATCGCTAAAGGCGACAAATCTAGTTCTCTCTGCCTTAATGCTGGCTACATTCAGAGTAGCAAAGATTAAGGACAAGGCAGCCATGGGGAGGGAGAGGGAGGGGATGGGGAGAGGAGGAGGAGGTGGGGGGAGAGGGGAATGCAGCACCTGTAAAAAAAAAAAAAAAAAAATTTCAGCACCCCCAATCATTTTGAAAAGTTGGCTCATATGCCTGCAACGGTGTATATCAATTACTCTGGCCCTCCAGAATCTCTGTTCTCCCCGCTCGGGCTATCCCCTCCCCTCCTTTCTCCGATCCTCCTTCCCTCCATGTTTCCCTACCAGGGCCCATGCATCCCCTTCTTCTCCCTCCTCCTCCATCCTTTCACTCATGCCCCTTCTTTGAATTCAATGCCTTCTTCTCCTCCTTTCCCTTAGTGCCTGCCTCTGCATGGATAGCAGTATTTGATTTCTCCACTAGTCCCTTTAGCGCTTCCTGCCTCTGTCTTTATCTCCCTGTAGCTTGTGCCCATTCCTCCCCGCTCCTCTCTCCCTCTACCTGATTGTGTGATGCTTGTGGGCACTTGCTAAAAGGGTGCCCCAAGCCCCCACACAGGTTACAGCATATGGTACTGCAGTCGCTGGTGTCATGATCTGTACTGCCACATCAAGAGCACTTTAAAACTGTGCAAGACATACTTAAGTGACAGAAAAATCTGCACCTGTAGCACTGTCTGGGTTGCCTTGCATAAAAGCATTGAATTCGATCCCTTCCAATGTATGTGGCTAAAGGTATGTGTCGGGTGACATGGCCTGCCTGTTTTAATTTTACAAGGGCACTCCACCCCTCCGCCCACACATGGCTTGGGTGTAGTATTTTGCTTAACGGGGTTCTAATTTCGGCATACCGTCCCAACCAGTAGGACAGGTATGCAGCCGTGAGAGACTCGTTACGTACCAATATGATGATCTGGACTGCGTCCTGTCTACTGATGGGGAGCGCCTTAAAATCCACCCATCTACCCTGGTGCTGCACCTCTGTATACTTGTCCCAAATCAGGTCCAATTCTCGCCCCAGTAAGAAACTAATATCATATTCAGGGATTCCCACAGGGTGGATGCATGCATACAGATCTTCAAGGATAAATCCCAGGGAGAATACCATTCTTAATATGACAAGATAAAACATAAGGAATGCCAAGCCAAATGCAAAGCGGAGATAAGGAGGGCAAAAAAGGACTTTGAAAAAAAGTTAGCGTTAGAAGTGAAAATACATAGTAAAAAATTTTTTTAGATACATTAAAAGCAGGAAGCCGGCTAAAGAATCGGTTGGGCCGCTGGACGAAAATGGTGTTAAAGGGGCGATCAGGGAAGACCGAGCCGTAGCGGAGAAATTAAATGAATTCTTTGCTTCGGTCTTCACCGAGGAGGATTTGGGAGGGACACCAGTGACGGAAAACATATTTGAAGCGGGCGAGTTGGAGAAACTAAACAAATTCTCTGTAAACTTGGAGGATGTAATGGGTCAGTTCTGCAAACTGAAGAGTAGTAAATCGCCAGGACCTGATGGTATTCATCCCAGAGTATTAACAGAACTGAAAAATGAACTTGTAGAGCTACTGTTAGTAATATGCAATCTATTCCTAAAATCAAGTGTGGTACCGGAAGACTGGAGGGTAGCCAATGTTACGCTGATTTTTAAAAACAGTTCCAGAGGAGATCCGGGAAATTATAGACCGGTGAGTCTGACATCGGTACCGGGCAAAATGGTAGAGGCTATTATCAAGAATAAAATTACAGAGCACGTACAAAAACATGGGCTGATGAGACAAAGTCAGCACGGATTTAGTGAAGGGAAGTCTTAACTCACCAATCTACTGCATTTTTTTGAGGGGGTGAACAAACATGTGGACAATGGGGAGCCGGTGGATATTGTGTATCTGGATTTTCAAAAGACGTTTGACAAAGTGCCTCATGAAAGACTCCTGAGGAAACTGGAGAGTCATGGGATCGGAGGTAGGGTATTACTATGGATTAAGAGCTGGTTGAAAGATAGGAAGCAAAGAGTAGGGTTGAATGGTCAGTATTCTCAGTGGAGAAGGGTAGTTAGTGGGGGCCTGCAGGGGTCTGTGTTGGGACCGCTGCTTTTTAACATATTTATAAATGACCTAGAGATGGGAGTAACTAGTGAGGTAATTAAATTCGCAGATAACGACTTCCGGTTGGGGAATGGAGTAGAGAGGCGGAAGGTGAAGCTACTCCGGGACACTAACTGATCTGCACTCGCAAATGGCGTCCTATCCAAAAATAAGGCAATAATTCGAGAGCGGGAGTGTGCCCTGCACAAAAACAAGCCAAGCAGCAGAGAATCGGGAGTCATGGCGGCGAAACTGGGGCGGAAAGAGCCCAGAGACCAAGCGCGCCCGGGAGACAACAAAATGGCGGAGAAAGGAGCGCCGGACTCACCCTCGCCTAGTTCACTCTGGGCTGCGGAGATCACTGAAGAAGGCGGCAGTGGAGCAGACGGTCGGTCAGAAATTGCAGCTGATTCTAGATAAGCTGGACAGTATGGAGGAGAGGCAAGCCACGCTGATGATGGAACTACACGAGGTACAGCAACGAGTGGGGCAGGCGGAGGAGGAGATCCAGAAAGTAGCTGAAGAGCACCCGAAAATGGCCCGCAGGTTGGGGGAACTCGAATCGCGGGTGGAGGATCTTGAAAACCGCTCAAGGCGGAATAATTTGAGACTTGTGGGGCTCCCAGAAAGCGTGGGGGAAAAAAATCTGGGTGCGTTCCTTGAAAAATGGCTGCCGGAAGCTTTGGAACAACCGGGTCTTGAAGGCAAGCTGCAAATCGAGCGAGCGCACTGGCTGGGCCCACGATGTGACAATGTGGACAGACCACGGGTCACCATATTAAAGATCTTGAACTATGCCCACAAGATGGAGAACCTGCAGAGCCTGAGAGCAGGGAAGAAGTTGGAATACCAGGGAAAGACTATTCACAGAAGATTTCTGCAGCCAGAAGGGACTTCGCCCCCATTTGCTCCACCTTGTTTGATCTTAAATACAAATTTAGCCTCCTGTACCCAGCGCGACTGAAGGTGATAAACAATGGCCAAGCGGTCTTTTTTGAAAAAGTGCGGGATGCTAAGGAATTTGTTGGTAAGCTGAAAGAAGCAGATGGAGGAGCACTCAGGGAGAAAAACGGATGAGAGGGCCACCTGTTTGGAGACCAGGTCAAATTGGATGTGGGATTTACGCCTGCAGGAGTTTGGAGGAGATTTCACATTGACTGTTATACATGTTGGTGCTGGCTCGTCGTTGCGAGTCACAAGTGTTCTTATTTGTGGTTGTGCACAGACTGCCATTTGGACTAGGGCACCAGAGGGTTGTAGCACTCAGAGCAATAAGAGAGTGTCCTAATCCTGGGGACACGGAAGCTCACTTGCCTTCAGGCATGTTGGGGGTAAAGTATGTTGGTGGGGGAGTAGGGGGGAGGGGTCAGGAGTGGGAGGGGAGGGTGGGGTAGGATTCTAGGGGTAGGTTAAGGGAGGGTTAAGGGGAGGGGTCGAATGTGGGTGCATGAGATGTTTGAGAGTGAGATGTGGTTGTCTGATAATAATGATGTGTAGCATGAGATGGGGGGTAAGGAAGTGTGCCCGGGAAGTGGAGGCTGGGACATCTCCGGGGTGGTTATAAGTTGGAAGACAGAACATGGACTGGCACACTAGTAAGGGGAGATGACGACTTTAAAGATTGTGGCCTGGAATGTAGGGGGTATTCACTCCCCAATAAAGAGTCAAAAAATCTTGAAAGTCCTTAATGATCAGAAAACAACAATAGCTCTCCTACAAGAAACATACTTGATACACATAGAACATGAGAAACTGAAGAGATAGTGGGTGGGTGAGATCATGGATTCCCCCGCAGTAGATGGGAAAGGAGGAGTGATAATACTGATCCGCAAAGGGATACATGTGAAAATACGGAACATTTTTAGGGATGCTAGAGGGCGGTATGTCCTGGTGGCTTTTGAAATAGAGAGACAACCAATGCTGTTATGTAATATATATGCGCCCAATACTTTTGAGAAGGTGTTCTATAAGACGCTTTTGCGCAGAATACAAGACATGGGAGAAAGCCTTGTTTTGATGGGTGGTGACTTTAATGAAGTCAGAGACCCTCTGCTAGATAGGTCTAAGCCGACGGGGAGGGAGATGTCCAGAGGCCAGAGGGGTTTGGGAATGCTGGAGGAGGCGCTAGACCTGACAGATGTCTGGAGAACTTTAAACCCGTTGGAAAGAGATTACACGCATCTGTCCAGAGCTCATTCCACACTGTCCCGCATTGATTACATACTGATTGCAAGGGAACTGTTAACGCAAGTGCAGGGGATTAAGATTGGACCAATAGTTGTCTCTGACCATGCTTGGGTCTCGATGGAGGAGCGATTGGACAACAACGCACAGAGAGTCTTTTCTTGGCGTTTCCCGACATATCTCTATCGAGATAGGCAATTTCAGTTGCAATTGAGGACTAGGTGGGAACAATATCAAGGGGGAAATGAGGCCCATAGGAAGGATCCAGTGCTCTTCTGGGAAGCCGCGAAAGCGGTTCTCCGGGGTGAGACAATAGCCTATAATAGTTTTCAGAGGAAGGTGCGGAAGCGAGAAGTATTGAGGTGGGAGAAGAGGGTAACAGCTTTGAGGAGACAATTTGGTCACACTCAGACACCAGAAGTGCGGGCCCAGCTTTTAGAGGCGCAGCAAGCCTTAAATGAACTTCTGCAGCAGTCAGCGCAAAAATCTGCAATGTATTACAAGTATCAACTGTATAAATTTGCTAACAAAGGGGGGAAATTTCTGGCTAGATTATTGAAAAGGCAGGTAGGGTCCAGAAAAGTGCTTTTGCTAGTTAATAAACAAAAAGAACTGAAACACATGGATAGTGCAATAGCAGAGATTTTTAGGCAATTCTTCGAACAGTTGTATAAGCCGCAATTAGAGGTTGTAACTCCGAGCGCAGCATACCTTGGAAATGTGGAGGTACCAAAGCTGACTGCTGCAGAATTAAAGATCTTAAATGCAGCAATAACAGGATGAGGTAGATTGGGTTGTGCAGCAGAGCTCACTGGGTAAGACACCTGGACCAGATGGCCTTAGCAATGAATTTTAGAAGTTACTTAGGCTGGGAATTGGTCAACAATTAGCAGAGGTCTTTAATGAAGTGATCAGAAGGGGACAGATGCCTAGCCATTTGAACCAGGCTAATATTACGGTTATATTGAAACCACACAAACAAGAGCATCTACTGAAGTCTTATCGGCCTATTTCTTTGCTGAATTCAGAGACAAAATTCCTAGCTAAGATACTGGCGAATAGGCTGGCTCGGTTCTTGCCGACATTGTTGGAGCAGTCACAGGTGGGTTTTGTGAAAGGTCGGAAAGTGGTCAAGAATATGAGGAGAATACTCGGAGCACTGGAGCGAGTGAGGGACGAAGGTTTGCAAGCTATGTTAATAAGTTTTAATGCTGAAAAAGCCTTCAACAGGGTGGACTGGGGCTTCATGTTTGAGACCTTAAAGGCCTATGGCATAACGGGGTTTTTTGGGAAGGCTATAAAGACTTTATATACAGGCCCTAGGGCGAGAATTAGTGTCAATAGGTTATTCTCTGACTAGTTTGCCATAGGGTGGGGTACCCGGCAGGGATGCCCGCTCTCGCCGCTTCTATTCGTATTGACCCTGGATCCGCTTTTACGGGAAATTGGCAGTAATGTAGAAATTAAAGGTGTTCGGATCCTGGATCAGGAATTTAAAACTGCAGCATTTGCAGATGATTTATTGGTGCTGCTTACTGTTAATATATGGCCTAGCTTTAAGGCTACCACTGGAATAGTGATGGGTAAAGCTATGCAGCCTAGAAAAGTACTAGAAAAGTACTGACTAGGCCAAAGAACAAGCAAGTGATTTAATATTTGAGAATCTGCAAAAAGCAGGTCTGAATAATGGTACAATTTTTAAATCAAATATAGCATCTGTAATGAAAGATCAGATGAATAAAATGGAGCTTATTAGTTTTGGTATACAATGATACAGAGGTAATACAGAGTTCATGAGAAGGTATGAAAAGTATTGCAGCCGGAAGATGTGAAACTGTTATCTCAACGCTTCCCAAAACATGTTGATAATTAGCAGTAGCTGAGAACGGAAGGAGGTGGGCACATCAGATAGCAGATCGCATGGGAAAGTATGATCTCAGAAAGTGAGAAAGATTAGGAGCAAGGTTTCTCACCATTCACTTCTATGGAGAGGATAGAGTATAAAAGATGGCAGATTTTGGCTTAGTTTGAGAGTCTTCTCCAAAGCTTCTGTCAGACGGCGAAGCTCTGTCCGGTTGTACCCAGAATCTGTCTGCTGAATGTACCTGATTAAAGTCTGATGTACAAATAAAATCCTTATTCGAAATGATGATTTGTGGGCTTAACTTAATGATGAAAGGCTGTAAGTATAAATGCTTCTGCTGTATCAGGCTATCACTCGCTGCATTATATAACTTGTAACCTAAATCCAGTTTGTCATAAGGCTGGTATCTGTTCCTTGCCAGTGCTGAGAGGCGGACTAATGCGGGTCTCTTAGATCTAACGTCTCTTTCAGTGGCAACTCCTCTTAGAACTTCACAACCCCCTGATTGCCCCAGTTCTAGGGCTATTCAGAGATGGAGTCAGATTAAGGTCATTTAAGCCTTCTTGGGGGGGCTCGGGACCCCTTAATTCACGACATTGGTGACCCAGCGTTCGATTTAAACACGCCATGCGAATTTTTGTCAAAGTGGGGATTGATTCTAGCTCTTGACTAAAATTCTGTTGTTTTATCTTCCAATTGATTGCTGTCCTTTTCTTGCCTTTTCTTGCCCCATCACTGTCTTTCAATATTCTGTTCTGTTCTTTCTCACCCCCTTTTTCTTTCTCCCATCCTGTCCATCTCTTTCACCTGCTTCCCTAAATTTCTTCTATCCTGTCCGTCTCTTTGATTTGCGTGATGTGCGCAAGACTGTGCTTGTTGTGTGAATGAAGCATAACAACGAATCCAGGCGACTGCGATTTGGGGTTTGCTGTATGTTTATTTCAATGTTCAAAATCTTTGGATTGGTCTTTATGCTAGCAATTCTCGCTTAACAATCCTTAGAGATTGCGCATTTTCTGTTTCCCATCCCACCCTGTGTTCTGTATTAATCCCTCCTTTTCAAATCCCTGTCCCCTTGTTCTCACTATGTATTCTGTTCTTTCTTCTTCTGTCGACCTTATTTTCCTCCCCAATCCCTTTTCCTGTTCCCCTTCATCCTAACTTCTTCTACCTATCTCTCCTATTAGTCCCCTGGGTCTAATCCTGCTCTTTTCTCTTCTGTATGTTCCCGTATCGGGGGAAGTCCCTTTATTCTAGGAGAACAGCACGCTTTCAAATTGCTCTCTCTCTTAAAATCCTTTTGAATTCTCTGTTCTTATAACCACTCCTCAAAACTGACAGCCCCCACCTTTCCACATCTGCTCTTTCCTTCACTCTATTCCTCCTCATTCGTTCTGTTGGGCTTTTTTTTTCCAGCTGAAAACAGTAATTACGGTGTTCAACTTTGTAGCTGATTGCCGTCGTCCAATTGCTGTTTTTCCCCTTATCTCTCTAAGTATTCTTTCAGTCTTCTGCACTATGCTTTCCCCCTAACAGCCACACTTTTCTCGGCTCTTTTTCATAGTGCAGCATGAATAACTGCGTAGTATCTCTTATTCCGTTCCTTTTCCTTTTGTATCTTTGTGTGTGTCTTTGCACTCTGTCTGAATTGTATTTTTGTGCGAACTATACTGTTCCGTCTCTGCTTTTCTTATTTCTCATTTCCACCTGTCAAAATCTTTATTATTTACTGCGTAGTTCAACTGATTGTTCTTTTTCACAGCTGTTCAATCCTGTGCTCTCACCCCACCCCCATAGTCATTTTTCCTTCCTTAAGTCCAATCTGAATCCCTTCCTCCACAACATTTTGTTCTTGTCCCCCTTTTTCTGCCACAATAATCCTCCCTGCCCTCCTCTCTGGTGTTCTACCGACTCCTACACCATATGTCTGTGGTCCGTGTAAAATTTATAAGGGTGTGGCCCGCACGGTACCAATTGGGGTAACTTAATACCTTACAGACACCTTTTTAGCTTCTTGTGCAAACCAGAAATCATTTTTTTTTTGGATTTCCTAGAAAACTTTTCTTTCTCCTTCTCAGTCCCATGTGGTGTGAGGTTTGATTCTCTTTCCGGATCAAAGCTTATTACATTACTAGTAACTGTCATATTTGATATATACTCCCTCTTGGGCTTCGAATCTGCCTTTGTAAATCTATTTAAACTCGCTCGAAGAGGTGTAAGTTCTAAACCCCTTTTTCTCACATTTTTTAATATCCTTATCCAGGCTTCCGTAACTGCCATTTCTTTCTGTAGCTTTTAAAGGTTTTCCCTAACAAGTGCTGTAGTTCACTATCTCAAGGACATGAGAATCTGGGAAGCTTGCCCACTTTAGCTGCCTTATCAGTCCAGCACTGCTTTGGCAGAGGAGGCTCTACAGTTCACTTTTAAAAGCTAAGAAAGTGATTTTTTTTTTCCCTCTCCTCTCCCCCTTTTCCGTTCGTTTTTGTCCCTGTTCTATGCTGATACACAGGTATCTTTCAACTCCGGTTTCCCCTCAAAATTGGTTCCTTAAGCAGGCACCATAATTGTAAAATGACTTATCTTTTCATGCCTCATGCTGCCAAGTCCGTTGTAAGTGCACTTCTGAGCATGTAAGAATGTACGGATGTATTTCTTTGCTTTCACTGTATTTTAGTCTTACTCTGCATTCTCCTTTTATCAGGGCATACTTTTTTCTCCTCTTTTGTGTCATTTTATTAGGACGTTGTCCCCCACTTTCCAAAATTTTCTGCTCATATTGCTTTGACTTTTGAGCGTTTCTTTCTCTTTTATCTCATTTCCCTTAAACAATAGACCGTCTGAGACTCTAATGCTTTCTCATTCTGTCTCTGAGCCGTGATTTTAACCCCGAGACAGGTTTTTCTTTCTTTTTGTGCTGCAAGTGACAGTTTGATAGACCTTATCGTGCCACACCTTCAAACATACATTACTTGACTTTCCCCTTTAAAAACCAGCTTTCTCCTTCTTTGTCCTAGTGTGGTTTCCTGTGATCACATTACAATGCTTCTTAGCACATAAATCCTGTCGTAATCGTCTAGGAAGCCTTAGTCCGGAAGCTAAAAATTAACCCTTACTTAACAGAATCAAGCAATATGCTGGTAGTAATGAAATTGCCGTTTGAGAAGATGATGGCTGCGTGCCATGATAATACAGCGTTGCTTCACATCTCAAGTTATTTCCTGTTGTTTCTTTATAACCCAACCCACCTTCTCTTTCCTTCTAATGCTGCAGCTGTTCTGTTTGTCATCATTTACACATATCATTCCAATCACTGATTAGTATGTATGTTTTATGCCGTATCATTGGAAGTTCTTGGTGTAAGAATCACATGCTTTAATTTGTTTTTTTCCCCCTTTCACCTGTTTAGGCACAGAAGTTTCCTGCCATCGCATTCGGCTATTAACTTGTGATATTTGCACCACGATTCTGGTGTCCTGTTTCACAATTTATTATATTTTCCTGTTTAGATGCTACTTCCAATCTATCTGGTACCCGCCCCAAAAGCATTTAATATGTATTTTCCTTTATTTCATTTATTCTAGGGGTACAGCTCTGGACTACACATGTTACAATGCCTTTCTTGCCTTTTGTTGAAATCGGTGTTTCAGTAACATATATGGTTATCCCCACAGTCTGTTTCCTTTCTTTTTTTAATGTATACTCTATATGTTTATTTTGTTTGTTTATTGCTCATTCCTTTACTCCCCGGTACTAGGGAGAATATAAAGCTGCTTGATTAATGGTCCGCAATGCCTGTCCATCAATCTCTAAGTCCCACCCACTTCCCCATATTCTGCATGTCAGATATTTTTCAGACTTTTATGCTTGTGCTCAAGTTTTGTGTTTTAATTTTATGGTCATTGCTACACAACTTTTTTTATTTCTCCACTTTATCTTTACATATAAATTACTTTCCTGTTGTACTACAGGTATAACTGTATGGATGAATTTATTTTTATTATTTGCCCCGTCCTTGCTCAATTTCTTGTGTCCTCTTTAATGCTCTTGAGTTTCCTTCTCGTGGTTTGTTGAGTGGAAAACATATTGTCTAGCGAATGATGAACGTGTAATTTTTCACATTTTTTGTTCTGACTAATGTGTTCCAACTAATGACATTTTTATGGTAGTACCTTCCCCGAAGAGCTTACATGTGTTTTATTTCTTTTTTTTATTTTTTTTACTTGCTATCTCTGGAATAGGTTTCAGGGATTCTTTCTAGGAACATACCATATATCTTTTTATTTTATTTCTCTCTTTTTCCTTTTCTAATTTTTTATTATTATTTCTTTTACCAGTGTCACGCTATAACCATTGACGATACTGATGCCTGGGGCTTACACCTATTGGAGGGTCACAAATCCTTCAATGGATGACAGTATCTTAATTAGTAGATTTTGAGCAGAATTCCATTCCATTTTCGGAGTGGCCTGCGGATTCGGCATTATTGCCCATATTGGGGTTACTTGTATACATGATCGCTGTGACAATAAAGGGACGCCTAAGGCATTGGTTGAGATTGTATACAGGTTGACTCGGGCAATTCTAAATTATTAGGTGTATTTCGGTTTGACGAATAGAGCGGAATCTTCAGTTGAATTGAGCAGACTCTTCATTCAAAATTGTTAGGTGTATATTAAAATATCCTATGGAGGGTAGTTGAATAGAGCAGAATCTTCATTTGAATAGAGCAGAATCTTCCTAACTGGCGAAAATCCATAGGGTATCTGTTCTCCGAGTTCAGGGAACTAGTTTCGCAGCTTCCTGAGCACTTTCAGGGGTAGTAGTCTCCCCTCCTTTGAGGGTTCTACCATTGGAGCGAATCATGGCCAATGGAGCTGCATCTTGGCAGCTAGTAGAGCAGAATCCTAATTGTAGAAGCCTACCCTGGGGAACAGTTTTCTTTTATTAGAGTAGTATAGATACATAATAGCTGACACCATTTACTTTTGTACTTTTTTCTTAAACTCTCCTTTCCTCTTTGTGACTGTCATTTGTCTGTTAATTTAACCTGCGGCAAAAGCATTGAGCTTTCCGCCAATTAGTAATTTTTATTTTGGATCCCTTTGTTGGAGCACATTAACAGATGCATGAGTATGATTGTGTTATGTCTCTGCATGTTTTACTATTAGGATAATCATTGCATGTTTTTGTAAACTGTTAGCACATTATCATTTTTAGATCTCCTTGCTATCCCTGAAGCTGCCTTGTGAACCACTGACCTTGTACCAGGTTCTAGATCTAATCAATATATATATTGCTAATCTAGTTCATTTTCCTATAGCATATATTAAACCAGCTAGTTATTAAGGAATCATTTCTTTAGTTTTAAATTAGTGCTTTAAGGTTACTCTGCGAGATTGCCTATCAACTGCAGTGGTAGTAAATCTCAAAGGAGTGTTTTTTTCCAAGATTGTATATTATTTCATTTAAGCAATGTTTGTTTGATTTATAACGCGATGGTACATACCTGATTGTTTTTGACTTCTGGTAAATTGCTTTCACTAGAAATACAAGCACTTTTTAGTTTTAATTTTATAGGTGTGCGTCCGTGTATGTGTTCTTTGAAAATTGCATAATTATTTCAGATATTTACTATGAAAGGTTCTATATTATATGCCATCAAAAACACTGTTTATTTGTGACGTTGTTTAAAATAACTAGTGCTGATGTTCACTTCCTGGCTCTTTATTGGGGATGTGTTCCGTAAGAATGTATTAAGTATTTTAATTTTTTCTTTTCACGTCTTATCTACAACTTTCAAACTTTCTTCCCTGCCTCTTAAAGATTTATGGTTTTAAGACAGAGTTCCAGCATTTCTGGTTCTCAATAAGGTTTGGAGATTAACCCTTGCATGATTAACCCTTGCATAACATAACTAACTGGTAAATCAGAACTAAAGAAATTCAGGTTGCTATTATTTCAGAGCTATGTTCAGATAAGACTAGCTACAATTGAGAACCGTATCTCTGGAAGCAGATACAGTAATAACCTTCTCTTCCTCCTTTTCCTCTCCTGAAGTATTAATTCTATGAAGACCTATTCCACCAGCATGAAGTTTTAATACGAAAACTTGAACTTACAGTTTTTGCCTGACCCCCCCACTTTGGTGTCAGGTATAGGTATAGACCTATTTTCAGTCACCATTATATCCAATGCTTGCAGTGAGCAGTAAACTCAAATTAGACACAGGAAGCACCGTTATTTCATGATTTCCTTAAGACCGAATGATAGAGATTAACCCTTTGTAGTTCTTATTTTCTCTAAAGTTCATCTTTATATGATGCAGGAATTCATTACGTGTTTCAGATTTTTAATAACTGGATGGGTTATTCTATGATTCTGTGTTATCCTTGTTACTTTGTTTAGAATTCAATTTACAATGTAGGCTTACAAGCTGTTCCATTTATCATACTGGTCCATATGAACATACCCTAAGGGTCAATTTATGCATTTATTGCATTAATAAAAATTATTATTATATCCTTGAATTTTACTAAAATGTTTTAAGAAATGCTCCTACGTGTCTCCTGCTTATAAATTGGCTCCTCCTCTGTATTTAAAATATACTTTAAATTGTAAATTGATTCCTGGGAATATATAAGCTTATTTTTAGCTATCCCTCTGAATGTGAATCTTGATATGCTGTCACGATTTAGGGCCCAAATTGTGAAAGCATAGAAAGGATCAGTTTAAAATTTAATATAATTTTCATTTTCCAAATTGGCTCTGAACTGTTACAGAGGACTATAGGTAACTGTCCTTCTCATTTGATCTATTTAAACCTTGTAAAGGTCACGTGAGGAGGCCTCATAGAAATATATAGTTTTTACATCTTTCTTTTCTGATATTGGCTTTTCTCTATCTCTCTAAATATCATATTAAAGGCTGTTGTATTTTCCTAAGAGCAGACTCTGACCACAGTGTTTCCTCAGACTCTGCTGACTTCCTGTGCCAGCACCATCAACTCTTCAGAGAAAACTTGTTTTCTACTTGTAATTTGTGATATTATATATTGAGTCTATACTCCACATACTGGTGCACCAAAGAACTAGCAATGCATTCTTTGACTTTTCTTTCTAATGATCCTGTGCTAAGATTTAACTACTAGGCATTACTCGTATCTCATCTCTATTTATTAAGTCCTGTAGGTTGAGTGAAGACTGCAAATCCAATTCCTGATCTACCGCCTCTATTCCAGTTTAGTACTTCTACTGCAACTGACCTCTGGCAAGAAAAAGGAGCACCAACTTCTCCAATGAGAATTTTCTTTTGTCCAAATGATGTCCTTAATTTAGACCTTCTCGGTTATGCTCTTAAATATTCTGCTATATTAAATATTTTTGCAGGCTCATCTTTTCCAGAACTTACATGGCACTTTACATACGAGCTCTCTATTACAACAGACAGCGATCGTGATTCCAGAAGATACTTCCATCACCTGGACTAGTTATGCATTTTAAATTCCTGCACATTAGACTTCTGCTCTGAATATGACTATTTCCTAAGCTACCCTTCTTTCTGAATCATCTAACTCGTAAGTCCTGCTGGCCTCCTGCAGCTGAGGGCTCAACCCTTGGTGAATGGTAGTCATCGTAGGTGAAGATTCCATATCTATTGGCGATAAATGGCGACGCATTGCCCTCCATACATCAATAATTGAACATTTACCATCATCTCTAAATTTTAATTGTTTTTCTCTTTTGTTCCATATACTTTACCTTTGTTATTTGATCATGTCTTTCTAAAAATTACCAATCTGTCTCGCACATTATGCAAGCCAGAAGTGGGGATATATTATGCAAATCCCAATTCCAAATCCCAATTCCAAATCCCAATTCCAATTTTTTTTTTTATTTAATTTTAAGTTGATGGTAGAATAAAGACATGGAAAGATCCCAATTTGTACACCATAAGTACGTCTTTAAGGTCCAAATGATGTTAGATCCCCCAAGGTTGTGGCAATGACCTTTACACCTTGCAAACTACTGGACCACAAGTCTTGGGTCCATGTGAAAGATATACGTGTTTACTCAGCCATAGAACCAGATGTTACCAGTCTAACCATCTCAAGACCGGCCACTTCCTTCAGCAAGCCAGCCTGAAAACCCAGCCCTGTTGGATCTTCCAGAACTCCGTCCAGATTCTTCAACGCTTCCACCGCCTCAACCATGATCGATGAAAGAGAATTTAGAACTGATACTTAATTTGAGAATTACTGTTGCTGTTTATGGACATTATAGATTCATATTATGTTTTATTTTCAGTTTAGCAGCAATCCTGTCTAGATATTGAAAAGGTTTTATTTTTATTTTCCTATTCTTTCCTTTAATTGTTCTAATTGTTTTTCCACGAGTTTCCCCGTCATTTCTGTTTATGTAATTTAAATTGAAGTTGATATTGCTCAGATACAAGGGTAAAATCAAACCCTAATACTGGCTAAGATATCATAATGTAGATGTAAACCCTGTTAGTATCAACCTGTTATGCAATTGTTTAACTTTGGTATAGGCTTACTTGAGCTGCATGTCTTTCTGTAGGTTTGACTAAGCTCCAAGAGGGGTAACGGATATATACAATGCTTCCCATACTTCCAGGTCATTATGCATATGTCAAGATCCATGCATGACCTTGGTTAATATAAATTTTCCTAGGATTGACCATTTTTGCTGTATGAGGCAACCTCATACTTGCTATCCACTTATTAGTGCTCATGATTGGATGCCAATGATGAGTACTAGTAAGGTCCAGGAATCCAGACCTGTTTAAGGATTCTGAATACCTACAACCTTAAACAGCCTATTAGTATGATCCACCTGAAATTGCTATTACCCGCATACCTATATTTCATGGGATTTTGTAAATGAGCTCATGGATTAGTCCCATTCATAAAAACATTTCTCGCTACAGGTTTGAGTAAGTCTCAACCGAAAACTAAACAAATTGTACCAGTTGATCTTAAGACTCAGATAATTTTATGGCCTCATAGAATACCTTCTGGAATGGATGGTACCAAGGTACGTTAACCCTGGTGTCACCCTATGGGATAGGGTGAAGAGGGGAATGTTAATATATGGCCTAGCTTTAAGGCTACCACTGGAATAGTGATGGGTAAAGCTATGCAGCCTAGAAAAGTACTAGAAAAGTACTGACTAGGCCAAAGAACAAGCAAGTGATTTAATATTTGAGAATCTGCAAAAAGCAGGTCTGAATAATGGTACAATTTTTAAATCAAATATAGCATCTGTAATGAAAGATCAGATGAATAAAATGGAGCTTATTAGTTTTGGTATACAATGATACAGAGGTAATACAGAGTTCATGAGAAGGTATGAAAAGTATTGCAGCCGGAAGATGTGAAACTGTTATCTCAACGCTTCCCAAAACATGTTGATAATTAGCAGTAGCTGAGAACGGAAGGAGGTGGGCACATCAGATAGCAGATCGCATGGGAAAGTATGATCTCAGAAAGTGAGAAAGATTAGGAGCAAGGTTTCTCACCATTCACTTCTATGGAGAGGATAGAGTATAAAAGATGGCAGATTTTGGCTTAGTTTGAGAGTCTTCTCCAAAGCTTCTGTCAGACGGCGAAGCTCTGTCCGGTTGTACCCAGAATCTGTCTGCTGAATGTACCTGATTAAAGTCTGATGTACAAATAAAATCCTTATTCGAAATGATGATTTGTGGGCTTAACTTAATGATGAAAGGCTGTAAGTATAAATGCTTCTGCTGTATCAGGCTATCACTCGCTGCATTATATAACTTGTAACCTAAATCCAGTTTGTCATAAGGCTGGTATCTGTTCCTTGCCAGTGCTGAGAGGCGGACTAATGCGGGTCTCTTAGATCTAACGTCTCTTTCAGTGGCAACTCCTCTTAGAACTTCACAACTCCCTGATTGCCCCAGTTCTAGGGCTATTCAGAGATGGAGTCAGATTAAGGTCATTTAAGCCTTCTTGGGGGGGCTCGGGACCCCTTAATTCACGACATTACGGAACCGCAGAGTTCGTTGAATCAGTTGTTGGAGAGTATGCGGGAATATGGGGACTTTTCGGGCTTCAAACTGAATCTAGAGGCTTTAGTCAGTGAAGGGGTAGATCCGGTGATTTGGACTCAGACACAGATCCGTCAAGCACACGAGGAATTTAAGTATTTGGGAGTGCAACTGTCGATGGATCCGGCACAACTATACAGGGTTAATGTCCCTCGTCTGATTGGGGAAACTAAAGCACAACTGGCGGCTTGGGTTTCCTTGCCATTGTCTTTTCTAGGCAGAATACATTTATACCGTATGGTCATATTCCCGAAATGGCTGTATGTGCTGCAGATTTTACCTATTAGGCTGTTGGTTAAAGATCTGAAAGCTCTGCAGAGGCACATAGCATGGTTTTGCTGGGCAGGGAAAAAAATCGAAAATGAGGTGGAAGCATGTGTATGGGGCTCAATGTGAGGGTGGGTTGGGCATGCCGGATTTAAAAGACTATAACTGGGCTTCCATGGCCAGGCATCTGCGAGATTGGGTTCTGCAGTCGACAACCTATACTGATATAGGTTGGGAACAAGCTTTTTTTCGGCCATGGTCTTTAAATTGCTTATTACACTTTAAAAGAGGGAAGATACCAACTCCTTTCAAAGATAGTGTACTATTGCAACCTTTATGTTACACCTGGAGGGTATTATTGGGTTTCTGGGGGCAAGATGTGGAGGCCAGTGTGCTGTTGACGTTAGGGGGGAATGTAGAATTCCCGGCAGGTAGGGAGAATCGAATTTTTAAAGACATGGAGTGGCAGGGAGTGACACTACTGGAGAGTTTTCTTCAGGTAGATGGGTCGCTATTGCCTTATGGGGAATTCGAAAGGAGGTGTGCGGGAGGTTCACTGGCGAGACTGGCCTATTTACAATTGGAACACTACTTCAGAGGTTTGCCCCGGTCTGCACTCACATTGGATTTTGGGAAGAAGATTCGGGATTTTCTGAGGGGGGACGCAGTAGACCAGACATCAATTTCTTGGTTTCATAAGGTATTGAGGGATTTGAAAACCCCAAAAGATATTGGTGAGGTAGAGGGGAAATGGGAGCAAGAGCTGGGGGGGTTCATTTGCTATAGAAAAGGTGATGGCTGCACTAAAAGGGATGACAGGGGTAGTGCATAGTGCGGAACGGCAGGAGTGTCATTTTAAAACAATTCACAGGGCATACTTCTCGGGTAAGCAAGCATGGCATGGAGGGATAGTGGAGGCTGCTAGATGCCGGAAGTGTGGAATGGGCATGCCTTCTTTGGCGCATGGGATGTGGCAGTGTCAGCGTATTCGGGATTTCTGGATGGCTCTCGCCCGGTTTGTATCGAAGATCTTGGGTTGTAGGATACAGTTTACATTTGAACATGTCATGTTTAGTTCGCCAAGAGTGTGGGCGGTGGGAACAAGGGAAGAGAAGTTGTTTCTGAGTAAGTCCTGCATTCTGGGGAAGAAATGCATATTGAATCATTGGTTAATGGACATACCACCCTCCTATTGGTACTGGAGGAATAAGTTGCACGCGCTTATGATATGGGAGGCCAGGGGCGCCCAATTTACTCCGAAAAGGAGGAAGCACTTTATTAAAACATGGACAGCATATTTGAATGTAGTAGCTCCCAGAGCTAGAAGTCAGGTGTTGAATGAGCTGGGTTGAGAGCTGGGTTGTGGAGTTTGGAGTGAATGATGAGGTAGGGGGGAAGTAGTGAGGGGGGGAAGGGGGTGGGTGAGGGGGGGTAGGTTGGGTGTTAACTCTGAGATGAGAACCGCTGACAATTGATGTTGTGGAGTCTGAGTTATTCCTTGAGTGTGTTGATTTCATTAATAAAGCTGTAAGACTCCTATAAGAGGCAGTGGTATTAGATGAAGGGTTATAAGAAACAAGGCCCTTTGCAGTAGGTCATGTCATTAAGTCACTGCCTCATGAGAAGGGATGTTGGATGATCTGCTGAGACTTCCTTATTACCAGATACCCTGAATAGCATATCATACATGTTGTTTCATTCTACAAGGATGGTTTACTTTAATAAACTTCAGGGGAAGGATGGGTAACGGTGGGGGAGGTAGGAGGGGGGATAAAATATAAATATTTATGTGGTGACTTTGCATGATCTGTACAAGCTCTGATACTATTTTATTTATTTAAGTTACATTTGTACCCCCGCTTTCCCACTCATGGCAGGCTCAATGCAGCTTACATATACAGGTACTTATTTGTACCTGGGGCAATGGAGGGTTAAGTGACTTGCCCAGAGTCACAAGGAGCTGTGCCTGAAGTGGGAATCAAACTCAGTTCCTCAGTTCCCCAGGACCAGAGTCCACCACCCTAACCACTAGGCCACTCCTCTACTCCAAAAAAGATTTAAACAGATGACACAAAATTATTCAGGGTTGTCAAGTCGCAGGAGGAGTGTGAAAGATTACAGGAGGACCTCGCGAGACTGGGGGACTGGGCGTGCAAGTGGCAGTTGAAGTTCAATGTTGACAAGTGCAAAGTGATGGCATGTGGGTAAGAGGAACCCGAATTACAGCTATGTCATGCAAGGTTCCGCGTTAGGAGTTACGGACCTAGAATGGGATCTGGGAGTCATCGTGGATAAGACATTAAAAACATCTGCCCAGTGTGCTGCGACAGCTAAGAAAGCGCACAGAATGTTGAGTATTATTAGGAAAGGGATGGAAAACTAACACGAGGATGTTATAATGCTGTTGTATCGCTCCATGGTGTGACCGCACCTTGAATATTGTGTCCAATTCTGGTTGCCGCATCTCAAAAAAGATATAAAGGAATTAGAAAAGGTGCAGAGAAGGGCGACGAAAATGATAAAGGGAATGGAACGACTTCCCTATGAGGAAAGGCTGAGGTTAGGGCTCTTCAGCTTGGAGAAAAGGCGGCTGAGGGGTGATATGATAGAAGTCTACAAGATAATGAGCGGAGTAGAGCAAAACCAGGGGACACAAGATGAAACTAGAATATGGCAGATTTAAAACAAATAGGAGAAGGTTTTTCTTTACTTAGCGTGTAGTTGGACTCTGGAACTCGTTGCCGGAAAATGTAGTGACAGCAGCTGACCTTACGGAATTTAAAGGGGGTTTGGACAGATTCCTGAGGGAAAAGTCCATTGAACATTATTAATTTTTTTTTTTTTTTTTGGGGGGGGGGGGGGGGGTTCCGGGTTCTTGAAGCTTGGATTGGTCGCTGTCGGAGAAAGGATGCTGGGCTTGATGGATCCATGGTCTTTTCCCAGTATGGCGGTGCTTATGTACTTATGACCTTTCCTAGGTGATGCTACCCCTGTGCCCACCCAACGCAGCTAGACAACATTTCTATGTTGTGGGGTAACACCGCTCCCGGAACCCCACAACGGGCCAGAAAATGGATTTCCGCTTGTCCCTATGTCCGACTCCTGCCTCCCCTCCTACCCTGTCTCCACACCTCCTCCCCGTACTACCACTGCAAAGGATAAAGGGGCTGATACCAGCATGTTCCCCCCTCCCCCACTCCCTTCCCCAATATCCCCTTCCTTCCTTCCTTACCTCCCTCCCCCTCTCACCCTGCTCTTCCCCTCCCTCCTGCCCCATGTCCACTAACCCTGCTATACTCAGTTCACTTGTACCATTTCTGTCTCTTCCCCTTCTGCAATGTCTTGCTTCAAGTCCTCTTCCAGTTGCTGCTGTTCCCAACCTGCACTCGCTCCCTTGCTCTGCAACTGTCCCACTCGGACCCAGTCTGAGCTCTGCCTCCTGTTGCAGCTGATGCTCTCCACCATGCACTTTCTCTATATCTAGCACTGTCTTATTCGGTCTGGGTCTTGGGTCCGCCTCCTGGTACAGCTGACACTCTCCTCCATGCACTCTCTTACTCGGTCTGGGTCTTGGCTCCGCCTCCTGGTGCATCTGACACTCTCCTCCATGTTTAGAAAACAAGTCCTAGTAGGTCCTAAGTCTCGTTTGTCAGAATAGGTGTTTTAAAATACTAGGGTTTTGATATACCACACCACTTGAAAAAGTGATTATTTACTTTCCTTTACAGAAGAAAGAAAGAACTTATCAAATTTAACCAAAAATGGTACAAGTGGAACCAGAAACAAACTTCTTTTTATTGGCCAGCAGATGGCTCTTTTCAGGGTTCCCTCCTGAAACAATTAATTGATTAAAAATAAAAAGGGTAAATCCCATTTGAAATATTTACCAGGTATTAATAAATGGATTTTGGTGAGTGAAAAATTGCTTGAATCCCTGAGTCTACCAGACTCAGCTAAATTTCCACCACCACCAACCAACCCCTCGTGTCCTCCTCCATATGAGCAGGCATCAGTGAATCCCTTGTCACAAACTAAGCTGCTTCCCTGTGGTACAGCCGTAGGATATAAATAACTTTCTCCTGATTGGCTCGATATGTCTGACACTTTAAATAAACCTAATCTATCGGTTCTGCTTAAAAGAATTGTACAACAGTTAAAATAGAAGGTGTGGTTGACTTGAACATCTGTTTGTTTTGTTTTTGGTCCTATATTCTCTTCCATCTTGGAAAGGGAAGAATGAAGAGGGACTCATCTGCTACTAACTTAATCTCTAGTCCTTTATAATAAAAAAAAAACTTTCTTTTTGAGCAGGGCCTGCTTCGCTTTGGGGCAGAGATACATTCTTTCTTTTGTTCTCCTTTACAAGCATGGCCTTGGCACAAATGATTTATGGCTGTTCTGTTTTGCAGAGGGATACTGAGGTGTATTCCACAGCCTGTTTATTTCAGCAACATTCTTTTGTGGAGTGCCCTGTCTTTAGTTACTTGATAAGAGAGAGCTGTTTTGTGTACTTTTTTTGCAGTTGATTTGGGAATAAAAAAGCCCTTTCTTTTTTGCTTCTTGGCAGTTGTTGTCTGGATTTTAAGCAGACACTGCTGCGTTCCTTTGCTATGTGTGGGCGTAGACTTTTTTCCTTTAGAGGAATATTAGCTGCAGCCATTTTAGCCACATACTTTTGTTTAACTTGCCCTGTTTTATAGCACTCAACTTTTACCATTATACAAGAATCAGAATCCTGAACTCTATTGCTAAGACTTTTTCTTTGAAATAGATATTACTTATGTCCTGCAGTGAACTTCCTTTGTTACAGTGCCCTTGTTCCCGTTATGATTTTTTCTTACTCAAGTCTTATGGGATTATTCGGCTGTCCCTATTACGGCTGATAGTATGTGGAATACCATTCTTTCCCACTGCTTTGTGTTTCAGGGCCCGATTCACACAGCAGAGGAGGAATGTGATTTATATTTAAAATATAATACAATCTTTAATTTCTAAATTTGTTCATAAGACTTGCAGACGTTTATGTGCTATTTCTTGCCTGATCTATGTGACTTTTGTAAAGGTCAGCCAAGGATGCACCTCTGTCTACTTCATTAGGATTTGTACACACAATGTTTGTCTAGCATAATATTCAATGTGTTTAATTCTTAGGTCTCATGATAGAGGTATATATTTGTGTATGTTCTGTACCCCAGGTAACTGAGATTTCAGAGAAATAACTCCCAGGAAAAGTGTATCTAGATGAGCTTTTAGATTATGAAGTTGCTTAGTTTTTATGTACCTTGCATGACTGTATTTTGTGCTATTCCACAACAAAGGACAGTGCCTTTCTAGGCAACTGCCAAGTTTACCCTAATCTTTTCAGTTTTAATTTTACTGGCTTAACTCTAATATTTGTTTGATGCCATTTTATTTCAATGTTTTCTTTTGTATACAATTATATTCCAGTGTTTTCTTTTGTATGTATGATTTCTAGATAACAATTTTGTTTCCCTGCTAGGCTTGCTAAGAATTCTACAGTTTTACTTTCAGGATGTTTGTGTCCACATTTCATTATAACAATTTAGAAACTGTGGTCAAACATGTTCATGTGAAAAAATGATATGGCTAGCCCAGTGGAATATACAGAAATATTTTCTTTTTACTTATTTCATTGCACTCCACAGAGATTTCTGATCAGCTGCAGAGATACGGAATCTCAATGGAGCATTTAAACAGTACTATTGTATATTTTTTCTCTTCCTCCTGGAATAGCTATCTCATATACTTCTAGCCCTAGGACACTGTTTTGGTAATTTCTTATGCATATGCCTAGTACTGCATTTCCATAGCGTGATCTAATTTACAACCTTTTAATTCTTTGTCTTTCATTCTGTCCTTATGTTACCCCTTACATACAAATATCTCTGTCTTGTGTTTTCCCAGGAAAATGCCAGCCAGAAAGGGGGATGGTAGTAAATGTATTAGTTACAGCTAAAGTGTAATGTTTTCACATTCCATACAGAATTATGGTCTCTTTTTTTTAAGACTATACTTTTCCTTAAAGATGCTTTTATTTTGAAGTCCCATCTTGATTATGTAACTCTTTGTAAAGGATCGACTGTACTTTGCAAGTGAGAGTCATCAACACAGGATTTACAACAGTCCTGCTGAAATTTTGAGAAACTGTCTCACAGGAAAAGTAAATCTAGATGAATGTTTAGATTAAGAAGAAGTTAAGATATTTTGTGTACCTTGAAAGAAAATGTTTTGTACTGCCCCAGAAAATTGGTTTAAATTACTTTCTCTTTCACCATATTATTTCATAAACAAGAGGGATGCTTTAAAATAACATATATACAATTTTTGATGATCCTTGTAAACAGATGTCATGTTAAATTATTTTTCCCTCTTTGTTTCTATATTCTTTATGCCCTTTGTTTAGTATAAATGGAGAAACTGTGCTCCTAACTGATTACTTAATGCCCTAATTTTCTTTATGTCCCCAAATTTCCACACTGTTGACAATTGGATGCTGATGTGATTTTTTATTTTTCCCTAATTTGTTTTTCTATTAATGACAAGACCTGATTACCCAGAAAACTGCAATGGTAAAGATTTAAAATTATGTTTTGAATTGAATGGAGAAACCTTGTGAAGAAATTGGAAGCAATTTCCCAATCAGTTTTGGAAAATTTTATGTAGAAAGTTACAGAAATGTTTGGACAAATGAGAAGGTCTATTTGTAGTGAGCTAGAAATGGGCCAGTTGTGTGAACTGTTTATCAAATGGCAGGAGTGCATGCTAATATACTAAGTAGCATGTCTAGAAAATATACTGTAAGTTAGTTAGAAGGTCTGTGGAAGTGAATATATATGGAAGTGTTTGAACAGAAATATATATATGAATTATGATATACTCTTTTGCGTTAGGCCAGAATAGCAATTGATTTTATTCTGAATTAACTATCACTAGATCTGTATAAAGCATAAAATCTGAGCTTAGAATTGAGCTGGCATTTTGTTAAGGATTTGACCAGACATTAAGTGAATTGTTATCCTTTATGACCTGAGGCCTAGACAGAGGCCCTCATTGCCCTGCTCTGTTTAATTGTTATTGTTTGGAGTCATTTTTTTAGGTTCGTAAAACTGTCCTTTCACCTTAGTTGACACCTTCCAGTACAAGCAGGACATCACATCATTTGAACCCTGACTGTGTGACCACTGCCAGCACTAGTCTTCGCTGCAATTGTGTTAGGACTGGTGTTTCACAATTCCAGACTCAAGCCTGACCACTGTAGTCTCCTCTGTCCTCAGGACTGTCTGCCTATCATTGCAATGAACTTTTTTTTAAGGGACACTTCCTGGAGTGCTTTCTGGTTGTGAACAGTTTTGGACTTTTTCTCATTTTCTTCTTCCTGTACTTAGTATTTGGTTTTCTCGGTATTTCTCTTCTTTTGTTCTGGTGTCTTCATGTATTATATCATGTTGCAAGAAATATGCTACTAAGGTTCTCATTGTTAATGGTCCATTCATTCCTCATGACATGCTTCCTTTAATTAATGCTCCTTCTTTATAGTATCAACCTCTCCTACAAATTCTTTTTGTCCCATTACTTTAATTTTTTATTAATTTTACATATACTGTTTTTTTATTAACCCTTGTGACCTTTGTCTCTGAGCACTTGGTACGGTACTCTCTGAAGAACCCAGTCCCTCACCGCTTTGTGTGTGAAAGGCCACAGGCTCTAAGCCCTTTTGGCCTTTCAAGAGGGATATTTTTACTCTCTTCCTGTAGCTGCATGTAACCTACAGTGCTTTCTCAAGAAAATGTAACCCTATATTATTTTAAAATATCCAATACCAACCCTACTAAGTCACGGTCTGAAGGCCTCTTTAATTTAAGTAATGTTCCGGTTAAAATATTTAATGTAACTACTTTAAAAGAGACAATCTTTTTAGTAACAGGCTATGGAGACACGAATAGTTGGTTAGATTGGGTTAGATATGCCACTAACCCCACGTTGTTCCCTTTCCACTTACCTGGCATAATGACCCTAATGGCATGCTTTGTATTCTGTCACTTTTCAGCAATTTACCTATTGTTAATACTATATTGCTGCTATAGGAGTCCCAAGGTGGGTGCCAGATGAGTTAAAAGCTAGAAACCAGATTGCTGCAGGATTTGAATTCTCACTGTTTTGGTGGTCAACTATAAATAAAAATGTTGATTGGATTAATTATATATAGTATAATCAACAACATTTTATCAATTACACTAGAGATGCTATCAAAGGTATTGCTTCACAACTTGATGCTACATCATGGATGGACAATGCATTTGGAAAATGGAAAAAACTTTATTTTGTCTAATTTAACCACTATTATTATTGTCATTGCAATTTTTGTTTTATTTGGCTGTTGTATTATACCATGTGTACGTAGTTTAGTGCAATGCCTTATTGAAACTGCGTTAACTAAGAAAATGACTGCAGAACCTGCTTATGTATTGTATGAGCATTTAAAAGTTAGAACTACTGATAGTGATGATATCTATGTATAATCTAGCTAACAACTATTTAACCATTGCACACTCGTAGATAATTAAAGATGTTGTTCACATGTGTTTTAAACATTTTTAAATATTTAGTTTAAGTATACTATAGCATTAATGTATTAGGAACATCCAGATATGTGCCTGACCGTGTTAGTTGTTTCTGCCTACCTGTCGTGAACATGACAGAGACGAGGGCTCGCACCTGCGCCTTGCTGGGCGGCCGAGCAACCCTGAGGCTTCACCTGTGGTGACCGCCGTTCCCCAAGGATTGAGTCCCCAGGTGCTGGCGGCTGACAGGCCTTCCGGATACAGGCAGGGGTCAGAGGTGACGAACTCAGGAATGCCAGACCTTCCTCCTGTATTAGACCTGGGCAGTCCCTTGAGGCTAAAAGTGCTGAAAAGTGTGTCTGAATGATGCGGCGTTGTAACTGCCTCCCCTCACCCAATCCCTCAAGCACCGCTGAAAGCAGGAGGCCACGCTGTCTGCCCAAGCCGGCCTCCCTTCCCATAAGACCCCTCCCAGATTTTGTTGGAAAAAGAAACAACTAAAATGTATCACGGGATTGACCATTCCCAACCCCCCTTTCTCCCTTTTGGGCAAATATGTCATCTCTCTCCAGATAATATTCATTCTGTTTCCCCATAGCTGTTGGAAAAACAAGCTGTATACTCTGGCATTTAATCATATAGGCAGTAAACAGACCTTGGATATGATCAGGAGAAGGGGTATCTGATAGGTCTTAATGATGTGCAGTTTATATGATTTCCACTGGGCCAACCTTTCCTCGACTCTCCCCAGCCCCTTCTCCCAGTTGAACATGTCATAGTCCTGTCTGCCTACCCAGAGACCCAGGATCAGTACTCCCCTGCTACTGGGTATTGACCGGTTAGTTTAAAAGTTGATCTACCCTATCCTACCCAAATTGCAGAGCTCTTACCGTGGTTTATCCGGGCCTGCACTCGCTCGGCTCCCTCCTTGCTACTGATCACTATTGTGATATCATCTGCGTAGGCAACGGATCACCATGTGTGGGGACCCACCGAGACAACCTCTAGTTGACCACTAAACCCTCTGCTCAACCATCTTAGGAATGGATCTAAGGAAAGGACGTACAGTAAGGGGCTGAGGGGGTACCCCTGCCGTACCCCTGACTTCACAGCAAAGCTCTTGCCTACCCAGCCATTTATCAGAGTGTTGCTCCTTGCATCATGATAGAAAGTCTGGATCCACCCTATAAAACAGTTGGGTATCCCATAGCACTGGAGCACTAGTCACAGGTACTCATGGGACACCCTGTCGAAAGCCTTAGACTGATCAAGGGTCAGTAAATGCTTTCCCTTTGTCCCACCTTGACTCCTTTCCACTATTTCACGGATGGTACAGACTACTTCCACTGCCCCTTTCCCCTTCACTGAGCTAAACTGTGCTGGAGACAAGAGACCACCCATTGCTCCGGCCAGACAGCTGTAAATAATCCTGGCCATTATTTTCCTATCTATATTCAGAAGATTTATGGGTCTCCAGTTCTCGAAAGGTTCCATATTTCCCTCCTCCATGAGGAGAACCAAAATGAAGCACCACTGTGAAGGGTGCCAAATGCCCATTCTGTAAACAATTATTAAAAATTGCAGCTAAGAATGGAATCAGGACTGCACGGAATTTTTTGTAGAACTCCGGGGTTAGCCCATTGAGACCCGGAGTTGTGCATTCTGATAGCGTATCAATAGCATCATCTATCTCCCCTGTGATAATGGGCCTGAGCAATTGTTCCATCTCCCCTTCCAAAACCATTTCCAAGCCTGGGGCACTCTGCACGTATGATAGCATGAAACTGGAATCCAAGATCTCTTCCCCCCACAATTGGGTGTAATACCGAATGACCCTGGCCTCGATTGAACATTGGTCCGTCAATCGCTGCCCTGCTTCATCTCTCATACCATAGATGACCTTGAGGGGCATAATTGAAAGGAGCGCCAAGTTTTCCTGAGGACGTCCTTGCAGGATGTCCCAGTGAAGGGGCGGGGAAACCCGTATTATAAAAACAAGATAGGCGTCCATCTTTCGTTTTGATAATACGGTCGGGGAAGCCCAAATCTTGAAATTTAGGTCGACCTTAAGAGATAGTCATCTCTGATTTTCGGCCATAATGGAAACCGAGGACGCCCATCTCAAACGACCAAATCCATGCCATTTGGTAATGGGAGGAGCCAGCATTCGTAGTGCACTGGTCCCCCTGACATACCAGGGCACCAACCGGGCAGCCTAGGGGGCACTGCAGTGGACCTCACAAATTGCTCCCAGGTGCATAGCTCCCTTATCTTCGGTGCTGAGCCCCCCAAAACCCACTCCCCACAACTGTACACCACTACCATAGCCCTAAGGGGTGAAGGGGGGCACCTAGATGTGGGTACAGTGGGTTTCAGGTGGGTTTTGAAGGGCTCACATTTACCACCACAAGTGTAACAGGTGGGGGGGGGGGGGTGGGCCTGGGTCCGCCTGCCTGAAGTGCACTTCACCTATATAAAACTGCTCTAGGCAGGGCCGGTCTTAGGCAGAGGCGACTGAGGCGGCCGCATAGGGCATCGCGCTTAAGGGGCCTCACGCGGCGCGCCTGAACTCTGCCTCTCCGACCCCCGCTCGCTGCTTGGACCGCAACCATCAATGATCCGATCCCACTGCTCGCTCGTCGCTTCGGACTGGACCGCGATCATCACTCGATCCTGCCACCCCCCCCTCCCCGGCTGAGTCCGCCGACAGCTCCCGCTCCGCTCCCACCTCCCAGTCCCACTCCCAGGAGGCCAGGACAACGACGACAGATTGCAGCGTAGCGACGGCCCGCCCCGCCCCGACAGATAGACAGTTGCAGCAGCCACAGGCTCGACGGCTTCGCTCACCCCAGCTTTTCCCTTCCGCCTTCCTGCCTGCCTTCTGATGATGAGTACTTCCTGTTCCCGTGAAGGCGGGCGGGAGTCGTTGAGCGGGAAGGGAAAGGAGCTGGAGAGCATGGTCGGAGGTGAGCAGCCATCGGGAAGGAGCTGGAACGTCGTTGTGGTTAGAGCGAGGTGAGCAGCCAAAACCAGCCATCCAAGGGAAAAGGAGCTGAGCTCAGACCATAGTAGTTCTTTAAATTAGAAAAACTGTCTGTCGAAGTGTAAGTGGGCAAAATCGACCTTTCTGTCTGGAGGGAGGGTTCGCTGGAGAAATGAAAAGAAGTTCTGGACTGGTATCATAGCCTGCAAAGAATTTAGTTTTCTAGAACCAGGACAACTCTGGAAACTCTGCACTGCCATCTACCTTTGTTCCCAGTCCCCTTCTCCCTGTACTCATCCATATTACAGCCCCCCCCCCCCTGTACAGATACCATCCATATTTATTTTTTCAAGTCCTCCCTCCCTTCCTGCCTGCACCCACACTTTATCCACCTTACAGCCCCCCCTGGCTGCACCCACCCTTCACCCACCTTACAGTCCCCCTCCTTCCTCCATGTACACAGATACCATTCATCTTTTTCCAGTCCCCCCAACCCCTGCACTCACTGGTCCAGCACTGGAGGAGTGCAAATTGGGAGTACCTCTTAGGACAGAAAAGAACCCCACTCTTCCCTGCCCACTGCTACTGCTCTGGCCGCCGGTGTCCGCCTCTTCAGAATGTCCACCGAGTCTTCCTGTGGCAGCCTCACAAGATTGGCGCTTGAAGTCTCAGTGGGCATTTTGAAGAAGTGGTGGTACCAGCAAGCAGCAGCAGCAGTGGGCAGGAAAAAGTACTACTATGTCACGTTCTCAAAACTGGAAACTAGGTTGTGAGCCCTTGGGCCACTGCTGAGGAGCGGCAGTGGCAGGCAAAACCACCCCACACTGGAGACTAGGCAAATCTCAGGCAAGCAGTAGGCTTCACCTGCACTTGGCCACTTTTCACCCAGAGTTGAGCTCTGGGCCTCAGGTGGCCGGCAGGACAGGACTGGATAACAGCAAGGCAGTACAGGGACTGAGGGTCAGAGGGGAAAGGGAGGAACATAGGCAGCAAGGCAGGAAACTGGGCTAGACAATACAACACAAGGCAGGGACAGGACAAGCTAGGGGACACAAACTGGAAGCTGCAAGCAGCCACTGAAACAGGGAACAAAACACTGACTAACAAGACACAGAACAAAAAGCTGCAAGCAGCCACAAAGCCAGCACACAAACAGAAACTAAACACTGAGATACAAACAAGAAATAAGGCTAGGAAAACAAGTAAAACCTAAACTAAACCAAACACAGATTAACTAGAAACAGGCAAGAATCAAGGCAAGAATCTCAGACAAATAACTGGACTAGCAGAAGTGCACCAAGCACCAACATACCAGGGCCTTAGACGCAAGGCAAAGGCAGAGAGGTTCCAAATGGCTAATAAGCCCAGCAGGCAGCTGAGACTCAGGTGCAACAATCACCAGGCAACTAAAGGTCGGGCAGCCTGGAAGATCCGGACTGGACTGAGCTGAAATCTGGAACGGGTGACAGCACACCGACAATCTAATACAGCCAGCACACAGAGACAGAACTAACTCACAAAGAACAGACAGAAGCCAGCTCAGAAGCTGACCACAGGAAATAAGGTGAGTCTGAGAGGGGTCACGGCCACAGACGTGACATACTACTACTACTTATCATTTCTATAGTGCTACTAGACGTATGCAGCGCTGTACACTTGAACGTTGAACATGAAGAGACAGTCCCTGCTTGACAGAGCTTACAATCTAATTAGGACAGACAGGACAAACGATAAAGAGTAGGCCCGAAGAGGCCACTAGACCACCAGGGTGTGTTAGGCCCAGGGAGCGCCCACTGAGGCTCAGGGGGGGGGGGGGGAACAGGGGTGCCGGCCGGCCTTTACCACAGTCTCCATTCTTGCAGTACTCTACTGCACTGCGGAAATGGGGACTACAGTAAAGATTCTGTGCAAAAAAAGTAAATTCTATGTGACTTGGAAATTCTGCGTTGCATAGTCATTTAGCATTTCTATAGCGCTACAAGGCGTATGAAGCGCTGCACAAACATAGAAGAAAGACAGTCCCTGCTCAAAGAGCTTACAATCTAATAGACAAAAAATAAAGTAAGCAAATCAATTAATGTGTACAGGAAGGAGGAGAGGAGGGTAGATGGAGGCGAGTGGTTACAAGTGGTTACGAGTCAAAAGCAATGTTAAAGATTTCAGTCTAGATTTCAGTCTAGATTTAAAGGTGGCCAAGGATGGGGCAAGACGTAGGGGCTCAGGAAGTTTATTCCAGGTGTAGGGTGCAGCGAGACAGAAGGCGCGAAGTCTGGAGTTGGCAGTAGTGGAGAAGGGAACAGATAAGAAGGATTTATCCATGGAGCGGAGTGCACGGGAGGGGGTGTAGGGAAGGACGAGTGTGGAGAGATACTGGGGAGCAGCAGAGTGAGTACATTTATAGGTTAGTAGAAGAAGTTTGAACAGGATGCAAAAACAGATAGGGAGCCAGTGAAGCGACTTGAGGAGAGGGGTAGTATGAGTAAAGCGACCCTGGCGGAAGACGAGATGGGCAGCAGAGTTTTAAACCGATTGGAGAGGGGAGAGGTGACTAAGTGGGAGGCCAGCAAGAAGCAGATTGCAGTAGTCTAAATGAGAGGTGACAAGGGTGTGGATAAGGGTTTTGGTAGAGTGCTCGGAAAGAAAGGGGCGGATTTTACGGATGTTGTAAAGAAAGAAATGACAGGTCTTGGCGATCTGCTGGATATGAGCAGAGAAGGAGAGAGAAGAGTCAAAGATGACCCCAAGGTTTCGAGCTGAGGAGACAGGGAGAATGAGAGAGCCATCAACAGAAATAGAAAACAGGGGGAGTGGGGAGGTGGGTTTGGGGGGAAAAATGAGAAGCTAGGTTTTGCTCATGTTTAATTTCAGGTGGCATTGAGACATCCAGACAGCAATGTCAGACAAGCACGCTGAAACTTTGGTTTGGATGCAAGGTGAGATATCAGGGGTAGAAAGGTAGATTTGGGAGTCATCAGCATAGAGATGATAGGAAAAACCATGGGATGAGATTAATGAACTAAGGGAAGAAGTGTAGATAGAAAAGAGGAAGGGACCAAGAACAGAACCCTGAGGTACGCCGACAGACAGAGGGATAGAAGTAGAAGAGGATCCACCAGAGTGAACACTAAAGGTGCGGAGGGAGAGGTAGGAAGAGAACCAGGAAAGGACAGAGCCCTGGAATCCAAGTGAGGACAGGGTATCGAGAAGTATGCTGTGATCGACAGTGACAAAAGCAGCGGAAAGATCAAGAAGAATGAGGATGGAATATTGACCTCTGGATTTAGCCAGTAATAGGTCATTGGAGACTTTAGTAAGCGCAGTTTCGGTTGAGTGGAGAGGGCGAAAACCAGATTGTAGTGGGTCAAGAATAGAATGTAAGGAGAGAAAATCAAGGCAGCGGTGGTGAACAGCACTCTCAAGTAATTTGGAGAGAAAAGGGAGGAGGGAGATGGGTCGGTAATTAGAGGGACAAGTAGGGTCGAGTGAAGGCTTCTTAAGGAGAGGTGTGACCACAGCATGTTTAAAGGCAGTAGGGACAGTTGCAGTGGAAAGTGAGAGGTTGAGAATGTGACAGATAAAAGGAATAAGAGCAGGAGAGATGGCATTAAGAAGGTGGGTGGGAATGGGATCAGAGGAACCAAGTTTGATTCCCACTACAGTTCCTTGGACTCTGGGCAAGCCACTCTAACCCTCCATTGCCCCAGGTACCAATTAAGTTACCTGCATATAATGGGACCTATTTACAAAGCACGCTAGCGTTTTTAACATGGTCTGCATAGGGCCCCGCACTTGCTAAGACCGGCCCTGGCTCCAGGGACCTGAATATTGCTGTGATGGAGCTGGGTATGACATTTGAGGCTGGCAAAAAATATTTAACAAGTTTTTTATAGGGTGGGAGGGGGTTGGTGACCACTGGGGGAGTAAGGGGAGGTCATCCCCGATTCCCTCCGGTGGTCATCTGGTTAGTTCGGGCACCTTTTTGAGGCTTGGCCGTAAAAAAAATGGACCAAGTAAAGTCGCCCAAGTGCTCGTCAGGGACGCCCTTCTTTTTTCCATTATCAGTCGAGGACGCCCATGTGTTAGGCATGCCCCAGTCTTCCGACACGCCCCCGTGAACTTTGGTCGTCCCCGCGACGGAAAGCAGTTGAGGACGCCCAAAATTGACTTTTGATTATGCCGATTTGGGCGACCCTGGGAAAAGGACACCCATCTCCCGATTTGTGTCGAAAGATGGGCGCCCTTCTCTTTCGAAAATAAGCCTGCTTGTGTCCTACTGCTACCTTGCAATTCTGGAAAAGGTCCAGGGAATATTGATGCCCATATTCCCTTTCCAGAAGCAAAGAAGTTATCGATCATATTGCAGCATCCTCAACTGGGCCTGCAAAGCTTCTATCTCTCCTTTCTCCAGTTGGTTGAAGACTGCGTGACACAAAATGGTAACCCTAGCTCTCACCCTACTGCACCTGGGATTGTTCTCTCCGGTTGCAGTACTCTGTGGTGAGTCTGTTTCTCTCTAGTGTTTCTCTGTGTGTTTTGTGGTGGCCTTGTGTTCAGCCTTCTGTTAATGCTCAGGTATTAGGTTGTGGTTGTAGCCTAGCTTTGTGTTCTGCCTTGTCTGTCTTATTTTATGTCTCTAGTTCCCCTCTGCCTTTTCCCTCAGTCCCTGTTTGTGCAAGCTTGTTGTTATACCCTGCTACTTGAGGAAGTACCCTCAGTTCTGAGTCCTGATTCCTGGTCCCTGTTAGTCAAGCTTGCTTTGGAGTTCTATTCCCTGTGTGAGTTCCTGTATCCTGTAAGTCCTGCCGGCTGCCCGCTTGTAGGTGCTCAACCCCTAGGGAACGGCGGTCAAGTGCAGGTGAAGTCTTGTTCCAGTCCTGGTGTTCTAGTCCAGTGTGTTCCTGATTTGCTTCTCTATATCTGCAGCCCCTGTCTTGTTGGTGTGTTTAGCCCAGTGCTGGTTGGGGGGTTTTGCCTGCCACTGCCGCTCTACAGCAGTGGTCCAAGGGCTCACGAATTCAGGTTTTCCCTTGAGAGGCCTGACAGAATGCAAAGGCCATGAGCTCGGCAAAATCATTCTTCCAGCGGGGCTTCCGGCTCATGATTTTTTCCCGTGTTGGCAATCTGGGTCTTAGCCCGGATGCAGCTCCTAGTTTGGATTTCTGTCTTGACCCAGTTTCTGATCTTAATTGTTTAATGATGCTTCAGAACTACTGTGATAAACTTTGCTCTGATCCAGCCTTGAAGAATACCCCCGAAGCTGTTGCTGAGAGAGAGCGTGTCAGGCTTGGGTTCTGGATAAATCCAGTGTCTGCTACTGACCCGTCTATCATGCTCTTGGTGAACGCGGCAGACGTTTCTATGATCGAGCCCTGCGGAATACTCCTGAAGCCGACGCTGAAAGAAGGTGTCAGGCCCGCCTGCTGCCTTGGGAGCCCAGTCCGAGTTCCAGTTCCAGCCAAGATGCTGAGTCTCAGCCGAGTTCCCACTCCGGCCAAGATGCTGAGTCCACTCCGAGTTCCAGTTCCAACCAAGATGCTGAGACCTCTCCGAGTTCCAGTCTCAGCCAAGATGCTGAGTCCCAGCCAAGTTCCAGCTCCGTCTGATGCTGAGTCCACTCCAAGTTCCAGTTCTAGCCAAGATGCAGAGTCCTCTCCGAGTTCCAGTTCCAGCCAAGATGCTGAGTCCCAGCCGAGTTCCAGCTCCGGCCAAGATGCTGAGCCCACTTCCAGTTCCAGCCAAAATGCTGAGTCCACTCCTAGTTCCAGATCCAAGATGCTGAGTCCACTCTGAGTTCTTTTTATTATTATTATTATTATTTATTTATAGATTTATATTCTTTACAAGCCATTACAACTTGAGCAGGGAAAAAAACAGACAAGCATAACTTTTAAAAAAATCAAATCTAAATAGAAGAATTACTTTTACAACTTATATTAAACCACAAGTAGTGGGGGGAGGATCCCATTATAAACTCAGGAGATGAGACTTTAAAGAAGAAAATATTTATACTTAAAGGAAAAGGCCTAACACTTTATCTTCCATTATTTTCATAATATTCCTCAAACCATAGATCTTGAATATGCGAATTACGCAGGACCCTTAATAATTTTTTTTGATCGATAAACTGTCTTAAATGTTCTGGATAGAGAAAAACATATTTTATTCCCAGATATTTGATATTGCATTTGCAGGGATAGTTTAAGTTAAATGATGCTCCCAAGGCTATTGTCTCAGTTCTTAACGCCAGGAAAGCTTTTCTTCTCTCCTGGGTTTGCTTGGTAACATCAGGGAAAGCCCATATTTTTCCTCCATAAAATAGTGTTTGCAAGTTTTTCAAGGCTAATCTTCTCACAGCTTCTTGATCTTGTTCAAATATAAATGAAACAAGTAAAGTTTGTCTCTCTGTTACTGATGTTAATGACGTTTCCAATATTTCTGAAATATTCAGTTCCTGAGCTTGTGGTAAAATCTGTAGTTCATCTTTATTCTTCTTATTAGGCAAATAATATATCTTATTTAAAGGCGGAATAGTTTCTGGGGTAAATTTCAAATTCTCAATCAAATATCGTTTAAATATCTCCAATGGAGCATATACAGGCATTCAAGGAAAGTTCAATAAACAAAGGTTTAACCTTCGATTGTAATTCTCAAAATATTCCATTTTACGATGTATAATAGAGTTATCCTTTACAAGTTGTACTGAAGTTTCTTTCATTCTATACATTTCTATATTCATAGAGTCTATTTTCTCATTAACTTTGGTTTTCATGGTAACAAGAGCTGTGGATATGTTTTGAACGGTACTTACTAATGTCTCTATTTGGCCTGCTGAATTCGTCACAGTCCGATCCAGGTGCTGGAGTTTATTCCAAATAGACTCCAGCGTTACCACCGCAGGAGCTTTAACTGTTTCTAATTCAGCCGGGAGATTCGAAATTCTCCGGGCCTCAGTCGGAACATCGTTCTCAGGCCCCTGATGCAGTTGACCTCCGTCTACCTCAGGTGCGGAAGTTCTGCCCCGTCGATCGAGTCCGGCTGGCTGCGGTGGAGGGAAGAGAGTCGGAGGGGACAATGTTGTGTCCAGTCCCAAGGTCTTGGGCTCTTCTTGATCTGAAGACTCAGCGGGAATCTCTCCGACATCAAAAATGGTAGGCTGCCTCGTGGTATATCTCTCTATGCTCTGCTGCATGGGCGATGAAGTTCTGGTCGGCGGGGTACCGACCTTCACGGAGCCTTTCATTTTTGTATGAGGCATTATTATTTAAAGAAGAAAAGAAGAAATATACACTGGAAACTCTGCTAGCACAGAGAGGTCATTCACGAGACACTCAGAGTGCCGCCATCTTGCTCCGCCCACATCCACTCCGAGTTCTAGTTCCGGCCAAGATGCTGAGTCCACTCCATGTTCCAGCCAAGATGCTGAGCCCACTCCGAGTTCCAGTTCCAGCCAAGATGCTGAGTCCACTCTGTTCCAGGTCCAGCCAAGATGCTAAGTCCTCTCCGAGTTCCAGGCCCAGCCAAGACGCTGAGTACGGGCCGGGTTCCAGTTCCAGCCAAGATGCTGAGTCCTCTTTGAGTTCTAGTTCCAGCCAAGATGCTGAGTCCATTCCGAGTTCTAGTTCCAGCCCAGATGCTGAGTCCTCTTCGAGTTCCAGATCCAGCCAAGATGCTGAGTCGTCTTTGAGTTCCAGTTCCAGCCAAGGTGCTGAGTAGTCTTTGAGTTCCAGCCAAGGTGCTGAGTCTACTCTGAGTTCCAGATCCAGCCAAGATGCTGAGTACACTCCTTCTAGTTCCAGCCAAGATGCTGAGTCCAAGCCAAGTTCCAGTTCTGGCCAAGGTGCTGAGTCCAGTGCGAGTTCCAGTGCCGGTCAAGATGCTGGGTCCAGTCCTATACTCCAGGCTCATGTTTTGAAACCCATCAATAGGTTTCACCATAGCTATCCCTGGAAACCCAAAAAAACCCATGGACACCGGGGGAGCCTTGAGGGGGAGGTATTGTCACGATTGTGACTATATTCCCTGTCGGACTTGCTTTGCGGTTCCTCCAGCCAAGCTAAGTCTGTGTGTAAATCCTGAAACCTGTGTGCAAATCGTGAAATCCGTTCCAGTCCAGTCTAATCCATTCCGAGATCCTGTTCCAGCCAAGCCGTGCTCGGCTGTTCTGTTGCTAAGCCCCACCCTGCTGGTGACCTCACCTTTAGTGCCTTTATTACCACCTGGGAACTTCCTAAGTTTGTCTTTGCATCGCTATAGGTCAGTCGGTGTGCTGTTGCACTTCTGCTTGGTTCTGTCTGTGGGCATTTCTGCCTTCTGTTTCAGTGTGTCTGTGTGGGGCATTTCTGCCTTCTGTTTCGGTGTGTCTGTTTGGTCAGTAGTGTTTATTATATTTCTCTTACTTGTAGTTCTTGCTCTGTCTCCTTGTGCTGGCTGCTGCCAGTGTGTGTGTAATTAACTCTCACCCTACTGCACCTGGGGTTGTTCTCTCCGGTTGCAGTACTCTGTGGTGAGCCTGTTTCTCTCTAGTGTTTCTCTGTGTGTTTTGGGTGGCCTTGTGTTCAGTCTTCTGTTAATGCTCAGTTATTAGGTTGTGGTTGTAGCCTAGCTTTGTGTTCTGCCATGTCTGTCTTATTTTATGTCTCTAGTTCCCCTCTGCCTTTCCCCTCAGTCCCTGTTTGTGCAAGCTTGTTGTTGTACCCTGTTACCTGAGGAAGTACCCTCAGTTCTGAGTCCTGATTCCTGTTAGTCAAGCTTGCTTTGGAGTCCTATTCCCTGTGTGAGTTCCTGTATCCTGTAAGTCCTGTCGGCTGCCAGCACCTAGGTGCTCAACCCCTAGGGAATGGCGGTCAAGTGCAGGTGAAGTCTTGTTCCAGTCCTGGTGTTCTAGTCCAGTGTGTTCCTGCTTTGCTTCTCTACATCTGCAGCCCCTGTCTTGTTGGTGTGTTTAGTCCAGTGCTGGTTGGGGGGTTTTGCCTGCCACTGCCGCTCAACGGCAGTGGTCCAAGGGCTCACGAATCCAGGTTTTCCCTTGAGGCCTGACACTACCCCTCTGATTAAAATATCTAATACGACACACCTCCCTATCACCTCTATTTCCCTCATAACCTCCACCTCTCGAGTGGCAAAGAAAATTGTCATCCCTGCGCAATCAGACCAGAATGAGGGCCCCCCTTTCCAATCTCTCTTGGCCCAGTGCAGGAGCTGCAAGGAATCCAGATGAGTCTTCTGTAACAGGATGCAGTCTACCTTGCACTGGGTCAAATCGCTAAAGGCGACAAATCTAGCTCTCTGCCTTTATGCTGGCTACATTCAGAGTAGCAAAGATTAAGGACAAGGCTGCCATGGTTTATTTCTAAATTACTTATCACTCCTTATCTCCTCACTGTAATCCCTCTTCACAGATATTCCCGCCCCCATCATTTCTGCGGGATCCTCTATATTTTTTGTGCCAGTACGCACCGGTATGGCATACTGGCACTTTTTTTTTGTTCCCTGCAGCTGGCCTGCATCCTTCCTCTTGCTACCCTCTTCCCCGATAACCTCCTTTTCTTTAGCGACTCAGCAGCGATTAAGAGAGGCTGCTGGAGTTAGGGCCTTTCCTCTGCGAGTCCCGCCAATGCGGAAACAGGAAGTTGAAACAAAGTACATAAGTAATGCCATACTGGGAAATGACCAAAGGTCCATCGAGCCCAGCATCCTGTCCCCAACAGCGGCTAATCCAGGTCAAGGGCACCTGGCAAGCTACCCAAACGTACAAACATTTTATACAAGTTATTCCCAAAATTGTGGATTTTTCCCAAGTCCATTTAGTAGCGGTCTATGGACTTGTCCTTTAGAAAACCGTCCAACCCCTTTTTAAACTCTGCCAAGCTAACTGCCTTCACTACGTTCTCCTGCAATGAATTCCAGAGTTTAATTATGCATTGGGTGAAGAAAATTTTTCTCCTATTTGTTTTAAATTTACTATACTGTAGTTTCATTGTATGCCCCCTAGTCCTAGTATTTTTGGAAAGCGTGAACAGACGCTTCACATCCACCTGTTCCACTCCACTCATTATTTTATATACCTCTATCATGTCTCCTCTCAGCCGCCTCTTCTCCAAGCTGAAGAGCCCTAGCCGCTTTAGCCTTTCCTCATAGGGAAGTCGTCCCATCCCTGCTGTCATTTTTGTCGCCCTTCGCTGCACCTTTTCCAGTTCTACTATATCTTTCTTGAGATGTGGCGACCAGAATTGAACACAATACTCAAGGTGCGGTCACACATATGAGTTTATCTTGTTGGGCAGACTGGATGGACCGTGCAGGTCTTTTTCTGCCGTCATCTACTATGGTACTATGTTACCATGGAGCGATACAACGGCATTATAACATCCTCACATCTGTTCTCCTTACCTTTCCTAATAATACCCAACATTCTATTCGCTTTCCTAGCCGCAGCAGCACACTGAGCAGAAGGTTTCAGTGTATTATCAACGATGACACCCAGATCCCTTTCTTGGTCCGTAACTCCTAACGTGGAACCTTGCATGACGTAGCTATAATTCGGGTTCTTTTTTCCCACATGCATCACTTTGCACTTGTTCACATTAAATGTCATCTGCCATTTAGCCGCCCAGTCTCCCAGTCTCGTAAGGTCCTTCTGTAATTTTTCACAATCATGTTGCGAGTTAACGACTTTGAATAACTTTGTGTCATCAGCAAATTTAATTACCTCGCTGGTTACTCCTATTTCTAAATCATTTATAAATATATTAAAAAGCAGCGGTCCTAGCACTGACCCCTGAGGAACCCCACTAACTACCCTTCTCCATTGTGAATACTGCCCATTTAACCCCACTCTCTGTTTCCTATCCTTCAACCAGTTTTTAATCCACAATAGGACATTTCCTCCTATCCCATGACCCTCCAATTTCCTCTGTAGCCTTTCATGAGGTACCTTGTCAAACGCCTTTTGAAAATCCAGATACACAATATCAACCGGCTCCCCTTTGTCCACATGTTTGTTTACTCCTTCAAAGAATTGAAGTAAATTGGTGAGGCAAGATTTCCCCACACAAAAGCCGTGCTGACTCGGTCTCAGTAATCCATGTCCTTGGATGTGCTCTGTAATATAGCTTTTAATAATAGCCTCTACCATTTTCCCCGGCACCGACGTCAGACTCACCGGTCTATAATTTCTCAGATCTCCCCTGGAACCTTTTTAAAAAATCGGCGTTACATTGGCCACCCTCCAATATTCCGGTACCACGCCCGATTTTAAGGATAAATTGCATATCACTAACAGAAGCTCCGCAAGCTCATTTTTCAGTTCTATCAGTACTCTAGGATGTATACCATCTGGTCCAGGAGATTTGCTACTCTTCAGGTTTACTGTGAATTCAGTAAGTTTCTCCGACTCGTCCGCTTGAAATACAATTTCCGACACCGGTATCCCACCCAAATCTTCCTCAGTGAAGACTGAAGCAAAGAATTCATTCAATCTCTCCGCTACGTCTTTGTCATCCTTGATTGCCCCTTTTACCCCTCAGTCGTCCAGCGGCCCAACTGATTCTCTTGCCGGCTTCCTGCTTTTAATATACCAAATAAAATTTTTACTATGTTTTTTTGCCTCTAATGCTATCTTTTTTTCGTAATCCCTCTTGGATCCACAACCTTAAAGACCCCATAATATTAGACTTATGCCCACCAGGTTACAAAATTACCCATTGGACAAGAAATGGAAAAAGAGGAGGAAGAATAGCCATAATATACAAATCCGAATTCACCATCACAACAGCAGCTGAATCCATCCACAACTTGAAATTGCCTTGGTAAGAATCAATCACCCAAATTTGCAGGAACACCTTAATGCAGTCATACTTTATAGACCACCAGGCAACTGGCAAGACTCCCAAACACTCTTCATGGACTTTATCTCGAACACTTGTGTCTCTACCTCAAACCTTATCATATTGGGTGACATCAACCTGCACCTTGAAGATCTCACCATAACATGCACCAAGAATGCAAAGATTTCCTACAACTGTGGGATCTTCACGGACCAAACACTCAACCAACCCATATTAAAGGACACACCTTAGACATCATCACACACAAACTTGACCACGACTCAAACCTCAAACCGTGGTCAGACCACTATAAAGCACACATCTCCCTCCAATGGCGAACGAAAAACTCACCTAACAAACAAATAAATACGGAAAACCTACACCACGAGAGGAAAAATAGACCCGGTTATATTCTGGCAACAGATATACCACAACGGATGGACAATAAAAGCAGAAACAAATCAATTCCTCTTAGAATGGGACAACAGATGCAAATCAATACTAGACAGTATCGCCCCAACTCAAACCAGATCCTCAAACAGAAATAACTCAATACCATGGTTCAACGATGAACTGAAAAAACTCAAAACACAAGTCAGAAGATTAGAACTTGCGTGGAATAAAAAGAAAGACGACCCCACACTCAACGCCTGGAAACAACTTCAAAGAAAATATAAATATATCATAAGACAAACCAAAAGATTGTACTACAAAACTGTAATTGGACCAAACTACAAGGACACACAAACTCATCCAACTCGTGAATAAACTAATAGACACCACACCAGTCACAAACAACAGTAAAGACACACCAGGAGCTGACAACCTTGCGAAGTACTTCAAGGAGAAAATTGTACAATTGTGACTTAAAATACCTGTCAACTCCACCAAATACGCCATACTACTAGACTGTCTAGACCCATACCCTGGAGTATACCAGCAGATAGAATTTGGACCGAATTTGAGACACTATTGGATGATCTCATCTCCCAAACGCTCAAAAGATTTGCCAAATCTCATTGCAAACTAGACATATGCCCAAACAACTTTATGACATCGGCCCCTTAACAATTTATAAAAGACCTAACGAACCACTTGAACTTTATGCTACAAAATGGACTCTTCCCAAAGGAGAAAGGAAACATTCTACTCACCCCCATACCCAAAGATCCAAAGAAAAATGCCAGTGAACTAACCAACTATAGACCAGTAGCATCCATTCCCTTAATAATCAAAATAACGGAAGGGATGGTGACCATACAACTCACAAACTATTTAAACAGGTTCTCAATACTACACGACTCCCAGTCAGGATTTCGATCCAACCACAGTACTGAAACAGTACTAGTTACGCTCATGACTAAATTCAAACAAATGATTGCAACCGGCAAGAACATACTATTTCTACAATTCGACATGTCTAGCACCTTTGACATGGTTGATCATGGCATTCTACTACATATCCTCAAGTACTTCGGAATTGGAGGCAACGTGCTCAATTGGTTCAAGGGGTTCCTAACCACACGATCATACCAAGTGACATCAAATTCGATTACATCAGCCTTATGGACACCTGAATGCGGAGTTCCACAGGGATCCCCCCTCTCACCGACCTTATTCAACCTAATGATGATACCATTGGCCAAACTACTATCAAATCAAAACCTCAACCCATACATATACTCTGATGACGTAATGATCTACATCCCATTCAAACAAGACTTAAAGGAAATCTCCAATGACATCAACCAAAGTCTACAAATCATGCACTCATGGGCAGATACATTTAATCTGAAACTTAATGCAGAAAAAACCCAATGCCTAATACTCACCTCTCAACACAACACGAACAAATTCACCACCATCAACATACCAAAACTGAATCTACCAATTTCGGACACCTTAAAAATTCTTGGAGTTACCATTGATCGACACCTAACACTTGAAAGCCACGCGAAGAACACAACCAAAAAGATGTTCCACTCAATGTGGAAATTAAAAAGAGTAAGACCATTCTTTCCAAGGACCATTTTCCGTAACCTGGTACAATCACTGGTACTTAGTCATCTAGACTATTGCAATGCATTATACGCTGGCTGCAAAGAACAAATACTCAAAAAACTCCAGACAGCCCAGAATACTGCAGCTAGACTAATATTCGGAAAATCAAAATATGCAAGTGCCAAACCATTACGAGAAAAGCTACATTGGCTACCACTCAAAGAACGCATCACGTTCAAAATATGTACCCTAGTTCACAAAATCATTCATGGCAAAGCCCCAGCCTACATGTCAGACCTGATCGACTTACCACCCAGGAATGCTAAAAAATCATCTCGCACATTCCTTAACCTTCACTTCCCCAACTGTAAAGGTCTAAAATACAAACTAACGCACGCATCAACCTTTTCCTACATGAGTACACAATTCTGGAACGTGCTGCCGTGCAACCTAAGAACAATCTATTAATTAACCAACTTCCGCAAACTACTGAAGACCCATCTCTTTAACAAGACATACCACAAAGATCAACACATGTGAACTCCCTCACATGTATCCAGAATTGTCTCATAATGTTTTCTTGGTATTTTACTATCATGTTTTAACATTATCATGTAACCCAAAATCCTTCTGTAATACCAAATGTCTATTCTCTTCTATTTCCACTATTCATGATATATTGTAAGCCACATTGAGCCTGCAAAGAGGTGGGAAAATGTGGGATACAAATGCAATAAATAAATAAATAGTTACTTCAAGGTTGATATCAAAACTGATCATATTATGATCACTGTTATCAAGCGGCCCCAGTACCATACGTCCCTCACTAGATCATGTGCTCCACTAAGGACCAAGTCTAGAATGTTTCCTTCTCTCGTTGGCTCCTGCACCAGCTGCTCCATAAAGCTGTCCTTGATTTCATCAAGGAATTGTATCTCTCTAGCGTGTCCTGATGTTACATTTACCCAGTCTATATTTGGGTAATTGAAGTCACCCATTATTATAGCATTGCCCATTTTGTTTGCGTCTCTGATTTCTTTTATCATTTCTGCGTCTACCTGTTCATCCTGGCGAGGCGGACGGTAATACACTCCTATCACCGTCCTTTTCCCTTTTATACATGGAATTTCAACCCACAATGATTCAAAGGTGTGATTTGTGTCCTGCTGAATTTGTAATCTATCTGAGTCAAGGCTCTCGTTAGTATACAATGCTACCCCTCCACCAGTCCGGTCCAGCCTATCACTATGATATACTTTGTACCCCGGTATGACAGTGTCCCACTGGTTATCCTCCTTCCACCAGGTCACAGTAATGCCTATTATATCCAATTTTTCATTTAGTGCAATATATTCCAACTCTACCATCTTATTTCTTAGACTCCTAGCATTTGCATATAGACATTTCAGAGTATGTTTGTTGTTCCTATTGATTTGCCATCTTTTGTCTGATCTTTAGTTGTATTTAAGGGCACCTGGCCTACCACGGTCTCTTGTGTAACCTCACTATCCAGAAACCCTATCTTCCCTGTTTGTGAGGTATCCTTGCAAGATACCTTATCCCGAACCATGCGCTGTTGTGCGATTGTCAGCCTTTCCCCTGTATCTAGTTTAAAAGCTGCTCTATCTCTTTTTTGAATGCCGACGCCAGCAGCCTGGTCCCACCCTAATCAAGAAGGAGCCCATCATTTCGGAATAGGCTCCCTCTTCCCCAGTAGGCAGGACTCGCAGAGGGAAGGCGCCAATGTCGGCAGTATCGCTTAATCGCTGCACTGGCTGATGCTGGGGCCCGGACTCGCAGGCAAGCAGTGGGAGAAAAGGATGGGCGGAAGGAGGAAGAATTGCTGCACATGGATAGCAGGGGAGGACAGGGAGAGAAAATAATTGCTGGACACGGATGGCAGGAGAGGAAGGGAAGGCGAATCACTGGACATGGATGAGAGGGGAGTCTAGGGAAGAGAGAATTGCTGGACATGAATGGGAGGGGAGGGCAGGGGAAAGAGGAGAATCGCTGGACATGGATGGCAGGGGAGGACGGGGCAGGGGAGAATCGCTGGACATGGATGGGAAGGGAGGGCAGGGGAGAGAGGAGACATGCTGGACATGGAGGGGAGGGCAGGGAAGAGAGAATCGCTGGGCATGGGTGGGAGGGGAAGGCAGGGAAGAAAGGAGAAATGCTGGAAATGGATGGGAAGGAGAGCAGGAGAGAGAAGAGAACTGCTGGAAGTAGATGGTTGGGGGAGTGGATGGGAGAGAGGAGAAATGCTGGACTTGGATGGAGGAGAGGGGAGACAGAATTATTGCTGGATATGGATACAGGGGAGGGAAGAGAGAGGAGAAATGCTGGACATGGATGGAGGGGAGGAAAGAGAAAAGAGAAAAGAAGAAGATGCACATGGATGGAGATGAGGGAAAGGGAAGAGAGGAGAAAAACTGCACATGGATGAAGAAAATAGCCAAAAACTGGATCCACGTTATACTTCCTCCAGTCACTTCCACGGAGGAGGACCCAGCTTTTACTTATGGATGTAGGGCAAGAAATGAATTAGAAAGGAGGAAAGTAAAGAAATGAATGGAAAGGAAGCCCTGGATAGATAACAGATAGAGAGCAGCAGAATCAGAGACTGGGACCAACATGATCAGAAAAAAAATCACCAGACAACAAAGGTAGAAAAAATCATTTTATTTTCATTTTAGTGTTTTGAATATGTCCAATTTGAGAATTTACATCTGCTGTCTTATTTTGCACTGGGTATACTGGAGCTGTAACAGTTTACAGAAATTATTTATAATGAAAAAAAAAATCACAAGTTATTTTTTTCTCCTATACTGGTTTAATATTTTCAATGATGCCTGTTTATATGCACCATGGCTGGTATAAGGGGTGTGGCTAATATGGATGTGGCTATCATAGGGGCGGAGACATAGGTGGTGACCCCACCCATAATGAGTACCGGTACCTTTTTTCCTACAAAAAAAGCACTGGCCTTTTGGCAAATGCCCAAGTGAAAAAGATATTTTCACTGTTGCTATGTATCTGTCCTCCTATAATTTCTCTCCCTGAGATGCACAGACATGACTGACCATTTCAAATGATGACCCATTATCTGTCCTAAGTTACAGTGTGTAGAGACAAGCATTCCTATGTCAGGTTTCCATTGGCTGGATGCATCATGTCAAGACACTTCCTGGTCTGTTATAAAAAGTAGACCGATACACATATATAAAAACAAAGAAATAATTTATTCAAACCAAGATAAAAGCAGTACCCGACGTGGCCATGTTTCGCCCTCAGGCTGCGTCAGGGGTAAAACTACAAATAAAAACATAAAAATAGTGATAACATCATCTCAAGTTATGTACATATATATATATATAAAGTCATAACAGCAAATGATAAAATAAAGTACAATAAATACATTACACATTCAAAAGTAAAATGGAGGAGGAGATAAGACAAGCCACTTTCCAAACATATAAAAGTGTATAAAATGTTGGATGGATTTAATCAAATCTAATAATGTATCAATACATACCTAAAAATCAGGGGTGATCAACATACCCCTTCAAAAAAAAAGCCTAAAACAAAATTTAAAAGATATACATTAATCCCATCTTGATCAGCCCATGTATCACAAACTCTACATCTCACCAGTCAGCTCAATTAAAATTCTCATCATATCAACAATTGACTATATTTCATGATGTAAAGCATTCAATTACTCACTGTTATAAATCTTCTACAAATAGACCACCTTGAATCCTAAACCTTTATCAGCCTTTACTATATAACATCATCAAAAGACATGGCTGCATAAATGAAACTAACTTTCAAAAGACCATAACTCATTCTATAGTAAATATACTTATACATCTGCTTTACTCAATGCTGCCATCTCCCATAACATCACATAGATTAAAGCTGACTACTTGTCAGCAGACACTGCTCTGGATCAAAATGCAACAGCAATACTATCTGTGCTGTGGCTTCCCTTTTTTTTTTTTTTTTTAAGAGAAAACACTCTATTTCTCCCTCAATCACCAAACAAGCTCATTCTTACTAGATATACTTGTACATCTACTTTACTCCATGCTACCATCTCACAAACATCACATAGATTCAAGCTAGCTACTTACTGTGCTTGTTAACAGACACTGCTCTGGATCAAAGTGCAACAGCATTACCATCTGTGCTGTGGCTTGCTATTTTAAAACCTCATATCCAGGTCAAAGGTCATCATTAGTTACTAAAAAAACGTCAAAAACTAATACCTTCACATCATTCAATTCTCAACACATACCTATTGAATAAATAGTGACAAAAAGAATAATCTATCTTAATAAACAAACTTTTAATCACTGCCAAACTGATAACATCATGACATCATAATGACAGACATCAAGATAGGTTGTCACCTTTAACTCAAGCTTAGCTTCACTCTCACAATAGCACAATGTGTAATGACCACAAGCTATGCTTCCAACATGGTAACGCTTATATATCAAATTGGTGTCTGAAACACTTTTAATCCAAAAAAATGTGATGAATTGGACCATTTCCTTGATCCATAAATAATATAAAATAATTTTTAAAAAATTGTCTATAAAAATACTGTGTAGTCATTCTCCTGATTCAGTCCAAAGGGTTTCACTGTGTTGAATTTAAAAATCATTCTTTGCTCTGCTTGTAATAGTTGCCTGTCTGTATCTCCACCTCTCCAAAATGTTTTAATTTTTAATAATACAAGAAACTTTAATTCTTCAAAAGAGTGCTTCAAGTCATATACATGTTCAACTAGTGGTTTCTCCTGTATATTTCTCTTTATAGCACTTTTATGCTCAGCAATGCGTTTGTTAAATGCTCTCATAGTTTTTCCAATATACACAAGTCCACATGGACAAATCACTGCATAGACCACCTGTGCAGTCTTACAGTTGGAGTATTGCTTCAATTCATATCTCTCTCCTGTCATGGGGTGAATAAACCATTTAGTTTTCAAATTAACAGTACAAAATGAGCAATTCAAACATGGAAAATGTCCCCACACTGGATCATCTCTTATGAGTACAGGTAGAGCCGATGGTGCAAGACAGTCCTTCAAATTCCTATTCCTTTTGAATGCTATTAATAATTCTTTATCAGAAAAGTATGGAATACTCTGTATCAATGACCAATGCTTCCTAAATATTTTAATTAAATCAGATGACATGTGGTCATAATATAATGTACATACAATCTTATCTTCTTTTTTTCTTTTTCAAATCAATAGTAGTATGGAGGAGATCATTTCTTTGTTTCTGTGACATTCTAAACAGCCCTTCTTCAATGTATTTCCTTGGGTATCCTCTTTGTATAAATCTGTTAGCCATTACCTTCATTTGTTTTCTGCATTCGTCATTATTTGAACACAGTTTCTTTACTCTCAAAAACTGAGTATAGGGCAGGTTACGCTTCAGTGGATGGCTATGACAGCTACCATATTGTAACAATTTATTTTGGTCTGTGGGTTTTCTATATAATGTCGTCACAAATTTACCATATCTAAATTGAATTAATATATCTAGAAAAGGTATTTCCTTTCTGCTATAATTCATTTTAAACTTCAAATTTTTATCCCTTTTATTCAACCATTCAAAGAACTCTTTTAATAATGATTCATCTCCTTCCCATATCACCAAAATGTCATCAATAAATCTCCTCCATACCATGATATGTCTATTATACGGATTCTCTCGTATATATTTCTCTTCAAAATGTGCCATATAAAGATTGGCTACAGAGGGGGCTACCATTGCCCCCATAGCTGTCCCCTTCACCTGTTTATAATATTGGCCTTCAAAAACAAAAAAATTTTCTTTTAGGGCTAATGTAATCAATTGCATGATAAATTCGGTAGGTACTCTTCTAAACATAGTCCTATGAACCAGTGCTTGCTTAATCACTAACAAGGCTTCATCTTGCGGGATGTTAGTGTGTAGGAATTCAACATCAAATGTAACTAATAATATATTATTGTTGGTAACTTTTATCTCATCAAGTATATTAATAATATGTGTTGAGTCCCTGACGTAGGAAGGAATGAGGGGAATCAAAGGTCGGAGGAACATGTCTGTGAATTTAGAAAGAGGTTCCAACAGAGAGCCTATCCCTGAAACAATAGGTCTGCCTGGAGGATCCTTCAGAGATTTGTGTATCTTGGGTAATATATAAATCACAGGTATCCATGGGTGATCTACTTTCAAAAATTCGACTTCCCTTGGTGTCAAAAATCCTGCTTGTGATCCCAGAGAAATAAGTGAGTCAATTTTAGATTTCAAAGCTGATGTTGGGTCCCTTGGTAGTGGTAAATAAAAACCTTTTTCACTTAGTTGTTTCTTAACTTCATTAACATATTGTTCTTTTTCCATTATCACTACTGCTCCCCCCCCTTGTCCGCTTGTTTGATGACTATACTGTTATCATTCCTTAATTCTTCAATAGCTTTCCTCTCTTCCTTAGTAATATTGTGATATGGAATAGTTTCCATTTTTTCTACAACATCTGTATCTTTTAGGACCATCCTTTCAAAAGCTAGAATCATCGGGTTTACTTGAACATGAGACCCATGTACTATTCTTTCTAATTATAGAACTCTCTGTAGTGAATGTGTTCTTATTAGAAAAAAACTCCAAAATATGTAATTTTCTTGTGAGTCTAAATAAATCTATTCTTGTGTTCAAAACATTGTAACGTGGTGTTGGTATGAAAGATAATCCTTTATTCAGGATAGAAAGTTCATTTGAATTTAATTCTCTTTTAGATAGATTTATAACATTATGTGATTTTTGACACGATTCTACTGATAATTTAATTGAATCTTTGCTCATTACTTCCAATAATCTTCTATTGGTTTGTGTGTGGAAAAACACTTCTGTTGTTGGGTTGTCTGTTTATAGATTGCCTGTTCAATGAGTTTCCTCTTCCTCTTCTTCCACCCCTCCCCCTCCCTGTGTAGTAAGGTAACCGACCTTCTTGTTCTTTGTGTACCATTTGTTGATCCGTGATCGAGTCTTTTTTCCATAATTTCCCTAATTGAAAAACCTGTTCTGACAGATTCTGTCTCTGTGGTGATGAAAATAATGGAGCTGATGGGTCAAAGACCTCCTCATTGTCACTCAGAATTCTCTTTGATTTACGCTCAGTGGTGGGACTCTGATGTATAATATTATCCCTTATTCTATTATTATGATTCATATTCCTAGTTCTATTCTCATAATATCTAGACCTAATATTTTTCTGATGCCATGGGTATATCTTGCCATACCTATAATCTAATTCATCTCTCTTATACTTCTCAAATTTCACACTTTTTACATCCTTTATAAATCTTTCAAGTTGTAGGTTGAAATCTTCAAATAGGTCTTTAAAGCATCTATCTTTCTCTTTAAGTACAATCAGTTCATTATCAAGATCTGCCTTGATCTTCTCTGTTTTCTTATTGGCAGTCTGGATGATCAATATCATTAAGTCCAGAGAACATTTATTGAGAATTGCCTCCCATTTCAATAAAAAATCTGCGTCCTCATTATACATTTTAGGTTCTTTGCTAATTCTCAGTCCTCTCGGAATCATTTTATTCCGGCAATACCCCAACAAGGTAAGAGAATGTAACTCCGTTCTCACTAGTCTCTTGTTTAACTTGATCGCTTCTTCCCAATGATTCATCTGATCCAATTCATCATGACCCTGCTCAAAAAATGGTTCCTTAGGTAACAGATCTTGCAAGTGTGCATCAGTGAAGCTCAAGATATTCCTCCATGGTGAGTGGGACATTTTGCCTCTCAAATAGATAAAAAGAAAAACAAAAAAGGCAACAGTCTACTTGCTACATAAAAGTCTGTTATAAAAAGTAGACCGATACACATATATAAAAACAAAGAAATAATTTATTCAAACCAAGATAAAAGCAGTACCCGACGTGGCCACGTTTCGTCCTTAGGCTGCGTCAGGGGTAAAACTACAAATAAAAACATAAAAATAGTGATAACATCATCTCAAGTTATGTACATACAGTGGGGGAAATAAGTATTTGATCCCTTGCTGATTTTGTAAGTTTGCCCACTGACAAAGACATGAGCAGCCCATAATTGAAGGGTAGGTTATTGGTAACAGTGAGAGATAGCACATCACAAATTAAATCCGGAAAATCACATTGTGGAAAGTATATGAATTTATTTGCATTCTGCAGAGGGAAATAAGTATTTGATCCCTCTGGCAAACAAGACCTAATACTTGGTGGCAAAACCCTTGTTGGCAAGCACAGCGGTCAGACGTCTTCTGTAGTTGATGATGAGGTTTGCACACATGTCAGGAGGAATTTTGGTCCACTCCTCTTTGCAGATCATCTCTAAATCATTAAGAGTTCTGGGCTGTCGCTTGGCAACTCGCAGCTTCAGCTCCCTCCATAAGTTTTCAATGGGATTAAGGTCTGGTGACTGGCTAGGCCACTCCATGACCCTAATGTGCTTCTTCCTGAGCCACTCCTTTGTTGCCTTGGCTGTATGTTTTGGGTCATTGTCATGCTGGAAGACCCAGCCACGACCCATTTTTAAGGCCCTGGCGGAGGGAAGGAGGTTGTCACTCAGAATTGTACGGTACATGGCCCCATCCATTCTCCCATTGATGCGGTGAAGTAGTCCTGTGCCCTTAGCAGAGAAACACCCCCAAAACATAACATTTCCGCCTCCATGCTTGACAGTGGGGACGGTGTTCTTTGGGTCATAGGCAGCATTTCTCTTCCTCCAAACACGGCGAGTTGAGTTCATGCCAAAGAGCTCAATTTTTGTCTAATCTGACCAGAGCACCTTCTCCCAATCACTCTCGGCATCATCCAGGTGTTCACTGGCAAACTTCAGACGGGCCGTCACATGTGCCTTCCGGAGCAGGGGGACCTTGCGGGCACTGCAGGATTGCAATCCGTTATGTCGTAATGTGTTACCAATGGTTTTCGTGGTGACAGTGGTCCCAGCTGCCTTGAGATCATTGACAAGTTTCCCCCTTGTAGTTGTAGGCTGATTTCTAACCTTCCTCATGATCAAGGATACCCCACGAGGTGAGATTTTGCGTGGAGCCCCAGATCTTTGTCGATTGACAGTCATTTTGTACTTCTTCCATTTTCTTACTATGGCACCAACAGTTGTCTCCTTCTCGCCCAGCGTCTTACTGATGGTTTTGTAGCCCATTCCAGCCTTGTGCAGGTGTATGATCTTGTCCCTGACATCCTTAGACAGCTCCTTGCTCTTGGCCATTTTGTAGAGGTTAGAGTCTGACTGATTCACTGAGTCTGTGGACAGGTGTCTTTCATACAGGTGACCATTGCCGACAGCTGTCTGTCATGCAGGTAACGAGTTGATTTGGAGCATCTACCTGGTTTGTAGGGGCCAGATCTCTTACTGGTTGGTGGGGGATCAAATACTTATTTCCCTCTGCAGAATGCAAATAAATTCATATACTTTCCACAATGTGATTTTCCGGATTTAATTTGTGATGTGCTATCTCTCACTGTTACCAATAACCTACCCTTCAATTATGGGCTGCTCATGTCTTTGTCAGTGGGCAAACTTACAAAATCAGCAAGGGATCAAATACTTATTTCCCCCACTGAAAAACATAAAAATAGTGATAACATCATCTCAAGTTATGTACATATATATATATATATATATATATATATATATATATATATATATATATATATATATATATATATATATATATATATATATATATATATAAAGTCAAATGATAAAATAAAGAACAATAAATACATTACACATTCAAAAGTAAAATGGAGGAGGAGATAAGACAAGCCACTTTCCAAACATATAAAAGTGTATAAAACATTGGATGGATTTAATCAAATCTAATAATGTATCAATACATACCTAAAAATCAGGGGTGATCAACATACCCCTTCAAAAAAAGCCTAAAACAAAATTAAAAAGATATACATTAATCCCATCTCGATCAGCCCATGTATCACAAACTCTACATCTCACCAGTCAGCTCAATTAAAATTCTCATCATATCAACAATTGACTATATTTCATGGTGTAAACCATTCAGTTACTCACTGTTAAAAAATCTTCTACAAATAGACCACCTTGAATCCTAAACCTTTATCAGCCTTTACTATATAACATCATCAAAAGACATGGCTGCATAAATGAAACTAACTTTCAAAAGACCATAACTCATTCTATAGTAAATATACTTATACATCTGCTTTACTCAATGCTGCCATCTCCCATAACATCACATAGATTAAAGCTGACTACTTGTCAGCAGACACTGCTCTGGATCAAAATGCAACAGCAATACTATCTGTGCTGTGGCTTCCCTTTTTTTTTTTTTTAAGAGAAAACACTCTATTTCTCCCTCAATCACCAAACAAGCTCATTCTTACTAGATATACTTGTACATCTACTTTACTCCATGCTACCATCTCACAAACATCACATAGATTCAAGCTAGCTACTTACTGTGCTTGTTAACAGACACTGCTCTGGATCAAAGTGCAACAGCATTACCAACTGTGCTGTGGCTTGCTATTTTAAAACCTCGTATCCAGGTCAAAGGTCATTACTTACTAAAAAACGTCAAAAACTAATACCTTCACATCATTCAATTCTCAACACATACCTATTGAATAAATAGTGACAAAAAGAATAATCTATCTTAATAAACAAACTTTTAATCACTGCCAAACTGATAACATCATGACATCATAATGACAGACATCAAGATAGGTTGTCACCTTTAACTCAAGCTTAGCTTCACTCTCACAATAGCACAATGTGTAATGACCAAAAGCTATGCTTCCAACATGGTAATGCTTATATATCAAATTGGTGTCTGAAACACTTTTAATCCAAAAAATGTGATGAATTGGACCATTTCCTTGATCCATAAATAATATAAAATAATTTTTAAAAAATTGTCTATAAAAATACTGTGTAGTCATTCTCCTGATTCAGTCCAAAGGGTTTAACTGTGTCGAATTTAAAAATCATTCTTTGCTCTGCTTGTAATAGTTGCCTGTCTGTATCTCCACCTCTCCAAAATGTTTTAATTTTTAATAATACAAGGAAAATTGACTCACTTATTTCTCTGGAATCACAAGCAGGATTTTTGACACCAAGGGAAGTCGAATTTTTGAAAGTAGATCACCCACGGATACCTGTGATTTATATATTACCCAAGATACACAAATCTCTGAAGGATCCTCCAGGCAGACCTATTGTTTCAGGGATAGGCTCTCTGTTGGAACCTCTTTCTAAATTCACAGACATGTTCCTCCGACCTTTGATTCCCCTCATTCCTTCCTACGTCAGGGACTCAACACATAATATTAATATACTTGATGAGATAAGAGTTACCAACAATAATATATTATTAGTTACATTTGATGTTGAATCCCTATACACTAACATCCCGCAAGATGAAGCCTTGTTAGTGATTAAGCACTGGTTCATAGGACTATGTTTAGAAGAGTACCTACCGAATTTATCATGCAATTGATTACATTAGCCCTAAAAGAAAATTTTTTTGTTTTTGAAGACCAATATTATAAACAGGTGAAGGGGACAGCTATGGGGGCAACGGTAGCCCCTCTGTAGCCAATCTTTATATGGCACATTTTGAAGAGAAATATATACGAGAGAATCTGTATAATAGACATATCATGGTATGGAGGAGATTTATTGATGACATTTTGGTGATATGGGAAGGAGATGAATCATTATTAAAAGAGTTCTTTGAATGGTTGAATAAAAGGGATAAAAATTTGAAGTTTCAAATGAATTATAGCAGAAAGGAGATACCTTTTCTAGATATATTAATTCAATTTAGATATGGTAAATTTGTGGCGACATTATATAGAAAACCCACAGACCGAAATAAATTGTTACAATATGGTAGCTGTCATAGCCATCCACTGAAGCCTAACCTGCCCTATACTCAGTTTTTGAGAGTAAAGAAACTGTGTTCAAATAATGACGAATGCAGAAACAAATGAAGGTAATGGCTAACAGATTTATACAAAGAGGGTACCCAAGGAAATACATTGAAGAAGGGCTGTTTAGAATGTCACAGAAACAAAGAAATGATCTCCTCCATACTACTATTGACCACATGTCACCTGATTTAATTAAAATATTTAGGAAGCATTGGTCATTGATACAGAGTATTCCATACTTTTCTGATAAAGAATTATTAATAGCATTCAAAAGGAATAGGAATTTGATGGACTGTCTTGCACCATCGGCTCTACCTGTACTCATAAGAGATGATCCAGTGTGGGGACATTTTCCATGTTTGAATTGCTCATTTTGTACTGTTAATTTGAAAACTAAATGGTTTATTCACCCCATGACAGGAGAGAGATATGAATTGAAGCAATACTCCAACTGTAAGACTACACAGGTGGTCTATGCAGTGATTTGTCCATGTTGACTTGTGTATATTGGAAAAACTATGAGAGCATTTAACAAACGCATTGCTGAGCATAAAAGTGCTATAAAGAGAAATATACAGGAGAAACCACTAGTTGAACATGTATATGACTTGAAGCACTCTTTTGAAGAATTAAAGTTTCTTGTATTATTAAAAATTAAAACATTTTGGAGAGGTGGAGATACAGACAGGCAACTATTACAAGCAGAGCAAAGAATGATTTTTAAATTCAACACAGGGAAACCCTTTGGACTGAATCAGGAGAATGACTACATAGTATTTTTATAGACAATTTTTTAAAAATTATTTTATATTATTTATGGATCAAGGAAACGGTCCAATTCATCACATTTTTTGGATTAAAAGTGTTTCAGACACCAATTTGATATATTAGCGTTACCATGTTGGAAGCATAGCTTGTGGTCATTACACATTGTGCTATTGTGAGAGTGAAGCTAAGCTTGAGTTAAAGGTGACAACCTATCTTGATGTCTGTCATTATGATGTCATGATGTTATCAGTTTGGCAGTGATTAAAAGTTTGTTTATTAAGATAGATTATTCTTTTTGTCACTATTTATGCAATAGGTATGTGTTGAGAATTGAATGATGTGAAGGTATTAGTTTTTGACGTTTTTTAGTAAGTAATGACCTTTGACCTGGATATGAGGTTTTAAAATAGCAAGCCACAGCACAGATGGTAATGCTGTTGCACTTTGATCCAGAGCAGTGTCTGCTGACAAGTAGTCAGCTTTAATCTATGTGATGTTATGGGAGATGGCAGCATTGAGTAAAGCAGATGTATAAGTATATTTACTATAGAATGAGTTATGGTCTTTTGAAAATTAGTTTCATTTATGCAGCCATGTCTTTTGATGATGTTATATATTAAAGGCTGATAAAGGTTTAGGATTCAAGGTGGTCTATTTGTAGAAGATTTATAACAGTGAGTAATTGAATGCTTTACACCATGAAATATAGTCAATTGTTGATATGATGAGAATTTTAATTGAGCTGACTGGTGAGATGTAGAGTTTGTGATACATGGGCTGATCAAGATGGGATTAATGTATATCTTTTTAATTTTGTTTTAGGCTTTTTTTGAAGGGGTATGTTGATCACCCCTGATTTTTAGGTATGTATTGATACATTATTAGATTTGATTAAATCCATCCAACGTTTTATACACTTTTGAATGTGTAATGTATTTATTGTACTTTATTTTATCCTTTGCTGTTATGACTTTTTATATATATGTACATAACTTGAGATGATGTTATCACTATTTTTATGTTTTTATTTGTAGTTTTACCCCTGACGCAGCCTGAGGGCGAAACGTGGCCACGTTGGGTACTGCTTTTATCTTGGTTTGAATAAATTATTTCTTTGTTTTTATATATGCGTATTGGTCTACTTTTTATAACAGACTTTTAAGTAGCAAGTAGACTGTTGCCTTTTTTGTTTTTTCTTTTTATCTATTTGAAAGACACTTCCTGGGCCTTGCATTCAGACTTTCAGCTATGACCAAATGTCTATATTGGACATGTTGTTGTGCCTGTACTGACACCTCCTATATTTGGACTGTTTGCTGACTGCAGCTAAGTCTGCATGTGAATGGTTGAGGTAGCTGAGCCTGTTGGATGGGTCCTAGCTGTTCCTTACCTAGAAATGTGAAAAGTACCTAGTAATGTGAATAACATACAGAATACCAATAACCTGAGCTATGTAGATTGAGGAAACAGCTTGTGGACCTTGGAACACAGGACCTCCCTTCTGGTTGTTCCTGTTGGTTTGTTTATTCTCAATCATCTTAACAATGTGTATGAATAGATATCTGTGGGGTGAGACTCTATACATGTACCATTGCAGAGCATCTACCAATCCCAAACCAGCTTATTTTCGAAAGAGAAAGATGCCCATATTTCGACCCAAATCGGGAGATGGGCGCCTTTCTCCCGTGGGCGCCCAAATCGGTATAATCGAAAGCCGATTTTGGGCGCCTCCAACTGCAGTCTGTCGCGGGAATGAACAAAGTTGACAGGGGCATGTCGGAGGCGTGATCAAGGCGGGACTGGGGTGTGTTTATCGGCCGAGAGATGGGCGCCAGAAGCGAAAATTTGAGTCACTTTTTCTGGACACTTTTTGTTCACGAACAAGTGCCCCAATTGCCCAGATGACCACCGGAGGGAATCGGAGATGACCTCCCCTGACTCCCCCAGTGGTCACTAACCTCCTCCCAACAAAAAAAAATTACTTTAAAAACATTTTTTTCCAGCCTGTATGCCAGCCTCAAATGTCATACCCAGCTCCATCACAGCAGTATGCAGGTCCCTGGAGCAATTGTTAGTGGGTGCAGTGGACTTCAGGCAGGTGGACCCAGGCCCATCCCCCCCTACCTGTTTCACTTGTGCTGGTAAATGGGAGCCCTCCAACCCCCCCCCCAACCCACTGTACCCACATCTAGGTGCCCCCCTTGAGCCATAAGTGCTATGGTAATGGTGTAGAGTTCTGGGCAGTGGGTTTTGGGAGGGATTTGGGGGGCTCAGCACCCAAGGTAAGGGAGCTATGCACTTGGGAGGTATTTTAATTTTTTTTTTATTGTTACAAGTGCCCCCTAGGGTGCCCGGTTGGTGTCCTGGCATGTGAGGGGGACCAGTGCACTACGAATCCTGGCCCCTCCCACAACCAAATGCCTTGGATTTGTTCGTTTTTGAGCTGGGCGCCTTCGTTTTCCATTATCGCTGAAAACCGATACTGCCCAGCTCAAATCCGCCCAAATCCGATGCATTTGCCCGGCACAAACCGTATTATCGAAACAAAAGATGGATGCCCATCTTTTTCGAAAATATGGTCTGTCCCGCCCCTTCGTGTACCCGTCCTCGGAGATAGGCGCCCATGGAGATGGGCGTTCACATTCGATTATGCCCCTCAATGTGATATGGTGAGATGGTAAGACAGGACATGCTTATTGGTTGGTTTAGACCTTGTAAGATGTTATTTGAATGTCTAGGTGAGGGTGGGAAATGATGATGTAAAACAATGTGGACCCCATTAGAAGTGACTGATATGTGAGGGGAATATGGCAATGATGTGTCCATAATTGACATGATCCAAAGAATGCTGCAACTACTGATGCTGCTACAACTCAAATTACCCCCAGCCACAGCCATGCCCTCTGCATCAAAGCTCACCTGATGGTTTCAGCAGACATAGGGCATTTACTGCACAGTCTTTTCCACAGCTGTGTGATTCAATCTGGTGCCAGAACCTCAGCAATGAATGTCACATGTCCTGCCACCTGAGACACTCAGGGACAGCCACTGGACACATTCACCTACTCCTCTACATTACCTGATGCTAGCATGCATGTTGTCACATGTGCAGAGAAGGAAATATTTTCAAGGGACATCATTGGGACAATTGCTGATCACCATGTTGATGGCGGCAGAGTAGGAAGAAACCTATTTCTTGGATTGATCACCTCCTTGTAATGGTCAATAATAAACACAACCTAGACATGTGTTAGTTGCAGCCTTGCTCTCATCCAATTCTAGTACTCAGCTTCAGTCTTCCTCCAGCCTTGCTCCAATCCTCAGCTCCAGGGTTCATGTCCAACCTTAGTCCAGTCCTCAGCTCCAGTTTCCACCTCCAGCTTTGCTCCAGTCTGCAGCTCCAGGGTTCATCTCAAGACTTGCTTCAGTCCTCAGCTCCAGGGTTCATCTCCAGCCTAACTCCAGTCCTAAGCACCAGGGTTCATTTCCAGCCTTCCTCCAGTCCTCAGCTTCAGGATTATTTCCAGCCTTCCTCCAGTCCTCAGGTTCAGTGTAAATCTACTCATTTTCTCCAGTCCTCAGCTTCACAGTTCATCTGCAGCCTTCCACAAACCTTCCACCAGTCTTCTGCTCCAAAATTGTTCCAGTCTTCTGCTCCAGAAAACTGCTCCAGTTTTCTGCTCCATTACTCCAGTCTTGCTCTGGTGTTCTGCTCCACCCTTCCACCAGTCTTCTGCTCCAGTGTTCCGCTCCATCATTGCTTCATTCGTCTGTTCTAGTGTTCTGCTCCAGCCTTGCTCCTGCTACAACCTTGATGCAGTCTTCTGCTCCAGTGTTATTCTCCAGCCTTGTTCCATCTTCTGCACCAGTTTTATGCTCCAGTGTTCAGCTCCAAACTTACTCCAGTCTGTTGATCCAGTCTTCTGCTACAATATTCTGCTTCAGCCTTGCTCCAAACTTGCTCCAGTGTTCCGTTCTAACCTTACTCCTGTCTTCTAATCCAGTGTTCTTCTCAAGCCTTGATCCAGTGTTCTGATCCATCCGTGTTTCAAACTTGCTCCAGTGTTATGCTCCAGCATTGCTCCAGACTTCACCTCTAGTGATCTGCTCAGTTTTGCTCCAGCTTTATACTTCAGCTTTGCACCAGTCTTCTGCTCCAGTATTGCTCCAGTGTTCTGCTACATTGTTCTTCTCCAGCCTTGTTCCAGTGTTCTGATCCAACCTTTCTCCAGTTTTCTGCTCCAACCTTGTTCCTGTCTTCTCCTCCACTGTTCTGCTCCTTCCTTGCTCCAGTGTTCTCTGCCAAGCTTGCTCAAGTCTTCTGGTCCAGTGTTCTGCTCCAGCCTTGCTCTAGCATTCTGCTTTATCCCTGTTCCAGTGTTCTGTATGAGCTTTGCTCTGGTGTAATGCTCCAATCTTGCTCCAGTGTTTTGCTCCAGTGTTCCGCTCCAGCCCTGCTCCAATCTTTTGTTCCCAACTTGCTCTAGTCTTCTGCTCCTGTTTTCTATTCAAGTATTGCTCCAGTCTTCTGCTCCAGTGTATTGCTTTAGTCTTGCTCCACTGTTCTTCTCCAACCTTGCTCCAGGATTATCCTCATATGTTCTGCTATAGCATTTCACCAACTTTTATTGTCTTTTGTTCCAGAGTTCTGCTCCAGCATTGCTCTGGTGTTCTGCTCTAACCTTTCTCCAGTCTTCTGCTCCAGTATGCTGTATCAGCCTTGTTCTGGTGTTCTGCATCAATCTTGCTCCAGTCTTCTGTTCCAACCTTGCTTCAGTCTACAGTTCCAATGTTCTTCTCCAGCCTTGTTCTGGTGTTCTGCTCTAACCTTGTTCCAATCTTCTGCTTCATTGTTCTGCTCCAGCCTTGCTCCAGTCTTCTGCGTCATTGTTCTGCTCCAGCCTTGCTCCAGTATTGTACTCCAGCCTTGCTCCAGTGTTTTCCTCCAGTGTTCTGCTCCAGCCTTGCTCCAGTGTTCTGCTCTAACCTTTTCCAGTCTTACTCTCCAATGTTCTCTTCCAGCTTTACTCAGTTGTTCTGTAACAACCTTACTCCAGTGTTTTACTCCAACCTTGTTCCAGTCTTCTGCTATAATGTTCTGCTCCAGCCTTGCTCCACTTTCCTTCTCTATTGTTCTGTTCCAGCCTTACTCCAGTGTTCTGGAAATCAGAACGATGACTGAGGTGATCAAATTTGCAGATGATACAAAATTATTCAAGGCTGTTAAAACACGTGTGAAATATTGCAGGAAGACCTTAGGAAATTGGAAGACTGGACATCCAGATGGCAGATGAAATTTAATGTGGAGTGGAGGAGTGGCCTAGTGGTTAGGGTGGTGGACTTTGGTCCTGGGGAACTGAGGAACTGAGTTCGATTCCCACTTCAGGCACAGGCAGCTCCTTGTGACTCTGGGCAAGTCACTTAACCCTCCATTGCCCCATGTAAGCCGCATTGAGCCTGCCATGAGTGGGAAAGCGCGGGGTACAAATGTAACAAAAAAATGCAAGGTGATGCACATTGAAAAGAATAATCTGAATCATAGTTACCTGATGCTGCTAAGGTCTGCCTTGGGGGTCAGCATAATAAAAAGATCTAGGTGTCGTGGTAGATAATATGCTGAAATCTTCTGTTCAGTGTGCGGCGGCGGCCAAAAAACAAACAGGATGCTAGGAATTAATAGGAAAGGGATGGTGAATGACCGAAAATACTATAATGCCTTTGTATCGCTCCATGGTGCGACTGCACCTTGAGTATTGTGTTCAGTTCCAGTCACCATATCTCAAAAAAGATATAGCAGAATTAGAAAAGGTTCAAAGAAGAGCAATCAAAAGGCTAAAGAGATTAGAGCTCTTCAGCTTGGAAAAAAGATGGATGAGAGGAGATATGGTTGAGGTCTATACAATACTTAGTTGTGTAGAAAGTAGAAGTAAATCAATTTTTACTCGTTCCAAAAGTACAAAGACTAGAGTCACTCAAAGAAGTTACATGGAAATACTTTTAAAACAAATAGGAGGAAATGTTTTTTCACTCAACGAGTGGTTGTGCTCTGGAGCTCATTGCTGGGAAGTGTGGTGGCAGCAGTTGGTGTGTCTGTGTTTGAAGGTGGTTTGGACAGATTCCTGGAGGAAGAATCCATGGTCTGCTGTTGAGACAAATGTGGGGAGGCAGCTGCTTGCCTCAGGATTGGTAGCGTGGAATGTTGCTGCTAACTGGGTTTCTGCCAGGTACTGGTGACCTGGCTTGGCCACTGTTTGGAAAACAGGACACTGGGCTAGATGGACATTGGTCTGACCCAGTATGGCAACTCTTATGTTCAGTACCAACCTTGCTTCAGTTTTCTACTGCAGTGTTCTGCTCTAGCCTTGCTCCAGTGTTTTTCTCCAGTGCTCTGCTCCAACCTTGCTCTAGTCTTCTTCTCCAATGTTCAGCTCTAGCATTGCTCCAACCTTGATTAAGTCTTTTGCTCCAGTGTTCTGCTCCAGCATTTCTCGTCTTGTGCTCCAATATTGCTCCAATCTTCTGCTCTAGCCTTGCTCCACTGTTTTTGTACAGTGTTGTGCTCCAGTCTTGTTCCAGTCTTCTGTTACAACCTTGCTTCAGTGTTCTGTTCCAGTGCTCTGCTCCAGCCTTGCTCCAGTGTTTTGCTCTAAACTTGTTCAGATCTTCTTCTGCATTGTTCTACTCCAGCCTTGATCCAGTCTTCTGCTCCGGTGTTTGCTCCAGCCTTGCTCCAGTGACCTTATCCAATATTGGTCCAGCATTCTCCTCAAATTATCTGCTCCAGCATTTATCAAACCTTGATTAAGCCTTTTTCTTCAGTGTTCTGCTTTATCCTTGCTCTGCTGTTCTGCTCCAACCTTTATCCAGTCTTCTGCTCCAGTGTTCTGTTCCAGTATTACTCCAGTATTCTGTACCAACCTAGCTCCAGTCCTCTGCTCCATTTTTCTGCTTCATCTTTGCTCCAGTGTTGTCCTCCAAGCTTGCTCAAATATTCTGCTGCAGCCTTGCTCCAGTCTTCTGCTCAAGTGTTCTGCTCCATCCTTGTTCTATTCTTCTGCGCCATCCCTGCTCCAGTATTCTGCTCCAGTGTTATTTATCAGCCTTGCTCTGGTGTTCTGCTCCAGTCTTGGGATCAAGCCATGGTCCAGTGTTTTTCTCCAATGTTCTCCAGTCTTCCACTCCAATGTTCTCATCCTGCCTTATTTTAGTCTTCATCAGCATCCTTGCTCCAGTGTTCTTCTCCAGTGATGTGCTCCAACCTTTTTCCAGTCTCCTGCTCCAATGTTCTCTTACAGTCTTACTCCAGTGTTCTGCTCTATTGTTCTAATCCAGCATTGTTCCAGTCTTCTGATAGTGTTCTGTTCCAGCCTTGCTCCAGTCTTCTAATCCAATTTTACTCCAGTGTTCTGCTTCAGCCTTGCTCCAGGCTTCTCCTCTGATGCTCTGCTCCAACCTTCATCCAGTGTTCCGTTCCAACCTTGCTCTTGTCTTTTGCGCCAGTGTTTTGCTCCAGCCTTACTCCAGTGTTCTGCACCAACCTTGCTCCAGCTTTGTCCTCCAATGATCTGCTCTAGCATTGCTCCAACCTTGATTAAGTCTTTTGCTCCAGTATTCTGCTTCAGCATTGCTCTGGTGTTCTCCTCCAATCTTTCTCCAGACTTTTGCTCCAGTCTTGCACTCCAGCCTTGCTCCAGAGATTTTATCCAGTGTTCTGCTACAGCCTTGCTCCAGTCTTCTGTTCCAACCTTGCTCCAGTGTTCTAAACTTGTTGCACTCTTCTGCTCCAGTGTTCTACTCCAGCCTTTCAACAGACTTCTGATCCAGTATTCTGCTCTAGCCTTGCTCCAGTCTTCTGCTCCAGTGTTTTTCTCCAGCCTTGCTCCAGCATTCTCCTCAAATGTCATACTCTAACATTGCTTCAACCTTGATTAAGTCTTTTGCTCCAGTGTTCTGCTCCAACCTTTCTTCAGTCATATGCTCCTGTGTTCTGTTCCAGCCTTATTCCAGTGTTCTGTACCAACTTAGTTCCAGTCCTCTGCAGCAATGTTCTGCTCCAGTCTTCTGAATCTGTGTTATGATCCAGCCTTTCTCCAGTCTTCTACTCCAAATTTCCTCCAATCTTCTGATCCAGTGTTCTGCTCCAGCCTTGCTCTTGTGTTCTGCTCCAACCTTTATTCAGAGTTCTCTTCCATCTTTACTCTGGTGTTTTGTGCCAACCTTGCTCCAGTCTACTGCTCCATTGTTCTGATAAAGCCTTATTCCAGTCTTCTGCTACAGTGTTCTGCTCTATCCTTTCTCCAGTCTTCTAATCCAACTTTGCTCCACTCTTCTGCTCCAGTGTTCTGCTTCAGCCTTGCTCCGACTCAAGCCTTTCACAAGTCTTCTGCTACAATGTTCTTCTCCAGCATTGCTCAAGTGTTCTGCTCAGACTTTGATCCATTCTTCTGCTCCACCCTTGCTCCAGTGTTCTGCTCAACCTTGCTCCATTTTTCTGCTCTATTGCTCTGCTCCAGCCTTGCTCCATTATTCTGCTTCAAACCTGCTCCAGTCTTCTACTCCAGCCTTCCCCAGTGTTCAAATCCAGCCTTGCTCCATTTTTTCCTGCTTCCTTTGCTGCAGTACTCTGCTCCGTCCTTACTCCGGTGTTCTACTCCAACCTTGCTCTTATTCTGCTCCAGCCTTGCTCATGAGTTCTGCTCCAACATTGCTCCAGTTATTTGCTCCAGTCTTACTCCGGTGTTCTGCTCCAACCTTTCTCCAATCTTCTGCTCTGTGTTTCTTTTCCAGCCTTACTCCCGTGTTCTGTACCAACCTTGCTCCAGTGTTTTGTTCCAGCCTTGCTCCAGTGTTCTGCTATGACCTTGCTTCAGTTTTCTCCAATGTTCTGCTTAGCATTGCTCCAACCTAGATTCAGTCTTTTGCTCCATTGTTCTTCTCCAGTCTTGCTCCAGAGTTCTGTTCCAACCTTACTCCTGTTTTCTGTACCAATATTGCTCCAGTTCTCCTCCAGATTTCTGTTCCAGCCTTCCTGTAGTGTTCTGTTCCAGTCTTGCTCTAGGTTTCTATTCCAAATTTTCTCAAGTCTTCTGCTGCAGTCTTCTGCTCCAGCCTTGCTCCTGTTCCATCCTTGCTCCAGTGTTCTACTCCAATGTTGCAGCAGTATTCTGATCCTATATTCTGCTCCAGTTTTTTTCTAGTTCTCTGATCCAATCTTGCTCCAATCTTCTGCTCAATGTTCTGCTCCAGCATAGCTCTGGTGTTCTGCTCCAACACTTGTTCAGTCTTATGCTTCAACCTTATTCTGGTGTTCTGTACCAACTCAGTCTACTACTCCAATCTTTCTCCAGACTTCTGCTCCTGTGTTCTTCTCCAACATTGCTGCAGTGTTATGCTCCAACTTTGCTGCAGTCTTCTGCTCTACCATTGCTCCAGTGGTCTGCTCCAGTCTTCCTCCGATGTTCTTCTCCAACCTTTTTCCACTTATGCTCCAATGTTCTCTTCCAGCCTTACTCCAGTGTTCTCTATGAACCTTTGCGCTAGTCTTCTGTTCCAGTGTTATGCTTCATCTCGTTCCAGTCTTCTGCTACACCTCCAACCTTGCTCCAGCCTTCTAATCCATTTTTGCTCCTGTGTTCTGCTTCAGCTTTGCTCCATTCTTCTGCTCTCTTCTGTTCCAGTCTTATTCCGGTGTTCTGTACCAACCTTGCTCCAGTATTCCGCTACATTGTTCTGCTCCAACCTTGCTCCAGCCTTCTCCTCAAATGTTCTGCTCTAGCATTGTTCCAACCTTGATTAAGTCTTTTGCTCCAGTGTTCTTCTCCAGCATTTATCTGGTGTTCTGCTCCAACTTTCTCCAATCTTTGGCTCCAGTGTTCTGCATCAGCCTTCCTCTGGTGTTCTGCTTCAATCTTGCTCCAGCGTTTCACCATTGTTTTTCTCCAGTGTTATGCTCCTGCCTTGCTCCAGTGTTCTATTCCATCGTTGCTCCAGTCTTCTGTTTCAGTGTTCTGCTCTTTTCTTGCAAGTGTTCTGCTCTAAACTTTTTCCAATCTTCTGATAGTGCTCTGCTCCAGCCTTGCTCCAGGGTTCTGTTCCAGCATTGCTCCAGTTTTCTGCCCCAACTTTGCTCTGGCTTTCTCCTCTAATGTTCTGTCCTAGCATTGCTCCAACCCTGATTAAGTCTTTTGCTCAAGTTTTCTGTTCCAGCCTTACTCCGATGTTCTGTACCAACCTAGCTCCAGTCCTATGCTCCATTGTTCTCTTAATCCTTGCTCCAGTGTTCTCCAATCTTGCTCTGGTCCATCTTTGCTCCAGTGTTCTGATCCAACCTTTCACCAGTATTTTGCTCCAGCATTATTCCGGTGCCCTGCTACAGTCTTGCCCCTTTGTTCTGCTCCAAACTTGATCCATAATTCTACTCCAGTGTTCTCCTCCAGCCTTGCTCCATTGAACTTCTCCATCCTTTCTCCAATCTTCTGCTAATTCCTTGCTCTTCTCTTCAGCTCCAGTGTTCTGCTCCAGCCTTGCTCCAACATTTTTCCAATTTTGTGCTCCAGTGCAATTCAGCATTCCTCCAGTCTTGCTCCAGTGTTCTGCTAAATCCTTACTCCTGTATTCTGTTCCAGTGTTCTGCTCCCAGCTTGTCTACTGCTCCAACCTTGCTCTAGTGTTCTGCTCCAGTGTTCTGCTCTAACCTAGCTGCAGTCTTCTGCTATACCCTTGCTCTGGTTTTCTGCACCAATTTTGCTCCAGTATTCTCCTCCAGAGTTCTGCTCCAAACTTGTATCAGTCTTTTGTTCAAGCATTGCTCCAGTCTTCTGCTCCAGGCTTTATTCATTCCTCTTCTCCATCCTTCCATCAGTCTTCTACTGCAGTGTTCTGATTCTGCCTTGCCCTGGTTTAATGTTTCCACCTTGCTGCAGTCTTCTACTCCAGCTGTGCTCTGATTTTCTGCACCAATCTTGCTCAAACCTTTCTCCAGTCTTCTGCACCAAGATTCTGATCCAGCTTGCTCCATCGTTGTCCACCAGTGTTCTGCTTCATCCTTACTACATTTCTGTGCTCCAACCTTGCTCCAGTCTTCTGCTTCAGCCTCACTCCAGTATTCTGTTCTAGTGATTTGCTCAAGCCTTGCTCCAGTCTTCTGCTTCAACATTGTTCCAGTGTTCTACTCCAGCATTGCTCCAGTGAACTACTCCAACCTTGCTCCATTCTTCTGCTAAATCGTTGATCCTGTATTCTGCTCCAGTGTTCTGCACCTGCCTTACTCTGGAGTTCTTCTCCAACCTCGCTTCAGTCTTCTGCTGCGCTCTTCCTCCAGTGCTCTGCTGCAGCATTAAACCAGTCTTCTGTTCCAAACTTGCTGCAGTGTTCTGCTATTGTTTTGCTCTGGTTTACTGCTCCAGTCTATTGCTCCAGTGTTCTACTAAAACCTTGTTTCTGTCTTCTGCTCCAGCCTAGCTACAGTATTCTGCACCAGTTTTCTGATCCAGTGTTCTGCTCCACTTAGCTGCAGTTTTCTCCTCCATTCTTCTGCTCCATCCTTGCTACAGCCTTGCTCTGGTGTTCTGCACCAACCTTGCTACAGTATTCTGCTACAGCCTTGCTCCAGTCTTCTACTACAGGGTTTTGTTCCAGCGTTGCTCCTTCTTTGTGTAACCAGTTGTCGAAATTGGTTTACATTGTTTACCTTACTACTGAGAGAGCGGGGGGGGGGGGGGGGGGGGGGGGGGGGGGGTGGGGTGCTAGAGGTGTCCTGAGTTGCCATGGAAATATTTATACCATAGAGACTCCTGCACATGAACAGAACATACCATAGAGATTTGCACTTACACCTAAGATTTTAAAAGTGCTAAAAATAAGTTTTAAAAGTATTTGCATTAAATCTAATTGCAGAATTTAGGTGTTAGGAGATGGGATTGATATGCTATGTACTCAAATTTGTTTAAATCATATGCAAATTAGTCCGTTTTTGGGAGGCTCTCATTTGCATATTTATGGGTAAACAATTGTTGGAAATGTTACAGCCTTAATGTTAGAGCATGTCTCTGATCAAAAATGTGAAATTTGATCCAAAAACGAAGGGGTTATCTAGTGTTTTTGACTAAAATTTCCCCATTAGAGTGTCTATGTTAATCTACATTCAAATAGAGCTCTCTGATTGGCTGAGCAGCTCTTGTTAGAATTCTGCCGGGGAACAGTGTTGCCAGGTGGGCGGTTTTACCGCCCAATTGGGCGGTTTTCCACGACCCGCCGCGGGAAATTTTTGCCCGCGGCGGGTTGCGGTTTTTTGGGCGGTTTTTAGGGCTTCCGGGCGGCTTTTTGATTTTTTTCGGCCGCGGGGGGCGGGGTTAGTGACGTTTTTGGGCGGGGTTAATGACGTTTTGGGCGGGGCCGATGACGTGGGAGGCGGGGCCGATGACGTGGGAGGCGGGGCCGATGATGGGGAGGCGGGGCTGATGACGGGGAGGCGGGCCCGATGACGTGGGAGGCGGGGCCGGTGACGGCGGGGGCAGGGCCGGTGACGGCGGGGGCGGGGCCGGTGACGCGGGGATGGGGGTGTCAGGGGCGGGGTTTGTGTTTGGGCGGGTTTTGGGCTGGTTTCTGGCCTGGATTGGGCTGGAAAAAAAATTTCTACCTGGCAACCCTGCCGGGGAACAGAGCAGAGGAGAGCAATTGAAGATTTGACTGAGCCAGGACCTGCATTCTGTGAGCTCCGTGTGTAAGAATTGAAAGAAAGAATTGAAAATTTGACTGATATATTAAAAGAGTGACTGACTTGGTTGAAGTAAAATAGGAAATTGAGGAGAGGTTTGTACTAGATTTGAAAGTTTTAGTTCTCTCCTGAGGAAAGGATTGTGAGTTTCCAAGTTGATTTGGTCCTAATAGTAAGGATCAGAAATCATTAAACATTTAAGGAAAAAGATTTATTTCTGAAAGAGATTGGTTGAGATTTACAAGTTTGAGGTTTCTCTGCTGAGAGGGGAGTGGATCTATGAATGTGTGTGTGTGGATGAGATCCAGCAGTGGGCTTCAAGATCTCAGCAGCTTGGGAGAAACAAAAAGGGTTGCTCTTTAGATAGTCAGGGTAAAGTATAATAAAGCTGCTTAGGAAATTAGAACTGAGGAAATTCAATTTATTTTATTTTTTCATAGTTTAGCACTCAATCCAGGTTCCAGTTTCAGGCAGGCTGATCTAAAAGACACACTCACGGTAGGGAGGCAGTATTTCTCCTTTTATTTTATTTTTAGTTTAAGTTTAGGAAGAAGACAACTTTTAAAGGAGAGATCTCTTGAAGACTGAGTCTGCAACTGGAAGTTGAGTCTGCAACTGGAAGTTTCCTTCAGCTAAGTACAGAGAGAGACAATTCACATTTTTTCTGAAACTCCTGTTTACCACACAAGTGAACTGAGATATTACATGAAATACACCTAAGGAACATTCCTATTTTGAGTTGGAAATCTTTGAAGTGTTATACTGACTTGTAATTTGGTTAGGAGACTAAATGTTTGATTAGTAAAGAAAGTCGAGTGTATACTGGATCCAGTAGGGAATCAGCAGTTTTACTGGTCTAATCCTGTATAATCTAACTGAAGAGTATTTCTTTTTGTTTACCAGTACAGTTAAATAATTTCATTCCACTTTAATAAATGATTTCTTGTTACATATATAAGGGAGTAGTATCTGGATTTATTGTAAATCAAATTGATTCCATTCACAGGAATTTATATTCACCTTTATGCATTCATCCGGTATTATTTTTTTAGGATGATGTTTTATTCTATGTTCACTCTGTATCTGGTGATCTGAGCACAGTTAGTTCCCTCGGCTGGCGCGACTACATATTAGAGGTATTTTGATACTGTGTGAAGTCCCACCACAGACGGGTGACATTTGCTCCAGCCTTTCTCCGGTGTTCTGCTTCAGCCTTGGTCCAGTCTTCTGAACCAGTTTTCCACTCCAGTGTTTTTCTCCAACCATGTTTCAGTGTTCTGCTCCATCCTTACTCTGGTGTTCTGCTCCAACTGTGCTCCATTGTTATCCTCCAACCTTACTCCAGTTTTCTGCTACAGTCTTCTGCTCATTCCTTACTCCTGTGTTCTGCTTCACTCTTGCTCCTCTCTTCTGCTCCAGTATTTTAAACCAGTTTTCTACTGCAGTGTTTTTCTCCACTCTTGCTCCAGTGTTATCCTCCAACCTTGCTACAGTCTTCTGCTACTACCTTACTCCCAAGTTCTCTCAAAACTTGCTCCAGTGTTCTCCTCTAGTGTTGTGCTACAGTCTTGATCTTTTGTTCTGCTCCACCAAAGCATGAGTGTTACACTCCAATCTTGCACCTGTTTTCTGCACCAGTGTTCTGCTCAAATCTTAATCTGGTGTTCTTCTCCTACAGTGTTCTGCTCCAAGCTTGGTCTTGTGTTCTTCTCCAGCCTTATTCCAGTGTTCTGATCCATCCTTACTGCGGTATTCTTCTCCAACCTTGCTCCAGTGTACTGCTACAGACTTGCACCATTGTTCTGCTCAAACCTTGCTCCAGTATTCTCCTCAAGTATTCTGCTCTAGCCTTACTCAGGTGTTCTACTACAACCTTGCTCCAGTCTTCTATTCCAGTGTCCTGCTCCAGCATTCCTCTAGTCTATTCCACCCTTGATCCAGTCCTCTGCTCCAGTCTTCTGTCCCAGTATTGATTCAGTCTTCTGTTCCAGTGTTATGCTCCAGGTTTGTGCCATTGTTGTGCTACAGCCTTGCTCCAGTATTCTGCTGCATTGTTCTGTTCCAGTGTTCCAGTCTTCTGTTCTAACCTTGCTCCAGTGTTCTGATCTAGGCTTGCTCCAGTGTTTTGCTACAAACTTGCACCTGTGTTCTGCTCAAATCTTGCTCCAGTCTTCACAATTGTTCTGCTCTAGCCTTGCTCTAACATCGATCCAGTCTTATGCTCCAGTTTTCTGCTCACTTCTTGCTCCCATGTTCTGTTTCAACCTTTCTCCAGCCTTCTGCTTGTTAGGTTGATCGTGAGTCCTAGGACAGACCAAGCTCATGCTACACAGAAACAATGGGCTATGAAACCCAGCACACTCGTGGAGACCAGCAAGCACCATAAGAAAGGGAAATAGACTACTCATATGGGCCACAAGGCTGAACTGGAACCCACACCTACAGAGTCCAAGCATACGGGCCTCAAAGGCCGAACTGGAACCCAAACACACCAAAGGGAAGGGAAAAAGAACAGTGAAGTCCCGGAAGGGACTAGCACTCGGGCCACGCACACAGACACCAACAAAAGGTCACCAAACCAAACACACAGATACAGACAATAACCAAAATAAGGTAACTCACACAAAGAGGCAACCCAAGCTGTGCCACACAGCTAAACAAAGGAGCAGCCTACACAGGATCCAAACAAGAGCTACAGTAAGAATAGGGTAAAAGGAAAACCACTCAAAAAGACAACAAGAGCAACACAGCTAGATAAGGAGCAGTCTTCAGTATAAGCAAACAGCAGGTAAAGGGTTGGGGCAGGCTACAGAGAGACTGCTTCTAGCAGCACAGCTCAGACAAAGCACATGAACCAAGCAACAGATACAGCAGGTAAAGGGCTGAGGCAGATTACAGAGAGAGACTACTTCTAGCTATACAGTCCTCAACAGATACAGCAGGTAAACAGTTAATAGGAAAACCCAAACAAAGGAAGTAAGCTCCCACCATGAACTCACCCAGCACACACAGCAGGAAAGGGAAAGGCAGGCAAGGTACACAGGGAAGCAGCGTACACAGAACTGAACAGCAGCATAGTAATCAGAGAGGGAGCAGACTCCTACTGACTCACAGAACAAACACAAAGAGAATAATGGCCACCGTACAACAAAGGATGCACATTGTGCCACACACAGAGACTATGTAGAAGCAAGGTAAGCTCACCGCTGAAGGAGATAACACTAGAGCATCCTATGCAGGCACAGGTATGCTTAAATAGGGTCTGGCATCTGATGTCAGCTGCCTCAGATGTCAGCCCAATCCCTGACATGGCCAATCAGGAGTGAGACCCAGTCAATACCCTGCCTGTCCCAGTAGGATCATAACACTGCTCCAGCCTTTCTCCAGTCCTACTCCAGCCTTGTTTCCTTGCTCGTCTTCTGCTCCAGCCTTACTCTAATATAATGCTCCAGTCTTCTGGTCTAAACTAGCTTCAATCTTCTGCTCCTGTGTCCTCCTCCAATCTTGCTCCAATCTATTGCTCCAACATTACTCCAGCTGCTGTGTTCTGTTCCAGCCTAGCTCCAGTCTTCTGCTGTAACCTTGCTATAGTCTTCTGCTCTAGGATTGCTCTGATGTTGTGCACCAACCTTGCTCCAGTATTCTGCTTTAGTATTCTGATCCAGCCTTGATCCAGTTTTCTGCTACAGACTTGCACCAGTGTTCTGCTCCAGTCTTGTTCTAGTCTTCTGATCCACTGTTCTGCTCATTTATTGCTCCAATCTTGCTCCACCCTTTTTCTCCTGTGATCTGCTCCACTCTTCTGTTCAGACCATGCTCCAGTCTTCTGATCCAGTGTTCTGCTCCAGCTTGCTCAAGTGTTCTCCAGTGTTTTGCTCTATCATTGCTCCAGAGTTGTTCTCCAACTTTGTACCACTTTTTTCCTCCAGTGGTCTGCTCCACCCTGTATATAACTCGTACCTTTTTACCACCTGTCCAGGATCAAATGAACAGATAAAAGGCATTAACAGTTTGTCCTTTAATCACCTAACCAGGCCTCAGTGGGCCAGCCACTAAAAATCACTAGCTAGAGAAAGGACAAACGAGGCTGCAAATTCCTTTAGAAAGCAAGTCAAAGTTTATTACTTACCAAAGTACAATCTATACATAAGAGTATATTAGATTCCAGTCATACTCTGAAAGGTTTGTCCGAGGAGACGGAGGTGCTGCACAGAAACTGCTATCTCCGACCATCTCCTATTGAAGATTTTCACTTCTGACCTTTTAAACCCTGTCTTAAAATATCAGTTCCAATGCAGGACAAAGAACCCCCCACCCACTTTTCCATTGTGTACCAAGATCTGCTTTCTTATCTCTCTTCTTCTGCATCTGGTGTTTTACAGACAAATTTGGAATGTGACCTTTTTCACCTATTTTATTGCCCCCACCACAGGCCTGTTTATTATCCAAATCGCCCATTCTTCTCTTAGTACTTCAAAGCAGCCTGTAAGGGTCACACACACATCATTATTTCTGCATTCTTGTGCTGTCCATTATTTCTTTATTTTTATACTGTCCAACGTTTCCAGCTTATGCCCTCTCATTCTCTGTTACCCAGACACCTCTGGGCCAGACTTGGGCTAAGATAAGAGCATCATCCTGGGGGAGACTGTTGAAGGTTCCGACGGATGTAGTGCCAGAGGAGGTCTGCTAGAGCCGATGATACCAAAGCATCTTAGGGGGGAAAAAGTGGGACATGTGGTGGGTGCAAGGAATGGGCTCTCAGTCAATAAGTTGTTATCCCACTAGATAGTATTGCATGAGAACAGATAAGGCAGGCAAAAGTGAAAACCTTAACATACTTAAAATAACTATAAGACATTAATATAATGAATATCATCATTAGGGAATAGAATCTCAAGTATAATATTTATTTATTGCATTTGTATCCCACATTTTCCCACCTATTTGCAGGCTCAATGTGGTTTACAAAGATCTGTTATGGCATTGCCATTCCAGGGTGTCAGATACAATTGGTGGTGAAAGGAGAGTAAGGATGGTAAGGAAATTCTAAGAAAATAGATATAGAAAGCTGATTTTCAGGCTGGGGTGGATTGATGAGGTGATATAGTTAAGCTATGGGTCTTCTTTGTATGTTTTATTGAAGAGATACATCTTCAGGGATTTACGAAAGTTAGATATTTCGTCAATTGTTTTCAGGTCAGCTGGTAGTGCGTTCCACAACTGCATACTCATGTAAGAGAAGGAGGTCGCGTGTATAAGCTTGTATTTTAGTCCTTTACAGCTGGAGAAGTGAAGATTAAGAAATTTTCGGGATGATCTTTTGGCATTTCTGGAAGGCAGGTCCACGAGGTTTAGCATGTAGGTCGGGGCGTCTCCGTGGATGATTTTGTGTACAATCGTGCAGATCTTGAACGTGGTCTGTTCCTTAAGTGGGAGTCAGTGAAGTTTCTCTCTTAAGGGTTTTGCACTTTAATATTTTGGTTTTCCAAATATGAGTCTGGCGGCTGTGTTTTGGGCTGTTTGGAGTTTCTTGATGGTTTGTTCTTTGCAGCCAGCGTACAGTGCGTTGCAGTAATCCAGGTGACTTAGTACCATTGACTGTACCAGGATACGAAAGATGGATCTTGGGAAGAAAGGTTTTACTCTTTTGAGTTTCCACATGGAGTGGAACATCTTTTTCGTTGTATTCTTCACGTGGGTTTCGAGTGTGAGGTTTCGGTCAATGGTAACTCAAAGAATTTTCAGATTGTTTGAGATGGGAAGAGAGAAGTTTGGTGTGGTTATAGTGGTGAAGTTGCTTGTATTGTGCTGTGAGGTGAGTACAAGACATTGTGTTTTTTCTGCGTTAAGTTTTAATTGGAATGCATCCACCCAGGAGTGCATGATTTGGAGGCTTTGGTTGATCTCGTTGGTGATTTAGTTTAGATCATGTTTAAATGGGATATAGATCGCGACATCATCTGCATATATGTAGGGGTTGAGATTTTGATTAGCTAGTAATTTCGCTAAGGGTATCATCATCAGGTTGAAGAGAGTTGGTGAGAGGGGGGATCCTTGGGGGACTCCACATTCGGGTGTCCATGGGGCTGATAAATCTGTGTTCGTTGTTACTTGGTATGATCTTGTGGTCAGGAATCCTTTGAACCAGCTAAGAACTTTACCTCCAACTCCAAAATATTCTAGTATGTGTAATAGTATTCCATGATTGACCATGTCGAAAGCACTGGACATGTGGAATTGTAGGAGGAGTATGTTGTTTCCAGTTGCAATAGATTGTTTGAATGAGTTCATTACAGACACTAGTACAGTTTCAGTGCTGTGATTCGACCGAAATCCTGATTGAGACTCGTGCAGAATTGAGTATCTATCTAGGTAGTCGGTGAGTTGCTTTGTCACTATGCCTTCCATGAGTTTGGTTATAAGCAGGATAGATGCTACTGGGCGATAGTTGGTTAGGTCCATTGTATTTTTCTTAGCATCTTTGGGTAGCGGGGTAAGTAGAATGTTTCCTTTATCCATGGGGAATAGGTGTCTTATGTGCAAGGACGGTGAGCCCTTAGGTCCCGTAAGGCCCCGAGGGACCTTAAAGAACAGCCGTGCAACCCCAAGTCTTCACCCGCGGCGACCGCCGTTCACCAAGGGTTGCGCCCCCAGCTGCAGGCGGTCAACGGGACTTCAGGAACCGCGGGGTGCCGAGCTGACCCAGACAGGGACCAGGAGAGCAGAGGGCAGATGGAGAACGAGAACATCCAACAACAGTCAAAGTTCAGGGCAGGCAGCAGACAACAAAGTCAAGATCCGGCAAGAGGTCGAGGCAGGCAGCGAGGCAGGGAAAAACCAGGAACAGTCCAGAGGTCAAAGCCAGAAGAACACGGAACACAGAGGAACACAAGAACAAACTGGAAACGGGCCTCGGGAACAGAACCTGAAGCAAAGTTCTAACTCAGTTCTCTTCCTTAAGTACTGTTCAGCATCAGCTGCCCCGCCTCCGCAGGTATAGCCGACCAACCCGAACATGGCTATTGACAGAGCCCTTCTGATTGGCTCTGTCTGCCCAATCCAGCACCTCAGAGGCGGAGCTCCGGACTCCCGCGCCCAGGAGAGACGAGGACGCCGGCCATCACGCTTCGGCACCGCCTCCTCCCGCCGCGCAAACACCACCCCCACAGCCGGCGACCGCGAGACCGGCGGCCGCAATCGCCGGCCTCGGCCCCGGATTGGGCGGCCCTCACTGCGGCGGGCCCCGGCTCCCCGCTGCGGCTTCCGGATCGTCGACCCTCGCCGAGGACGCCGGCTCCCGCCCCCCTCAGCGGAAGAGCCGGAGGGAGCTGCGGACGCGACAGTATCCCCCCCCGGATGCCCCCCTCCTCCTGGGGCCAGGTTTATAAGGATATCGCTCATGGAAGGTCCTTACCCACTCCGGGGCATGTACATTGGTAGCCGGTTCCCAGGAATTGTCTTCAGGACCGAAATGCTTCCATGATAACAGGTAGAGCAGCTTTCCCCGACGCCTCTTGGAGTCAATGATTTCTTCCACCTCGTATTCGGGATCGGGGTCAGCCTCCGGAACAACTGACTCTCTATTCTGTGGATGCCATTTGGACCCCCGGAAACTCTTCAGCAGAGAAATATGGAAGGCATTATGGATCTGTAGAGTACTAGGTAGCCGCAGGCGGTATGTCACAGCTCCGATCCGAGACTGGATAGCAAACGGCCCGATGTACCATGGCCCCAACCTCCGAGAGGGTACCCGGAGCCTTAGGTATTTCGTGCTTAACCATACCTTTTGCCCCGGTTGCAATACCGGGGCGGAACGCCGGTGTCGGTCAGCAAACGACTTGTACTTGGCGGCCACTCTCTGTAGTTGTTCTCGGGCCATATTCCAGGCTTCCTGCAGGTCCGCCAGGGTTCGGGTAACCATGGGCGTAGAGGAATCAGAGGGAATGGGTGATGTCCATATACTAAGAAGAACGGAGATTGCCCAGAGGCCGAATGTTCACTGTGGTTATAGGCGAACTCGGCCCACGGAAGAAGGGATGCCCAGTTGTCTTGCCGCTTGTTGACAAAGGCCCGCAAGAACCCCTTCAACGTTTGGTTAATCCGTTCAACCATTCCGTTGGTCTGTGGATGGTAGGCAGAGGAGAAATGAGTAACAACCCCCAGAGCAGAACACAGGGCTCTCCAGAATCGTGAAGTGAACTGGGCTCCACGGTCACTGATGATCCTGGCTGGTAGCCCATGGAGCCGGAAAACATGTTGGATGAACTGTTGGGCTAACAGTGCTGCCGACGGAAGCTATGGCAGGGGAACGAAATGTGCCATACGGGAGAACCGGTCTACCACAACCCAGATCAGGGTGTGCCCCTGGGAGCGAGGAAGGTCCGTTATGAAATCCATAGACAATTCCTCCCAGGGGGCTGCAGGGACGGGCAAAGGCTGCAGCTCTCCCCAGGGGCGCCCCATCACAGACTTGGTCCGGGCACAGGTAGGGCAGGTCGTGACAAACTGAAGATATCTTGCCTCATATGAGGCCACTGGTACTGTCGAGAAATCAGACGGAGGGTCTTTTGGAACCCAAAGTGTCCGGCCCATACAGAAGAATGACCCCAATGCATTACTTTACCTCGGTCCTGTGGAGGCACAAGCTTCCGCAACGGAGTGACCCCTCCCAGGGCCGCACTGAGACAGACTGGGTCCAACATAGGATGAGGCTCTTCAATGTCCTCTGAAGTTTCAAAAGCTCGAGAGAGGGAGTCCGCAGGGGTATTCTGAGCAGCGGACCGGAAGACAAGTTGAAACCGGAATCTGGCGAAGAACAGCGACCAGCGGGCTTGCCGCGGATTCAGCCTTTGGGCCTCCTGCAGATACAAAAGATTCTTATGGTCAGTAATTACCGTAAACCGGTGCTCCGCCCCCTCCAGCAAATGTCTCCACTCTTGCAGAGCTAACTTCAAGGCTAGCAGTTCTCTGTCTCCCACAGTGTAATTGCGTTCCGCTGGGGAGAACTTTCAGCAGAAGAAGAAGCAAGGTTGACGCCGGCCCTTGGCGTTGAGAGAGGACTGCCCCGGCACCCAGAGCAGAAGCGTCCACCTCTACCACAAAGGGCTTGTCAGGATCCGGAGCCTGAAGAATGGGAGCAGATGCAAAGGCTTTCTTCAATAGGTCAAATGCTGCTTGCGCCTCGGCTGGCCAGTTCCGGACATCCGCATGCTTCTTAGTGAGCGCTGTTAGTGGAGCTGTCAATTGCGAATAGTGCGGAATAAATTGACGATAGTAATTCGCAAACCCCAGGAACCGTTGCAGAGCCTTCAGGCCCTGGGGTTGAGGCCACTCCCGGATAGCGCGGAGCTTATCTGGATCCATTTGCAGACCTCCCGGTAACAGAATATGTCCCAGAAAGGGCAGAGACTGCTGATGAAAGGAGCATTTGCTGAGCTTGGCAAACAGGCGAAATTGTCATAGGCGCTGAAGCACAGTTCAAACGTGGGTCACGTGCTCCAGGGGATCTTTGGAAAAGATGAGGATGTCATCCAGGTAAACAATTACCGTGGCGTAAAGCAGGTCCTCTAGAGCGAAGTTTATGAACCTCTGGAACACCGCGGGAGCATTGCACAGGCCGAAGGGCATCACCCGGTACTCGAAGTGTTCTTCATGCGTATTAAATGCAGTCTTCCATTCGTCCCCCTGCCGGATACGGACCAAGTTGTAGGCCCCACGGAGATCCAACTTGGTGAAGATCTGGGCCCCCTGCAGCCGATCAAACAACTCTGGAATAAGGGGCAGAGGGTATCGGTCTTTCACGGTGATGGCATTTAGGCCCCGGTAGTCAATACAGGGCCTCAAAGAGCCATCTTTCTTGGTCACGAAAAAAAATCCTGCCCCGGCAGGGGACGTGGAGGGACGGATGAACCCTTTCTGGAGATTCTCCCGGATATAAGCTTGCATGACCTTCGATTCCTCCCGGGACAGTGTATAGAGACGGCCCCGTGGTGGCATTTTGTCAGCCATCAAATTAATAGCACAATCAAAAGACCGATGAGGTGGTAGAACATCCGCTTCCAAGGGACTAAACACATCAGCGAACTCCCGGTACTCTTCTGGCAGGGCAGCTTGACATGCTGACACAGTTCTAGGGGTGGCTATTACCACGGGACAGCTGGATTCCCGGCCCTTCAAACAGGCCTCAGTGCAGGCACTACCCCAGGCCTGTATTTTCCCTAAAGTCCAGTCTATTACAGGAGTGTGGCGCCGTAACCAGGGCAGGCCCAATACCACAGGATGAATGGTGCGGGGTAAGATCAGAAATTGAGCCGCCTCACGGTGATCCTCCCCCACCTGAAGCCCCAAAAATGAAGTCACCTCCGTGATAGGCTGGGGTAACGCTGTACCCTGGATGCATGTCACTTGCAGGGCCTCCTCCCGCCGCGCAAACACCGCCCCTACAGCCGGCCCCGGATTGGGCGGCCCTCACCGCAGTGGGCCCCGGCTCCCCGCTGCGGCTTCCGGATCGTCGACCCTCGCCGAGGAGGACGCCGGCTCCCGCCCCCCGTGGCAGAGGAGCCGGAGGGAGCTGCGGACGCGACAATAGGCCATTTTGTAGCATGTAGTTTAGGTGTTTCGTGAGGTCTGTTGTGAATTGTTGAGGGGCAGATCTAATAAGGCTAGTAGGGCAGATGTCTAATTTGCATTGGGACTTGGCATATTTTCCAAGCGATTGTGAGATGTCATTGGATGAGAGTGTGTCAAAGTTAGTCCATGATCGGTCTGCTGGGTATTCCCCAGGTATTGGGTCTAAGCACTCAAGGAGATTTGTATAATCAGTTGTGTTGGTAGGTATCATGAGTCGCAACTTTATAATTTTTTCTTTAGTTTGCAAGATTGGTATCAGATGGGGTGTCTATGTTGTTGGAAGTGACCGGTGTAGTGTTTAGTAATTTGTTTACGAGTGAGAAGAATTTGTGTGTATCCTTGTAGTTTGGTCCAATTTTAGTTTTGTAAAATGTTCTTTTAGTTTTTCTAATGGTATATTTGTATTTTCTTTGTAGTTGTTTCCAGTCTTTGAGTGTGGATTAATCTTTTTTCTTGTTCCATGCTCGTTCTAATCTTCTGACCTGTGTTTTTAGTTCTTTCAGTTCTTCGTTAAACCATGGTATAGAGTTATTTCTACGTGAGGTTCTGGTTTTAAGTGGTGCAATGTTGTCTAGAACTGTTCTGCATCTGTTGTCCCATTCACTAACAAATAGGGGTGAGTCTGTTAGTGCTGTCCATTCATCGTTATAGAATTGTTGCCAAAATATTGGTGGGTCTATCTTGCCTCTCGTAGTATAAGTTTGTTGTTCTTGTTTTTGTTGTGTATTTTTTGTTTACCAGTGAAGGGAGAGGTTTGCTCTGTAGTGGTTGGACCATGGTATAGCTGTCCATTTTGTGTCTATTAGTGTGAGATTTGGTTCTGGTGAAAATTTGTGGGTGATGATGTCTAGTGTGTGCCCTTTATTGTGGGTGGGTTGCATGTTTGGCCAGTGGAGTTCCCATAGTTGAAGGAAGTCCTTGCAATCACATACGTTACTTAGGTTGGAATCCTCCAGGTGAAGGTTGATGTCGCCTGCTATGAGAAGGTTTTGGGTGGAGACACAAGTGTTCGAGATGAAATCCATAAAATGTGTTTGGGATTCTTGCCAATTGTTTGGTGGTCTGTAAAACAGGATAAGGTCTAGGTGGCCGTGTAGGGTTGGGTGGTTGATTCTGACTGAGGCTATTTCAAGTTGGGGAAGAATGGATTCGGCTGTTGTTGTGACTGTGAATTGGGACATATAGATTATAGCTATGCCTCCTCCTCTTTTTCCGTTCCTTGTCCAGTGGGTGATTTTGTATCCTGGAGGGCACAGTTCTAAGATTATGGGATCTTTGGAGTTGTGGATCCAGGTTTCACTAATAAGTAGGAAATCGAAATTGTCAGTTGTGATCCAGTCGGTTATTGTCGTGGTTTTGTTAACTACAGATCTGGCGTTTATATAACCCATTTGTATTACTTGGTGGGGTCATGGGTTAGAGGTTGTAATGATTTCTATCTGTCTTCTTGGTATTTGGGTTTGTTGGGTCCCTTCTTTCTTTTCTGTTGATAATGTCCGTGGGTAGTGGGTTTTCCGTGCCATTTTTTGATTTTTTTGGGTAAGCGTATTGTGTTTGGGTTGTGTGTAGGGTTTGTGTAATGTGGGAATATTATTGTCTGTGAGAGGGGATGTGAGTGCGTGGTAGAAAAATACCATCCTGGAGGCCCAGGCCATACATATTCCGCGAATTAGAAAAGAAAGACGGAACTCCAAAAGACAGCCGGCCTGGTTGAAAAGTGAGGTGAAGGAAGCTATTAGGGCTAAAAGAAACGCCTTCAGAAAATGGAAGAAGGAACCGTCTGAAAATAACAAGAAGCAGCATAAGGAGTGTCAAAGCAAATGCAAGGCGCAGATAAAGAAGGCCAAGAGGGATTATGAAAAAAAGATAGCATTAGAGGCAAAAAAACATAGTAAATTTTTTTTCGGTATATTAAAAGCAGGAAGCCAGCAAAAGAATCGGTTGCGCCGCTGGATGACCGAAGGGTAAAAGGGGTGATCAAGGAAGACAAAGACGTAGCGGAGAGACTGAATGAATTCTTTGCTTCGGTCTTCACCGAGGAAGATTTGGGTGGGATACCGGTGTCGGAAATGGTATTTCAAGCGGACAAGTCGGGGAAACTTACTGACTACACGGTAAACCTGGAGGACGTAATGGGGCAGTTCGGCAAACTGAAGAGTAGCAAATCTCCTGGACCGGATGGTATTCATCTTAGAGTACTGATAGAACTGAAAAATGAGCTTGCGGAGCTACTGCTAGTGATATGCAACTTATCCTTAAAATCGAGCGTGGTACTGGAAGATTGGAGGGTGGCCAATGTAACGCCCATTTTTAAAAAAGGCTCCAGGGGAGATCCGGGAAATTATAGACCGGTGAGTCTGACGTCGGTGCCGGGGAAAATGGTAGAGGCTATTATTAAAAACAAAATTACAGAGCACATCTGAGGACATGGATTACTGAGACCGAGTCAGCACGGCTTTTGTGTGGGGAAATCTTGCCTGACCAATTTACTTCAATTCTTTGAAGGAGTAAACAAACATGTGGACAAAGGGGAGCCGGTTGATATTGTGTATCTGGATTTTCAAAAGGCGTTTGACAAGGTACCTCATGAAAGGCTACAGAGGAAATTGGAGGGTCATGGGATAGGAGGAAATGTCCTATTGTGGATTAAAAACTGGTTGAAGGATAGGAAACAGAGAGTGGGGTTAAATGGGCAGTATTCACAATGGAGAAGGGTAGTTAGTGGGGTTCCTCAGGGGTCTGTGCTAGGACCGCTGCTTTTTAATATATTTATAAATGATTTAGAGATGGGAGTAACTAGCGAGGTAATTAAATTTGCTGATGACACAAAGTTATTCAAAGTCGTTAACTCGCGACAGGATTGTGAAAAATTACAAGAGGACCTTACGAGACAGGGAGACTGGGCGGCTAAATGGCAGATGACGTTTAATGTGAGCAAGTGCAAGGTGATGCATGTGGGAAAAAAGAACCCGAATTATAGCTACGTCATGCAAGGTTCCACGTTAGGAGTTACGGACCAAGAAAGGGATCTGGGTGTCGTCGTCGATAACACACTGAAACCTGCTCAGTGTGCTGCTGCGGCTAGGAAAGCGAATAGAATGTTGGGTATTATTAGGAAAGGTATGGAAAACAGGTGTGAGGATGTTATAATGCCATTGTATCGCTCCATGGTGTGACTGCACCTTGAGTATTGTGTTCAATTCTGGTCGCCGCATCTCAAGAAAGATATAGTACAATTGGAAAAAGTGCAGCGAAGGGTGACTAAAATGATAGGGATGGGACGACTTCCCTATGAAGAAAGACTAAGGAGGCTAGGGCTATTCAGCTTGGAGAAGAAACGGCTGAGGGGAGACATGATAGAGGTATATAAAATAATGAGTGGAGTGGAACAGGTGGATGTGAAGCGTCTGTTCACGCTTTCCAAAAATACTAGGACTAGGGGGCATGCGATTAAACTACAGTGTAGTAAATTTAAAACAAATCGGAGAAAATTTTTCTTCACCCAATGTGTAATTAAACTCTGGAATTCATTGCCGGAAAATGTGGTGAAGGCGGTTAGCTTAGCAGAGTTTAAAAAGGGGTTGGACGGCTTCCTAAAGGACAAGTCCATAAACCGCTACTAAACGGACTTGGAAAAATCCAAAATCCCAGGAATAACATGTATAGAATGTTTGTACGTTTGGGAAGCTTGCCAGGTGCCCTTGGCCTGGATTGGCCGCTGTCGTGGACAAGATGCTGGGCTCGATGGACCCTTGGTCTTTTCCCAGTATGGCATTACTTATGTACTTATGTAGATTAGTAAGAGGCAGTAAATGATGAGGAGTAGTTTGCTAGTGTTCATGTTAGTGTTAGTTTGTGTGGTACAATAGGAGCGTGTGTGAGTTATTGTTCAGATATGCGTGACAATGGTGTAGTGTAATAGGATACATATAAAGCATTCAGAAGCATTAGAGGATTAGGTCATGAAACAATTGAGTGGTACAATGGCTTTAAGATATTATTCTGCCCAGCTATCCGAAATGCTGGTTAAAGTGCCACTTCACTTTGAGATATTATCCTGCCTGACTATGCCAAATATTGACTAGAGCACTGTTAAATGATTTTAAGATAATACCCTGCCCAACTATGCAAAATACCGAATAGGGCAGTGTTTCAAAAAAAGTATTCATCATTATACATGTATAACAGAAGTCCACACATCTTCTTAGCATTGGCCTTGCTCACCAGCTGCAGTGTTGTTCGTTGTCTTTGCCTCGGGGCTCGTGCACAGTAACTGTCCCTGTTTCAGTGGCGATTTTCCCGGCCTCCGCATGCGTCCAGTCATCGATTTCACACGGGGCTTCGGTGTGGTCCGGGGGTTGAGTGATGCAGGAGTTTCAGGTGGTTCTCGTAATTTCGGGGGAGGACGTCAAGCGGGAGGTAAGTCAGGGCACTCAGGTCTCGTGGGTTCCCTCAGGAGAGGTGTCGCCGTCTTATCCTGCCCTCGATTTCCAGTCTTCCTCGGCTTTCGCGTATCCCGAGAGTCTTGGCTTGTAATCAGGATCCCGGTGGGTGGGTGACCCCGGGTTCAGTCATATCTCCGGAGGTCCCTGCTCCAACGGGCCGCCTATTGGGTCTATTCACTCCGGAGGTCAGCGGGCGGGCAGGCGAGAGGGTTAGTTGGGGTGCTTGGGTTACGCACGGCTTTCTTGGGAGAGGAGCATCTGGTTCTCCCTACTCTGGAGCCATTGCGGTCCCGTTTGGACTCTTCCTCTTTTTCCAGCGCCTTGTGATTACCCTGTGATTTCTGCGATCTCGGCAGGTTAGCGGCGGTTGGACGGTCGTCTCACCTGGCGGTGTTTTCACGTCCTGTGGTCTGCCTGGTGGCCGCCGGTTGGCCGAGTCATCTGGTGTCCACGAGGTCGGTCGTATCGTGACCAGGTTTTACAGTGAACTATCTATTGGTTTCTCTGGGTTCCGGATGGGTCGGGGTTCGTTTCCCGCAGTTTTATGGCCAGTTTTAGCTACTTTATTGCTAAATATTGGTCGGGGTCTACGGAGCTCTTTGTTCCGTGACCCATAGGTGATGGCCATCTTACATCTTACTAGACAAAAATAATGATCGAGTAAATTACAGACATTAAATCAGCAATACGTTTTAGTAAGTAGAATCTGTAAGAATTCGAGTCATGTATATTTCTTCTTTCTTGGTCAAAGCAGTTGTAATAAGATTATGAATAACTCCACGTATACAAGGTATAACACAACATCCTAACAACACAAATACCGTAATAGCAATAATCAAAGTAGTTAGTCCGGAAAGAATGAAACTTTTCCATTTTCCAAAAGTATTATCCATCCAGGAAGTCCATGAAGTATCAACTCCAGAATTTTCAGCCAGTTCTTCAGCCAAAGTGGTAAGGCCTTGTAAAGCTTTTGTAATGGTTCAATCTGGGGCTGTGTTATTAGGGATAAAAGTACAACATTGACCATTCAATAGGACACACACTGGTGTTCTCAATATAACTCATTAACTGTTGTAAAACCGGTATCTCAAAAGATCCGTAGGATGGCCAATAGAAAATAGTCTGTTTGCCACTTAAATTATGCCATTTTTGACAAACCTTTTCAATCTCTTTGGCTTGTAATGGGAAGTATCTAACCATGATTTCTAAAGGTGTGGCCATTGTATATCAATTAAAGAAAAAAACGTAAAACAGTGTAACTTATCAATCTTCATATACACCATGCGTTTCCCCGAAACTGTCGTGCGCACTGACGTGGAGAAACGGCCAAGAGATCGATCCCTCAAAGGGAGTTCTCTCGGGTAGGAGATATAAGTCCCCTGAGTGGCAAAGCCAAATTTAAAATATCCTTAAAATTTTAGTAGTCTTTTTACCACCCTTTCAAAGACCGATCTAGGAAAAGATAAAAGATTTAACAATTTCGGCAGACCCTGCAGCTTGCTCCGCGAAACTGAAAGCAGGAGTCCCTTATCAGAATAAATATCCAGACGTGGGAATCCTTTAGGAGCTCAACAAAATGTAAGTCTCCTGACAATCTGACCCCCTCTATCAAACGTCGGGGTGACCAAATATGTATATAACTCGTACCTTTTTACCACCTATCCAGGATCAAATGAACAGATAAAAGGCATTAACAGTTTGTCCTTTAATCACCTAACCAGGCCTCAGTGGGCCAGCCACTAAAAATCACTAGCTAGAGAAAGGACAAACGAGGCTGCAAATTCCTTTAGAAAGCAAGTCAAAGTTTATTACTTACCAAAGTACAATCTATACATAAGAGCATATTAGATTCCAGTCATACTCTGAAAGGTTTGTCCGAGGAGACGGAGATGCTGCACAGAAACTGCTATCTCCGACCATCTCCTATTGAAGATTTTCACTTCTGACTTTTTAAACCCTGTCTTAATATATCAGTTCCAATGCAGGACAAAGAACCCCCACCCTCTTTTCCATTGCGTACCAAGATCTGCTTTCTTATCTCTCTTCTTCTGCACCTGGTGTTTTACAGACAACTTTGGAATGTGACCTTTTTCACCTATTTTATTGCCCCCACCACAGGCCTGTTTATTATCCAAATCGCCCATTCTTCTCTTAGTACTTCAAAGCAACCTGTAAAGGTCACACACACATCATTATTTCTGCATTCTTGTGCTGTCCATTATTTATTCGTTTTTAAGCTGTCCAACGTTTCCAGCTTATGCCCTCTCATTCTCTGTTACCCAGACACCTTTGGGCCAGACTTGGGCTAAGATATCTTCAACCCTTGCATCACCATTCTGCTCAGACCATGCTACTGTTCTCCAGTCTTCTGTTCCATCATTGCTCCAGCCTTCTCTTCCAGTGTTCTGCTCTAGCCTTGCTCCAACCTTGATCCAGACCTACTCATCTTCTGCTCCAGCCTTCTCCAATTTTCTGCTCCAACCTTTCACAATTCTTCTGCTCCAGTGTTCTGCTCAAGCTTTAATCTGGTGTTCTGCAACAACCTAGCTCCACTATTCTATTCCAGTGTTCTGCTCCAGCCTTACTATGGAGTTGTACTCCAACCCTGCTCTCATCTTTTGCTCCAGTCTTTTACTCCAATGTCTCTAGTCTTCTACTCCACTTTTCTATTCAACCCTTGCTCCCATGTTCTGCTCCAACCTTTCATCAGTCTTCTGCTCCATCCTAGTTCCATTCTTCTGCTAAAGTGTTCTGCTTCAACATTTTTCCAATCTTCTGCTCCAGCATTGCACAATTGTTCTGTTCCACCTTTGCTCCAGTCTTCTATTCCAATGTTATGGTCCAACCTTGCTCCATTGTTCTTCGGTGCTGCTCCAACCTTGATCTGGTCTTCTGCTCCGGTGTTCTGCTCCAGACTTATTCTGGTTTTCTCCTCCAACCTTGCTCAGGTCTCAGTTTTCTTCTTATGCCTTGCTCCAGTGTTCTTCTCTGGAGTTCTGCTCCAGCCTTGTTCCCGTATTCTGCTTTAATGTACTACTCCAGCATTGCTCCACTGTTCTGCTCCAACTTTTCTCCAGTCTTCTGTGCCAAACTTGCTCCATCTTTGCTCTGTTGTTCTGCACCAACTTTGCTCCAGTGTTATGCTCCTATCATCCTCAGTTTTCTTCTTCAGTATTCTGTTCTATCCTTGTTCCAGTCTTCTGCCCCAGTGTACTACTCCAGCATTGCTCCACTGATCTGCTCCTCCTTTTCTCCAATCTTCTGCTCCAATCTTACTCCAGTCTTCTTCTCCTTCCTTGATTCAATATTCTGCTCCAGTCTTCTACTCCAGTCTTCTGCTCCTTCCTTGATTCAATATTCTGCTCCAGTCTTTTCCTCCAGTGTTCTCCTGCAGCCTTAATTTTGTGTTTTGCTCTAACTTTGCTCCAGCCTTGCTCCTGTCTTCTGTTCCAACTTTGCTCCACTTTTCTGATTTCATCCTGTCTGTGGTGTTCTGCGCCATTCCTTACTGCATTCTTCTGCTCCTTCCTTTCTCCTGTCTTCTGTTCCAGTGTTCTACTCCAGCATTGCCCTTCTACTGCAAATTTTATCCAGTCTTCAGCTGCATTGATCAGCTCCAGTGTTCTTCTCAACCTTGTACAAGTCTTCTGCTCCAGTGTTCTGCTCCTGCTTACCCCCAATGTTCTTATCAACTTTGTACCCGTCTTCTGCTCCAGTCTTCTATTCAAGCCTTGCTCCAGTGTTCTGCTCCAGCCTTCCTCTCCATCATTGTCCCAGTCTTCTGCACCAAGTTTCTGCTCCAGTGTTGTGCTACATCATTGGTCCAGTTTTCTGCTCCAGGCTTGCTCCAGTGTTCTTCTCCATATTTGCTCCGGTGTTCTACTGCACCCTTGCTCTAATCTTCTAATCCAGCATTTCAGTCATCTGCTCCAGTGTTCTGTTCCATTTTTCAATTCCAGTGTTCTGCTCCTGCATTGCTCCATTATTCTGCTCCAAACTTTCTCCAGTTTTCTTCTCCATTCTTCTCCTGCATTGCTCTAAACATTCTCCAATCTTTTGCTCCAGCATTTCTCCAACCTTGCACCAGTATTCTGCTCCATCCTTGATACGGTGTACTGCTCCAACCTTATTCCAATATTCTGCTGCAGTGTTCTGCTCCAGCATCGTTCCAACCTTCCTCTAGTCTTCTGTTCCAGTGATCTGCTCCAACCTTACTCCAGTCTTCTGCTCCACTATTTTGCTCCAGCCTTACTCTGGTTTTCTGTTCCAACCATGCTCCAGGCTTCTGCTCCATTGTTCTGCTCCATCATTGCCCCAGTCTTCTGCTCAAACCTTACACCAGTCTTCTGCTCCAGTGCTCAGCTCCACCACTGATCCAGTCTTCTGCTCCAAATTTGCTCCAGGCTTCTCCTCCAGTGTTCTGCTCCAACTTTACTCCAGTCTTTTGCTTGTGTTTATCTCCACCATTGATCCAATATTCTACTCCATATTGATTCAGTCTTCTGCTCTAGCCTTGCTCTGGTTTTCTGCTTCAATATTGCTCCAGTCATCTCCTCCAGTCTTCTGCTCTAGTGCTCTGCTCTACACTTGCTCTGGTGTTCTGCATCAACTTTGCTTCAGTGTTCTGCTCCATCCTTGCTCTAGACTTCTTCTACAGTGTTCTGCTCCAGCCTGGTCCCAGTCTTATGCACCAATGGTCTGCTATACCCTTGCTCTAGTCTTCTGTTTCAGTGTTCTTCTCCAGCCTTGCTCCAGTCTTCTGTTCCATTGGTCTCCTCCAAACTTGCTCCAGTCTTATGTTCCAGTGTTCTTCTCCAATATTGCTCCAACCTTGCTCCAGAGTTCTACACCTACCTTGCTCCATCCTTGCTCCAACCTTGCATGTCTTCTATTCCATTGTTCTGTTCCAGCCCTGTTCTACTGTTCTTCTCTAACCTTGTTCCAGTGTTCTGTTCCATACTTGCTCCAGTGTTCTCCTCAAGCCTTGCTCCAACCTTGATCCAGCTTCACCTGCACTTAGCTACTAAGCCCCCCAGGAGTTGAGCTCCTGGGTTCGAGTAGCCGGCAGGACTTACTGGACGACACAGGGACCAGGACTAGAACAAGCTGTAACTGAAGTGCACCTAACTCCTAAAGTGACCAAAAGTGTTCCTAAGCCCAGCACCAACAGAAAAGCTCCTAAGCCCTCCACTAACAGCAGTGCTCCTAACAGAAACTAACAGGGGTGCCCCTACGCCCTACACTAACAGAAGTGCAGGGAAGCCACAAGGGAAAAGGAAAGGAAGACAAATGCCAGACCTAACACTGGTGCTTCCTAAGCACCAAGCTGCAGCAGCTAAACACGGGTTCTCACCCCGGTGCTTCCTAAGCACCAAGCTACAGCAGCTAAACACAGGTCACGAGGAAAAGCGGGGAAAGCACAAGGAAACAAGCAGGAAAGCCAAATTCCCAAACAACAAAAGGTGCTTCCTAAACACTTACTAACAAGGGTGCTCCCAGCACCAAACTCCAGCACTGCACTAACAGCAGTGCTACACACCGTAGCAAAAGGGAATCAGGGAAGTCAAACACACAAGACACAAGTGCACACTGACTGCACTAAACTAACCTGGACCTAAAGTAAGTAGCCAGAAGCAAACGTTGCGAAGGCCCTGAAGGAAAGAACCCACTTCCTTATCAAGGCCCTCCCAGATGATGTCACTCTCCCTAGAGCCAGGCAGAACACATTCAAACCCCAAGAGGCCCAACCCACATCAATGCAGCACTGAGAAGCTCTTGAAGCCAGTTCACCCAGGGAGAGGTAGAGCAACTCAGACCACACCCACAGCTGCAGTGAAGTGAGACAATTAACCCCATGCTGCTGGAAGCTGCCAGCACAGAGAGACAGAGCCAGCTCAGAAAGGACAGAGAAAAGAAACAGAAGCCAGCTAAGAAGCTGACCCCCAGGAAAGAGGTAAGTTTGAGAGGGGTTCTGACCCCAATCATAACAGGTGGAAGGGATTTCTAACACCAGTAGGGGGAGAAGTAGCTCAGTGCAAGGTGGGCCAGTTACTCCCTTCCCCACTAGAGGGAGAAGAAGAGAAGAAGCCTAGTTCCCTTGGCTGCAAAAGCAGTATATAATTCCCCCCCAGCTGTGAGAAGGGAGGGACAGAGCTCCTGAAAGCTCCCAGCAACCAGGAGGGAGAGGAGACTTAGAGAAGGAATCCATGGAGTACGTGAAGGAGGGAAAGGGCCTGTCACTAGAACTTCCCTGCCTGCAAGAGCAAGCTACCATATATTGGGAGAATACAAACGCAGACCTTTCCAGCACATACATTTATTTATTTATTTATTTATTGCATTTGTACCCCACATCTCCCCACCTATTTGCAGGCTCAATGTGGCTTACATAGTACCATGAGGCGTTAGTTGCCTTCGATGGAAAACATATACAACGTGATGTTATTATCAAAGAGGTTCATGTGTCACAGATACATTAGGAGAGTCATTGAAAAGAAGAGTTATATAGTGTTCGTTACAGGATTTGGTTTTGTTGTGTTGCTGGATTCAGGCACTTAAGTTGGGTCAGTGGGGTAAGCCTTTTGGAATAAAATGGTCTTTAGTGATTTCCGGAAGTTAAGTTGGTCATGGATTGTTTTCATAGCTTTTGGGAGGCCATTCCATAGTTGTGCACTTATGTAGGAGAAGCCGGATGCGTAAGTTGTTTTGTATTTCAAGCCTTTGCAATTTGGGTAGTGTAGGTTTAGGTATATGATCTAGCAGAACTGACTCTGTTTCTTGTTGGTAGATCTATGAGGTCTGTCATGTATCCTGGAACTACACCGTATATGATTTTGTGGACCAGAGTGCAAATTTTGAAGATGATCCATTCTTTGATTGGGAGCCAATGCAGTTTTTCTTGGAGAGGTTTAGCACTGTTGAAGCGTGTTTTGCCAAATATCAATCTGGCTGCTGTATTTTGGGCAGTCTGGATTTTTTTTGTTAGTTGTTCCATGCATCCCGCGTAGATTCCATTGCAGTAATCTGCATGACTTAGGACCATTGATTGTATTAAGTAATTAAGTAAAGGCAGTGTGGGAGGTGAACTGCGAGCCCCGCTCACTGCAGGGCACTTGAAGTGCAAGGAAGAAGGAAAGGTGAAGTAATTATTGTTTTTCTTTTGAAGAGATTTTCTGTGTGAGATTGGTGGAACTGTTTAGGACACAGAAAAGAGGACAGAACTGTTAATAAGCCCTTCTTAGTGGGTAAGATTCCTCTTGGACAGGAGGGGGAACCCCTGCCTGGCCTTTTTGGGCGCATTGGAACTGAACTTTGACTGTGAACTGGGCCTGATCTTTGGGGAACTAAATTTTGATTGTGCTTTGTGGAACTGAGCCTGAATTAAAATTTTTTGAACTAAAGTGGTGAATTGCACCGGAACCCTGTGAGCTGAACAGGACTTCCGGTTATAACCCCGGAGCGGAAGTGAAGGACGCCTTTAAAGTACATGCCTAGGATATTAGATCTCTCAACATCTCTCTGTCACTGAGCAGTAGTATATGTATAAGGTACTTGGGGTGGGGGGGGGGGGGGCTGTACAAAGTAGGAAGGTCACAGACTGCTTCATAGTTTTGGGAGTTAGGTTTCAGTGGGCACAAGCAAACACACACATTTATTTATTTATTTATTTATTTATTGCATTTGTATCCCACATTTTCCCACCTCTTTGCGGGCTCAGTGTGGCTTACAATAAGATATGAATAGTAGAAATACATTTGTAACAACTTGAATATGGAATACGTTGTGCAGAGTTGTGTGAGACATTCGATTATCATTAGGAATGAAACAATGGGACATCAACATAGAAACATTAGGAGGAGACAGTGGGACAATTGATTACAGGATGAGGGATCTGAAGTGGTTGTATGTTGCATTGATGAACAGTGAGTATGGACTCTATGTGTTTTGGTTCTTTCCGTAAGTTTGTTCAAACAGGTGCGTCTTCAGTAGTTTTCGGAAGGAAGCTTGTTCGTTAATCATTCTTAGGTTGCGCGGTAGTGTATTCCAGGCCTGCGTGCTCATGTGGGAAAAGGTTGACGCGTGTAGCGTCTTGTATTTCAGGCCCTTGCAAGTGGGGAAGTGGAGGTTGAGGTATGTTCGGGATGACCTTTTAGCGTTTCTGGGTGGTAGGTCTATTAGATCAGACATGTACGCTGGGGCTTCGCCGTAGATGATCTTATGGACTAGTGTGCAAACTTTGAAAGTAACATGTGGAAAACGTCCAGGAACTATGTGCAAGTTACCCTATGCCAGCCTGGAGAATGTGGGTCAGTCCAGGTTTTTATCATGATGCAAAATGGGGGCATTACGGCACATATAACACTGCTTTCAAGGGGCAGTATCAGACACTCCAAATCCCACACTGCTTTGCCATCTTACTTAAAAACCAGGAGTGGAGCAAAGGTGGCCATCGTGGAACTCTGTACCTTTGCTTTTATACGTCTCTCCCCCTACCCAGCCTCTGCCACCTTCTGACTTGGAGAACAACATTTAGATGAGACAGTACCTTGTGAGAAATGTTAGGACACTGTAAAGAAGTAATCAGCACCATAGAGCCACTAACAGGTACACACAGAATAAGTGACTCCCTGCTTCCTAAAGCATCGCTGACCTAGTTTATTTACATAGGGAAAGTAGCAGAAGCTGTCAGGTTACCCATTCCATAAGAAAGACTTTGTTAGATACTGGTTTCACATCCCATTGCAGTGTAGTGTGGCAAGCTCCATGATTGTACCCATTGAAATGAGAGCTGCAAGTCTCATAATGGGCCAGGATGAGTTGGGGCCAAATCAGTAGTGTGCTGGAGCTGGCTCGCACGAGCCCCTTGATAAATTTTAATGATTTTTGCGAGCCGGTTGTTGGAGTCAGGCAGCAAGCACACAAGCATCTGTTTTTTTTTCTCCTCCTCTCTCCCTCCTCCCCAAGCCCCCACCCTCCCATAGGCTCCCAGCATACCTGGTCATGTCGTCCCTTAGGATCATCATCCCCCCCTCACCACTGCCTGACCAACCCAGAGCCTTTTCTCTGCTAGATCCCACCCACAGCAAGTTGCATCAGCAGGGCTGTACATTCACTCGGCAGAGACAGGCTGGGGGTGGATCAGGCAGCGTTTTGTATTACAGCTGCTGGAACAAGTAATGTTTGAACAATGGCCAGAGGGAATGGAAGCTGAGAGAGGTAGGCAGAGGAGCAGCAGGAGTGAGATGATGCTGGGTTTGAATGAGGACAGCATGAAGTTAAAAAAAAAAAGTTGAAGCTATTTAAGTTAGTCTGTTTCCCCTTTCTGTGCCGTTAAACTGAAAACAAAATCAAGCAAACTTATGACCTGCTGCATCTAGGTTGTCATTCTTTATTGTTGGTAGCATTTTAACTCAATCTCTCTTATATTTTCAAACATGCCAGCTTTGGCAGCATACAGATGTACACAGAGGTCAGAGGAAGTATAGTAATGGAATAACTTTTCATAGATAGAGTAGTAATTTGTTATCAATCATATTGAGTGTGTCATTTAGAGGGGCTGGTTATAGGGACACCCTAGCATGTATTATATTTGTGCAGAGATCTTTTTTCTCCTGGTAAAGGGCCATTAAAACAGATGTCATTATAAGGATCAGGTGCTCAGCATTCAGAGTTTCTATCTATCTATCTATTTATTTATTTAGTTATTTATGACATTTAACCCTGCAGAGATTTTTTTTCTCCTGGTAATGGGCTTCTAAAACAGACATCGTGTTATAGGAATCAGGTTCTCAATGTTCAGAGTTTCTATTTATTTACTTATTTATGGCATTTTATCCCACATTAAATTTGAATTAGATTGGAACCTGGAAGCATTTAAAAATAAAAAAAATTTCCCAGAGAGAGTAATGCATGACCCCTCCACCCGGCTCTCTCCCTGGGTATAGCCAGCTCTGCACTTTAGGGGGGGGGGGGGGGGGCGCAGAGGTGGACCGGGGAGAGAGCCTGTTGTTAAAAATTTACCAGCACACCACTGGGCCAAATCCTGATCTTGGACAACTATCTCCCTCATGGAATGGATACCTTGGCAGCTCTAAGATAGGTCTTTGGCAGCTGACATATCACTGTGTGACATTAGATACAATGTTTGAACCAAATGGGCCAGCTTCTGTATAATCCTGGGGAGTGGGTACAGGAGATATCCCGCTCCATTGTAAGCTCTTTGAGCAGGGACTGTCTTTCTTCTATGTTTGTGCAGCGCTGCGTACGCTTTGTAACGCTATAGAAATGCTAAATAGTAGTAGTAGTAGTAGTAGTCCATGGAGGCAGCGCTGGAGGATCATTTGCACAAATTACAGTCAGCTGTGGAAGAGCTGAAAGAACGCTATGACACACATGGACAGTGTTTGGTGGAATTTGAGCATCGAGTGTTGGAGCAGGAAGACAGAGCGGCCCAGCTGACTCGCCAGGTAACAGAACTACAAGCGACTTCTAGGACCCTCACAGCACAGCTTGAAGAACAGGAAATTAGAAGTTGCTGCAACAATTTGCGACTTGTGGGCCTTCTGGAGAGTGTGAAAGATGCAGACATACAAAATTTTAAATCATTTGTTATTGAAAAGGCTGGGGCTTGATTCTACGAATGGACGTTACTGTTGTCAGAAGGCACACCATATTGGTACCAGGGGGAAAGAGAAAAGTGCCCGAGATCCGTGATAGCCCCATATGTAAACCGGCAGGAGAAGAAGCAAAATCTTAAGGCTTATCATGCGGGAGGACCAGTGGAATATGAGGGGAACAAAATACTGTTGTTCATTGATTTCTCCAGTAAGGTGGCCGAACAGAGGAAAATAATATCTCCATACTGCACCATTCTCCATAAGAAAGGGATTCAATTTGCAATGGTGTACTCTGCAAAGATCATCTGGCACGATGGGAAAACCACACTCTTGCAGATGCCGGAGGAAGCTAAGGCCTTAATTGCCCTACCTGAGCCATATGGTAAACTGTATCTCAGCACACATTTCATGGTTTTACACAGCCTAAGGGATGAAATTGTTGAGCTCAGACTGAGTTATCATGGCCTTGGATTATATCTGAAGAGCTGATCACCCCTGTGGGGACCACGTGATGAGGCAACACTCATGGAGATGGCGGTGCTGAGCCAGGAGTGCCCGAGTGAGACTCTTGGGTTCATGAAACACCACGTGGAGCCATTTTCTCTCCCCTTCATGTGGCAAGTGTCTGCTATCTTATTCTAGTTTGCTATGCTCACGACATTCATTAATTATTAATTTTATGCTGTTTTCTCTTTTATGATGCCAAGATTGGAACATTTCCTCTGCTTCTCCAAACTGATGGCTTCCCTGGAAGGGGAGCTTCATACATTACCCCAGTGTCCTGGGCTCTGATTTATGTTTCAACATTTTTATTGATGATATATCAAAATAAAGTGCCAACGAGCTCTAGATATAACATATTATAGAACCAAACCTTCCACGTAAGTGCAGAATAGTAATCATATCATCAACATTTTAACACTTTTCTTCCCGCCCTGTCCATTCCCATAACCTACCCTTCCCTCAAACTTCTGAACATCTGGGTTTATTTATTAGAGTAACAGCACACCGATCAGTCAATGACCGCCTGGTGAGAAGTCCCGCAGCGATCAGCGCTCGTCGGTTGAACCGGGGGAGCCGCAGGAGAAGAAAAACTGATAACCTCACCCACGGGGGCTCACACTGAGCACACCGCGGGTAGAGTCCAACTCCACGCCCACCCGAACCCAGCAGAGAGGAACCAGGACGCCCGAACCCAGCCACTGGCAACCTACCCTGGTGCAGAGTGAGGACGCCGACCTGAACCGCCGCAGGAACACTGAAGATCGGAGGCCGAAGCGATCTGGCCTAGTCACGTGGACCAACTGAATCGGAGTGCAGCAGACATCGACGAATGGGATCTGCGGAGATGGCAGAGGGAAATTGGCAAAACTGACACGGTCAGTTCATGGCGGAAAGCAGCGAGAGATCGGCTGATCTCAGCAGCACTGCCGCACTAACATCGGAGGGAGCAGAGACGGCAAGGCGACGGATGATCAGCTGATCCCAGCCGCACCGACGCACCGGCCTCGGAAGGAAGGGGCAGCGAATACCGGTCGCGGAGACGACAGAGACACGAGAATCATCAGCCCAAGACCCGAACTTGGAGAGATCCAAGGGGAGTTCATCACTCACTATTTGTTACTGGCTACCGACTGCCCTGGACTGGGAGGCTGAACTGACGGGCTTTTGAATACAGAGGAGATGAGCAGAGGAACAACGCTCAAAAGCACAACTCGTTTATAGAGATTCCAAACGGTCTCTCTGACTCGTCAGGTTTGAGTGTCTTTTCTGACACCGGTACCTCTACCAGTATCGTCCAGCGAGAGTGAAGGCCCAGAGAGCCTAGCTGATGCGGCGCCTACGCGGACGACCACCGCTACATCAGAATCGACAACCAGGCGATACTGACTGGACTACTGATATAAGAGTCTTTTTACTGAATTGTAACAAAATTTACTACCATGCATGTTAATTCTTTGCTTCTATGTAGTTCATAACAGCCTAGATGCTGACTTTTCACTTATCCTGCATAAGACAATAATGAACTGCACTGGATATCAATGCTGTGCATGCTAATACTAAACTTTCTCTATAGCTTACAGCAATGTATTGATATTGATATCTATTAGAACCTTTTATCTGATTGTTGTCCTATATGCTGATCTTATGCTTACAAAGTATCTATAGCTTTACACCTAATTGTAACAAGACCTTTTGTCCTGACTGACAACTTCACACTCTCAGAACATCCTATAGCAGTACACTGAACTGTAATAGAACTAATAAGACATATTGTCTTGTTTGACAACTCCACACTCTCAAAACATCTTATAGCATCACACTGGATGGTAATAGAACGATACTGCAGACCGAAGGGTGAACGCACTACACGGCCACATCATTACACTGCATATCGAAACGCTCACTGACCCTAACTCTAAAATACAAAAATATATCAACGACAACATGAATACGAACAAAATACTCCTAACCATTTACTGCCTCTACCTACTACACCACGCACTGACAATTCCTCTCACAGACAACAATTCACCCACAATAAAAACACCATGCACGCATCACATAAACAACTCACCTACCCAAAAGATTAAAAAATGGTATGGAAAATCCACCAACCACGGAAACAACCAACAGAAAGAAAAGAAGGGACAATACAAACCTAAATACCAAGAGGAAAGACAAATAATAAAAATCATTGCAGTCCCGACTGAAACCCAACAACTAATACAAATAGGTTATATAAATGCTAAATCCACAGTCAACAAAACTACCACAATAACAGACTGGATTACTACAGACAACCTCGACCTTCTGTGCATAAGTGAAACATGGATCCATGACCTCAAAGACCCCATAATTTTAGAACTATGCCCCCCAGGATACAAAATCACCCACTGGACAAGGAACAGAAAAAGAGGAGGAGGCATAGCTATAATCTACAGATCCCACTTCACCATCACAACAACAGCCGAAGCCATACTGCCCCAACTAGAAATTGCTTCAGTTAGAATCAATCACCCAACCTTGCAACACCACCTAAACCTTATCCTGTTCTATAGACCACCAGGCAATTGGCAGGACTGTCAAACACAATTTACGGACTTCTTATCAAACACATGTATCTCTGCCCAAAACCTTATTATCATAGGAGATATCAATCTACACCTTGAGGACATTAAACTAAGAAACGTAGCTGAATGCAAGGACTTCCTCCAACTTTGGGAACTCCACTGGCCAAATATACAGCCCACTCATGTTAAAGGACATACACTAGACATCATTATACATAAACTCTCAACAGAGCTAAATATCACACTAAAAGATATAAAGTGGACAGCCGTACCATGGTCTGATCACTACAAAGCAAACCTCGCCCTCCACTGGCGTACGAAGAAAAACTCTCACCAAAAACAAAAACAACTAACCTATACCATGAGAGGCAAAATAGACCCACAAACATTTTGGCAGCAACTCTATAATAATGAATGGACAATACCAACAGATTCAATCCTATTCCTTCATGACTGGGACACCAGATGCAGAAACATACTAGACCACATAGCACCACTTCAAACCAGAACCTCACATAGAAAAAACTCAATACCATGGTTTAATGAAGAACTTAAAGAATTAAAAACACAAGTCAGAAGACTAGAATGTGCCTGGAATAAGAAAAAAGATGACTCTACATTCAATAATTGGAAACAACTACAAAGAAAATACAAATATACCATCAGACAAACTAAAAGAACTACAAAGATACACATAAACTCTTCCAACTTGTGAATACATTAATAAATACCACCCCGGTCACTTCTAACAACACAGATACTCCATCAGCAGACAACCTAGTGAAGTACTTCAAAGAAAAAATCATAAAGCTACGACTCATGATACCCATCAACATAACTAATTATGCGAATCTCCTTGAATGCCTGGATCCAACACCTGGTGAATATCCATCTGACCGATCATGGACTAACTTTGACATACTATCGATCGACAGCATATCTCAACTGCTAAAAAAATACGCCAAATCGCAATGCAAACTAGACATCTGCCCTAGCTATCTTATAAGATCTGCCCCTCAACACTTCAAAACAGATCTCACGAAACACATAAACTACATGCTACAAAATGGTCTCTTCCCAAAAGACAAAGGAAATATCCTACTCACGCCTCTACCTAAAGACGCAAAAAAAACAACAAGTGACTTAACCAATTATCGCCCTGTAGCATCGATCCCGTTGATAACCAAACTTATGGAAGGCGCAGTGACGAAACAGCTCACTAACCACCTAGACAAATACTCAATTCTGCATAAATCTCAATCAGGATTTAGATCAAACTACAGCACCGAAACAGTACTAGTGACTTTAATGAATAAATTTAAACAAACAATTGCAACCGGCAACAACATACTCCTCTTGCAATTTGACATGTCCAGCGCCTTCGATATGGTCAATCATGGAATACTACTACACATCCTGGAATTCTTTGGAGTTGGAGGAAACGTACTTAACTGGTTTAAAGGATTCCTGACAACAAGATCATACCAAGTAACAACTAAAGCAGCGACATCAACCCCATGGACACCTGAATGGGGAGTCCCCCAAGGATCCCCCCTCTCACCAACCCTCTTTAACCTAATGATGATACCTCTAGCCAAACTCCTGGACAATCAAAACCTCAATCCATACATATATGCAGATGATGTCACGATTTACATCCTGTTTAAACACGATCTAAAAGAAATCACTAATGAGATCAACCAAAGCTTCCAGATCATGCACTCCTGGGCGGACGCATTTCAGTTAAAGCTCAATGCAGAAAAAACACAATGCCTCATACTTACCTCACCACACAACACAAGCAAATTCCCCACCTTAACTACCCCAAACTTTTCCCTTCCTGTCTCTAACACTCTGAAAATTCTCGGAGTTACCATCGACCGAAACCTCACACTCGAAAACCACATGAAGAACACAACTAAGAAAATGTTCCATTCCATGTGGAAACTCAAAAGAATAAAACCTTATTTCTGTTGGCTATACCCCTCTCGCTCTGGCACCAGATGACCTCAGGTTATAGAACTCCAAATGTTCAGATGTCAGTAGTCGTGACTCTGGAGCTCTACACCAGAATGAAAAGGGTAAGCTACAAAAACTAACCTCTCCTCATAATCCCTAGGACCATGAGGGGAAAAAAAACTAAATTCAGGATTATCCCTTATTTGAAGGAGTCAATAAAACTCTATACTGTTTACTATAAATAGAACAAGTTTATTTAACCGATTCTTTTAATAATAAAGACTAAGAACAATAACATTTTAATTTCTAATCAATTTTCTTTCTATTCTTATCACTATACTAGCTAAAGAATTTTTCAGATCAGGTTTAATATATTAACTTGTTTCTCTGATCTTTTTCTTTACAGGAATCACGTTTATACCCAAGAACTTTCAGATAAGTATCTAAAAAAACATTTCTCAATTTCTTTTAAATTGAACCAGATAACAAATAAGCTATACAGTAGATTACTAGAATTGATACTTTGTGTGTTCTTTGTTTTGTTTTCACAGGTACCTGTCTTCACTCTAGAGAAGCTATCAAGGTAAGTATATTTAGTGTTGTCTTTGTCTTTCTCTATCTTTTCTTTTCTATCTTTTTCTTTTATTCCTCAATAGTCACTTAGCTGATAACATTTCACTGGACGTGTAGTCTGTCTTGCGGAGGGGCCCTTGTAGATTCTCCAACTTCCAGTTTTTTCCTCCAGGTCTTCTCCCTAAACCTATTTCTTAAAACTTAATAGGAAGAAAAACCCTATCTATTCTCACACGTTGTTGATATTTTAGTTCTAGTGAATTATTAATTAATACTTAGGCCCAATTAAACTATTGAAATAAAATTACATAAAAATCCCTGCTCTGCTTCAAGCCTATACTAATCACTTATTTCCCTAACCTGAAGAGGCTGATAACCCTTTCAGTCCCTTGCATCCCAACATTCCACTTTCTTATGCTCACATATATTCCTACACTTTCCCCTATCATTCATATACTTCACTATCAAAATCAATCACACTTCATACCATCCCCCCCCCCAAGTTTATGATAATTGATCAAAAATTAAATAAACTCCCTTTTCTGGCTTTTCCTTACATTTACTATCACTCTCACACTTTTTACTCTCACACTAAATCACTTTTTCACTTCCAATCACCAAAAATCTCACACTTTCTCTCCCACACTGAGCTGCGCTTCCGCTCTCTTCAGTCACCAGCCTCTCACTGCCACTGTCAGTTAGCTTCATCTCCTAGGAGACCAAGCTTTGGCTTGGGATTCCGAGCCTTACTGACCAATCCCAAGCCTTTTCCAACATTCTAAACCCTCTAGCTAACCAGCGGAATCTTGAGTAGCACAGCAAAATCTCCATTTTATTTTATAATTTCCCATAGAGTTTAATGGGAAATTATAAAATAAAATTATAACTCCTTCCCAATTTCCCCAAAACACCCCAAAATTTCCCTGCCACTAAAACCCTGAATCCTCCCTCTAACCATGCTTTTAAATTTTAAAAATACCCCAATTTTCCTATCCGTCGCACATTATCCCCTCTAACACCCCTCCAAAATTACCCAAATTTGTAAAACCCATTTCAAAAATTAATATACCCCTTCCTTAATCTACCCTGTCGAATTTAAGAATTTAACCCTTATTTAACCCCTTCAAACTAGCTCCCCTCCAAAATACCCCCTAAAAATATTTAAATTCAAAAAACTAATCCGATAGAAAAATCAAGAAAAATCCCCTGAACATGAATCTAAAAACCAAATTTAAAAAACTTAAACCCCTGATTTTTTAAAAATCAAAAACCGAACTTATACAATTTAAAAATAAATAAATGGAAATTTTAGGTTAAAAAACCCCTTACCTTGTCCGTGATTTTCAGCACACTCGATGCCTACCCTCGATTCCGGTCCCGGTTGTCCTGGTACAAAAACGGATCCAAAAATAAAAAAGAACCGAAGCCGGTCCAAAATTTAGGCCCCGGCTTCGGCCTACCCGCGAAGACGCGCGTTCGCGATTCGTGCATGAGGCGCGCCGCCTCATGCACACTCGCGCGTCATTCCCCCGACGTCCTCTTCCACGGCAGCCCTCTTTCTTCACCGGGAACGCTGGAGCGTCCCGGACTTCACAGACCGGCCCCTCCTTAAAGCGCCGGGAAGGTCTCAACTCCTTCCCGGTCTTATCTTATTTTGGCCTCCATCCGGGGCCCGGAACGACGCTGTCTTCTCTTCCTGCCGGCCCCACGCAGTACCCGGAGTGCCTCCAGCACTCCTGCTCCAAAAACGGGCCCGAAAACAATCGCGCCATCCTCTTCACTCCCGGGGCCGATTCCAATCAACCCCGGGAGCAAACGGCAATGCAGCTCCTCCCTCTCTAAAATGGGCCACCGGAAGGCCCCAAAAACTCTCCTCCACCGCAGCGCTCCCAAAAATCGCTGCTGCCTCCTGCAGCACCTCTTTTCCTCCTTAGCCCCCCAAGATTCAGCCCGGAGCCCAGGTAAGTATTTATTTTTGTTTTTCTAACCCCAGGTTACATTCGCCCATGCAGAAAAAACATAATATTGTCCCCAATATTATTCACTCTCACATCTCAATCCTCTCTAAATATCCATACACTCATCCCCTACCACTCCCAATGCCAACCCTAATCCATACACACCTCATTCAACTAAAGGAACTATTTATTCTCCCTCCCACTAAGCAAACCTTTTATAACTAAATTTTCTCAACTTAACCATCCTTTCCCAAATCAACCCAAAATAAAATTGTCTTTAAGAAAGGAAGAACACATTCCCTTATTACATCTGTTTGAACTTCTGATTTCCCCAGTGCTTACAGACTCACATGTATTTCCAGCAGAATTAATTGTTATCTCAGTGTACACAATATAATCATATAAACTCTTTCCCTTTACCTTTTCAGGTACTGGTAAACTCACATTTTTATCAATTTTTTCAACCTGAGTTGGTGTCATTACAATTTCTTCCACCTCCAAATCATATTTCTTTACTAAGTCTCTATTAACAGTTTTCTTCCCGAATTTATCATTTTGAATCGTTATCACATTACCGGTCTTCCCATACATTTGGACCACCCTATAGGGACAAGTTTCCCAAACATCCTGGATCTTGTGTCTACCCGGGAATCTCTGTCTCCGGAGCAAGACCCAATCTCCCACTTGCAGAGATTCTCCTCTTGATGTTTTATCGTATTGAATCTTCATTTTCATTTTCTTGTGTTCATCTGTTTTCCTTGCCAGCTCTTGTGAAAATTCCAAATTTTCTTTGTGGACTCTCAACCAATCCTCTAAACCTTTTATCTCTTCCCAATCTCTCCAATCTTCATTCTCAGCTACTAATGCAGTTTGGGGTAATAACGTCTCCCTTCCCAAGAATAGATATGCAGGTGTAAATCCAGTGGCACTATGAACCGAACTATTGTACACCTGATTCAACTCAGGAAGAAATTTTGACCAAGACTTCTTTTTATGATCTGGAAATGTGTGCAAGATCTGATGCAACGTCCTGTTGAACCTTTCACATTTCCCATTGCCCTGGGGATGATACGGAGTGGTTCTGGTCTTCTTTATTCCGTACCAATTGCAAAGTTCTCTGATCACTGATGATTCAAACGCCGGACCCTGATCTGAATGTAGCCTTTCGGGAACACCATATACTGCGAACCACTTATTTACTAGGATGTTAGCTGTTGTTCTCGCCGTCTGATTCCTAGCTGGTACCGCCACTGCAAATCGCGAAAACATATCCGTCATGACAAGTATGTTCTCGAATCCCCCGCTGTCTCTCTCCAATACCGTGAAGTCTATTGCCAGAACCTCTTGAGGCCTAATTACGTTAAAGCAACTCATCTCATTTTTCTCCCTCGGAAACAGTTCCTTCGAAAAGCAGCATCTCCGGCACTTCTGTATCCAGCTCTCTACATCCTTTCTCATGCCCACCCAAAAATGGGCTTTGCGAAGGTTCTTGAAAGTGGTTTCGAGAGCAAAATGTCCCATTCGGTCGTGAAAAGTCTCCAAAATTTCATTTCTCAAAATTTCCGGCACCACAACTTGTCGCATGTTCGTCCCCAATCTGCAATCTTCGTAGCCTCTGAATAGGATTCCATCTTTCAACAGCAATCTATCACTGTGTTTCCATAAATTTCGTATTTCTTGAGAAACCAATTCTCCCTGTTGTGGAGAATGCTGAGTTTCCAACCAGTCCATCACTGTACTCACAGTTTCATCTTCGCTCTGTGCCTTTCTGATGCCTTCATTTTTATCTTCTCCTGTTATTTTGTTACAGAACTTCTGTGATTTATATTTTCCCTTCTTGGGCTTCACAGAAATCATCTTGCAGGAGAACCCAAAGAAGTCTTTTTCCTCATCATCATCAACTATTTCTGGCTCTTCACTGTCTGGTAAACGAGACAGTGTATCAGCGATCAGATTGCTTCGGCCCGGTTTGTATTCCACAATGAAATCTAGATCTGCCAGTTGGGCCAACCAGCGTTGTTCTACAGCCTGAATTTTTGCTGTTTCCAGGTACTTGAGTGGATTGTGATCAGTTTTTAGAATAAATCTTTGGTAGATGAGATATTCACGGAACTTCTCCGTGGCGGCCCATTTTAAAGCCAACAACTCAAGTTTGAACGCCGAATAATTGTTTGCATTCCGCTCTGATTTTCTAAGCCCACGACTAGCAAACGCTATTACTTTTTCTTCACCCTCCTGGATCTGACTTAAGACAGCCCCCAATCCACGATAGCTGGCATCAGTAGTAAGGATGAAAGGCTCCGTGAATACTGGATAAGCTAGGATTGGTGCAGAAGTAAGTTTCTTTTTCAACGTTTCAAACGCCTGCTGACACTCATTACTCCAGCATATTGCTGCATTCTCCGGTACGGTCTTTCCAGTCAATGCATGTAAAGGAGCAGCTATCTGCGCGAAACCTTCCACAAATCGCCTGTAGAAGCTAGCAAAACCCATGAAGCTTCTAACTTCGGTTTTGCTCTTCGGGACTTTCCACTCTTGCAATGCTCTCACTTTTTCTATATCTGCAGATACTCCTTCCTTAGATACAACATATCCCAGGAACCTCACTTTCTGACAAAAAATTTTGCATTTTGACGGCTTTAACTTTAGGCCACTGATTTTCATTCTCTGGAAAACAAGTTCTAATCTTTCCAAATGCTTTTCAAAAGTTGGGGCATAGACTAGGATATCGTCGAGATACAGAAGGAGGATCTCGAAAACATACTCCGTCATGACGGATTCCATCAGTCTCTGAAAACTGGCGGGCGCGTTGCACAGTCCGAATGGCAAACGGGTCCACTCGAATAATCCAAATGGAGTGGTTACCGCCGTTTTCTCGATGTCTTCCGGTGCCATTCCCATCTGAAAGTAGCCGGACGTCATGTCCAATGAAGAGAACCACTTTGATGACCCCAGGGCATCTAAGGACTCATCAATTCGGGGCAATGGGTATGCATCCCTGATGGTGAGGGAGTTTAACTTCCTGTAGTCGCAACAAAACCGTAAACTTCCATCCTTCTTCTTGATTACGACTGCTGGAGAGGCCCATGGACTATAACTCTTTCTCAACACCCCTTGTCGTACCAGCTCGTTCACATGGGTTTTAAATTGTTCATATATATGTGGCGACACTCTCCGGAAAGGTTGTTTAACCGGCCTTGCATCTCCGGTATCTATCTTGTGAGCCACTAAATCTGAAAACCCTATGTCAGCATCGTGTGTTGAGAAGACTGACCTGTGTTTCCATAGGAGTTCTTGTAACTGCCGGCCTTGCTCAGATGTTAGCTGGCTCCAATCCACCTTGACTTTAGGAAGCATGTCTTCCCACCCATCCACCTTAGCCTCTAGAACACCCGAATCTTCCTCCGGCACTATTTCCAGGGGTGAATGAACTTCTGCTATTTGTGTTCTTCCTGGTATGATAACATCCCGAACCCCCACATTAATCATTCTCACCATTACATTACCCCTATCAGGCTTAACCAATGTGTTGGCCACCATGATCTTGCTGGGCAAATTAATCCTCCGGGAAGCGGACACCAGCAGCACTCCAGATGACTTCCGGACTCGCTGACACTTCCCAATCACAATTTTTTCGGACATGGCAGGCAAGATTTGTCCAACACTTCCCCGCAATTTCACAAATCCTTCTGCTGATCCTGATACAACATTACGCTTCTGGGAGATTTTTGAAATAATGCTGGCAATTTTCACAGGCTCTTTCATCAGTGAAGAGATGTCTCGAAACAACCCCTCCAGATGCTTCAGGACATTCATGCCCACTATTCCACGTACGATTTGGTCTTCAACTTGCCCATTGCAAAAGTTGTCTTTTACAACAAATATGCATCGTTCCGGTACCACTTGTCCCATACACTGTACATCCGCGTCTATATATCCCAACACAGGCAAGTCTGTTCCATTTACGGCAACCAAAGTTAGCTGGCTTGCATCTTTTAAGCAGTTGGTATCAGCAAAGTTTTTGTAAAAAAAACTCGCAAGGATGGTGGAAACACTAGAGCCCGTATCCAGTGTGCAAATCGTTTCCACACCATTTATTTTTACTTTGAGCACTGGACTCTCCCCAATGGCTCTTTCTCCAAACAAATTTTCTTCCAGAACTCCCTGTTGTTCCAAAGACTTTTGCATCCTTACTGCAGGTTTCGCCTCACTTCCCTTCTGAGGAGCAGAATCGGCCTGCTGGCTATTAGGAAGAACATAATTGCCACTAGTACTTGGTCTCTCAACATTGCCTCTGTTGGTTCCACTGTATGTTCTATTGGCCCTCTCACTCTGGCAGTTCCTGGCTATATGGCCAGGCTCCTGACACCGGTAGCAAATCATTTCACCTATAGGAGTTCTTGAGGGAGGTCTAACATTAGGATTATATCTCTGGTATTCTCTTTGAACATTTGCAAACCTTGCACTATCCCTCTCCATTCTTTGCCGTCGCCACTCCTCTTCTTGGCGTTCACACATTTTAGCAAACATATTAGTTAATTGCTGCATCATGGCAACAGTTGCGGACTGCTCCGGACGGCAGTAATCTCCTGCATCCTCTCTTGGCCTCTGAAGAATTTTCTTCGGTGTCAACTCCCCGGACAACAGACCTCTTTCCTCTCCAGCCCAACGGATGGCAGCTTGCATTAATTCCGCAAATGACAGTCCCGGATTATCTTCACTTCTTTTTGATATCTCCCTTTTCAAAGTTTCATCCCGGAGGCCTACAACAAACTGCTCTTTCAAAGTTTCATCTGGATCGCCCATTCTTCGACGATCCCGGGACATAATGGCCTCTAGCTTCTCCTGAAGCTTGTAAGCATATACCCGGATAGTATCCTTCTCTCCCTGGCGGATGTTATAAAATTCTTGTATACGTAGGCCCAACGCCACTTTGTCCCCATATACCTGCTTCAAAAGGTCAAAGATATCTTCTGCTGAACAGTCTTTTGGTAGCGAGTACTTCACTGTGTCGAGAGCAATGCCTTTGAGGTGATCACGCACCACTTCCACCTGATCTTCTGGCGGAACCCGCATTAACCTCATCCGTGACTTCATTTTATCCACCCAGTCTTCGATCTTCAAGTCTTCCGAAGTCCTGGGGAATCCACTGAAATCTGGAACATTCCTGTCTTGTGGGATGATCACTGTGTGTGTGTGAATCTGGGGAACAGGAGTAGCCCGACCTCCAGAAGCTTCACCTTCCATTCTCTTGTCTCTTCGGAGTCAGGTACTATATGGATGTTGCCACGGAAACAGAGACTCCTGGGAGAACCCAAAACCCGGTCTACCTTGTCGCCCAAGAATACTTTTCAACAAAATTTTTTTTTTTCCCAAACTTTATTGAAAATGGTCCAACACCTAAAATTCCTTCAGAATGTTACTCTCAGCTTTTGGGGACCCTCAAATTCAGGGAAGAATCCTGCCGACTACGCCAATTGTTGGCTGTACCCCTCTCGCTCTGGCACCAGATGACCTCAGGTTATAGAACTCCAAATGTTCAGATGTCAGTAGTCGTGACTCTGGAGCTCTACACCAGAATGAAAAGGGTAAGCTACAAAAACTAACCTCTCCTCATAATCCCTAGGACCATGAGGGGAAAAAAAACTAAATTCAGGATTATCCCTTATTTGAAGGAGTCAATAAAACTCTATACTGTTTACTATAAATAGAACAAGTTTATTTAACCGATTCTTTTAATAATAAAGACTAAGAACAATAACATTTTAATTTCTAATCAATTTTCTTTCTATTCTTATCACTATACTAGCTAAAGAATTTTTCAGATCAGGTTTAATATATTAACTTGTTTCTCTGATCTTTTTCTTTACAGGAATCACGTTTATACCCAAGAACTTTCAGATAAGTATCTAAAAAAACATTTCTCAATTTCTTTTAAATTGAACCAGATAACAAATAAGCTATACAGTAGATTACTAGAATTGATACTTTGTGTGTTCTTTGTTTTGTTTTCACAGGTACCTGTCTTCACTCTAGAGAAGCTATCAAGGTAAGTATATTTAGTGTTGTCTTTGTCTTTCTCTATCTTTTCTTTTCTATCTTTTTCTTTTATTCCTCAATAGTCACTTAGCTGATAACATTTCACTGGACGTGTAGTCTGTCTTGCGGAGGGGCCCTTGTAGATTCTCCAACTTCCAGTTTTTTCCTCCAGGTCTTCTCCCTAAACCTATTTCTTAAAAACTTAATAGGAAGAAAAACCCTATCTATTCTCACACGTTGTTGATATTTTTAGTTCTAGTGAATTATTAATTAATACTTAGGCCCAATTAAACTATTGAAATAAAATTACATAAAAATCCCTGCTCTGCTTCAAGCCTATACTAATCACTTATTTCCCTAACCTGAAGAGGCTGATAACCCTTTCAGTCCCTTGCATCCCAACATTCCACTTTCTTATGCTCACATATATTCCTACACTTTCCCCTATCATTCATATACTTCACTATCAAAATCAATCACACTTCATACCATCCCCCCCCCAAGTTTATGATAATTGATCAAAAATTAAATAAACTCCCTTTTCTGGCTTTTCCTTACATTCACTATCACTCTCACACTTTTTACTCTCACACTAAATCACTTTTTCACTTCCAATCACCAAAAATCTCACACTTTCTCTCCCACACTGAGCTGCGCTTCCGCTCTCTTCAGTCACCAGCCTCTCACTGCCACTGTCAGTTAGCTTCATCTCCTAGGAGACCAAGCTTTGGCTTGGGATTCCGAGCCTTACTGACCAATCCCAAGCCTTTTCCAACATTCTAAACCCTCTAGCTAACCAGCGGAATCTTGAGTAGCACAGCAAAATCTCCATTTTATTTTATAATTTCCCATAGAGTTTAATGGGAAATTATAAAATAAAATTATAACTCCTTCCCAATTTCCCCAAAACACCCCAAAATTTCCCTGCCACTAAAACCCTGAATCCTCCCTCTAACCATGCTTTTAAATTTTAAAAATACCCCAATTTTCCTATCCGTCGCACATTATCCCCTCTAACACCCCTCCAAAATTACCCAAATTTGTAAAACCCATTTCAAAAATTAATATACCCCTTCCTTAATCTACCCTGTCGAATTTAAGAATTTAACCCTTATTTAACCCCTTCAAACTAGCTCCCCTCCAAAATACCCCCTAAAAATATTTAAATTCAAAAAACTAATCCGATAGAAAAATCAAGAAAAATCCCCTGAACATGAATCTAAAAACCAAATTTAAAAAACTTAAACCCCTGATTTTTTAAAAATCAAAAACCGAACTTATACAATTTAAAAATAAATAAATGGAAATTTTAGGTTAAAAAACCCCTTACCTTGTCCGTGATTTTCAGCACACTCGATGCCTACCCTCGATTCCGGTCCCGGTTGTCCTGGTACAAAAACGGATCCAAAAATAAAAAAGAACCGAAGCCGGCCCAAAATTTAGGCCCCGGCTTCGGCCTACCCGCGAAGACGCGCGTTCGCGATTCGTGCATGAGGCGCGCCGCCTCATGCACACTCGCGCGTCATTCCCCCGACGTCCTCTTCCACGGCAGCCCTCTTTCTTCACCGGGAACGCTGGAGCGTCCCGGACTTCACAGACCGGCCCCTCCTTAAAGCGCCGGGAAGGTCTCAACTCCTTCCCGGTCTTATCTTATTTCGGCCTCCATCCGGGGCCCGGAACGACGCTGTCTTCTCTTCCTGCCGGCCCCACGCAGTACCCGGAGTGCCTCCAGCACTCCTGCTCCAAAAACGGGCCCGAAAACAATCGCGCCATCCTCTTCACTCCCGGGGCCGATTCCAATCAACCCCGGGAGCAAACGGCAATGCAGCTCCTCCCTCTCTAAAATGGGCCACCGGAAGGCCCCAAAAACTCTCCTCCACCGCAGCGCTCCCAAAAATCGCTGCTGCCTCCTGCAGCACCTCTTTTCCTCCTTAGCCCCCCAAGATTCAGCCCGGAGCCCAGGTAAGTATTTATTTTTGTTTTTCTAACCCCAGGTTACATTTCCCAAGGGCCATTTTTCGAAACCTAGTACAATCAATGGTACTAAGTCACCTGGACTACTGCAATGCACTCTACACGGGCTGTAAAGAACAGATCATTAAAAAACTTCAAACTGCCCAAAATACCGCAGCCAGACTCATATTTGGAAGGACAAAATATGAAAGCGCAAAGCCCCTAAGAGAGAAACTGCACTGACATCCACTTAAAGAACGGATCACCTTCAAAATCTGCACGATTGTTCATAAAATTATTCACGGAGAAGCCCCGTCTTACATGCTCAACCTAGTGGACCTCCCACCTAGAAATGCCAAAAGATCTTCTCGCACTTTCCTTAATCTACATTTCCCCAGTTGCAAAGGATTAAAATACAAACTAACACATGCATCTAGCTTCTCCTTCAAAAGCACGCAGATGTGGAATGCTCTCCCAAACCACTTGAAAACAATTAACGAAATAACAAACTTTCGTAAATCGTTGAAAACCTATCTCTTCACTAAAGCCTATCACGAAAATCCTTAACAGCTACAACACATCAACACTCCCTCTTACTTTGATCATTTTCTTTCTATAACTAATTGAACAGATTGACTGTTAGCCTTGTTATTACCGGTGATGCCATGACAGGTTTTTTGTAAGCCACATTGAGCCTGAAAAGAGGTGGGAAAATGTGGGATACAAGAGCAATAAATAAAAATAAAATAAAATGCAACATATGCAATCTTTTTCAAACGATCACATGGTTTGATAACTAAAAGGATATATTCAGTACAACCACATCTGTCATGTAATATCTGGAAGTCCTCCAATTGTATAATTCAGAGTCCAAACAAGAGGCTTTGTTTCTCACAGCCTCCCGTCTTCCAGCCAGACCAGCTTATATTTATGAAGGAGCACTCCAAAAGGGAGACACGGGATTGGCACACCTAGAAGTTTTTTCCAAAAAGTGGAATAAGGCCAGCCAGAACTTATGGACTATCGGACATTCCCAAAGAGAGTGAAAGAAAGTGCCCACCTGCCCTCTACATTTGGAGCACAAGGGCTCCTCTACTCCCCCCATTTTTAAAATTTGGGCCTTCGTAATATACGCTCTGTGTAAGATATGATATTGGCAAGTACGCAGGTCTGTATTGACAGTTAGTGAAGGAATGGCAGCTGATAGCTGATCAAAGTCCAATGTCAAATCTGTGCAACCCAAGTCCAGGGCCCAACGGTTCCTAATAATATCTTTATTCTTACGGGGAGCTAGGAGTGCTTTATATAGTCCGGAGACTGAGAGACGGTCTCCCGGGATAGAATCAAAGAAGGTTCTAAGACACCGACTATGTGCAGCTCCCAAAACCTCATCCCTAATCGTATGAACATAATGTGCTAGTTGAATATAGGCATACGTATTGCTAGATTCAATACCAATACCCAAAGCTCCCAGAGATAACAGCGAGCCTTTTTTTTTTTCAAATTTTCAATTATACAATATTCAATCAATCTTGAATATTACACGATACATGCAATAATTCCATCTTTAATTACAAAATCATACTTCTAAGAAACAAATAATCCGGCTATCGACCACAAATAAATGTAATTGACCCAAGAGGCAAAATATATAAAATTATAAGCTAATATAACAAAGCTCAATCAATTATGTTTATCCAAAGATTGCGTCATATTCAGATTGACCTATTCCAGGCTGCTATACAGTGTTACATTCGGGTCTAAATTCTCACAATCACACCCTCTTTGCTTTTCAAGAAATCCTCCAATTGATTGGGTTCAAAAAACTGAAATTGCTTTGTTTGGTATAGTATCCTGCAAACACAAGGATACTTCAGTTGGAAATTTGCACAAAGTGCTACTACCCTTAAACGCTGAAACAAAAATAACTTACGCCTCTTCTGGGTCTCCCTGGATAAATCTGGGAAAACCCTTACTTTTGAACCCAAAAATAAAGAACTGAGATGTCTCAAGGACAGTCTAAGCACTGCATCTCTATCTATCTCCAGAGCGAATGTCACCAACAAAGTTGTCCTGTGCGTGACCACCTCTAAAGAAGATTCTAGGAACTCAGTCAAATTCATTGCTCCTTGAGGATTTAAATTATCTTGTACTTTACCAGTACTCTGAAAATAATATGCTCTTGTAATAGGTGGCAATGAGTTATCAGACATTCCCAGAACTTCCACTAAATATTTCTTAACCATCTGTACTGGAGTAATAAGTGGCGATTTAGGAAGGTTCATAATATGCAGGTTAAGTCTCTTCGATTGATTCTCCAAATATTCCAAGCGCTTAGAGGCAAAACACCTCTCCTTAATCAAAGATTGTTCCACAAGTTCCATTTTTGCAAATTTTTCAAGATTGTTCCACAAGTTCCATTTTTGCAAATTTTTCAGACAGGGTTTTTACCTCCGTTGCTTGGTAATCATTAATTTGTAATTGTTTTAGTGCAGTCTCGGCTATAACCTTGATAGTTTCAGTATTCTTTGATATCAAAGTTTGTAGGGCAGAGAGAGTGGAAGAATTCAGTTCCCAAAGTGACTCTAGCGTCACTACAGCAGGTTTTTCTTTCCCCTCATAAACCAGTTGAGGTGCTCTAGCAGTTTGTTCCAGGATACTCACAATTGTAGTAGAAACCACAGGAGCAGAACTACCCTCTGGTACATTCAAGCTGGCAGCGTTTGTTCCGGCTTCGTGTAAGTTCCCTCCCTGAATGCTCTCATCTCCCATCGGGGTTAGAACAGCAGGACTCATCATGAAGCTCTCCCTTCCTGGTTGAGGGGGCGCTGCACGTAGAACAGGGCTCAAGGAAGCCCCGTCAATACTGTCGGCCAGCTCTAATACGCTGGCTCCAGCAGCAGGAGTAGATGTCACATCCGAACCAGAGGCAATTCCGAACCACTCGAGCATCGACTGTTGGAGCGGGGGTTTGTTTCCAGGGACAGAGGGAATCTCCCTGACCTTCCCCCGTCTCTTACCCATACCAAACGGCAGGTAAGGCTCTCTTTCCAGTGTCTGGTTGAGCTGGATCGTAACGCATCCGCTGACGCCAATCAAACCACGGCCACCTTGGATCAACAGCGAGCCTTTTAAGTCCAAGACATGTTCCAATCATGTAATACCCAGCGTCGCCCATCTTCGAAACACCGGATTGTCTGAAGCCGGAGGGAAGCTCAGGTATACCTGGATGGGCAACAGGTCAAAAGTTTCCGAGGGAATTCCCCAGTACTTGGTCAAATCTTTCCAAACTTCCTTCAAAGGCCAAAATAACAAGCTCGTGCCTATGTTAGTTAGGATCTCCTTCCTAGGGGCTTGTAACAAACAATATAAATGACATGTCTGAAAAAAACCCATTTCCATCTCCCTCAGGGTATAATCTTGTCTGTCTAAAATCCAATCTCCTAAATGGCAAAACAAGCAAGCAAGCCTGATTATAACGTCGTAAATTAGGAACTCCCAATCCTCCCTCTTTCCATGATCCAAACAAAAAATGAAAGGGCATTCTAGATTTGCAGCCGCCCCAGATGAATTTGCGAAGGTGTCTATATAGCAGAGATAGATACTTTTTAAAAATGTGCAGCGGTAACATTTGAAGGACATAAAGCCATCTCGGAAATTCAATCATTCGAAACAGGTGCATTCTGCCATGTAGAGATAGTGGGAGAGATCTCCAATTGATCAGACGTTCTGCAGTATTTTCTAATAAACTAGAGATGTTTAGCTGATATAAGGACGAGACTTTCATTAAGTTTAATGCCTAGATAGTGAAAAGACTCATGCGCCCATTTTAGCGGAAATTCTGTTTCCCATTCTTGTCTTACCTGCTCCATAGAGGCTAAAGCCAGAGATTTGGAAAAATGTAATTTAAAGCCAGCAAAATCCCCAAATTCATGAAAAAGAGCTAGAACAGCTGCCAAAGACTCATGCACACTTACAGCCTCACTAAAAAAAATCCCTCTATGCCTTCAACACTGCAAAAATAAATTGCCAGATCACCCAATCAAAGGCCTTCTCTGCATCAAAACTAATCAATAGGGAATGTACTTTGACTGCTCGACAACCTCCAGTGATGCCAAAATTGATCTATTGTTTTGCAACCGATCTGCCCTTTACAAAACCAACCTGAGGATGGGAAATCAAATCTGGAAGGACGTGTGACAGTCTATTTGCCAAAATTTTTGCATATAATTTTACATCACAATTTAACAAAGAGATGGGGCTGTAGGATCCTGGATCCTCTGGGTTTCTCCCAGGTTTTAACAGAACAATCATCTGGGTCACTTTAAAAGACTCAGGGAGGGCCCCTGATGTCGCTATAGAGTTAAAAAGATTCAATCGGAGAGATTGCATCTGTTCATAAAGCAACTTGTAGAATTCTACCCCATATCCATCCGGTCCCGGTGTCTTCTGAAGGTTGCTTTGCTGTATTGCTAATAAAGGTCTCCCTCTGTGATGGGAGCATTTAAAATTTCTCTTTGCGCCTCCGTAACTGTGGGTAATGTCAGATTATCTAAGAATAAATCACTATCTGACATCCCATCTGTGTGTTCCTGATAAAGTAATTTGTAGTATTCCTAAAAGTAAGCTGAAATTTCTAGGTCCTTTCGGATCCAATGGCTCCTAGAGTCTCGTAGCTGCGTTACATGAGTAGTCCCCCTTTCCCCCTTGATTAGTCAGGCCAACAGACTTCCTGCCTTATTGCCATGAAGAAATAGTTGTTACCTATTAATATAATTGGGATTTTTGGGCCCTCTGATGGAGCAATTAATTCAACTCGCTCTGGGAAGTCAAAAGGGCCTCTCTAACAGTCACTGTTCGAGCTGCCCCGTGTACAATACGCTGCTGTCGTATCACCTTCTCCAATCTCAAAATCTCTCTATCTCTGTTTGAGAACGTGGACATGATAATTAATTATTTCTCGTCTCATAACCGCCTTAGCCGTTTCCCAAAATAGAGCATGTTGATGCAAATGCAAACTGTTGTTGCGCACATAATCTTCCCATTTTTCCTGAAGAAAGGAATGAAACCTCGTGTCCCAGTATAGGTCTAGGGGGAATTTCCAGAATCCACTCTGTCTCGACCTTCCTCCTTCAGCTAATTGAACCCAAATCAAAGCATGGTCAGATATCTCACAAGGGCCAATCTCTGCCTGAGAGATATGTGAAAATAATGGGCTGGACAGGAAAAAGTAATCGATACGTGACTGCGTTGAGTGTGCCCATGAAAGATGGGTGTAATCTCTGATGGTGGGATTCAACACTCGCCATACATCTATTAAATCCAAAGTGTTGCAAAGAAAAGGCAATCCTCGGGCATACTGACTCGAACTCTGGGATGCTGCTGAAGATCTATCTGAGGATCGTATACCATATTGAAATCTCCCCCCAGGATAATATTGCCAACCTGAAAGGGGGCTAATAGAGCAATCAGCTTACTGAGAAATTGTTTGTCAAATACATTTGGAGCATAAACATTGCATAAAATGAAAAGTTTCCCCTCAAGCAGCACCTCAGCTAAGACATAATGTCCATCATGACCTCGTTTTATCGACTTTATCTGTACATCTAGGCCTCAACGAAAAACAATCATAACTCCCGCTTTCCTCTGTAAAGCTGAGGCCTCAATTACTTGTCCAACCCACCTCTGACAGAATTTAGCATGCTCTGCAGTAGTAAGGTGGGTGTCCTGAACAAACGCTACATCCGTTTTATGACGCTTCAGAGCTTGCAACACTTTTGTACGTTTAATCGGTCTGTGCCCTGAAGAGGACAGGTACAAATCAAGGTAGGGTATACACAAAAAGTAGCACATATGAGTTTGTCTTGTTGGGCAGACTGGATGGACCGTATAGGTCTTTTTCTGCTGTCATCTACTATGTTACTATGTAATCGGTGAGGTTAGTCCCCCTAAATTCCAGGATACAACTTTAATTGGACTCATGGTCTCCAAGGGTTATAGAAATTTTAAAAAGCTGTAAATCTAATTTGGAATAAATAGATAGAGGCACCCCCCAGCCCTTGGGCCCCTCCATCATCTCTAGATAACTCAGGCTGCAAGCAAGAGCCTTCTGTCGATATGCAGTTGTGAGGTTGTCCATCTCTAAATAGCTCATAATCACCACTTCCCTCCCGCCGAGAGATAGAAGAAGAGAAAAGAGAGAGAGGGGGGGGGGGGGGGGGGACGGGACCCAACCCTCCGGTCTTCAAAACTCCTCCCCCCAAACTTGAAGAATTCTACCATAGAATCCAATCACCAATAGCCCCAACTAGAGCTGCCCCCCTCCTCAAGCAACCTTATTGCGATCTATTATTGTCTCAAAACTCCTATATCATTTAGCGTTAGCATCTTTATTTTCTATAACCACAACAGTCCATACACCCACATTGGCTGTCTCAACCTCTATACGCAATGCAACTTGTAAAAAAAAAAAAAAATTAATCAACAAGCTGTGATTAACTCTGCATATTTGTTAGAACTAAGTTTCATTGTAGATAGCATCTGCCACACCTCCCGAGGGAAGGTTGTAAATGATACGTCTGTGTGATGGGGTGAGATATCAAAGTCTCCAGGGGTTGCGACAGTAAAGTTTACATCACCTCCAGATTCACAGTCATGATATGCTCCAGAAAGATCTGGGCTCTCTATTGCACAGTATGTCAAATACAGTCTCTGCAGCCACACTAGTTGCCTCAATCTTTATGAGAAAAGGACAGTTCACATAACAGAAAAAAAATCCTACCATTAGTTCAGCACATGAATTAATATTGTATCTCATTGTAGAGAATATATGCCGAGCCTCCTAGGTGAGGCCTGTAGGCGATACTTCCATGTGGCAATATTGTAATCCAAGCGCTCCATGCTGTTCGACAGCATAGGTCCTACCATCTCCAGATTTATTCTTGTGGTAGACTCCAGAAAGGTCTAGGCTCTATATTTCATAGTGTATCCAAATTTCCATATTGTGTAATGCAAGAGCCACAACTCTCTATGATAACAAAGGTTTCCATAATCACCTTGGTTGTAGAAACCTCCATAAGAAAACAAAGTGCCAAAAAAAAATTAATTGTGCTAACATCTGCATATTAGCCAATATTGCTTTCTATTGTACAGACCTTCAGCTTAACCTCCCAAAAGAGGCATTTAGATGGTACTGCTGTGTACTGGGATTACGCTTTAACATTTCCTGGTCTGCAGCATTATATTTCACACCACACCACACCACACCACACCAGAGTCCACATTTCTGGTATGCTCCAGAGATATCTGAGTTACGAATTTCGCAGCTGCCTCAGGTGATGTGAAAAGCTGAGTTTTGTTACTATAAGTAACGCGAAGTCGCGCTGGATATAACAAAGCAAAGGGAACTTTGCTTGAATATAATAGTTTACAGATTGGTGAAAATGACCTCCGCTGTGCAGCCACTGCAGCTGAAAAATCTTGAAAGCATAAAATACATTTATTGTCATATGTTAACGTACCCACCAGCCTTATGGCCCGCAGAATCTTCATCTTTTGTGCATAGTTGAGTAGTTTAAAAATCACAATTCTCGGCCTTGATTCTCCTGAGTGTACTGGTTCCAGACAATGGGCCCTTTCAATTCTTATAGGACCCTCCGCTGACTGTAGATCCAATGCCTTAGGCAGCCAAGACTCTAAAAAGCTTCGTAGATCTATTTCCTTGATTGATTCTGGAAGCCCCACTAACCTTAGGTTATTGTGTCTAGCATGATTTTCTAGGTCTTCCACTTTAGATTTGAGTCGTTCCAAATTTTTTTGCATGGCATGATATTGGCCTCGTGTTGTAGGCTTTTGTCCTCTACGTCTGAAAGTCATTAGTACTCCGTGAGGTCTGTCCTCAAACCCCTCAAAGTGCCATCTATTTTTTCCAACGTCTGCTGTGCACTGTGATTTCTGGTCAACTGAGGATTCCAGGAGCACTGAAACCTCCGCTGGGATCTCTGCTGCCCACGCTGAGCTTACTGTTGGTGCGTCTGAGGAACCGCCCTCCTCCATCTTGGCTTCCCTGGTGATGCCCCGTGCTCCATCCTTTCGGTGGGTCTTTGTAAACATGGAATCGCTGGCAGGGATGAATCGCAGTTCATTTCCTTCTCAGCAATACTTCACCTACTGCTGTATCAACAAAAACGGGTAATTGCAAAAGTTTGAGGTGCTTGAGGTAAGATTTTGAATGGGGGCCATGGAGCTCTTCCCTGCGTTTTCCTCCCGCTAGCCTAGCATCACGTGATCTCCCTGGTCTCTGATTATATACACTTCTAACCCGCTCAGGGGCTGAACCTGTGACAGGGGACACCTTGCCCTGAACAGGAAAGTGACCACGAAGATCCCAAATGGAACTGGAGGGTGACACTCGATGTAGGGGTGAAGTGCATTTGCTTCATGGGGGGATCATAGTGGGGGGGGGGGGGGGAGGATGGGAAGTGGGTGACCGAGGGGAAATGGGGAAGACCATTTTGTGAGAGTGAAGTGTGGGGGTGTGGGAGTAGGGATTGCGGAGATGTGTGTATGACTGATGGGAGGAGAGTACAACGGGGAGGGGAGGACGTCAAGATGGGGCACAGAAAATACCATGAGACATGCTGTATGTGGAGGTTGGTAAAGAGAGAGGAATGCCTAAATGGAGGCCTCTACCAGGGCAATGGCTACTTGAGACTGCTTGGAATCACACTTTGGCTGTTGTGGCGTGGCTAATTTGAAGTTTGCCTCATTGAATGTGACAGGCTTCAATTTTCCTATAAAGCACACAAAGATTCTCAACCATCTGAAACAGTTAAATGCAGAAATCGTTTATTTATAGGAAACTCACCTTACCTCAGTGGAAAAATTGAGGACAGGATGGGTGGGGGAGGTATATTCGGCTTTTAATTGGCATCAGCAGGGGGTGGCATTTCTCCTCCATAGCAGTTACATTTCCAAGTTTACAAGTAAAACCAGGACAAGGAGGGACATTTTATATTACTGATGGGAGAGCTGTAGGGAGTGAAACTCTTGTTATGTAATATGTATGCCCCTAATGTTTAAACACGCACAATTTTCTCACAGCTTTTGTCTAGATTAGTGGGCTACCCGGATTATAAATTAATAGTGGGAGGTGATTTCAACATCATAGCAGACCCATTGATAGATTGTAAACCTCCAATACCTTGGGGCAGTGGTGTGCTGGTAAATTTTTAACAACAGGCTCTCTCCCTGTCCACCTCTGCGCCCCCCTCCACCTCTGTCCCCCCCCCCCCCCCCATCCACCTCTGCGCCCCCGCCAAAAAAAAAAACATTTGCAGAGCTGGCTATACCCGGGGAGAGAGAGCGTGCTTTCAAACAATCCTTACATCCAAATTTACCTTCTTTTAATGTAAAAAAAAAAATCCTTTATCCTTCATCTTTTAAGACACTGCCTACCTGCTGGATAGTGATGGCACAAGGAAAGCAAGTGAAGACTAACTTAAAATAACCTGGCTGTTCCTTAGATGGGCACTAGTATTACGAAGATGCGACCATATGATGACTCTGCGGTTATGCTCCACTAATAAGTTAAAAGATTATCTGGATTTCTTGAAAGGATTATATAAATTTAGGATGCAGGACTAGGGACACACACATACACGTATTTAGTCAATATCATAATTCTTCATGTACAGCCACAAAACAACCTTTTAGGGTGGATAGTGTTCACAATGAGCTCCTTTTATTATCGACCAGATAGAGACAAGAGTTTTCAGTTTTGACACAGTATAATTGATCACAAGAGCAAAATATAAGAAAACCAATGGGCTGCATTAGGGGCTTATGGCCCATTTATGTTTAAACAAAAGAAATCTGCAACAAAATATTTTTATTTTGACTAATAAAACCACTTGCCCCTGAAACATGTTCAAAACAGAATAATCCATTTGTGTATCTAAAAGGTAAACTTCTACAAAAAAGATTAAGATCTGATTCCATGTGCCCCAATGAAAGGAGAGTTTAATTCTACTTCCATTTAATTTCAATATATTCCATCATCATCTTTATAACACAAGGCTTCCCAAGGTAGATTACAACAAAAGTTAAGATGAACCCATCAGGAAACAGGATATCCTCACTGAAATTTGGCCATCTGTATTGTATACAGTGTATTTATTTATGTATGTATGTATTTATTTATTTATTTATTTTAGTGTAGAAAAATGAGCACAAAATACAGAGTTTAAGATTGCTGTTTCTACCAGCTATAATAATTATTAAAGATGTTTTAGTGATATTCAATTGTTATTTCATATTTATATTATATGGGAAGCTTTCAAATAAATAAAAAATCTGTCCAATAAGTAAAAAAAAAAAACAAAAAAAAACGAAACAAAAACTTTTGTCCTCCACCTTTTAAGGCACTGCCTATCCAATTGAAACAGCTTTAGACTTGTTATAGATGGACAAAGAATTTAAAAAAAAATGAGAATGTGGATGCAGCAGCTCATAGGTTTGATTGCTTTGTTTGGTTTGAGTGTTCACTAGAGGACAGCTGTGCGGGGGAGTGAAAATAAAGATTAAACAAATTGGTTTCCTTGCTTACTGTGGAGTAGATAAGCTGCCTGCAGCTCATCACGTCAAACCTCCTTGGTCCCAACAGTGTCCTTTGCCTGCTGCGTCCTGCCTACTGCCTGCAAGTAAGTAACGATCTGGTCCGAACTGCAGTGGGGGGGGGGGGGGGGGGGGGGGGGGGGGGGGGGGGGGGAGAGGTTGAAGGAGGGAGGCAGGGAGAGGGAGCGGATACGGGAGGGAAGAAACAAAGTTCAATGCATGGGGCAGTGGGAAGGGCAGCAGCAGGGGAGAGAGAATCAGGAACTCGGATAATGCACACGAACCTCTTGCCTGCAGTGCAGCACGATGAGGCAGGGTTGCCACACACCACACATGCACCAATATCAGGTGACAGCTGGTGTGTTTGGGCATGCATGCCTCCAGCCTCCTGCTGCAATTTGTGAAAAAAACCCCATTCAAGTCCCAGCTGAGAGCAGAACAACCAGCTCACTAAATTGTTCAAAAATTAACAACTGGCTCTGCAGAGCCGGTGCGAGCCGGCTCCAGCACACCACTGCCTTGGGGGAAGGATCATGATGCCAAGGGAGTGAATTTTTTGAGCCATCATCTGGATCTCATGTTGCTAGCTGAGCATGGTGTTGGTAGTACCATCTTGGAATGGTTCCGTGAATTCCTGTCTTGCCGATCCTATCGGGTCAAGGTCCAGTCCCCTTTTTCACCTCCCTGGAACTCTTGCTGTGGGGTTCCTCAAGGCTCACCCCTCTTGCCTACCCAGTTCAACATCATGCTGATGCCTCTAGCAACGGCCCTTCACAACTGTGGCCTGAATCCCTACATCTATGCTGACGATATGACCATCTACATCCCCTTTCGGTCTTCCGTAGCAGAAATCTCAGTGGAAATTCAGGACAGTCTCACCATCATGGTCAATTGGGCTAACACATTCAAGTTTAAACTCAATCAGGATAAAACGCAGTGCCTCATCCTCTCCTCCAAGTTCAAGAAGTCTATACCGGTCATGGTTACTGTGCAAAACTTCTCCATTCCTGTCGCTGCAAGCTTAAAACTCCTGGGGGTCATTCTGGATCCCCACCTGACTCTTGATCTACAAGTCTCATCCATTACGAAATGAATGTTCCTGTCCATGAGGACCCTCAGGCGTATCAGGCAGTACCTGCCTTTTGCCCTCTTCAGGCCACTTATCCACTCCCTCGTCTTGAGCCATTTCGACTATTGCAATGGCATTTACACTGGCTGCAAGGAGCATGCCCTTAAAAAACTCCAGACAGCCCAGAACACAGCAGCGAGGCTGCTATTTGGTAAATCTCGATTTGAGGCAGCAACACCCCTTCGTGAGAAGCTCCACTGGCTCCCGATCAAGGAGCAGATTGAGTTCAAAGTCTGTGCCTTTACTCACATGATTATTCATGGGGACGCTCCTTCCTACATGTACAGCCTGGTCGATCTCCCACCTAGGAACGCCGTGCAGTCCTCCCGCACATACCTCAATCTCCACTTTCCTTCCTGCAAGAACTTACGTTACAAGTTGCTCTTTGCATCTTCATTCTGCTTCCAGTGTCCCTGTTATTGGAACGCTCTCCCATCGTCGTTAAAAGAGACCACTGATCACAGCCTCTTCAAGAAATCCCTGAAGACCTACCTATGTGCTCGTTCATTCTCCTCAGCAGCTTTATCCTTGCATTCCCTCCTTCCTTTCCCTTCAGTTTTCCCTCCCTACCCTGCTCTACCTTTTTTTTTCTTCTCTTTCTTCTCTTCTGCTTCACACTACTGTTATTTGTTGTACTTTCTCCTGCCTTGTACGCCACATAGAGCCCGCCTTGGTGGGAATATGTGGGATGTAAATGTTCACAATAAATAAATAAATAAATCTTTTGGATGCATGGAGGCTCCATCACCCATTTGATAGTGATTTCACATTCTATTCCCATGTGCACAATGTTTATGCCAGGTTAGATTACTTTCCACTGGAAAATACTTTGTTCTCCCGGATCTAGGATGTTACCATTCTTAACCCCAGAAGTCTCGGACCATACTGCAGTGACACTCACCCTATTTTTCACTTTCACTAAAGGAGTCTGCACATGGAAGATGGCGCCCCATCTGTATCATGGTCCTGACTTCAAAATTTTTCTAAGAGCCATGTAGCTGGATTACTTGCAGAACAATGATACCCCAGATGTGGGAGAAGTGGTCTTTTGGAATGCATCTAAGGGGTCACATCCTGGCGTATATGGCACATAAAAGAAAGGAAAGGGACAAAGCCTTGCTTGATTTAACTCAGCAGTACTGTTCCTTATGGAAAGGGCACATTAGGACTATGGATACAGCTATTAGGGGCCACTTAGGAGAACTTAGGAAAAGGCTGCTATTCGTCACCAGAAAGCTGAGCAAACTTTATATTTCCAGAGATATAAACTTCACAGGTGTGTGTGTGGGGGGGGGGGGGGGGTGTACTGGGAAATTGCTGGCTAATTTAGTTCAGTCCCCCCCCCTCCCCCCCCCCAAAAAAAAAAAAACAAGCAAGTAATAACATCTATTAGAAATACTACAGGGTACACGTATATGCAGGAAAGTCAGATAGTGGACCAATTCCTTCTTTTTTACAAAAGCTTGTATGGTAGGCAGGATTTTAATCGGGAGGCCCTGAATGGGTTTTTCCAGGGTTTGGCTATACCACAGCTGGGAGATGTGCAGCTCCAAGCCCTGAATGCTCCCCTTACCAAGGAGGAGGTTTAGCAGCTATCAAGCACTTAACACTGCACCCAGCCCAGATGGGTTAGGCCCTGAATACTACCGTATCTTACAGGATTTAATTGCAAGTCCATTAACATCCATGTGCAATGTGTAGGCTCATGACACGAGTAAGTTTGAGGAGAATATAGCCCATGTAGTGCTTCACCCAAAACCAGGGAAGGACCTTGAGCAGGTGGGCTCCTGCAGGCCAATCTCTCTCCTAAATCAGGATATAAGATAATGGCAGCCTCCCTGGCAAAGTGCCTCAATGCATATCTGCCTTCTCTGGCGCATCCAGACCATATGGGCTTTGTGATAGGGTGCTATGCACCTATGAGCTTAGTGAAAGTTCTGGCGGTGATCCATGATCATCGAGGGAAGGGGGGTGCAGCTGCCTTAGTGGGACTAGCTATGGAGAAAGCTTTCCAAAGTATATCATGGGAATACTTATTCTGGGTTTTGGGACAGTATGGCCTAAGTGGAAGGTTTGTTGACTGGATAAAAACACTATATACTGTTATGACTGGAGGAATGTGAGCCCTTGTGCCCCGACTGAGTACGGCTAGGATGGAGTGACACCGCACTCGGTCAGGCAGCCAGACAACCCCTAGTTTCACCTGGGGAGCAACCGCCGTTTCCTGGGAGTTGAGCCCCCAGGTTCGGGCAGCCACCAGGACTTCTGGACCCGGTGGGGTTGCATGACCACTGACCAGACAGGCAGGCAAACAGACACAGTCCAAAAGCCAGGTAAATCCGTAGAGCAAAGAGTAGTCAAAAACAGTCCAAGGTCAAAGCAGGCAGCAAAACAAGCGAGGTCCGGGAAACAAGCCGAGGTCTGGAACACTGGAACTGAAGATAAGGAGCACCGGTGTGGACCTCAAACACAATTGAGGCCAAAGCAACGAAGGACTGGAGGCAGGGCTTTAAATAGTGTTAAAATTACTCTCAAACATGTGCAGCTGATTCAAGATGGCTGCCCCCATCAGCAGAGATGCCTACGTCCAAATATGGGCTTCCTTCCTGACCTCGTTACTCCAAGATGGCTTCCCAGGGCCTGATCTATCCAAGATGGCTGCAGCCATTGATCCAACCCAGATGACGGCTGCCAGAAATAGGAAACAGAAACAGACCCTCCTGCCTTCCTGAAGCTAACCAGCACTAAGATGGCCGGCTATCTTCGCCGGACCACGACTCACCGGCGAATCAGCCGCGCAGGCCTGGCACCAGGTGAGGAACGTAACATATACTAAACCCTGTGTACGGCTGATGGTGAACGGCAGCCTTTCCTCTCCCTTTGAACTACAGCAAGGAACCCATCAGGGATGCCTAATGTCTCCCCTATTGTTTCTCCTAGCCATTGCACCCCTGGCCATCGAGATCCGCTCTGAAAATGCCCTTAAGGGAATAATGATTGAGGGCATAGAATGTAAGATCAGTCTATTTGCAGATGACATTTTATCATATTTACAGCAAGTGAACAAACACCTTGATCCTGCCTTGGCGATAGTTAAAGAATCTGGCCTACTTTCCAGGCTACAGGTTAACTGCGCCAAGTCAGAATTATTGTTGTTGGCGGGGGGACAAAGGACTCCATGGCACCAGACTCTTGCTACCTATGCGGTATCTAGACATCTACCTGAGCATCAACTCCACGAATCTTTACAATGCCACCTTAATACAATACATAAGTTCGGCCAGAAGTAATAGGATCCCCTCTCACTGCTAGGTAGGATGCCCTTTTGTTAAGATGATGATGGTACCCAAACTTTTATACCCTATTCAAAATATGCCAATATGGCTGAACTGCAGAGATGAATGTAAATTTAGATCAATTATCTCTAGGTTTATTTGGAGGGCAGTCTCCCAGAATAGGGATGACCAAGTTGATACTGAACAAGTCACAGGGAGGGCTCAATGTCCCTGACATTCGTCTTTACAACGTGGCGGCCCTAATGCACTGGGTACATGGGGCCCTCACTGGGGTTGAGACATTTTTTCCTTGTGGTTGGGTGAGTGGGTGTTATACTCCCTATGGGCTTACCAATTTATTGCATGGACAGGAAGGTGGACACCTGGATCTCCAACAGAAAGTTAGATTTTTGGAGTCTCTTTGCAGGGCATGAAAATGGTGGAGGACAAGACAAGGCAAAACCTCAGAAGTTTCCCCTTTTCTTACTCTGGAAGATAATGCAAATTTCCCAGCTGGGTAAGGTCATTCTGCTTTTCAGGCCTGGGGACTCAGCGGATGCAAATCCATAGCTAGTATCCTGGAGCTGGGAGATAGTTCCTTCCTCTCATTTTCTAAAGTTCGGGAACAATGCAGCCTTTCCCATAAATATTTTTTCTCTTATCTGCAGGCCAGACAATACTGGGAAACACTGTCATGCAAATATCAAGACAGATGGGACCTTGGCCCTCTGAATAAATTACTACTACTACTACTACTACTTAACATTTCTAAAGCGCAACTAGGGTTACGCAGCGCTGTACAATTTAACATAGAGGGACGGTCCCTGCTCAAGGAGCTTACAATCTAAGAGACAAGTGAACGGACAGTCCGATAGGGGCGGTCAAATTGGGGCTGTCTGGATTTAGTAAATGGTAAGAGTTAGGTGCCGAATGCAGCATTGAAGAGGTGGGTTTTAAGCAAAGACATGAAGATGGGCAGGGAGGGGGCTTGGCGTAAGGGCTCAGGAAGGTTGTTCCAAGCATAGGGTGAGGCGAGGCAGAATGAGCGGAGCCTGGAGTTGACGGTGTTGGAGAAGGGTACAGAGAGGAGGGATTTGTCCTGTGAACGGAGGTTACGGGCGGGAACATAGGGGGAGATGAGGGAGGAGAGGTAGTGAGGGGCAGCAGACTGAATGCATTTGTAGGTAAGAAGGAGAAGCTTGAATTGAATGCGGTATCTGATTGGAAGCCAGTGAAGTGACCTGAGGAGAGGGGTGATATGAGTAAATCGGTTTTGGCGGAATATGAGACGTGCCGCAGAGTTCTGAACAGATTGAAGGGAGGATAGATGGCTAAGTGGGAGGCCAGTGAGGAGTAAGTTGCAGTAGTCAAGGCGAGAGGTAATGAGAGCATGGACGAGAGTTCGGGTGGTGTGTTCAGAGAGGAAAGGGCGAATTTTGCTGATATTAAAGAGGAAGAAGCGGCAGGTCTTGGCAGTCTGCTGGATATGCGCAGAGAAGGAGAGGGAGGAGTCAAAGATGACTCCGAGGTTGCGGGCAGATGAGACGGGGAGGATGAGGGTGTTATCAACTGAGATAGAAAGTGGAGGAAGAGGAGACGTGGGTTTTGGTGGAAAGACGATGAGCTCGGTCTTGGACATGTTCAGTTTCAGGTGGCGGTTGGACATCCAGGCAGCAATGTCGGATAGGCAGGCTGATACCGTTGCCTGGGTCTCTGCGGTGATGTCTGGTGTGGACAGATATAGCTGGGTATCATCAGCATAGAGATGATACTGAAAACCATGAGATGAGATCAGGGCGCCCAGGGAAGAGGTGTAGATTGAGAAGAGAAGGGGTCCAAGGCAGGATCCCTGGGGAACACCAACAGATAGATGGAGGAAGATCCATGAGAGTGAACTCTGAAGGTGCGGTGGGAGAGATAGGAGGAGAACCAGGAGAGGACAGAGCCCTGGAACACAAATGAGGACAGTGTGGCAAGAAGTAAGTCATGATTCACAGCGTCAAAAGCGGCAGATAGATCAAGGAGGATGAGGATGGAGTAGTGGCCTCTGGATTTGGCAAGGAACAGGTCATTACAGACTTTAGAGAGTGCTGTTTCTGTCGAGTGAAGAGGGCGGAAACCGGATTGAAGTGGATCGAGGATGTTATGAGTGGAGAGAAAATTAAGGCAGTGACTGTGAACACGCTCAAGTATTTTGGAAAGGAAGGGTGGGAGGGAGATGGGGCGGTAATTGGAGGGACAGGTAGGGTCAAGTGATGGTTTTTTGAGGAGAGGTGTGACTACGGCGTGCTTGAAGGTGTCAGGGACAGTTGCAGTGGAGAGAGAGAGGTTGAGGATATGACAGATGGAGGGGGTGACAGTATGAGAGATGATGTTAAGTAAGTTGGTGGGGATGGGATCAGAAGAGCAGGTGGTGGATTTCGATGAGGAAAGAAGGCGAGCGGTTTCCTCCTCGGTGATGACAGGAAAGGAGGAGAAGGAGGCCTGGGTTGGTTGGGTGAGGGAGAGGGTTGCAGGGTGAAGAGATGGCTTGGTAGTGAACTCAAGGTTGATCTTTTGCACCTTGTCGTGGAAGTAATCAGCCAGTGATTGAGGAGGGTGGAGTGTGAGCAGAGGGCACTTTGAGGATGGAGTTAAGGGTGGAGAAGAGACGACGGGGGTTGGAGCTGAGAGAATTGGTCAATTGGGTGTAGTAGTCCTGTTTGGCAAGGAAAAGGGAGGAGTGGAAGGAGGATAACATGAATTTGTAGTGAAGGAAATCTGAATGGGTGCGGGATTTCCTCCAGAAGCGCTCCGCAGATCGGGTGCAGGAGCGAAGGTGACGGATGCAAGGGGTCAGCCAGGGCTGGGGATTAGTACGCACTTAGGCTTATTTTCAAAGCACTTTGGGAGGCTAAGTTCCATAGGTTTCTATGGAACTTTGGGAGGCTAAGTGCTTTGAAAATGAGCATGTTTGTGGGACGGGAGGTGGAAGGTGCGAGGGTGTCCAGAGCAGAGGAGAGAGTGGCATTGTAAGCGGAAACAGCCTTGTCGACAGACTCGGAGGACATGATGGAGGGGAGGAGATTAGAAATATTAGAGGATAGGGTGGGAGGGTCGATAGCCTGGAGATTCCTGGAGGTAGTGGTTAGAGTTGGACGGGGCTGAGGGGGGGGGGGGGGGGGGGTGAAGAAGTGTGAAGGTGATTAGGTGATGATCGGAGAGAGGAAGAGTTGAAACATGGAAATTGGAGGGAGAGCTGGAAGAGGAGAGCACGAGGTCAAGACAATGGCCGTCTCGGTGAGTAGGGGTGGTGGAGCAAAGCTGGAGGTTGAAGGAGGAAGTTAGAGTGAGGAACTGAGAAGTGTGAGGGTCGGACTGGTCATCAATGTGTATGTTAAAATCTCTGAGAATAAGGGACGGAGATGAGGGTTCAAGAAAGACGGAAAGCCAGGCATCGAAGTCAGTGAGGAAGGAAGAGAGGGGTTTATTAGGGGGGCGGTAAATGACAGCCACTCTGAGTGGTAATGGGTAGAATAGCTGGATGGAGTGAGCTTCAAAGGATGAGAAGCAGTGAGACTGCGGTAGGAGGAGGGGTTGGAAACTACAGGAGGGCGAGAGAAGTAACCCGATGCCTCCACCGCGGCCAGCTGGGCGGGGAGTGTGGGAGAAGAGATAACCTCCATGACAAAGGGCCGCGACTGAGGCAGAGTCATCAGGGGAGAGCCAGGTTTCAGTTAGGGTGAGCAGTTGAAGGGAACGAGAGATGAAGAGATCGTGGGTGAAGGGCAGTTTGTTGCAGACCGAGTGGGCATTCCACAAGGCACATGAGGGAAGGGGGGGGGGGAGGAGGGGAATAGAAACGAGATTGGAGACATCACGGAGTCGTTTGCATGGACAGGAGGAGGACAGGTTAGGGGGGCCTGGATTAGGATTAATGTCTCCCGCGGATAGCAGGAGGAGGAGCAAGAGAGTGCGGAGGAGGGTGGGGGAGGTCGGGCGACGAAGACGGGGTGCACTGAGGAGGAATGGTGATGGATTAATGGTGGGAAGGAGGTGTTGAAGGTTAAGAGCGAGGAAGGAGGAGGGGGCCAAGAGAGATGGTGAGGTGGTGAGGGATGCCGTAGTGAGCAGGATGGGAGGGAACACGGGTGGGCAGTGAGTTCCAGCAGTAGACAGCGGTAAGGGGAGGGGAAAAAGATTAGGAAGGGACAGGGCAAGGAAGAGGATGTGGACAGGGGCCATAAGTAGTGATTGCGGTGTAACAGGTGTATATGTAGTGATAGAGGTGAGAAGCAGATAGATAGAGCAGATAGCTGGATTGGAGGCTTGGAATTGAAGGGATTGATGGAGAGCAAGTAAGTCAATGGCTGACAAGTTAGCAGCAGGCAACTTGCAGGCGGGCTGGAGCAAGCTGGTGCAGGTGGACAGGAACGAAGTCAATGGCTGGCAAGTTAGCAGGTAGGCAAGTAATTCAGTGGCTGAACAGCTAGCAGGCGGGCTGGAGTATGCTGGTGCAGATGGACAGAAACGAGCAGGGAGAAACTGGAGAGCAGGTAAGTCAATGGCTGACAAGTTAGCAAGTTAGCAGGCAGGCAAGTAAGTCAACGGCTGACAAGCTAGCAGGTGGGCTGGAACAAGCTGGTGCAGATGGACAGGAACGAGCAGGGAGAAGCTGGAGCAAGCAGGCTGGAGCACATGGACTGGAGCAAGCAGTGAGAAGCTGGTTAGGCGGACTGGAACATGCTGGAGCAGATGAACTGGAGCAGGCAGGCTGGAGCAGGTGTACTGGAGCAAGCAGGCTGGGGCAGATGGACTGGAACAAGCAGGCTGAAGCAGATGGACTGGAACACTGGAGCAGGCGGGGAAAGCTGGATCGGCGGACTGGAACACGCCAGGATCGGGCGGACTGGAACAAGCAGGCTGGAGCAGGTGGGCTGGAGCAAGTAGGGGGAAGCTGGTTCAGGCGGACTGGAACACGCTGGAGCAGATGTACTGGAGCAGGCAGGCTGGAGCAAGCAGGCTGGAGCAGATGGACTGGAACAAGCAGGGAGAAGCTGGAGCAGGCGGAATGGAGCAGGCAGGGGAAGCTGGATCGGCGGACTGGAACAAGCCGGGATCGGGCGGACTGGAACAAGCAGGGAGAAGCTTCAGGCGGACTGGAACATGCTGGAGCAGATGTACTGGAGCAGGCAGGCTGGAGCAGGTGTACTGGAGCAAGCAGGCTGGAGCAAGAAGGGAGAAGCTAGAACAAGCGGACTGGAACACTGGAGCATGCAGGGCAAGCTGGATCGGCAGACTGGAACAGGCTGGGATCATGCAGACTGGAACGAGTTTGAAGCAGGCGGAACAGGTGGACTGGAACACACTAGAGCATTTGGACTTGAGCATCAGGCTGGAGCAGATGGACTGGAGCAAGCAAGGGGGAAGCTGGTTCGGCGGACTGGAACAAGCTGGGATCAGGCGGACTGGAACAGCTGGGGCAGTTGGACTGGAACAAGCAGGCTGGAGCAGATGAACTGGAACAATCAGGGGACTGGAACAAGCTGGGACCGTAGGATAGGGGCGGCAGGCAGAGAGAAGCTGGCTCGGGTGGACGGGAAGGCTGGAGCAGTTGGGCTGCTCTCAGGGCAACAGTGCCGGAGCAGCTGGGCTGCCCTCAAGCAGCAGAGCAACCAGGGCGCCTGTGGGAGACTGCCTCGCTGTGCGCACCCCAACAGCCCAGTCTGGGAGACTCGCGGTGCAGGCAGGCTGCGCCATGCCGCGGGAAGGGCAGCGTGGGCGTCGGGCTGCTGGGCCCAGGACTGCTGCGGTAGTGCGGTGGGTCGCCCGGACCGCTGGGCCGGGACCACGCAGGTCCGCAACACCACTTCAAGCGGGGAGAGTGCTCATCGCCCGTGCGCCGTGCCGCCCGGACCCGGCTCGCGCCACGAGGTTGGGCCCGCACTACAGGCCGCAGGCGAACTCCCTCCAACTCCCAGCCGACTCGGTCCCGGGCAATTCCTGCCGGGGAGCGCGAGTGCGACGACCGAGGGCGAACCTGGATCCGGGACATCAGAGGCCACGCCAACCAACGACTCGGGCTCTACCGGGGGGGGATCGCACTGCAGAGGGAGCGCTGGGGATACGATCCTCAGACCGGAGCTCCTTACAGTGCGTCCTCCCAGTCGGCCATCGTGCACCTCATTTGTCTGAGAAACAGACAGGACAAAGTGTCCTCTGTTAGAAAGGAAATGACAGATGACAGTCTTAGTAGAAGCTATTAAAATACCTGTTAAGTGCGATTTCTCCAGTCAGTCCAGTGTAACAGAGAGTCAGGAGTTGGCAGAAGAACAGCAAAACACGGTTATGCAGTAAAATCAGGCATTTAATAACACAACACACTGCAGCAATTCTTTATAAAACAGAATTTTAGTCAAGATCTATGATCACTTTTGTGCATTGATTGCCTTAATAAGATTTGTGATTATATCCTTGATTTTTGAATTTTACCATAATGTTTTAAGAAATGCTTATAAAGCTGCTTCTCCTCTGTAATTTAAAATATACTCCAAATTGTAATTTGATTTCTGGGGATACATAAGCTTATTTTTAGCTATCCCTCTGTATCCTGATATGCTCCCATGATTTAGGGCCCGAATCGTGAAAGCATATGACGGATCAGTTTAAATTCAATATAATCTTCATTTTCCAAGTTGGCTCTGAACTATTACAGAGGACTATGGGTTAGTGTCTCTCTTGTCTGACCTATCTAAACCTTGTAAAGGTCACACAAGAAGGCCTCAAATAAAGATATATAGTTTTTACATCTTTCTTTTCTGACATTGGGTTCAAAACATGTGCCTGGCTTTTCTCAATCTCTCTACATATCATATTAAAAGCTGTATTTTTCAGAAGCAGTCTCTGACCACGATGTTTCCTCAGACTCTGCTGACTTCCTGTGCTAGCAGTGCTGGAACGAAATCTTATCTACAGAAAAATGTTTGTTTTCTACTTGTAATTTGTGATTTTATATATTCAAACTAAGCTCCACCTACTGGTGCCCCAAAGAGTTAACAATACATCTTTGACTTTTCTGTGTGATGTTCTGGTTTGAAGTGGTGCTATGTTGTCCAATATGATTCTGCATCTGTTGTGCCATTCGTGAAGAAATTGGGGTGAGTCTGTTGGTGATGTCCATTCATTGTTATAGAATTGTTTCCAAAATTGTTCTTTCATTAAAGATATGTGCCTATCTACTACATTTAGGAACCTTAACATCTTTTCACAAAGAAAACCAACAGGGCCAACATTTTACATTTCAGTTTCTTTCCAGATGTATAACATATTTAACCCCTCTGGATCTACCACATACTGTAAGAGAATATTTATTGCATAAGGATATTCACATCTATGTTTTTCTGTCTAGTGTTATTGCTGATTATTTTAATGCTAAACATACTGAGTTTGGGAAGGTTCAGGCAGTACACTGAATCCTGATCATTGTTTCCCACAAGAAATATGTTTCCAATTTAATGATCCTGTGCTGAGATTTGACTACCAAACATTACTTGTATATCAGCTCTATTTATTAAGTCCTGTAGGTTGACTGAAGACTGCTAATCCAATTCCTGATCTACCGCCTCCATTCCAGTTTGGTACTTCTGCTACAACCGACCTCTGGCAAAAGAAGGCAGCGCCAACTCCTCCAATGGGAATTTTTTTGTCCAAATGATGTCATTAATTTAGGCCCTCTTGGTTATGCTCTTAAATATTCTATTGTATTAAATATTTTTGCAGGCTCATCGTTTCCAGAACCTGCATGGCACTTCACATATGAACTACAACAGTGTGCCTACATCGCCTTCCTGGAACCAGACAGCGACCATGATTTCAGAAGATACTTCCATCACCTGGACTAGTTATGAGTTTTCATTTTCTGCACATTAGTCTTCTACTTTGACTATGATTTTTTCCTAAGCTCTCTTATCCCCACAGGTCTAGGTCCATTAATCATCAATAATTACATTTCTGTCTTGTTTATCAGACTTCACAAGCCAGAAGGGGGGATATATGATAAAAATAAAGATCTGGGTGCTGATGATTTTGCAACATGAGAGACTTAGCCCATAGAAAGTATACCCAGATAGAGTTGAAGCTGTGACCTCTACTACAGCCAAGCCTGAGAACTATACATCTTGATTTCAGTAAAGTCCAGGATTTAGAATCACAATGGGAGACATCTCAGAACCAGGAACTCCTGCATAATACAGCCAAGCCAATCAAGAGATTAATTAATTTGAGATTCATAATTGCTATTTATGGACATTATGGACTCATATTTTGATTTATTTTTAGTCTAGCATTAACCCTGTCTATTGGAAAGGTTCTATTTTATTTTCTTTTTGGCTAATTTATGTTGCTAATGGCACAGTTTCCATTGTAGAAGGACATTTGTAATTCAACCCTTATTGTTTTTAGATTTAATTTTCTGTGTACTTTCATTTTGGCATAATTAACTTTTGACATGTACTTTAACACTTACCTACCCAATGCACCTTTAGGTTAGTCCTATCCAACCCTGCCTTCATACTGACAAGGCCAGTTTGCCTTAGTCCAAGTAGTTATTCCCATCACCTCAGCGTGTGGGGTCTCTAGCCCTCTCCAGGGAGAAACTCTATTGGAGTCCCTAGGGGGGGACACCAGATGTCTTTAAAATGCTCAATTAGATTGCTGCTAAGATCATATATATTAGTATACACCTTTCTCTCATTGTTCCCCATGTTGTAAATACAAAAGATTCTTTTTAGATTCTTTAATTCAACATGCTGTTGTTTAAATTTTAACACTGATTGCTATGGTACCATAGGAGTGATTGAGCTACTCTGGAATTATAGCAATAATGGAAATTTTACACTTTCAAATTTGCCAGAGGGAGCTAGCATGCTTCCAAACTTGCTAGGTACTTAGACAGGTATTACAAATCCCAATTTCTTCCTTTGAAGATTTATGTACTTATAGAAAATGTTGCTACCATGTTACTCTGTGATAGAAGCCCTAACTGTTGCGCTCAGCCTATTTTTAGTTACATCATTGGCAATCTTGAACACAAAGACTCCCCTCATACATGTCTCTCATACTTATACTTACTGTCCACCTCCCTGGTGCTTAGAAAGATCGTTTGGCCATGACGGGTAAGGAGAACTAAGTATCCCAACCTAAGACAGCCTTCGATCAGGGTACTAGTCTTATTGTTCTGAGGTGTGAACATGAGGCCTAGATGATTGACTTGGCCTACTATAAGTTGTCAAACCATATATTGTTTAAGCCCTTTCCTAAAGGCCTTCAAAGGGGGGAGATGTATAAAAATGCTACAGCTATGAGCCTTGGCCCCCTGCCTAGACTTTGGTTCAGGCTCTGAAATGAGGGAAAAACTTACAGGCCTGGGTGACTCTTGCTTGAACTCCCAGTGTTGGAGAACAACAGGAAACACAAGGGTGGGGATCCAAACGACAAGAGTGACATTGTGGTCAGCAACGTTGTGAGAAAGGAAAGATATAGCTAGATGTAGGGTCTTGCTTAAGATTTGTGGTCAAGCGAGCTAAAGACAAAACCATGTTTGCAAAGATAAAAGCTACTCATTAGCATGAGCCAATCAGTGGTAACCATGACATTAGCATAAATCCAATCAGGTATATCTACTGTCATATTACCCATATCCTAAGTGCACCTATAAAAATCAGTGTATTTCCTGGTTTAAGCTAGAGAGAAGGGTTGCCACTCTCTCTCTCCAAGGGGAACCAATGTGACCAGCAGAATTGACAAATTACCTAATTGCTTTCCCTTGTAAAACCTTTAATTGGTAAAAGAAATTATAAAAGATTAGGATCTACATAGCACCTGTTTGCAGCTGGAGAATTATATTCCTAGAACCAATTGATTGTACATGCCATTTGTATATCCTTTGGTGTCTGGGCGAGTAAATAAATTCATAATCTTTAGAATTATAGTGTCTTTCCTTGTCTTCACTAATATTTGTTAATAATCTCTTGGGTTGGTTAAGGAATGGTAATTAATATTCTATTTAGAGATGGAGTCAGATTTGAGGTCCAATCAGCCTTCTTGAGGAGTTCTCTCTGGTACTAGACAGTTGAACTGTGGTACCAGGCAGAACCTAGGGGTCTCTAAACCCCCATATTAAAACATAACCAATAAAGGTGATTCAGTACTATGTTTATTTATTTATTTATTGCATTTGTATCCCACATTTTCCCACCTATTTGCAGGCTCAATGTGGCTTACAAAGATCTGTTATGGCATCGCCATTCCAGGGTAAAGATACAATTGGTGTTACAAAGAGATTGAGGATGACAAAAAAGAGCTAGGCAAACAGTATAGAAGGAAGACGTTCAGAAAAGGGAAGAGTAGTGAAGTGTTATAATTAAGCTATGGATTCTCATGGTAGCCTCGTTGAAGAGATAGGTTTTCAGAGATTTACAAAAGTGAGTTATATCGTTAATTGTTTTCACGTTAGTTGGTAGTGCATTCCACAGCTGCGTGCTCATGTAGGAAATGCTGGATGCATGTGTTAGTCTGTATTTTAATCCTTTACAGTTAGGGAAGTGTAGATTAAGGAATGTGCGGGCAGATCTTTTAGCATTTCTGGGAGGCAGGTCCACAAGATCTAGCATGTAGGTCGGGGCATCTCCGTAAATGATTTTATGAACAATCGTGCAGATCTTGAATGCAGTACGTTCTTTTAGTGGGAGCCAGTACAGTTTCTCTCTTAGGGGTTTTGCACTTTCTTATTTTGTTTTTCCAAATATGAGTCTGGCTGCGGTATTCTGGGCTGTTTGAAGTTTCTTGATGGTCTGTTCTTTACAGCCAACGTAGAGGGCGTTACAATAGTCTAGGTGACTTAGTACCATTGACTGTACCAGGTTGTGAAAAATGGCTCTTGGGAAGAAAGGTTTTACTCTTTTGAGTTTCCACATGGAGTAGAACATCTTCTTCGTTGTATTCTTCACGTGGTTTTCGAGTGTGAGATTTCGATCAATGGTAACTCCAAGAATTTTCAAGGTGTTTGAGATGGGAAGGCAAAAGTTTGGTATATTTATGGTGGTGAGTATAAGACATTGTGTTTTTTCTGCGTTAAGTTTTAGCTGAAATGCATCAGCCCATGAGTTCATGATTTGGAAACTTTGGTTGATGTCGTTGGTGATTTCCTTTAGATCATGTTTGAACGGGATGTAGATTGTGACATCATCTGCATATATGTATGGATTGAGGTTTTGATCGGCTAGTAGCTTGGCTAAGGGTATCATCATTAGGTTGAAGAGGGTTGGTGAGAGGGGGGATCCTTGAGGAACTCCACATTCAGGTGTCCATGGGCCAGATATAGTTGCATTAGTTGTTACTTGGTATGATCTTGTGGTCAGGAATCCTTTAAACCAGTTGAGAATGTTACCTCCGACTCCAAAGTATTCTAGGATATGTAATAGTATTCCATGGTTGACCATGTCAAAGGCACTGGACATGTCAAATTGTAAGAGAAATATGTTGTTGCCAGTTGCAATTGTTTGTTTAAATTTATTCATTGAAGTCACTAGTACTGTTTCAGTGCTGTTGTTTGACCGAAATCCTGATTAAGATTCGTGAAGAATTGAGAATTTATTTAAGTAGTTAGTGAGCTGTGTTGTCACCAAGCCCT